>NC_056000.1:136148716-136823716 GCF_018446385.1 Zingiber officinale | reverse complement strand
TATCAAGGTACCTAGCATATAATCGGTCGGCCATAAAGTCGGTTAGACTTAAGGGACTCAGCTCCCCACTCTCTGAGTATAAGTCTTTCAATATACGGTCGACCAACCCAAAGGGCCGATCGAACTGCAAGGCTTATCGCTCCACCCTAATGTCGACTAAACATACAGGGCTTAGCTGTAGGACCGTTAGATTCGATAGAGGGGGGGTGAATATCGATTCGAAAACTTAGAGTATAAACGCAGCGGAAAAATAAAATAGACACAAATGTTTTTTACTTCGTTCGAAGCCTGTGACGACTCCTACTCGAAGGCCCGTGGTCCTTGACCACTTTCGTTGGGCAATCACTAACAAATCGAAATATGATTACAGAATGAATACAGGAAATGCTAGTGAAAATAAAGCAATACCGACAAGGAAATTAAATAAAAACTGAAGGAGCACTTTGTCGGAGCGTTGTTGGAGTCGCACTGAACGTCGAGCAGCAAGACCAGCAGTAGAAGAGTTCTCAGATGAATTGTTGATGAAGCTCCTGCCTGGGGCTTCTTTTATATGCTGTTCCGGGCGCCTGGATCCCTTCCGGGCGCCTGGAATGCGACGTAGCTGCACAAACCGTGATGCTCCACGTGGCGATGACTCGGCTGGATATAATTTGCCTTCCGGGCGCCCGGATCCCTTCCGGGCGCCCGGACCTCCGGGCGCCTGGACCACCTTGTTCCAGAAATCTCCTTTTTCCTGCAAAACAAAGTTAGTCCGAGGTAATATATATCCTGCAAAACAGATTATTAGCACATTTATAATAGTATGAATTAGCATAAGTTAGTATGACTTAGATTCTGTCTTTCCGAGATCGGAATCTAGTCACGATCTCGACTTAGACATCCGAAATGGATCTAAGCCGGATCGACGCCTAATGTTCCCTTCCCGGGAACGCGTCCTCACAGTCACTCCCCTCCAGTGACTTACCTCACTTACCTGCCAGACGTCCGGTCAGCCCTTCGACTCGTCTGGACTTCTTGCCAGCTATCCGGTCAGCCCGTCGACCTAGCTAGACTTCTCGCTAGCTATCCGATCAGCCCGTCGACCTAGCTAGACTTCTCGCCAAGCGTCCGGTCAGCCCGTCGACCCGCTTGGACTTCTCGCCAGCTATCCGGTCAGCCCGTCGACCTAGCTGGACTTATCCTGCACACTCGATCAGAGTGTTAGATAACGACAAACCTAACTTAACCTGATTTGTCATTCATCAAAACTTGAGTTAGACCGTTAGTGCTAACCGCACCAACAATCTCCCCCTTTTTGATGGAATGACAACCTGGTTAAGTTAGTGATAAATATATGCAAAAATCAAGCATGATTTTCGAGGTTTTTAAGTTAGTTTTTCAAGTTTGCATTTAGTTGCTCTAACTTAACCACCTAACTCTCCCCCTTTGGCATTCATCAAAAAGAACAAGGATACACATAGTGTAGAGTTACTGTAAAACAGCTGATCTTGAAAAATATCTGAGTTTGGTTCAAAAAATTCAAGAAAAAATCCAAGTAAAAAAAAAAATTTTAAATCAGGTTTTTCAATTTTTCAAAAAATTTTTTTGGTTTAAGTAACATTTACTTTTACTTTTCACTTTTTCAAAACAAAGCAAAAATTAAGTGAGATTAAATTTTGCTAAAATAAATTTTTAAGGCTAATTTGATAAAAGCTAAAATTTGTAAAGTTTAATAGTCAACTTTTTAAATCAGGTTTGAAAATTAGGTGGAATTAATCTTCCAAGTTTTTCAAACACTTAGTTAAGTTTAATTTTTTGTAAACATAAAACATTTTTCAAACACACAAATTTTAGTTAACTCTCCCCCTGAACTTGATACTTAAATTTAATCAGTTGTCTAACCAGTTAGGTACTAACTGACTATCAGAAGATAGTAGCTTTCACTTGGTTAGTCAGATTAAGTTGACTTGACTGATCAACTTAATCTGATTAATATCTGAGTTGTATTTAACGTCCAGACTTATGCTGATGCACTGAAATAAGCATCTTAAGTCCAGACAATTGGCCTATGCATCTCACCCTTTTCTATGTTTGTCAAACACAAGCAAGGTAAACCTAAGGTGTTGGTGAGATGCTCAAAAACTAGACCTATGGGTACATGCTTTCTATGGATTCGAAACTAGTCTAAGGCCAAAGCTGTTTTTGAAAATCTAAAAATGGAAAGTTTCGAAAACATACAGTTTTAACTTATAAGTTAAAAAAAAAATTATTTTAAAAGTAGTTTTTAAAAAAAATCCTAGTCTATTAGGCACATCCCTAATTGTCGTCGTAAGTTGCTAAATTCACTTTCAGGGAGTGGTTTTGTAAAAATGTCAGCTAAATTTGATTTGGACTCAATGTATTTGAGTTCAATATCACCTTTAGTAACATGATCCCTGATGAAGTGGTGCCTAATTTCAATATGTTTGGTTCTTGAATGATGCACAGGATTCTTGGTTAAGTTAATTGAACTTATATTGTCAATTAATATTTTTACATTTGTGATATTTAAGTTGAAATCTTTTAGAGTATGCATCATCCATAATAATTGTGCAACACATTCGCCTATAGCTATGTATTCTGACTCAGTTGTAGATAGAGCAACACAATGTTGCTTTCTACTAAACCAGCTAACAAGTGATGAACCTAATAATTGGCATCCACCACTTGTGCTTTTGCGGTCTAATTTGCATCCAGCATAATCTGAGTCAGAATACCCTATTAGTTCAAAATTATTTATCCTAGGATACCAGATTCCTACATTTGTTGTTCCTTTAAGATATCTAAAAATTCTTTTGACTTGTGTCAAATGGGATTCCTTAGCACAGGTTTGATATCTAGCACACATACTAACTGCAAATAAAATATCAGGTCGGTTTGCAGTTAAGTACAGTAGGCTACCTATTGCACTTCTATAATGTTTTAAATCAATTGGTTTTCCATTTAGGTCACTGTCTAAGATTGTGTTTACTGCCATAGGTGTCTTTATTTCTTTTATATTTTTCATTCCGAATTTTTTAAGTAATTCTTTGGTGTATTTATGTTGATAAATATAATTTCCTTCATTTGTTTGTTTGATTTGTAATCCTAAGAAATAGGTTAATTTTCCCACTAAGCTCATTTCAAATTCTTTTTCCATTAGATTAATAAATTCTTCTAAAAATTCTGAATTTGTTGAGCCAAATATTATATCATCTACATATATTTGTGCAATAAATATGTCTGTATTTAATGATTTAACAAACAAGGTTGGGTCAATTTGACCTTGTTTGAATCCTTTAGATGTTAAGTAAGATGTTAGCTTCTCATACCATGCCCTGGGTGCTTGTTTAAGTCCATATAGTGCTTTCTTTAATTTAAAAACATAATCAGGATGTTCTAGACTTTCAAACCCAGGAGGCTGACCTACATAAACTTCTTCTTTAATTAGTCCATTAAGAAAGGCAGACTTAACATCCATTTGGTATAGTTTGAATCCCTTATGGGTTGCATAACTTAGTAACATTCTGATGGATTCTAATCTGGCTACTGGGGCATATGTTTCATCATAGTCAAGTCCTTCAACTTGACTAAATCCTTTGGCAACCAGCCTAGCCTTATTTCTAGTAATTTCCCCAGTTTCACTTAGTTTGTTTCTGAATACCCATTTTGTTTCTATTATTTTCTTATTCTTAGGTGGTGGGACTAGGTCCCAAACCTCATTACGCTCAAATTGGGCTAGTTCTTCTTGCATAGCTATAATCCAATCTGGGTCTAGTAAGGATTCATCCACAGTTTTGGGTTCAATTTTTGAAATTAATGAAATTTGACTTAGGTTTCGAAAAGATGATCTGGTTTGAACACTTAAGTCTGGGTCACCGATTATTTGATCAATTGGATGATTTGGGTTGACCCTTATTGTTCTAGGGGGTTGACTCTCTTGATGTTGTTCCTCTTCTTCATGACTTAGAGTTTGGTTGGTTTCTGGAACAAACTTAGGTATTTGTGTAGGTTCTATGTCTTGTTTAGTTTCTTCAAATTTTACATTAGTAGTTTCTTCAATTTTTAAGGTAACCTTATTGTAAATTCTGTAGCCTCTACTATTTAGGGAATATCCTACAAAAATTTCATTTTCAATTTTAGAGGTGAATTTTCCTAAGTGTTCTCTTGTATTTAAGATAAAGACTGGGCACCCAAATACTTTAAAATATTTTATATTAGGTTGTTTATTATAAAACATTTCGAAGAATGTTTTGTTATGAGTTTTATTTATTGTTGTTTTGTTCTGTACATAGCAGGCTGTACTAACGGCTTCTGCCCAAAAGTATTTAGGTAGGTTATACTCATTTAACATTGTTCTAGAAGCTTCAAGTAAGGGTCTATTTTTTTTTTTCTACAATTCCATTTTGTTGGGGGGGTTTAGGGCATGAGAACTCATGATGGTAACCGTTTTCTAGACAAAAACTGTTAAAGTTGTGATTTTTAAATTCTCCCCCGTTGTCACTCCTAATTCTTTTAATTTTAATATCTTTTTCGTTTCAATCTGTTTACAAAAATTTGTAAAAATTTCAAAAGTTTCATCTTTATGTTTTAAGAATTTTACCCAAGTAAACCTAGAATAATCGTCTATAATTACTAAGCAATATAAGTTTCCATTTATAGATTTGACTCCATGGGAGTCAAAAAGGTCTAAATGTAGGAGTTCTAAGATTGAGTTAGTTTGTGGTTGATTTGTTTGTTTGTGGGTTGATTTAGTTTGTTTGCCTTGTTGACAAGCATTACATATAGTTGAATCTAAGTTAGGTAGCTTTGGTAAGCCTTTTACAAGTCCATTTAGTTTACTTATATTTCTAAAGTTGGTGTGAGACATCCTCCTATGCCATAACCAAGCTTCTTCTTTTTGTGTTAAATAACACTTAATGGAAGAAATGGTTAGGTTGATGGCATAGATGTTGTCTTTTCTAAAACCTTTTAGGCTTATGGTAGGATTATCTAGATGTTTGATTAAACACTCTGTAGATAGAAATTTGACCTTATACCTAGTATCACACAATTGACTTATACTTAGAAGATTATATTTACAATTTTCAACAAGTAAAACATTTGTAATTATAAAGTCTAATTTTAATTCTATATTACCTATACCAATTACTTTGAGTTTGCCGTTGTTTCCAAAGGCAACTGTTCCTAGGCTTTTGTAAGTGAGTTGAGTGAACTTGGTGTGATCTTCAGTCATATGTTTGGAGTAACCACTGTCCAAAATCCACTTGATTTCCTACAGTAAGTAGGATTTAAAGTTAGTCTTTTGAGCATGCATTACTTAAGTGTAAAATTAATTTAAGTTTGAAATTAATTAAAAATAAATTTTTAAGTTTTTAAGATTAAAATTTTAAAAATTAATTTTTAATTTTAAAATTAAAATTTTGAAAGTAATTTTAAGTTTAAAATTAGAATTTTGAAATTAATTTTTAAGTTTAAAATTTTGAAAATAATTTTGAAGTTTAAAATTTGAATTTTGAAAATTAATTTTTAAGTTTAAAAATTTTGAATTTAATTTTTTTTTTTAATTTAAGATTAAAATTTTGAGATTAATTTTTAAGTTTAAAATTAAAATTTTGAAGCCTTATTCATCTCACTCGATCTATATTTTCAATCAGGGAATCCTATGATTTCGTGAGATGAAATTGGATTTTTAATTATAGAGTTTTGGTTTAACGTGTGTTAGATTCAGATTTAGTTTTGGTTTCCACAAATAGGCATTCTTCGGATAAACTTTTAAGCTAGGTGAGTCACATGGACATCATTAGAAGTAACCAACCTTTCGAGGTTTTCCGAATAGTCTTATCCACGGAACTTAGTACTAAATCTTGGTCTAACTGGTTAGGATTCATTTAAGGGTAGCTTCGGTCAGTTCCACTTGGCCAAATGCACCAGATCGAAGCCATATCTTTCTAGACATGCGATGCCCAAGCTTCCCTAACGTACTATCATCCAAAAATTTCACTAGTACCATGATTCAAGTTAAACTTGGTCTCTTTTTAACTAATCCTAATTACCCTGTCGGGTTGGTAAATTTTGGGTTACCCTGTCGGGTAAGTTAGTTTTAGAGGTGCCAGCTATTCTGGAGCCTCCCCCTGAATTATTGGCCTTTAATAAATTTTGATTTTAGGCTTGTGTCGATTCTTTTTATAGTCATGGTTAATTTAGTGATAATTTTGTTGATTTTTAAACTGTTTAGATTTTGAATTTGATTTAGGTTTGTATTTTGGATTTTGGTTTGGTTTATTTGATTTTATATAATGTATTTTTTCTTTAGGTATATAATATTGATTAAGTCCTACTTGCGTGGTTAAGCACGCTTTCGGAACCCACGCTTGATTAGTTGATTTGTATTGAGTTATTAACGACTTAAAAGTTTTATTTGAGTTTGACTTGTATCCGAGTCCGGTTTTATTATAACATGCTTTTTGATTGTTCAGGATTAAGTCAAGATTTTTTGATCTTGTTGTGAATTTTTCTAACATTCCTTTTAAACTGTTGATCTTATTTTTTAGTGATAAACTCTCCTCCTCAAGTGTTAGATCTTGAGTTGGATTTGAATTTTTGATTTGTTCCTTGAGGTTTTGATTTTCCTCAAGAAGTGATTTGTTTTCATTTTCTATTTGGTTAATTTACTATTTAAACAGGAAATAATTCTAAAAAAAATTTTGTTTAAATTAAAATATACCTCATTCGAGCCTTCGGAAACGAGTATGGACTCGTGGCTTGTTTCGGGTTCAGACCCGTCTTCATCTTCCGACTCGTCTTCTGTTTCGTCTTCGCGGGCCATCAGTGCGAGGTGGCTCTGATGTTTCTGCTCTTCTTCCTCTGATTCGTCCGAGGAGTCGTCCCACGTTGCTTTGAGTGCCTTCTTTCTGGTTGGCTTTGGTTTGTCGAACTTCAGTTTTGGGCATTCGTTCTTGTAGTGTCCCTTTTTATTGCAGCCGTAGCAAGTCACGTTCTTTTGTTCTGAAGGAGAACTGATCTTTTGAAGATCCTTTTTGCTCTTTCTCTGGTGAACATTTTTCTTACCAAGTTCACCAGGTGTTCTTCGTCTTGGTCTTGGTCGGAGTCTTCTTCAAATTCAAGCTTGCTTTTCTTTTCTTTGGAGGAACCTGCAAATAAAGCTACACCTTTCTCGGCTCCAGCATTAGTTTGTTCGTGTAATTCTAATTCACAGAAAAGCTCATCTAATTTTAATTTAGAAAGATTCTTAGAAATTTTGTAGGCATCCACTATTGATGCCCACAAACTATTACGTGGAAATGCGTTTAATGCGTACATTATTAAGTCTCTATTATCCATCTGGTGGCCTATCGCATGAAGCCCGTTGAGGATATCCTTGATCCTCGCGTGGAGCTGATTCGCCGTTTCACCTTCCTGCATTTTTATATTAAAAATTTTATTCAAGAGCAAGTCTCGTTTGGTTACCTTGGCGTCGCTCGTTCCCTCGTGCAGCTCGATCAATTTGTCCCACAGCTCTTTAGCGTTTTTGTGTGGACCGGCTCTGTTTAGTTCTTCTCTTGTTAATCCGCACTGTAGAGTGTTGATTGCTTTATTTTCTATTGATGCTTTCTTCTTCAAATCAGCTGTCCAGTCTTCAGGATCCAGTATATTCCCGGAAGTGTCTGCTGGAATTTTGTAGGGCCTCGTAACGCTCATCCACTGGTCGAAGTCTGTTTTGAGGTAGACCTCCATGCGCTTCTTCCAGTACGGAAAATCGTCCCCGTTGAAAAGTGGAGGTCGTACTGTGCTGAAGCCTTCTTGTTGGGACATCCTGTACACAGATAAATAACCAAAAAAAACCCAAGACTTGGTCTTGGATTAGTAGTGCGAGACGAGAAAAAAAATCTAGATTGGTGTTGCACCAATTTAGCAAAAAAAAAAATTATAGAAAATTATAAACCAGTTTGGAGTTTTGAGTGTAAAACTGAAGACCGGAAAAAGAAAGAATTTCACCCCCAGTCTGATTGGTGGTTGCACCAAATCAGAGCGGTACCTGCTCTGATACCACTTGTAGGACCGTTAGATTCGATAGAGGGGGGTGAATATCGATTCGAAAACATAGAGTATAAACGCAGCGGAAAAGTAAAATAGACACAAATGTTTTTTACTTCATTCGGAGCCTGTGACGACTCCTACTCGAAGGCCCGTGGTCTTTGACCACTTTCGTTGGGCAATCACTAACAAATCGAAATATGATTACAGAATGAATACAGGAAATGCTAGTGAAAATAAAGCAATACCGACAAGGAAATTAAATAAAAACTGAAGGAGCACTTTGTCGGAGCGTTGTTGGCGTCGCACTGAACGTCGAGCAGCAAGACCAGCAGTAGAAGAGTTCTCAGATGAATTGTTGATGAAGCTCCTGCCTGGGGCTTCTTTTATATGCTGTTCCGAGCGCCTGGATCCCTTCCGGGCGCCTGGAATGCGACGTAGCTGCACAAACCGTGATGCTCCACGTGGCGACGACTCGGCTGGATATAATTTGCCTTCCGGGTGTCCGGACCACCTTGTTCCAGAAATCTCCTTTTTCCTGCAAAACAAAGTTAGTCCGTGGCAATATATATCCTGCAAAACAGATTATTAGCACATTTATAATAGTATGAATTAGCATAAGTTAGTATGACTTAGATTCCGTCTTTCCGAGACCGGAATCTAGTCACGATCTCGACTTAGACATCCGAAATGGATCTAAACCGGATCGACGCCTAATGTTCCCTTCCCGGGAACGCGTCCTCACAGTCACTCCCCTCCAGTGACTTACCTCACTTACCTGCCAGACGTCCGGTCAGCCCTTCGACCCGTCTGGACTTCTTGCCAGCTATCCGGTCAGCCCGTCGACCTAGTTAGACTTCTCGCTAGCTATCCGGTCAGCCCGTCGACCTAGCTAGACTTCTCGCCAAGCGTCCGGTCAGCCCGTCGACCCGCTTGGACTTCTCGCCAGCTATCCGGTCAGCCCGTCGACCTAGCTGGACTTATCCTGCACACTCGATCAGAGTGTTAGATAATGACGAACCTAACTTAACCTGATTTGTCATTCATCAAAACCTGAGTTAGACCGTTAGTGCTAACCGCACCAACATTAGCTTCCTATCCTTCAAAAGTATTCTCTTAGCACACAGCAAAGGCAGTCTCCTAGTATACAGTAGGCCAAGATAAGATCTGGTCTAACTTGCAGAGCTGAGGTGCCTAGTATATAGCTGGTCAGCCCTACAATATAATTCTTAGCATGTAACTGATTAGTCTACTAGCCGGTCAAACCTCTGGGGCTTGATTTCCCACTTCTTATATGCCAGTCTCCCTTCATACAACCCGTCGGGTAAAGTGTCAGTCGAATTGTCTCCAGGAGACAACGGTGTTAGAGAATCGTAATAATCTGTCAGAGAATAATAGCTATTCATCAAGGAATATTTAGATATTCTGACACATACCTACAATGGAACCTTCTTATGAGAGTGACCATATAACTTTCATCATTTTTATGGAAGTTACAAAAGACTCTTCATATATATAATGGAAGATTCCTCAGAAGATGTTTATACCACTTCCAGACTGTATACCTTCCATTACCCGCCATCTTCTGACAACAAATATTCCATGCCACCTCATTATTGTGAAGGTTATGAGAGGTGGTATAAAAAAGGGGTCTTCTCCATTGACGAGGTACTCTCACATTTTTTATTGGCATTCGTATCTACTATTCATCTTCTCCACTTTTTTCTTAGCTACCTTACTAACTTGAACGTCGGAATTTCTATGTTAAAGACCGCCTCCCTAGTTCTCACCCTATCATTCTGTTTGATCTCAATAGTGTGCGCAGAAAAGAAGTGCCCGGTTTCATCCTCTTTACCAGCTTGAAGTCTTCTTGCAGTCAACATCAAAGCCACTTTCCCAGCCAGCCATCTACTTTGCTTTCAGACAAGATCAAATTTGGTGTCATTTATAGGAACTTTGTCTGAATCTGAAACAAGGAGATGGAAGAAGTTGAATGACTTACCACTGTTACCCTGACGTAGGAAGATTTCATGTTACTCATTGCCGCCCGAGCATAAAAATTAGCGCAACAACAATAACAAGAAGTAGCTATCGATGGTACTTTACTACATGACCCAGCGCGTCAATGACGGGCCCTCATACTGAACGAAGGATCTGTCGGACCCCGTAGGTGTTTTGATGTGATCAACCAAGTTGGTTAGGTCCTGCGTTTTGTCTGATCCCTATGTCTGAGTGTGCAGGAGCTTAGGAGCACAGGAAGTCGAGCGGAAGACGCAGCTAGCGAGAAGGACGACACGGGAAGGGAGCCGACGGGCTCGGTGCGTCCGAAGGACAAGAGAGCTGCGGAAGAGTACTCCGGTGGAGCGAGAAGAACGTGCGCAACGTTCGAGGGACGAGAAGCCGGACGGAAGCCTGCTCGAGGAAGGCCGAAAATTGGGTTCGGGTGAGCACTATTTCGGTTGGCCGGAATCACCCAAAAGACCGGAACTACGGAAGACGTCGGAAGACGAAGCAAAGAAGCAAAGGAGCTGAAAAGGCAGCTCAAGGCGCCTTCATCATGCGTAAAGGCGCCTTCATCATGCGTAAAGGCGCCTTCAACTTGAAGGCGCCTTCAAGGCTTGCTTAAGGCGCCTTGAGCCTGGTCAAATCGACCGTTCGGCTTCGGATAGAGTTCTATCCGAACACTTGCTTGGAGGCACCTTGGACCATTGTTGGAGGCGCCTTGGAGCTTCGGGATAGACTTTCCAGGGGCTATAAAAGGACCCCTGGACCTAGGAATTCATTCATTGATTCAAGCTTTCAATTCCTAGCAACTTGTGAGTTCATTAAGTGTGTAAAAAGGCTTCTCCGCCTACAGTGAAGGAGACTCTGCTAGTGCGATCTTCGATTGTCCTGAATTAACAACCTCCTTGGTTGTAACCAGGTTAAACCTCGGTCTCCCGTTTTATTTCTGTCTTTAATTTTATATAGTTGCTAGTTATTTTTACTGCTGATTTTATTTCTGAGTTGGAATCCGAGGAGGGTATAGTTTATTTTTGATTTCAGCAATTCACCCCCCCCCTCTTGTCGGCCTCCGCTGCACTTACAATTGGTATTAGAGCCTGACCGCCTCAGAAGGATTAATCGCCGACTGAAGCACGAAGATCAAGACGATGGCCGGAGCGAACATCTATCCCCCGAAGTTCGACGGAGACTTCGCCACATGGAAGCGCAAAATGGAGGTATTTTTTAAAACGGATTTTGATATTCTTATTACAATGAAATATGGTTTTGCAACGCCGAAAGACAAAGAAGAAAACACATGGAGCAAGAAGGAGCAAACTGATTTCGTCGCCAACAGAAAGGCAGAGTTCCACCTGCTCAGTGTGTTGCCATCACAAGAGGTAAGTCGAATCGGAAGCTATGCCTCCGCGAAAGATCTCTGGGAGAAATTCCTGGAGCTTCACGAAGGTACCTCCGAAGCAAAGATGGCGCGACGCGACATCCTCCGGACCCAGTTGACGAACCTCCGGATGAACCAAGGCGAGAAGGTAGCGCAACTCCAAGCGAGGATCAAAGAGCTGATCACTCAACTCACCAACCTTGGAGAAGAAGTAACGAACCGGGACTCAATTCGATACGCGCTCAACGCCTTCCCGAGAACTCCCGAGTGGGCCTCCTTAGTAGATGCTTACTACATCTCTAAGGATCTCGAGGTAAGTACATTGGAACAATTGTTTTCAACCTTCGAACTTCATGAATCTCGACTTGCAGAAAATCTAGTAGAGAAGTCGAACCTCAACATTGCCCTACGAGCCGAAAAGGACGATCCTGACTCTGAAGCGACAATCGACGAAAACGAACCTGCATTAATGGTAAGACGTTTTAATATGTTTTTTAAATCTAACAAATTTAGATCGCAGAAGCATCATCGAAAGAAAAGGATGATTCGTTGCTACAACTGCAACGAAGAAGGGCACATCAAGGAGGACTGCCCAAAATTGAAGAGCAAACAGAAGGATAAGGAAAGGAGCAAGAAGCCAGCTCGAACCAAACACAATCTAAAGGCCACGTGGGATGATTCGTCATCCTCCGAATCAGAAGTCGAAGAATTCTCGGGACTAGCACTGATGGCCAACCATCAGCTAGAAGAAACGTCCAGCTCAGAGATGAGCATCGACGAAGGGGGAGGAACGTCAGAAGAGGAAAGCTGCAGTGAATGGGGAGCATCGCTGAGTCAGGTAAGTAAGGTACGCAATCTAACCCCGACTCAGCCCTTTAAATTTATAAAAGCACTTTCTAAAGAGTTAGATAAATTTGAAAAGGAAAATGAAAATTTAAAATTAGAAAATACAAAATTAAAAAATGATATTGAAAAATTGAAAAATGATGCATGCTTAAAGAAGTTTCCAAATTCAAAAATTAGAATTTATGGTAAATTAAATTGGTATATTAGAAACCATCATGGCCAACTTAGAAAAGTACCAAGAAACTATGTACCCCCTAAATTTTTGAATAACCCTGTAGGAAGGAACCTCTATTAGGTTCCAAAATCTGTGCTAAATTAATATTTTTTTTTAAGCTTTAAGAGAGAAAATTAAACATGGAAATTCTTTATGGAAGCTTTGTCTAAGGAAGTGGTTGTTGCTCCAATAACTAAGAAGGCCTAGTGCCTCGCCACGACCTGGAAGCTAAAATATTGAAAGAAATATTTAATTAACTTTCTGAAAAAACATTAAAAATAAGAATTAAATAATTCTTTGAAAGTTTGACAAACATTTTTTTTTAACTATTCTTGAAAATTCTAACTTAGAAATTTTTTATTGTAGTTAGAATTTTGTTTTAGAAATTCTAAATAACTTTATTTGACTTAGAATTTTTTTGGGAATAGTCAAACAGTTCGCTTAGGATTTTTTTCCCCTTAGAATTTTTTTTTGAAAATTCAGTTTAAACTTAGAATTTTTTTTGTAAAATTCAAAAAATTCATTTTTGCTTAGAATTTTTTTTTAAATTTAAATTTAACTTAGAAATTTTTTTTTTCTAACTTAATAATTTGCTCTAATTGGTATCCCATTTTTTGCTGTGATCAAAGGGGGAGAGAAAGGTACAAGTTTAGGGGGAGTACGAAAATTAAAATTTTAATATTTTTTTCTAAACTGTGTTGCAATTTTATTTATTGCAAATTTATGCTTAAATATGTTAGTTTAGTAATTTCCTTTAAAATTACTATTTATGTCTATTTACCCTAACTTGAACTTGGGTTGATACACATCAAAAAGGGGGAGATTGTTGGACCCCGTAGGTGTTTTGATGTGATCAACCAAGTTGGTTAGGTCTTGCGTTTTGTCTGATCCCTGTATCTGAGTGTGCATGAACTTAGGAGCACAGGAAGTCGAGCGGAAGACGCAGCTAGCGAGAAGGACGGCACGGGAAGGGAGCCGACGGGCTCGGTGCGTCCGAAGGACGAGAGAGCTGTAGAAGAGTACTCCGGTGGAGCGAGAAGAACGTGCGTGGCGTTCGAGGGACGAGAAGCCGGACGGAAGCCTGCTCGAGGAAGGCCGAAAATTAGGTTCGGGTGAGTACTATTTCGGTTGGCCGGAATCACCCAAAAGACCGGAACTACGGAAGACGTCGGAAGATGAAGCAAAGAAGCAAAGGAGCTGAAAAGGCAGCTCAAGGCGCCTTCATCATGCGTAAAGGCGCCTTCAACTTGAAGGTGCCTTCAAGGCTTGCTTAAGGCGCCTTGAGCCTGGTCAAATCGACCGTTTGGCTTCGGATAGAGTTCTATCCAAACACTTGCTTGGAGGCGCCTTGGACCATTGTTGGAGGCGCCTTGGAGCTTCGGGATAGACTTTCCAGGGGCTATAAAAGGACCCCTGGACCTAGGAATTCATTCATTGATTCAAGCTTTCAATTCCTAGCAACTTGTGAGTTCATTAAGTGTGTAAAAAGGCTTCTCCGCCTACAGTGAAGGAGACTCTGCTAGTACGATCTTCGATTGTCCTGGATTAACAACCTCCTTAGTTGTAACCAGGTTAAACCTCGGTCTCCCGTTTTATTTTTGTCTTTAATTTTATATAGTTACTAGTTATTTTTACTGTTGATTTTATTTCTGAGTTGGAATCCGAGGAGTGTATAGTTTATTTTTGATTTCAGCAATTCACCCCCTCTTGCCGGCCTCCGCTGCACCTACAGGATCCAAGTAGAAGGCCCCATTGGATTCTATCCAATTCCTCCAATGGCTGGCTTCGTACAACCACTTGTCCAACCAATCAACCTCCCACCCATGCTGCCTTCCCTGGTTGTCTATCACAGAGCACTATTCTGCACACCATTTGACAAGGCTGGCCATATGGAGTGACCCCAAGTATCATCTTCTAGAGATGCACCCGTGCAAGATTTGTGCAAGTGTAAGGCCCCGATGGCTAGCAACTCTCTTGAGTGAATAAGCATGCATTTCTCCCATGAAATATTGGAGGACAAGCTGTTGAACCATTTCTAACCATTGATGATCGAAGAATATGGAGGGGTGACCGACCCAGAAGATCACCTCCTCAAATTTGAGAACGCCGCCATCCTTTATTAGTACACGGATGGAGTAAAGTACCGGGTGTTCCTCACCACTCTCTCTAGCTCGGCATAGAGATGGTTTAACAGGCTCCCTGTCGAATCCATATGCTGCTTCAGGGATTTCTGCAAGGCTTTCTTGTTGGTGCATCAAGGTTATTTTGATGTGATCAAACAAGTTAAGTTAGGTCCTATTATGTTTAACATTGTATCTAAGTGTTAGGAACTTAGGAGTACATGAAGTCAAGCAAAAGATGCAGTTAGCGAGAAGAACGACATGGGAGAGAGCCGACGAGCTCGGTGTGTCTGAGGAACGAGGTGCTGCGGAAGAGTACTCGGGCGGATGAGAAGGAGGCGTGCGACATTTTTGAGGGACGAGAAGCCAGAGCGGAAGGTTACTCGAGAAGGCCAGAAGTTGGGTTTGGGTGAGCCCTATTTCGGATGGCCGAAATCATCCAAGCAAGTAGAGTCAGAGCAGAAGATTCGGATCGAGGCGAGCAGCACCGGTGCAGAGGGTCTGGACCGGAAAAAGTCAATATTGTTGACTTTAAGGGTCTGGGTACCAGGACTCAATCCGGGCACCTGGACTCCGGGCGCCCGGAATGGACTTTTATCCGGGTCACGTTGCGAAGGGGATAAAGTTTTATCCCCTTCCAGGCGCATTAAACACTTTCAAGCGCCCCGACCAAGGCTATAAATATAGCCTTGGTCCAAGAAGTTAGATAGAACAAGCAATTACTGAAATAACACTTGTGTGATTTCCTTTCTAGTTTAGCTTCTCATTTTCTGTGCTTACACTACTGTAAAGAGGCTTCTCCGTCTGAAAGAGAATTTAGTGCTACTCTATTCCTTGGATTAACACCTTCCTAGTTATAATCAATTAAATCCTCTGAGCCTCTGCTTTTTCAATTTATTTAATTATTTTATGCAAGTGTTCTTTAAAGTTTGAGAAGGGTTCGCTTTATTTTTTTTACAGGGCTATTCAATCCCCCTTCTAGCCGTCCAACGGTCCTAACAAGTGGTATCAGAGTGAGGACGCTTCAGGAGGACTAAGTGTCAATCGAAGCACTGAATCAATTGCCGAACCGAGCATATACCCATCGAAATTCGAGGGGGAGTTCGCTAGCTGGAAAAAGAGAATGCAGGTATTCTTTAAAATTAACTTTGAATTACTTTTAATAATGAAGTTTGATTTTGTAGCACCCAAGGGTAAGGAAGAATACCAGTGGACGAAGAAGGAGCAAGCCTACTATGTGGCAAACGACAAAGTAGTGTTCCATCTACTGAGCGTTCTTCCGCCACAAGAAGTCAACCAGATCGGCACCTACAACTCAACAAAGGAACTTTGGGAGAAGTTCCTTGAGCTACACGAAGGGACGTCCGAAGCCAAGCTCGCAAGATGGGACGTATTTCGCAACCAGCTCACCAACATACGATTTGAAGAAGACGAAACGATTGCACACCTTCACTCAAGGATTAAGGAGCTTATCACCGGACTTTTGAATCTTGGAGAAAAGGTAAGCAACCGAGATTTGCTAAGGTACGCTCTTAATGCATTCCCTAAAAATACAAAATGGCATCACTAGTAGATTCCTTCTATATCTCTAAGGACTTAGAATATATTAGCTTAGAAGAATTATTTTCAACTTTTGAAGTGCATGAATAAAGATATGTAGGTACGAAGGAGCCGAAGCACAACATCACCTTCAAGGCAACGGGAGACAAACATGAGTCAGAATCCTCTCTCGACGACGATGAAATGGTAATGATGGTAAGATGTTTTAAAAAGTTATTTAAATCAAGAAAAACCAACCATCCGCAGGGTAGAAAGAAAAGGACAATCAGATGCTACCACTACAATGAAGAAGGGCACGTTGAGGACAACTGCCCTAAGTTAAGGAACAAGGATAAGGACAAAGGAAAGAAGTCTGCACAAATGAACAAATACAAGACTTTAAAGGTGATGTGGGACAAAACGTCATCCAAATCGGAAGTTAAGGCTTTCTCCGGACTTGCATTAATGGCAAGTCATCAAGAATATGAATATGAAGTAAGCTCGTCCGAAATGAGCATCGAGAGCATCGATGAAGGGGGGGCTACATCGGAAGAAGACAGTATTTCAGGGGGAGCTACAGACAACGAGATCGATAAGGTAAGTCAGGTACGATCTCTTCCTTCCGATAAGTTATTTAAATTTGTTAAATTGTTAACTAAAGATTATTGTAAATTAGAAAAAGAAATTAAAGAATTAAAAGTAATTCTAGCAAAATCTTGTCCATTAGAATATTTTGATAAATTAAAGCTAGAAAATGGTAATTTATAAAGAGAAATAAAAAATTTGAAAAATCATACATGCACATATAGTACAAGTATTAGAAGATATAATTTGAATTGGTATTTTAAATATCACAAAGGATAAATTAGAAAAATTTCTCAGAAATACATTCCAAAGAAATTCCTAATTAACTCAGTTAGAAGGAACCTATATTGGGTTCCAAAGACTTATCTTAATTAAAAATTAGACTTAGGGCTTTCAGAGAGTATATTAAACGTTTAATTTCCTTAGAGGCTTTGTCTATAATATGATTGTTGCTCCAATAACCAAGAAGATCTAGTGCCTCGCTACAGTTTAGAAGTCAAATATTGAAATAAAATATTTAATTGACTAACTGATAGAGCATTAAAATTGAAATTAGATAATTCTTTAAATGGTTACTCAAATTTTTTTTACTTAGAAAATTTTCAAATTTTTCTCTACAATTTTTTTTAAACTTAGAAAAATTCCTCATTTTTTTAATCTGTTTAACTTAAAGTTTTAAAGTTATTTTATAAACTTTGTTTTACCAAAATTTATTTTATGCATTGCACAAAATTTTTTTATCTTTAAACTTAGAAAAAAAAAATTTTGCTTGAAATTTTCTTACTTGGATTTTTTTTTGCAACACTTAACGTTTTTAAAATTATTACAATTTTTTTTAATATCAAAATAATTTTCAGAATTTTTAAAACTTGATAAGTTTTTTCAAAATTATTTGAAAATCAGACTTACCCTTAGATTTTTCTTAGTACCACATTTTTTAAGTGATCAAAGGTGGAGAAAAAAAGATTAAGTCTACGGGGATGTAGATTAATTTTTTTAAAAAATTATTACACTTGAATTGTAAATTTATTGCTTTTATTTTATATTTATTTACCCTAACTTAACCTGAGTTGCTCACATCAAAAAGGGGGAGATTGTTGGTACCCCAAGGTTATTTTAATGCGATCAAACAAGTTAAGTTAGGTCCTATTGTGTTTAACCTTGTGTCTAAGTGTGCAGGAGCTTAGGAGCACAGGAAGTGGAGCAAAAGACACAGTTAGCGAGAAGGACGACAAGGAAGAGAGCCGACGGGCTCGGTGCATCTGAGGAACTAGATGTTGCGAAAGAGTACGTGGGCGGACGAGAAGGAGGCGCGTGGCATTTTCGAGGGACAAGAAGCCGGAGCGGAAGGTTGCTCGAGAAGGTCGGAAGTTGCGTTCGGTTGAGCCCTATTCCGGATGGCCGAAATCATCTAAGCGAGCGGAGCTGGAGCGGAGACCTAGACCGAGACGAGCAGCACCGGAGCAAAGGACCCGGATCGGAAAAAGTCAACGTTGTTGACTTTAAGGGTCCGGGTGTTCGAAATGGATTTTTATCTGGGTCGCATTTGATCGCAATCCGTTGCGAAGGGGATAAAGTTTTATCCCTTTCTAGGCGCTTGGAACTCTTCCAGGCGCCCCGACTAAGGCTATAAATATAGCCTTGGTCCAAGAAGCTAGATAGAATAAGCAATTACTGAAACAACACTTGTGCGCTTTCCTTTCTAGTTTAGCTTCTCATTTTCTGTGCTTACACTGCTGTAAAGAGGCTTCTCCACCTTAAGGAGTATTTAGTGCTACTCTATTCCTTGGATTAACAACCTTCCCGGTTATAACCAAGTAAATCCTCTGAACCTCTGCTTTTTCAATTTATTTAATTGTTTTATGCAAGTGTTCTTTAAAGTTCGAGAAGGGTTCATTTTTATTTTTATTTATAGGGTTATTCAACCCCCCTTCTAGCCGGCCAACAGTCCTAACATTTCCTTCATCACTTTGCCAGTAATCGACGATACCATAAAACTACGTTGAGCTTATTCTCACTCAAATGGGGGCTCAAGGAGATGCTGAGGGCCTACATCAAAAAATTTAACCAAGTGACTTTGGATGTGCCCTCGACCACCTCAAAGATTCTGGTGAGCGCCTTCTCTTAAAGGCTCGCAGATAGCAATTTCTTTTGTTCCCTAATAAAGAAGCCCCAAAGGGACTTAGACTATTTGTTTGGAAGGGTGACCAAGTACATTAATGTAGAAGAAGTCCAATCCACTCGGAAGAAGGAGGTTACCACACCTGCTTCACTCTCCACTCCCGAGCGTCGGGCTCCTCCTCCGCCTCTTTCGTATAAGGGACCTCAAGCAGATCCTCAACCTCATCATCAGGAGCAACGACCTCACATGGTACAACACATGGAGGCCAAGCAGACAAGATTCTCTGAGCCCCTGAGATGGGCTCCACTAAAGTTTTGTACCTATTATCAGTCGGAAACGCACAACACCCATGACTGCTACCACTATAATTAGGAGAAATGTGAGGTGACTAACTAGGGGGTCCGTCATCATTCGCCGTCTCCTAACCATCAGTGTTATCAATGGCCGAACGGACCACTTCGGAGGGATGATGATCCGGCGGTAAGAACAGGGGACCCCCGTTCCGAGAAGTCAACGCCACGTGGAGGTCAAAAGGACTATCGGAGAAGGGTGGGCCGACCGGCCGACCGGAAAAGGTTGTACCGACCGGCTACCGGTGTCTAATCGAAGTGTAAGGCACCCCGGCGGAAGTTAGGGTTCCGACGCTCATATTGAACAGGATCGTACGGCCGAGCGGGTAGCCCGCTCGGCCGAAGGAATAAAGTAGCAATACTGCGAACAGTCTTCACAGAGCACACTACCGGGAATCTCCAAAGTGGACCCGCGCATATGACCGGCCGGACGTAATGGGACTGCTGACCGGTCGGACACTCGGCATGGGGTAAGGAGAAAAGGACAAGGAAACATCTTCTGACAACGGGTATGTCCAACGAGAAGGCCATAAGCAGGATCTTATGACAGAGGGTTCCGTTGTCCCATCACACACGTCCTCAGACTGTAGCAGTATGGTGTCAGGTAAGCTTGTCTGACAAGCCCATGCTGAGGTATGGGCTGAAGACACGTACGTGCCTCGGTATTTGTGCGTGAGCATCTTCGCAGCTCTATATAAAGGACCTCACACTTCATGGGAGGTACGCGTTCTTTGATATTCGAAGCCACCTCTTTGCTGTCCACTTGTCTGACTTGAGCGTCGGAGGGTCGTCGCCGGGAACCCCTTCCCGGCCCGACTTCTTTGTAGGTTCACCGGAGCTCCGTGTGACCGGTCGGGGATCTACGTCAGCAACGAGGAGAGCCCCACGTGCCCAGCGTCCATTGATTCAGCGTTCGGACAGGATCAATTTGGCGCCGTCTGTGGGAACGCACCTGCATCCGAGCGGAAGAGATGGACGACAGCACACCGTGATGCTCTCCCAGGAGAAGCTCGATGCTCTAATCGAGGCAAGAGCAGCTAAGCTCGTGGAGCAACAAGCAAAGTCAGTGTCAGGAGGCCGAGCGACAGCAAAGTTCCGACCGGAGAACATCTCAGCATGGTGCCGAGATAAAGATCCGGTCGGCATTCAAGGGGAAGCACCTTACCGGGCGGGGTGAAAGGTGCGCCAATGTAATGTATGCTGTATATTTTCCGTTTGGCTGTATATTTGAAATGCAGGGATAAAAAATCAGAAAATTAGCACAAGTATAGGGCATCGTCAGCCGAATCGAAAGACCGTCGAGCTCCGACGTTAAATATCGAGAGTCGAGCCGGCGACTATAAACCCTCCGAGCGGAAGACCGTCGAGCTCCGACGTTAAAAATCGAGAGTCGAGCCGGCGACTATAAACCATCCGAGCGGAAGACCGTCGAGCTCCGACGTTAAAAATCGAGAGTCGAGCCGGCGACTATAAATCATCCGAGCGGAAGACCGTCGAGCTCCGACGTTAAAAATCGAGAGTCGAGCCGGCGACTATAAATCATCCGAGCGGAAGACCGTCGAGCTTCGACGTTTAAAATCGAAAGTCGAGCCGGCGACTATAAATCATCCGGCCGGAAGACCGTCGAGCTCCGACGTTAAAAATCGAGAGTCGATCCGGCGACTATAAATCATCCGAGCGGAAGTCTGTCGAGCTCCGACGTTAAAAATCGAGAGTCGAGCTGGCGACTATAAATCATCCGAGCGGAAGACCGTCAAGCTCCGACGTTAAACATCGAGAGTCTAGCCGGCGACTATCAATCATCCGAGCGGAAGACCGTCGAGCTCCGACGTTAAACATCGAGAGTCGAGCCGGCGACTATAAACCCTCCGAGCGGAAGACCGTCGAGCTCCGACGTTAAAAATCGAGAGTCGATCCGGCGACTATAAATCATCCAAACGGAAGACCGCCGAGCTCCGACGTTAAAAATCGAGAGTCGAGCCTTAACAGCTCCGACGTTAAAAATCGAGAGTCACGCCGGCGACTATAAACCCTCCGGCCGGAAGACCGTCGAGCTCCGACGTTAAAAATCGAGAGTCGAGCCGGCGACTATAAACCCTCCGAGCGGAAGACCGTCGAGCTCCGACGTTAAAAATCGAGAGTCGAGCCGACGACTATAAACCATCCGAGCGGAAGAGGACTTGTGAGCAAGTACCCAAAGGTATTTGCTGTAAATATCGTTCGACCGCCTCTACGGTCCGCTCGGCCCAGTACCCAAAGGTTCTTCATCACCATTTAGCGAACAACTTCTTCTGTCGAAGCAGGACATATTCGGCCAAGCGGAAATGTTTCACAAAATACTTCATCAAAATCCCTTTCGAACACAAGAGATGTGTGATAAGAGGCGAGCGGACAACACACCTATCGACTAACAAAAGGACAGAGCAAGCAGAAGGATGTCATATTAAGGAAACTAAGGCCGAGCGGCCAAATTACAAAAAGTGATAGGTTTAAGCCAAACGACAGAATTACATATAGACTCCTATTCTATATAATCATAAAGCGTCGTCGGGATGTTGTTGAGAAGTGTCGCCTGGTCCTTAGCCGAGATGACGGCGGACTCGGGAAGTTGCCCCTGGGACTTCAAGTATTCCGTCGTGGCATTCATGGCAAGCTCGAAGGCCATGTACATCCGCTCGCAGACCTTCTCCGAAAATTCGGCCGAACGGATGTATTTCTGTTTCAAGGCAGCGACCCGGCTTAGTTCGGCCTCCTGGTACTCTTTAAAGGCCGCTCGGGAAGCATTGACGGCTGCCTTGTGTTCTTGTAAAGCAGCCTCGAGCTCTGCCACCTCGTCCGTTCGGGCAACCTTCTCGTTGGCTAGTTGGTCCATCAGCTCTTTAACCTTCTCCTCCAAGCCCCGAGCCTCAACATTCTTCTTCTCCAGGTCGGAGATAGCTGTGTTCTTCCGCTCGGTCGCCAGGCTTATCTTGCGATCTAGAGATTTATTCACGCGCTCAAGCTCAGCCAAAGCGTGGGCCTGATCGGCCGTCTTCTTCCGCTCGGCCTCCAATAGATCTTGGGCCTTTTTGAGCTCCTTCTGAAGATCGGCATATGAAGAGCCTTGGGAAGGAGCGCCGCCCGAACTCCGTAGCCGTTTGAGCTCCTCTTCCACCATGGCAAGCCGATTGGAGACCGCAATCTCCTCCACCCATCTCTGACAAAGGAAAAATTATTAGTAGCCTATCGGAAAGAATGTGTAAACGACTTAAAGAAAATGCACTTACCCCGGTGGCCTGTTGCATGTGGCTATTAGCCAAGTTGCTGAGTGGAATCATTGCCACCCGCGCCCGAGCGTCGGCCCACATTTCGGCTAAGGGGCCCTTCATCGTGATCATATGCTTGGGCGCGGTGGGTCGGTCAGCCTCGGGCAGCAATTCTTCAGTTGGGAGGTGAAGTGAGACTCGGACAGTGCGGCGCCGACCGGGGGTCGTTTGGGCGGAAGCCGGGGGAGGATCGGAAGCCGGCGCCGAAAACTGGGACAAGATGGTTGAGCGATGGACTGGATGGGGAGCAGGTGGAAGGGAGCTGATCGGAGCGGCTTCAATTGGGTCCACGGACGCATCCCATTGGGAGGGAGTCCGATCGGACGAAATAGTCTCCATTGCTGGAGCCTTGCCCCGCGAATCCGCTGTGGCCCGTTCAGGCGGTTGGACTGCGGACGTGGCCGATCGGATGGGAGTCTCCACTCGGCGCCTTTTTTGTCGGAGAGGCCGCTCTCCTGCCTGAGCGGAGCCTTCCTCCCGGGCGGAAGGCTCTTGGCTAATAGTTGCTCCCATCGCCGGTTCCAGGAGAAAAGCTTGAGCGGTCGACTCCTCGTGAGTCCCGCTCTCCCCTTCATGCGAGCCGACCGGCTCAATGTCGAGTGCTTCCATTTCTTTGGTCGTCGCGGCTTCGAGCGCCGCCGCCTTCCTCTTCAGGATACCAGCCATCACCGACTCCATGACAATATTCGCTGCAAAGGAAAAAGGAAAAAATCAGTTAGCAAGCAAGGCAACTGTACAAGTAAAATTCTTACCGAAGCCGCTCGGAAGGGGTGTTCTGATCAGACTCAAGCCGAATATGTACATAACCCCATCTGGAAGGAATTTGTTGATGTCAAAGCGCAGATCGGCGAGCATGTTGGCGGCATGGAGATAGTCCGGTCGGGTCTTGAATCTCTTCAGCTCTGGTGAAGTTGGTGGTCCGGTCTGCCACTTCGTAAGGAAGGGGGTCCGCTCGGAAAGACGAATATAAAAGTAAAATTCTTTCCAATACTTATTGGAAGAGGGTAGTTTGTTGAAGAAAACTAAACGAGGCCGAGCCTGGAACATGTAAGTGCCCGGCTCGGACTGTTTAGGGTAATAGAAATAATAAAAGACCTCCGGTTGGAAGGGAATGTTATGGATCTTAACTAAGACGACAACGCCGCATAAGAGGCGGAAGGTATTGGGGACTAGGCTTCCGAGCGGAATGCCGAAAAAGTTGCAAACTTCCACAAAGAATGGATGAATCGAAAATCATAGACCGGCTGTAAACTGGTCGCGGAAAACACAAAAAGCTCCACGCGGCGGTTTGTGTGGCCGAGCGGAATTTGTGGGTAGGATGATTTCAAGGTTGGAGGGGATGTCAAAACTGTCTATCAGAATGTCGGCGTCGCGCTGATCGAAGCGCGACTCCATGGTGGTATACCATGGGCCGAGGGCTTGGTCTTGTGGATGGGAAGAACCAGCCATTGTCTGAACGGACGAAATCAAAAGAAAATGAACGGATAAAAGGAAGAAGATGGCAATGAAACAGTAGCCCGAGGACGAAAACTTGGGAAAGAAAGGCAAAGAAAACGCTAGAACCAAAGAGAGAAAGAAGGAGAACCTTACAACGAAGGGGAGGATCGAGGGAAAAGCACCGGAAACAGAAGCGCGAGATCGTCGGAAAGCTGGAACGCAAGAAGAAGCGGTGAGCATGCGACAGCGGTACTGAGGCGAAGGGAAGAGAAGTTTTTATAGGGTGGAGCCCGAGCGGCCTCCACCGTCGGATCTAGGTCGCGAGAATCGGAGCACGCATCGCACCATTCATTTAGAACCGCCTCGATCCCATCGGAACACCACGTCGCCGCCGTACAATGATGTCAGCACCGCCACGTGGCCTTCAGCCATTGGAACGCATTTAATGAGCGTGTGCTCGACCTTAATGATGGAGATTGGCGGAAACTTCGAAGAGATGCTGAGTAATGTTGGCGTTGACTGGCGTTTTGGTTGCCCCTTTGTTTCCGAGCGGATGGTAATGCCGCTCGACCCAACTGATGGTCCAGTTAGTCGGACTAATCGCCTCCTTCGACTAGACTTGAAGGGGAGGCAAGTGATCCGGCGGTAAGAACAGGGGACCCCCGTTCCTAGAAGTCAATGCCACGTGGAGGTCAAAAGGACTATCGGAGAAGGGTGGGTCGACCGACCGACCGAAAAAGGTTGGACCGACCGGCTACCGGTGTCTAACCGAAGTGTAAGGCACCCCGGCGGAAGTTAGGGTTCCGACGCTCATGTTGAACAGGATCGTACGGCCGAGCGGGTAGCCCGCTCGGCCGAAGGAATAAAGTAGCAATACTGCGAACAGTCTTCACAGAGCACACTACCGGGAATCTCCAAAGTGGACCCGCGCATATGACCGGCCGGACGTAATGGGACTGCTGACCGGTCGGACACTCGGCATGGGGTAAGGAGAAAAGGACAAGGAAACATCTTCTGACAACGGGTATGTCTAACGAGAAGGCCATAAGCAGGATCTTATGACAGAGGGTTCCGTTGTCCCATCAGAGACGTGCTCGGACTGTAGCAGTATGATGTCAGGTAAGCTTGTCTGACAAGCCCATGCTGAGGTATGGGCTGAGGACACGTATGCGCCTTGGTATTTGTGCGTGAGCCTCTTCGCAGCTCTATATAAAGGACCTCACACTTCATGGGAGGTACGCGTTCTTTAATATTCGAAGCCACCTCTTTGTTATCCACTTGCCTGACTTGAGCATCAGAGGATCGTCGCCGGGAACCCCTTCCCGGCCCGACTTCTTTGCAGGTTCGCCGGAGCTCCGTGTTACCGGTCGGGGATCTACGTCAGCAACGAGGAGAGCGCCACGTGCCCAGCGTCCATTGATTCAGCGTTCGGACAGGATCAGATGACTAAGACAACAAGTAGCGCTAAAGAACATCCCAGAAATAAGAGAATCGAGCTCAGGCCCCTGCCCGGGTACAGTAGGAGCATCTCCAGACACGACAAGAAGAAATCGTAATAATGCCTCTCTAGGAGATATTGGTATGATAGCAAGAGGTCTGACCGACAGATACTCCAACCGAACCCATAAATCGCATGCTTGCCTACTTGAGATCCACACGGTCAGTTGTAGCCAGGAGTATACACAAGGGCCCAAGATTAGTTTCAGGCCCAAAGATTTTGAAGAGATGAAAGTACCCCATGATGATGCTTTGATTGTTATGGTTGTTATAGCCAATTATAACATACATCGCACTTTTGTTGACATAGATAACTTGGTCAACATCATTTTCAAGAAGACGTTCAAGCAGCTACAGATAGACAAAAGTGAGCTCCAACCTATGATGATGCCACTATATGGCTTCACGGGCAACGAGTCGCTCGGCCAGATCAAGCTGGTTATATTTTTAGGGGAGAAGCCCCTAATGAGGATGCACCGGACAACTTTTATCTTGGTGGATGCGCCCTCAACATACAATATCATTTTGGATCGGCTGGCCCTAAATGAATTCCAGATAGTTGTTTTGACTTTCTGTCAAAAAATAAAACTCCCCGTGAACGACCAGGTGGTGGAAGTCAAAGGAAATTAACCGATAGCACGTAAGTGCTATGTTGATATTATCAAGACGAAAGCTAACATCACTCGGAAGAACCAAGGGATAGAGGTTAACATCATTCAAGAAAAACCCTCCACACCTATTTATGAAGAAAGGAGGAGATACAGATTCACCTAGGCCAGTCAAAGATACCATTCATATAGCAGCCAACTTGGCTTCATAAAGCAGAGCTCATTATGTGTCTAACACTCAATAATGACGTCTTCCCTTGGACGCCTAAGGAGATCACGAGCATATCACCAATAGTGATGGAACATGTGCTTCACGTTCATCTGGACGCTTAGTCGATTAAGCAGAGGAAGCAAGATTTTGGGGCCAACCAAAATAAAATCATCCGGATGGAAGTAGATAAGTTGCTAGAGGTCAGATATATCCGCAAACTATAATTCCCAAGTTGGTTAGCAAACGTGGTCTTGGTGTCTAAGCTAGGGAACAAATGGTGAGTTTGCATCAACTTTAGGGATCTAAATAAGGCCTGCCCCAAGGACTATTATCCCCTTCCCCACATCAATCAAATGGTAGATTCAACTTTCGGTTGCGAGCTGATATGCATACTGGATGCATATCAAGGCTACTATCAAGTCCCACTAGATAAAGAGGACGATGAAAAGGTTAGCTTCATCACTGCAGAAGGAACTTATTGCTATAATGTTATGTCATTTGGACTAAAGAATGCAAGAGGTACTTACCAATAACTTACGAACAAAGTGTTCTGAAAGCATATTAGGTGGAACATGAAAGTCTATATGGATGACATTTTGATAAAGTTCCTCCGAGCGGTCAATTTATATGCGGACATAGATGAGACCTGCCTGACCTTACGAGAATACAGGCTCAAGATTAATCCCAGTAAATACTTAATTAAAGCTAAAAGTGGACAATTCTTGGGTTATATAGTTACAGAGCGAGGGATTGAAGCTAACCCGAGTAAAGTGCAAGATCTACAAGACATGACTCCTCTACGCAACTTGAGAGAAGCACAACGATTGACTAGGAGAATTATAGCATTGTCCTGCTTCATATCAAGATCAACCGATCGGAGCTTGTCATTCTTCAAAATACTCCGCTGAGCCACCAAATTTCAATGGGATGATGAATGCAATAAGACATTTGAAGAGCTAAAAGAGTACCCGTCCACCCTACCTATACTTGTTAAACCAATATTGGCCGAAGCTCTATGGGTGTACTTGTCCACTACTAAAAGTATTGTTGGGTCAATATTAGTAAGGTAAGAGGGGAAGGAGTAGCAACTTGTATATTTCTTAAGTCATTTATTAAAGGATGTCGAGTGTCGGTACACCACATATAAGAAGTTGACTTATGGATTGGTTTTAGCAACTCGAAGGTTGCGTCCTTATTTTCTCTCTCACCCGATCATTATATTGACTAATAGCACCCTGAGCCGAGTACTTATCAATCTTAAAGCATCAGGGAGATTGATTAAGTGGACTAATGAACTCAGTAAATATGATATACAGTATCAACCTTGAGCGACCATCAAAGATCAGGCCTTAGTGGATTTTATAGCTGAAGTACAAAGCTAAGAACCAAAGGAAACTTGGAAAATATATGTGGATGGATCGTCTACTCGGCAGGATAGTGAAATGAGAATTCTTATGATCTCACCTAGGGAGTACAAACTGCAATTGTTCATTCGGCTGAATTACCGAGCTACCAATAATGAAGTAGAGTATGAGGCTCTGATAGCTAGGTTGTAGGCCATGAGGAATGTAGGAGCAGCTCGGGTTTTAATTTACTTAGACTTTCAGCTAGTGGCTCAACAGCTCTCGGGCAATTTTGAAATTAACAATGAGCGACTCAAATTATATGCAGAGACATTTGAAAAATTGAAGGCAGGGTTTCAAAAAGTTATTTTACAGAAGATTCCCTAAATGAAAAAATTGAAAGGCGAATGAGTTAGCTAAATTGGTTGGTTCTTTAGTCCCATGGACCCTAGACAGATTTGTGGAGTAAACATTATTGATAGCTTACATTGAAAGATAGGTCGAGCAAGAGTTACAAACTGATTGAAAAGCATCATTAATTTCCTTTCTTCAGCAGGGAGTCTTACCAACCGACTAGGAGCAAGCCCATATGATCAAGAAAAGGGTTGGTCGGTTCACTCTAATTGGGGATCACCTATACAAAATGACTTTCTCTTGTCTTTTGCTCAAGTGTGTCAGACTGGAAGATATGTAGCACATTTTACAAGAAGTACATCAAGGTTCTTGTGGGAGTCACTCGGGCAGCCGGTCATTCGCTCAGAAAATCTTGCTAGCTGGTATTTTGGGCCCACTCTGTAGGCAGACTCGGCTCATTTGGTATCAACTTGCATCTCATGTCAGAAACACCAAAATATTCCGCACCAGCCCATAAAACTACTGAAGACCTCAATTGTTTCACGTTCGTTCGACCAGTGGGGCATGGATATTGTTGGGTCATTCCCGATGGCATCTACTAAGAAAAAATTTCTCTTGGTAGCATAGCATTAGATTATTTTTCCAAATAGGTGGAGGCTAAGCCATTAACAAAGATAATTGAGTGGATGGTCATCAAGTTCTTTTGGTAGAACATTGTATGCTAGTTTGAGATTCCACATAAACCCGTTTTAGTTAATTGAAGACAATTCCAAGGCCGTAAGATTTGAGAATGATGCTCAAGCTATGACATCTAGTACACCTTTATATCTATGGCTTACCCACCGAGTAATATCTAAGCAGAGGTCACTAACAGAGAAATCATCAGAGGACTTATAACTAAACTTAACCATGTTGGAGGGAGCTGGGTCGAGGAATTGCCCAGCATATTGTGGGCCTACTGCACCACTCCACGAGAAGCCACAGGTATAACACCTTTCAACCTTGTTTATGGTGGTGAAGTAGTTGTTCCAGTCAAAGTGGGTGTGGAGTACGATCGGAGACAACTATACGACGAAGACAACGTCGGCTGGTGTCTCATAGAGCTTGACCTGATAGAGGAGGTCAGAGACAAGGTAGCCGCTCGGCTAATAACATGCCACCAATAAATAAAATAAAACTACAATCAAAGAGTCATCTCAAGATTTTTTCAAGTCGGGAACTTAGTTTGGAAGCAGATTAAGCTGATCAGGGATGTAAGTAAGCTGAAGCCACAATGGGACGAACCATACAAGGTGGTGCAAAAGCTCGCCTTTGACTCTTATTACCTCTAGGATGCAGATGGAAAGAATTTGGAGTGACCTTGGAGCATCAACCATCTGTAGGCTTATCGAGCTTAAGAGTACACCTATAATAAAATTAATGTATCATGTTATATATTTTACATTAAATGAGAATGTAGGTAAATTTATCTCAAGAGCCCTATATCCTAGACTCCCAAGCCATTCGGTGGAGTTATAAGCAAGCATGCTCTTGTGCCTATGTCCCAAGTTCTTGAGCCGTTTGACCATGTTATAAGTGAGCATGCTCTCGCACCATGTCCCAGACTCTCAAGTTGTTCGACCAAGTTATAAGTGAGCATGCTCTCGCGCCTATGTCCTAGACTCCCTAGTCGTTCGGCTGGGTTATAAGTGAGCATGTTCTCACACCATATCCCAGAATCTTGAGCCGTTCAGCCGGATTATAAGCGAGCATGCTCTCATTGCATGTCTCAGACTCCTGAGTTGTTCGGCCTGGTTATAAGCAAGCATGCTCTTGCACCTATATCATAGAGTCTTGACCTGTTCGACTAGATTATAAGCGAGCATACTCTCGGGCCATGTCCTAGACTCCTTAGCCGTTCGGCAGGGTTATAAGCAAGCATGCTCTCACGCCATGTCCCAGACTCCCAAGCTATTCGGCTGGGTTATAAGCGAGCATGCTCTCATGCCATATCTCGAACTCTCGAGCCATTTGACTAAGCATGCTCTCGAGCCGTTTGGCTCGGTTATAAGTGAGCATGCTCTTATGCCATGTCCTAGACTCCCAAGCCATTTAGTCAGGTTATAAGCGAGCATGCTCTGGCGCCATGTCCTAGACTCCAAAGCTGTTCGGTCGGGTTATAAGCGAGCATGCTCTCGCGCCATATTCGAGACTCCTGAGCCATTCGAAAGGGTTATAAGCTAGCTTGCTCTCGCGCTTATATTTAAGACTCTCAAACCGTTCAGCCGAGTTATAAGTGAGTTTGCTCTCGCGACATTTGGCCATATTATAAGCGAGTTTGCTCTCGGACTTATATTCCAGAATCCCGAGCCATTCGACCGGGTTATAAGGGTGCTTGCTCACGCATTCAAGTATTAGATTCATGCACTACTAGCTAAATTATTCTGCCCTACCTAATTATTCTTCTTGGTCGATCTATAAGTGTGATCGGTTACGTGTTTAAGTTCCTGACTAGTGAGTCACTAGATATTGCTTATCGTGGCTTCATTTAGATCTTATCTCAGAAACCCAATTACTCAATCAACAATAGATAACATGAGAATACACAAAAAAAAGGTATGACATAGTGAATTGTTAATACATGTTTACAGTTTAATTTCTTGGTCCTCCCCCCACCTGGAGGGCTCAAGACATAAGTATGACTACATTATATAATCATGCTTACTGAAGAGGACCATCCACAATTTGTTGGTGATTTATGAATCACCTAAGAGGATCAATAGTTAGATATCCCACCTAGTGAAGCTGCTAGATCGCTCATTCAACTCTATATGTGAGTATCCTTGTGGTGCACTGGCTGAATTGCAAACCAAACTCGCAAGACTAGAAGTAGGCTTTTCACCTAGCCTCAAAACATTCGTCTTCTCCTGCTTTATATGCTGCAAATTCGGATTTGGTTGATTCTAATTTAGCTTGTATTGAATCTATCTGGGTCTCCCGTGTTTCTAAGTTCTTTTATTATTCCAAAATTAGCTGATAGTTCTTTAATTTTCTTAGCTGATTCTAAGGCATGAGAAACCTTTAGTTCCTCCAACAGAGTGGTTTTCTATGCCAGGTCAGATATTGCCTTGGTTTTCACTTTAGCTTCTGCTCGGAGTTTGGTTTTATCGGTCTGCAATAGGATTTCTAATTTCCTCTTTTCCATCTGTTGGAGATCCACCGTTTGTTGGACTCCCTCATAGTCTTCTCCAACTCTAGCAGCAGCCCATCTTGGACGTCTACTTCTTTTCGCAGGCTGACCACCTCGGGGAGTTCTAATTCTTCTACACACTTTTTCAAGATCTTGTTATCTCACACTAAGTCTACCACCAAGTGACTCAAGTTCAGCTAGCATGAAAAAGCCAAGAAAAAATAGTGTTAGGTAGTTTTACTCATGAAAAGAAGTAAAGATAAGACCTTACTGAAGTGGAACCTCGAGCAAACTCATTTCCATGCTCAAAAATACAAAAGTCCCTCGATCGCATTATTGCGCTCATCCAAGCCTCAGTCAATGATCCCTATAATCTTATCATCTTGAAGGGTGGGGTGGGGGCTTAGAACCCATCCCTTGTTTAGATGACACGTTGAAGGAGAAAGAGAATCGGGGCTCCGACTCAGGGGGTGTGCCGGGCCTCGAAGAAGTACTTGGAGCTAGGTGCACTGGTCATGATGGAGGTGTGAATGATGAGGGGTCGTGAGTGGGTTCTGCTGGCTGAGGTGGATGCGTGGACGACGAAGGTCCGTGAGATGGTTTTGATGGTCGGGGCAAGCGCGTAGGCAGTGATGGCGTAGAAGTGGGGCGGGCCGGCTTGGAAGGCAAGGGCCTTGCTGGAGTAGGTCACGCAGTCTCAATCATATTAGATCTAATGTGTGTATGATATTTATGCATGTATGTAATGAGAGAGAGAGGAGAAGAAAGAAAAATACGATTTGGAGAGAGAGGAGAGGAAAGAAAAAAGAGAAAAAAAAATTAAATTTAATTGAAAAAGTAAAATAGGAAAAAAATAATATTAAATATATCCTTTGATAAATATTTAAGTAGCATGCACCTTCTAATTAATTTTAAAACGTAAATATGTCATTTGATAAATTATTGGCTAAAATTTATATAAAAAATTGTTTTAATATTTTTTAAATAAAAGTTATTTTTTTTATGTTCAGTACTAAGTGCTCTTTTAATTTTTTTTAATAAAGACAAATATACTCCACTCAAACAACATACCTCAATATTTAATATCCAAAATACTTTTTTGTTAAAAAATTCTCTAAAAAATACTGCAACTTTGATGAAAAGCTGCTCCGTCTTAGAGAAATATTATTCTAAAAGGCGTAGCAACTTTGACTTAAAACTCTATTTGAAACTTTGAATTTGATAAAAAAAAAAACAAAGGTGATGGGCTCATTCGGTTCAGTATTATCAATCCCATTGATAAATTAAGGTACACAACCACATCTTAAGTGGATAAAATATTTTTCTTACGAATGAATCACATGAGAATCAATCTCTCATTCTAATATAATAAATCATAATATGAGTATCAACTATGCTACAAACGAGTTACTTTCAAACTTTGAATGTGGCAAAAAAATAATTCATTTATTCATCTTAACATTCCGTCAATCCGTCCCTAGATTAATAAGAAAAAAGTAAATCATAAATAATTACTAGTCATGAGTGTAGTGGCCAAGATATGATAAAAGACATGCTCAAACATAATCCTAGAACCTAATGTGGCAATACTCCATAGCTCAACCATTATACCGCCCCGAGGAGATACACTTTCAAACTTTTAAACTACTATTTCATGGTTTAGGAAAATTTTAATTAAAATTATATTATTTTATAAGTTAAAGATGGTAGGAAAAAATAATTAAACTCATTTTAGATGTCTCTCATAGTCCGTCATAAAATTATGTAAAATGAGAAATAATAGAATTAACTTATAGTCGATGACTAAAAATGAGAGGAGTTTTTTTTTAAGAAATTATAAATTAATCCCTATCCCATTATAATAAACATGTAGCCTAATAGTAAAATTATTTTAAAGTGGAATAAACAAAATATAAAACATTTTAAAGGAGGAATTACCTGTTTTTATGGATAATATAAATTTAGTGATATAATTTTCGATTACTTCCGTTTAGCATGATAGGATAAGATTGAATTTATTAGGAGAGAAATAAAGGTGAGATAAATAATTCCTTTTGAAACAAAGATATTATAAATCCTACTCGATTAAAAACTTTTTGAAAAATATACGATACCAAACTCTACCTAAAATGGTTAAATGGCGCATAGGGCAAGTGAAATATTAAATTCTAAACACAAATATTATTTTAATAGAACTTACCTTTTACAATAAGCAAGAATTAACGACTCTACCCGAAACAACAAACCACAATTGTCCAATACATGAAAGGTGGTTTGTGGGTAATTGCCATTGGGGTAGATGAAGGATTGTCATGCTATCTCTACTTTTGGCACAGCGCGATCCGATCGGTTAAAATAGTGCCGCATCGGAGAGGAAGGGGGAAGGAAAGTGGATAAAGAAACCCGGTGTCCTCTCCTCGCTTTGCTTTACCCTACGCCGCCTCCTTGTCGTCCCATCTCTTCCTGGGGATCTATCTGATCGGGAGGCCTGATTCGGTGGCGCTGGAATCGGGACCGTCGCCAAGGGCCTAAGCGATGCCGAGCCGGAGCGCGAGGACTTGTCTTTCTGTCGCCTGTTCCCGCTGGTCGTCTAGGTTTTAGAAGAATTGAGGCGTGTGGGGACGGTTGAAGAGGGTGCCGTGAAGGAGGAAGTGGGGTGCATGAGGGATTTGGTTGGGGAGTGGAGATGGGCGCGTAGGGATTGCAGGCTAGTGATTCGGAGCAGGTGCCGCTGGGGTAAATGCGGTTGAACTTGATTCGCGTTCTCGCTTTACTCAATTGATTCGAGTTGGTTCTTTTCTCCTTTCCGGAGTTGGAATCGAAGGAAGTTACTAAGTTTGCCCAGTTTCTGGGGAAGGGAAAGTGAAGGATCTCGTGGTGGAGAAGAAATTCGAGCACTAGAAGGAACTAAGTCGTAAAAGATGCAGCAAGATCAGCGTAAAAAGGTACGAAATTACGTCTCGAGTCTTCTCTTCCTCTCTCTTTGGTTCACCCAGTATTTTCATTATTCTGCAGGATTTTCGGTAACTCAGATAGTGACTCTATCTATTTTATTTGTGTGTCTTGTTCCTTAGACAATGATTTTTTGTTTTGCGCCTTTGTCATATTTGCCATACTTTGCTTCATCATTCATATCCGTTGTTTAATTCAATTGGTAAAAAAAACTTTTTTTTAAACATTTGATCCTTCCTTGTCGTTGTAAATATATCTGATTTCTCTGCTTAGTCATTTAAATACTACTCAAACGTCCTGGAGTTTTGTCATGTTTGGACGTTTATGTTAGATGTTTGGAAAATTTATACTGGACTTATATGTGATATGGTGATGTTACATTCTCTTCTCTGTCGTGTCTTATGAAGCTATTATTCATCTACGCAATTAGATCAGGTTTGATAGTGCTTAACTAGTATAAATAGTTGTATTTAATAACTACTGATATTTAACTGTTCAATAGTTTTTTAATTTCAATTAAGGTTGTAATAAGTTGAAATCTCTTCAGGAATTTTGGAGCTCAAATATTGTTTACAATGTCATAACTTTATTTTAATCCCTCATTCTATAGAATGCAACAGATATGGAATTCTTCCGAGAATATGGAGATATCAGTCGGTACAAGGTTAAGGAAGTCATAGGTAAAGGCAGTTATGGACTGGTATGTTCTGCCATCGACACACATACTGGGGAAAAGGTGGCTATCAAGAAGATACATGATATTTTTGAGCACATTTCTGATGCTGCTAGGATACTTCGAGAAATTAAGCTTCTTAGGCTTCTAAGTCATCCTGACATTGTTGAGATCAAACACATCATGTTGCCTCCATCTAGAAAGGGCTTCAAAGACATATATGTTGTCTTTGAACTAATGGAGTCGGATCTTCATCAAGTTATAAAAGCTAATGATGACTTAACCAGAGAGCACTATCAATTTTTTCTTTATCAACTTCTTCGCGCATTAAAATATATCCACACAGGTGAACACTCTTGTTTAATATGTCATATCCTAATTTTATTTTTCTGTTCATTCATGTTTTTGCGGTAAACAAGTGTTCATGGTTTTGTCTAAATTGTTTGCTGGTACCCTTTGTTTATTTCTAGGGGGAAAAAAATCATGTAATGCCAATATGTTCTTCTAAAGAGGTTTGCTAGATAAAATAATTGGCTAGGATCATGCTTCTACAGATTTAGGGATGGCATTGGAGAAGGGTAGGGGCGGAATTGCCATCCCCATCCCAGCTTCCCACCCCTGAGAATAGATATAAAAGGATATCAGGGAATCCTCTTCCCCATGCTCATCCCCGTACCAATCCTCATCCCTGTACCCCATCATGTCGTATCGGGGCGGGTTCGGGGATGGGGATAGCATCCCCATACCTACCTCAACCTGAACCCTAACTCGAAAAAATTCCCCAAACTCGAACCCGAAAAAATTCGCCGAACTCGCGCTCGTTTTGGGTTTTCCCTATGGGGCCCCGAACCCAAGGTTTAAAATCTCGACCTATGGAGAGATTTCAGTCCTAGACTGGAACGATACGGTTTCAGTATCGTTTCGTGCTGTGTCGATATAGTTTCGGTATTTTTTTATTTATATATAGTAATTATTAGATAAATATGTTTATTGAGTATAATTTAAAAATAAGTTATATATCGATTTTATATAAGTTATCTGAACAACTTAATATGGTTTGGAAAAATAGTTAAATATAGTTTTCTTTAAAGATGTATTAATACTCAAACTAAAATTGATGCATCATAATTATATAAATGAATTGTTTTTAATTAATTATTAGTTTAAATAATATATATTTAAAATAGTAAAAAATATCAAAATATCAATTTAATAGTAAACAAATACAAGATAGTACTTAAAAATTATCAAAATATAAATATAAATTTTTTAGATTTTTTATAGAATTTTTAAATAAAATTTAAAATAGTAAAAAGTGAATTTTTATAATATCAATTAATATTTTTTTAAAATTGTAAATATATTTTTTATATATTTTATAGGGATAATTTAATTAAAATTTATGAAAGTCTGTTTGAAATATTACATCTCAGTTGGGAATTGTTTAAATTAATTAAATATGTTTTTCCTTTTGAGTAACAGTCGCGTCATCGTGCGACCGGGGCAAGGAGGCGATGCTTTTGGTGTCGGCGTAGGCATCGTGTGATGCTTTCGGTGCAGGCGTAGGCATCGTGCGACGCTTCCGGCGCCGGCGTAGGCGTCACGCGACGCTTCCGGTGCTGGCAGAGGCGTCCGCAACACTTCCGGCGCTTGCGGAGGCGTCGCGTGACTAAACGATGTTTCTGGCGCCAGCGAAGGCATCCCGTGATGTTTCTGGCCCCAGCGGAGGCATCCCACGACGCTTCCAGCCACGCCGGAAGCGTCGCAGGATACTCTCGGCGACGCTTCTGGCTGCGCGGAGGCGTCCCGCGATTGTCGATCGCACACAGATGACGTACGTGAAATTTATTCGCGTGCGGTGCCCGTTTTGCTGCCTCACCGGAACGGTAAATTTCGACGGTTTCGGGCGGCACGGCTCGACACTTCAAACACTGCCCGAAACCATGGGAAAAATTGCCATCTCTAAACAGATTCCTTATGGGAGGTCTTGTTCATATATTTTATAAGTCTGATTTATTCTGTTTCTAGTAAATTATAAAATATTTGTATCTCTGCATTGATTCTATATCAAGAAATATACTTCTTCAGGTCACTTTGTCTACTAGTTAATAAAATTTATATACTGGCAGTGTATTATTAAGAAGCATTGTGTATTAAACTAAAAGTTAGTGTACTTAACCTTGAAAAGTTCCTCCCAATACCTCTGAAAGTATCCATGAGTCGGACTCTACCCAGAACTGTAACCAGGTCAACAGTCCGGTAGGTTATCTATTGACCCACTTCAATGGGTTTTGAACCATTGAACTAGCGGCTTGAACAACCAATTCAAAATGCCGATTTATAGCTGGGTTACAAGTTTTTTTTTAAACCCTTATTTTTTAACCAATTTAAACTTTTTCAATGAGAACCTCTCATTTAATAATATTCATAGCATTTTAATAGTTTTAATGGTGTGATTCAATATAAACAACCTATTTACTTTAAATTTTCTAATGCGGGACTATTTGAACATTTATAGCAGCCAATTTTCAACCTATTTGCCTTGAATTTTTATTATGGGATTATTTCACCTTTAACTCATTAAATTTGTTAATTCCATTTAACTCTCTTAATAGGTTGCTTATTGGCCTTATTTTATTTTTTTATTCATTCAACACCTAACTTATTTGAGTTTATAGTGACAATTTAACTTTTATGATATGTTCAATGATAATTTGCCAAGGAATATAATTTATTCAACAATAAAATTATATGTATACAGAAGACTATCATTGAGCATATAATTTTTTTTATAGGTATTGACGAACTACGTGGGCTTTAATTCCCTTAATTCTTAAGGGGATATGTAGGCAAGTTAAATAAGTTAAATTTTTTTTTTTGACATTTATAAATTTTTAAAGGGAAATCTTGGAGCAACAGTAAAATTATCGTCGTGTGACCTTGTGGATATGTGTTTGAGTCACAGAAATAACTTTTTATAATGCAAGGTAAGATCATGTACAATAGACCCAATGTGATTTGACCCTTCTCTAGGACTCCACATTGGTGGGAGTTTTATGCACTGAGCTAATTTTTTTTCATATTTATAAATTTTCAAATATATATATTTAAAAAAATATAAATAATAATCTTGAATAGTAACGAACTGTGAACCGAACTAATAGTTAACATGTAACCGCTTTTGAAGGTTAAAATTAAGGGGTGATATTTTTTGAATCATTGAATCGGTTTGAACCGTCAAATCATTGGATCTATTGAAAGTCTGAGATGCTCATCACCCTTGAATGTGCTGCAGCCATGAGTTACTTTGTAATATGTTCTTCGATATCATCAATACTTAATTTCATTTAATTTTTTTTTTTGAAAAAGAAAACCAAATTCCTACTCCCTTCATCTCCACCTCTCATGCTTCTTGACTCACATGAGCACCCGTTGCTTGAGCACCAGATTTGGGCCTTATTGTTCTCTACCTTAAAGCCAAAGTGGTGCCTTTTTCCTCTACTGCTTTCTCTTGCCTTGCCTTTTCTCTTACTCTCTCGTTCTTCATTCTCTATGTTTTGCCCATCTTCATCCTTGCAGATCAGTCTCATTCATTTTTTACTTATGTCTCTCTTGCTCCTTTCGATTTTGTTCTTTGCTTGACTACTTTCTTACCCTCTTCTACCTCTTCCCCTTTTACCTCTTCTCTTCCATTTTCTCTTCTACTAATAGTAGCCCCCTCTCCATTCTTCCTCTTGAAGACACGTGATGCTTTGGTGAGCTACACCACCACGAGTGAAAAAGGTTGAGAGGCGAGGATGGAGGAGAAACGAGTGGGGTTATGGTTTGCTTTGCTATTTTGTTGTTGTTGTTTTTATTTTTTATTTTTTATTTTTTATTTTTAAATAAAATTAAATGTTGATGTCTTGGACCAAAAAGTTGTAAACCCAAAGTTTTTTTTATCACATTTCATGAGGTATCAGTGAACTATTAGACTCATGGATATTGATTGTACTTTTCAGATCATCTAGGGTATCTGATGCAATATTGAAGCATAATTTCCTTTCTAAAGCTGCAAATTAGTTGTATTCTCACCCTAGTTTCCCTTCTAAAGCTACTTTTTTTTAGTTGAAATGGACTCACTTGCTACATCATGATACTCTTTGGGATATCTATTCATCAATATGAATCAATGTACAAATGCATGCAAGTGACACTATGAGACTACTCCATTACTTAAGTAGGTTATATGGACATATATGCCCATGTATATGGTTTTTGGGAATTCTTTAGAACTTTTAATATTAAATATAGTTCAAAATAATTATTATATTTTTTAGTATTGAAGGGGACAATCATTCTAGGGATGAGTTAGTACAAAGAAGTAGATTTTTGGGGAATCCAAACTACTATTGAATTATGGTACACTATTAGCAGTAAAGACAAGCGCCGAGCCACTTAGTTGGGTTGATTGACTGATGTCTCTAGAAGGTTAGTAGTACTCCTTGGTTAGAAGCCCGGAAGGAATTTATAAATGATTTTTTATGGAGTCACTAACTAATTTTCTTATGAAAAGGTAGTCCACGTAATCCCTCCTTACAAGTGTGGTACATTTTAGTATTAATTGTCCAAATTTGAAGGTGATGAAGGCATTAATTAGATTGTTTCCCTCTTGTTTGTTCCCCATTGATGAGAAGTACAGAGAAAAGATTATCTATTGATTTCTTCCCTTGAAATATACTTTGTTTTTAACTACTTAGACCCTGGTTGCTGGAAGTTGGAACCTATATCTTGAATTTCTCCCCTCTTAGAGTATCCACAGCGGTTAGGGAGATTTCTCCCAAGTATTTGCAGTCCCCGCTTTTATATTACTATTCAAATATCCCAAATCTCACAATGAAATATCTATGGGTCCCACCCATCAAATATCCACTCTCAAATATCCCCAATTCCACAATCAAATATCTCACCAATTAAATATTTATAGGTCCCACAACCATTTTATTAACTTACATTTAATTTTAAGAAAACATTTAAAACGTCCAAAAACATTAATTAAAAATAAAAAAAATAAAAAAAATAAAAAATATGATAGCCCACCTTTTGGTGGGCCCCACAAAAGGGAGATGACTGGGCATAAACTTGTGTCCGGTGATTTCTAATCACCCAACAAATATTCCCTCCAATAGGGGATATTTGAGAGGGGGGATATTTGGAGAAATATCCCCTGCAAATATCCCCCATTTGAGATGCTCTTATGAACTTTGAGAGGTACTTGCACTTTTTACTATCTTACCTTGATGGCAAGGAAGAAGATAAAGTAGATTGTCTTTCCTGTGTGAGCCTAAGGAAGGAGGGAAGAAATTCAAAGATAGTCCCTTCTTTTCTTTGGGGAAAGTAGTTTCTTTAGTTCACCTAGCAATCATTAACAAAAATTACCTCGTGTAGGAGACTTATAAATGACTTTGTTAGGGAACCACTAATTGAATTGCTAATGGGTATGCTTTTGGGATCCCTCATCTGTTGATAGCTAGGGAGGCATGCATTAGTAGTAATTTGTCAAATTAAAATGACCTACTATGCACGGAAGGATACAACAAAGGGGTGTCTTAGGAATCCTTCATGGGATAAGCAATTGTTGAATCATAAATGGCCAACAACGTTGAATTTGTTTTACTTACAAATAAGCAAACCATGTAGTGTCTATACAAACATCTTCAAAATTGATGTTTAAACTTTGTTGGGACAGTTAAGGAATCAACTAGGGGATCAATAGCAGTTAACTTGCAAATACAAAATTTATACTCTTGCTAATGCTTTATCAAGATCATATAAACATAATTAGCGGTTAAAGTAAAAACATCAAGTAATTCAATGCATACCAACATTAACCAGGTGATGTAATATGGTATGGAATCCTCATTCCTACTCCATGACCTATAACTCATTGGTGAGTCACTCTCAAAAAGCTACAAATACAATAGAGAGAGCTCAAGTGAATAAAGAATAAGTATTTTTGCTAACCTTCAAACACTCTTGTTCTTTTTTTTTATAGCCGTCTATTTTCTTTAGCTAATTTATTGTTTTGCTATTTTGTCAAGATCCTCAATTGATTGATTTTTTTGATAGCATTAGCCTGCATTTGGCCAAGGACTATATCAGTCAAATGAAATCCACCATAAAGTCAGTCGACTGATCCACTATAACCCTTGGCTCATCTGATCGTTGTAGTGCTAGTGCGCTAGTAATGACTCCTTTTGGCTTTCTCACTATAGCGTCAGTTGATTGAAATCCAACATTAGTTGACCACCTCAATTAGTTGACTGTTCAATCAACTAGGCTCTAAACAAAAATATTCTATGTACAAGCCACCAATCCTGAGTTAATTCCTTAGTTGATTCAACTTATCAGTTGAGTTAACCGGATTTCAACATCGGTTGACAATACTCAATTAATCGAATTGACTGCTTACTCAACTAAGCTTTAGAAAGAAATATTTTTCACGTCAGCTACTAACCTCACCAGTATTATGATCATTTTAATGATCGAGTCTTTGCCTAAAATTGAGACCTACCCTCTTTTAAGGATACAAGTCTCTCAAACTTTTGTATCTTACATAAGAGCCTATCTTTTATCATCGCCCACTAAGTTATGCGTCTCTCAAATGTACTGAACCCAAATTCGTTCTATGTATCATCTTTCACACTTCGCCTATATATCTTGATTTTTTTCAGCTACCTTCAATGTTGCACTTTAATGCTCATTGTCTTGTAGTCCTTAGAATGTCCCGTAACATCTTTCTCTGATATCCAAGGGACCTTGAGCTATTAAGTCAACTTACTTGGTTATGCTAAGTCAAACTCTATGAGATGCTCCAACACCACCTTAATACTTCTCGTTTTGCAGTCCCTCATATACTCCATGCAATCTTCTCCTAACTCCATCTCCAAGCCATTGAGCGTGCTTCCTCACCTACACTAAGCCATCATCCACACTTGACCTCGTCGAGACACGAGCTCTATAACCTCCATTAGTGTCCTGCCAAGTTTATACACAATTTAACACACATATCAAATATATATGAAAGACCTAACTCAAACCCTTTATCCAAGTTTAAACCCCACAACTTAGGGTAAGATTTCTCCTTTTTATGTTTAACAATTCATTTAAGTTAGAAATATTAATAAATAAAATAAGACCTAAACTTAGGCTCCCACTCTTAAGCTTTCCCTTGAGGTAGGAGTCTTCGAAACTTCCACTAGAGATGAATAATGTTTCTAACTTAAACTTTTTCCTCAAATATCTTATGAAATATTCTCTGAACTCCATCAGGCCTTTAAGACATTGAGCATGTTGTCTTGTCCTCGAGTCATCATCCACACTTGACCTTGAGTCATGAGCTTTGCAAGCTTTATGTATGTCCTACCAAGTTCATGTACGATTTAACATATATATCAAATATATATGAAAGACAATTTAAATTCTTTGCCTAAACATTTAAATTTAACACACATCAAATATATATGAAAGATCTAACTTAAACCCTTTGTTCAAACATTAAAATCCAATGTTAGATCTGCCAATTTTGGACACAGTTGCATCAAGAATCTTTTCCATTTTATGTTTAGAAATTTGTTTATATTAACTCCACCCATGGTGAATAAACTTTCACATGCTCGATTCCAAGTCCGGATAAAGAAGGGTTACGTTAGGTTGTCGGCCAACGTAAAATAAACAAATTTTATGTATAAATCTACCAAACTATTACGCTAATACTAGGTTATTTCCTAGAAGGAATGCGTTGTAGAGTGCGACTACAACATCTCGACAAAGACCTATACATCTTTTTGAAAATTTAAGTGATGTTTAATATGCAACAATTCTTAGAATAAATATTAGAAGGGGAGCCTTTGCGCAACGGTAAAGTTGCTACTTTGTGACCAAAAGGTCAGGGTTCGAATCCTGGAAACAGCCTTTTGCAAAAAGCAGGATAAGGCTGCGTACAATGGATCCTTCCCTGAGACCACGCATAACGGGAGCTTCGTGCACCGAGCTGTTTTTTTTTCCTTAGAATAAATATTACACGAATACCAATTATCTTAGATTTAAAATATAGCAAGTAGGAATGCTTATTGGCAAAACAATGGAGGGAGTAGATTTAATGATTAGGAGAAAAATTAATATTTTAAGACAAAGATGATAGAGAATTTATGTTTTAAGTTATACTACATGCGGGTAGCCTGATGCATGAAGCTCCCATCAATACGGCTCCAACCTAACTTTGCTTTAAAAAGGCTATTTTCAAGACTTGAATGTGTGGATGGTAGGTGATATGACAACAACTTTATCGTTATACTACATACAAAAGAGTAAATAAGAAATGACATAAGTATTTTTTAGATAGTTCGTTAAGGGACAAAGTATTGGGAAGGGAGATAGGATTATAACTCTTAAGATTTTGGTAAAAAAATAATCTATTAATTAATATATATGCGCTTTAAGTAGGATTAGATAAATACACCAATTATAAATTTTGGGAAGACTGATATGAGATAATAAATTTTTTTTTGACAAACTAATTAATTTTAATAGATCTAAATGACCATGTAAGAGGAAGAAATAAGGAACATGATAGGTGCATGAGGATCATGATTTTAAAATAATAAATGTAGAATGAAAAATTATATTCAATTTTACGATAGTATATAAACTTATAATAATTAATAGTTTTCAAGAAGAGAGAAGAAGACTTGATTATGTTTGAAAGTGAGAATAATAAGTCATAAATTGACTTTTTTATGGTTCAGGAAGAGGGATAGAAAAATTTATAGTTTGTAAGGTTATTCCTGTGTAAAACTTAACTGCCCAACATAAGTTAGTGTTGTCAGATATGTGCCTCAAACATAATAAGGAAAATGTGGATAGCTCCTAGGATGTGAACGTTAAAGGATGCGAAACAAAGTATTTTTAAGAAGAGGGTAGGAACACAAAAAACAATAACCAAGCCTTTCCCATTAGATGAGGTTGATTATATGGATCCTTCTATGCCATCGAGTTCTATCCCCTATTATATCATTTATATTTAAATGAATTTTATCTTTTTTTATTATTACTAACCAAATCTTTTTTTATTATTACTAACCAAGTCTTCTCTGGTCTTTCTTGTTTAATGTGAATATTTGTCATAGTTTTAAAATATTTATTAGTTCTCTAAGTACATGTTCATACCATCTTAAATTTGTCTTGTAGAGTTTTCCCACAATCCTCACAACCCCGGCTTGCTCTCTATTATTCTTATTTTTATCTTATCTATCCTCATTGTCCTCACATCCACCTTAACATCCTGATCTCTACTTATTTTCTACTCGTGTGTTTGAGTTTCAACATTCAGCTTCATATAATATAACATCTACAATCATCATTTTGTAGAACTTCCCAAAAAATTTTAGAGGTACTTTACGATCACAACAAAGTATCGAACGTTCTCCTTTATTTTAATCATCCTGCCTTGCTTGCATTTTATATAAGACATTTCTTTCAATCTCTTCATCCTTTTACAAAAATGATCGTAAATACTGAAAGCTCTCAGATATGGACAATTTGTTATTTCCTATCTTAATAATTGCCTTATTACGTTTAATATTGTTAAACTTAAATTTTATATATTCTGGTTTTACTAAACCTAAAATCTTTTACTTCTAGTATTTTCCGCTTAGATTTGAGTGTAATATTTACTCCTTAAAGTAGCTCATCTACAACATGGGATAAGAAAGATCAAGTTTAAAAATAGTGGTCAAGAGCCTTCTCGGAGAGTCACGAGCATGGACACCACCAAATAAAAAAAAATCTTTGGATGAGGAAGTGTAGGAGAAACTAAAGGAAAAAAGAATAGATTATAAGTTCATGTACATTTGTAAGAACAGAAAAAAATAAAATCATATAAAATAGCCAAGAAAGAGGTCAAGAAAGCAGTGAGTGAAGCCAAGACTGAAGCTTTCGAATGCTTGTATAGCTTGATATAAAAGGAGGGGAAAAAAACATTTATTGAATGACAAACAAGAGAGGAAAACAAGGGATCTTACCCAAATGAGATGTATTAAAGTTAAATCCAATAGGGTATTAGTGTAGGATGAGGAATAAGGAGCAATGGAAGAGGCATTTTCATCAAGTTTTTAATGTTTGTTCAAGCAACCAATTTAGTGCAGTGAAGTATAAAAATTTAAATTTTTATTGAAGAAATCAAATTTCAAACATTAAATGGGATGAAAAATAGAAAAATGATTCGATCCAATGATATTTTTAGAGTTGTCAATTTGGATTAGGCTCGTCTGGTTATTCCGCCCCGTTAAATAATTTAAGCGGGTTGTATTTAAATTTTATCAACCCATTTAAAGGCGGATCTGATCTGCCTGGCCTGCGACCCATGTGGGTCGGCCCACTGTGGGCTTAGGTTGGCCCGCGAGTTGAGGAAAAAAAATTCCCTAAAACTTAAAACTAAACTAAAAAATTGAATGGGTTGTGGCTGTGGCTTAGTCATCTCTAATGCTTCTATCTTGTTTTGGTGTAATCTATTTTTAGTCTTTGGCCTCTTCTTCCATTTATCTTGAACAAGTAAAGAAAGAATACAACTCTCCTCTTTATGGACCCAGCCCACCCCTTTCAAGTTTCAACTCATTCACCTTCACCTCAACTAACTCAACAATTATCTTAATTGTAATTACTATCAAATCATCTAAAATCCTTTGGCCTCCAGGTTAAACAATATTTACCAAACTTATATTAACTACAATTCAATTATAAATTAATCCACCCCAAATACTTTTCCTTGTTTTCTAGCTAACTAAATTATATATAAAACATTTTACTTAGATGATTAAATCTTTATGGGAGAATTGAAATTCATTTGGAATTCTAACTAGATTTTGATTAAACCTACTATTTTTTTCCCTCCATATATGTTATAGAACAAAACTTAAAATTTAGATCTCATCCCTTTTCTAGTAAATTAGTTTTTCAAATAGTAAGTGCTTCTGTCATCCCTTTTCTAGTAAATTAGTTTTCCAAAGAGTAAATGCTTTTGTTTTACTAAATTAAATGCAATAATTTTTAGACCTGCCTACAATATAAGAATAAATGAACTAAACAATCTCCAATGAAAACATTCATGAAGAAGAGCTACATCTAAATTTTAAACTTTTTCAATACTTAAATCGCTCGTCTAATCTAAACTTAAAATTTTTAATCTTTGATATATATTTTTTTTATTGTTTCATGGTCTTGTGGGTTGACCCGCCTAAACCCGCAATTCGCCTTAAGTTGGGTTGAGTTGAGAATTTCCCAACTTGCCAAAATGACGGGTCGACCCACCCCGCCTCGTCATGAGTCAGCCCGTCTGACAACTCTAGATATTTCAATAGAGGTATAGAAGTGCCTAAAAAAAGTAGGGTATTGAATGACTTGTGAAGTTATTCAATCATATTGAAAATGAAGAAAATGACTAATAACGGAGGGGGTAAGTACTTTAGTCTCATGCATAAAAACAAAAGAGATGTATAAAATTATGCGAAATACAAGTGCATTAAGTTAATGACTATACCATGAAACTTTTAAAAATAGTGGTAGAAAAAGATTTAGGAGACTATACCAAAAGTCAATTTGGCCTCGTGCTGGAAGATCGATGATAGAAGCTATACATCTTAGACAATTGATTAAAAAAATCATAAAAAGAACTAAGACTTACATATGATATTCATTGACTTAGAAAAGACTTATGATAGTGTAGCGTATATTGAAATAATTAAGGATATATATGCGAATGTAATAGCAAGAGTGAAGACTTCAAGCAAATTAATCAAAGCGTTTTCTATAAAGATACAGTTACATCATGGATAAATTCAAAATACATATGTTTTTTTACATTTGTTATAGATGAACTCACTAGACATATGAAGAAGTAAATATTAAGCTTGAATTTTGGCGGGAATATTAGAAGTAAAAGTTTTTAGGCTTACTAGAGTAAATATAGAATATATAGAATTTAAGTTTAGGAGTATTAACGTAGTATGACAATTGTTAAGATATGAGATGACGAGTTTTGATTCAACCATAAATACATTGTATAGAAATTTGCTTTTTTGTAATGAATTGATTTGTCATTTTCTTTTTTAGATGAAAATTTCATTGATGCTTTATTGTGAATCATACAATTTTGATTGATTTTTTTCGCCAATTTTTCACTACCCCAATACTAATCGAGACCATTTGCTTTGAGATAATTGTATGTATAATGTCGAGGTTCAAACCAGTGAATGAAATCTCGAGTTGTGCCGCCCGAAACGGTGATTTTTACCGTTCTGACACGGGGCTGACACCGATACAACACACAGCAATTTCGCGTGCGTCATCGCGTGCGTCACGTGCACACAACAAAAGGAAGGAAGAAAAAAGGAATCAATTTGGGATAAAGACTTACTTGGAATCATCGGCAAAAGATTATCTCAGCGAGGCGGTGTGGCGGCAGCAGCAAGGGCGCTATGATGAGGTGGCGACATGCAAAAAATCGCGATAGGGTTTATTAAAACTTTTAAATAAAACTATTTTATTATATATAATTTCTAATTTCTAATTAATTATTATATAAATTATAATTATATATTATAAAAAATTGTTAATTAATTAATATAATTATAATATATAATTTTATATTTTTTTATTGTTATTAAAATTATAAAAAATGAAAGTAAAAAAATAGATAATTTAAAATAATTTTAAAAACAAGCTTTAAATTATTTTTATAAATTTAAAATAGATTAAAATTTTATAAAAATATTTAAAATAATTTTGAAATTTTATAATAATTTTAAAATTTTATAAATAATTCTAAAAAATTAATTGTTAAAAAATTTAAAAAATATATAATTTTTTTAAATAAATTTAATTTAAATTCAATATATATAATATTATTTAAAATATTTATAAACTATAATTATATATTATATATAATATAAATTAATTAATAAATAAATAATTTGTAATATATATATATATATATAAAATGATTTTTGTGTTAATTTATGTAATTATTATAGATAATAATTTTTTTTTATCTTAGAATCAATTTGAGATTTGAAATCATGCGTGTTAATCTACTGAAGCATATGAAACACATATTTGTTGATATGAATGCTAATCTTTATTTTAGAAGTTTTGACAAATGAATGTTATGCTATCGAGTTACAAAACATTAATACAACAACCAAGCTATATATATATATATATATCGAAACCGTATTGGTACGACACGATACCGAAATTGTATCGTTCCGGTCTGAGATCGAAACCTTGACACAGATCGAGCTTTTAAACCTTGGTTCAAACAAGGAATGACTTATGGTGGATACCTAGGAACCCAGAGACGAGGAAGGGCGTAGCAAGCGACAAAATGCTTCGGGGAGTTGAAAATAAGCATAGATTCGAAGAACCCATTACCTTCTAGGTGGAATTGCTACAACATGGCCATTCTGATTGAGAATTTTAAGTATCTAGGATCATTTTTGTAAAAGGATGAAGGACTCGATAGAGGTGTTTTTCGTATGATACAAATAAGATAGTTGAAATAGATGAAAGCGTCAACTATTATGTTATTGTAAGGTACTTCTAAAATTTAAAGAGAAAATTTACAAAATGACTACTAAACTTGCTATGTTATATAGAGTTGATTGTTGGGTTATGAATCAAGTATATGAGTTGTTGAGATGAGAATGTTAAGGTGCATATGTATAGACATCATTAGAAATGAGAATATTAAAGAGAAAGTTGGGGTTGTACCTATTTAGGAAACTCCATTGGACGCGTTTAGTTTGGTATGGGCATGTATTTAGGTAATCAATAAATGTCCTATTTAGGTGATGTTACACACATTAATTAAGGAAGAAAGACCAAAGAATATTTAGTGAGCAACGAAAACATAAGATAAAATTCATTTAAATATAGATGAAGATACAAGCGATTGAGCTCAATAATATAAGAGGATCCATATAGTTGACCCCATTTAGTAGGATAAAGATTTAGTTGCTATTGTTGATTTATTGAGCTTATGCTTACATTTTTTTTCTGTTTTGAAAATGCTACTACAGTATGACGTGCATATGTATCTTTAGAACACCCCAGATATTTGCATTCTTTTTGGCACGAGGCTTTTGTAATTGCATCTCTTTCATCGAGATCTAAAACCAAAGAACATACTGCTTTCTGCAATTCCAGATATTTGCGTTCTTTCTAACACTAGGCTTTTGTAATTGCAGCTAATGTTTATCATCGAGATCTAAAACCAAAGAACATACTGGCAAATGCGAACTGTAAGCTTAAAATATGTGATTTTGGTTTAGCAAGAGTTGCATTCAATGATACACCAACGACTATATTCTGGACGGTAGGCCAATTATTATGAACATTGGAATTCAATTGCTCTTTCTCAGAACTTGCTCTCTTTTCACATAACATTATTTGCTGTATGAATCATAGAGTTTGTACTCTCTACATGGATAATTGAAATCTTCCCTTGGTAATTATAATCTTCACTCATAATCATCTATTGTAGGATTATGTTGCAACCAGATGGTATAGAGCTCCAGAACTATGTGGGTCATTTTATTCTAAGGTAGTGTTTTTTTTTTTTTCCTTTTTGTTTGACAGGGTAGTGCTTTTTTCTAATCTATTTAACTTCCTGTGCAAGTTATTATATTAATCATGTAAAGTTATTGACATTTAGCATAGCAAGTTCAGGTTTATCGTTTCCATTTTCAATTAGAACGTGGAACATATATTTGTTGGATTATTGGTTAAATAATGTAATAATAATTTTGTTTATATTTCTGTTCATTTAATATGTAAAGAAAAAAAAGCAAGCTTTATGTGTGTATAGTACAGAAAATTTGTTGAAAAATGAGGTACTTTTCATCCTATAATTATTAATTTTACAATGGATTGACAACCAATGTCTGTTTCAAGTGTTACTATCTTACATATTTAGAGTTAAATGTTTTTCAGTAATTAGAAACACAATTCTTGTTCAGGAAGGGCATTTGTACTCTCCTGTAGTCTGACATATCTTAGCTTTCAGGTACTTGATTGTGCTTATGGTCAACGACTTCTTCCATTTGTATTTTTTTTATCATCTAGAAAATGTAATGACAATGTTTGTGTATTGCAGTATACCCCTGCTATTGATATATGGAGCATTGGTTGCATTTTTGCTGAGATCTTGATTGGAAAGCCTCTTTTTCCGGGTAAAAATGTGGTTCACCAGCTGGATTTGATGACTGATCTTTTGGGAACACCCACCTTAGATACCATTTCTCGGGTACTGCAATCATGTTCAAGAATTGTTAGTATTAATGCTAATTCTACAATGACAATTCTTTTGGATTCCAGGTGCGCAACGAAAAGGCAAGGAAGTATTTAAGTAGTATGAGGAGAAAACAACCAGTTCCCTTTTCTCATAAATTTCCAAATGGTGATCCTATGGCACTTAAATTGTTGGAGAAGCTTTTGGCATTTGACCCTAAAGATAGGCCATCGGCGGAAGAGGTTTGTTTAGTTTCACGATCAATTTTCTGTCAAACAAGCATTTGCTTATGTAATGTCATTTCCCTTGTGCCATATGAAATTATGACCATAAAAGTTAGTTATTTTTACTAAATATTCTAAATCACAATCTCCTAATAAGTTGACATTCTGTGTAAATTTATCAGGCACTAGCTGATCCTTATTTTAAAGGACTGTCTAAATTGGAAAGAGAGCCTTCATCTCAACCAATTTCAAAGATGGAGTTTGAGTTTGAGAGACGGAGAGTATCAAAAGAAGACATTAGGGAACTTATTTTCCGTGAAATACTGGAGTATCATCCACAACTTCTCAAAGAGTATATTAGTGGAACTGAAAGTTCAAATTTCCTTTATCCGAGGTATTAAATTAATTTTTTTCCAGATCTATAGTTTTCTGAAGAATATTACAAAACTTTATCCATCATCTTGTCTGTGCAGTGTTCTTGATCAATTCAGAAAGCAGTTCTCTTACCTTGAGGAAAATAGTGGTAAAAATGGATCAGCAGCTCCTTTAGAGAGGAAACATGCTTCTCTCCCCCGGTAATTGCTTATTCAACATTTAGGTTCTATATGCATATTAATGTCTTGGAATATTGTTAGACGTATTTTGATGAGGTTAGATAAAAAAGACTTGTGGACCTTTTGCATCTCTAGCCTTTTCCTCTCAAATCTCAAGCATTTACAACCATGACTGAGTTTCAGACCATGACTGAGTTTCAGCTCCTAGTGGGTTTAATCCACGCTTGTAAACTAGTTGAATTAGCTTGACAGGTAACTTGTGTTTTTACTATATGCTAGCCTTGAGGAATTGTAGTTAGGGCTCTAAACGAGCCAAGTCAAGTCAAGCTTTGCGTTGTTCAAACTTGTTTGATAAGGTAATTGAGCTAAACTAAGTTGACCATAAAATGAACTAAACCGTTAAAATGGTTGTTCAAGCTTAGCTTGGTTTCTTTTTTATAAGCTTGAGCTTGGTTTATTTAGATACTATCGAGCTCTCAATTTGAACTTGTTTGAAATTTTTATATGTTTGAACATATTGGTTGGTTAGTGAGCTTGATATTACAAACTTGTTTGATTGTTTTGAGAGCTTGTTTGTCTATTTACAAGTTTGATCAGATTCTTGTTGATGAATGTCCTTGTTTGTTCAAATATGTTTGTTTAGTTTAATAAGTTGGTGCAATGGTAAAGTTGTTGCCGTGTGACCTAGAAGTCAGGTTTGAATCTCAGAAACAACCTTTTGCAAAGCAAGGTAAGACTGCGTACAATAGACTTTTCCCCGGGATCTGTATTGGCGGGAGTTTCGTGCTGTCTTTTTTTTTAGTTTACTAAGTGGTTCAAGTTTATTTATTTAATTAATCTTGTATATATTAAATGAACAACCGACCCTACCTAGTGGGATAAGACTTGGTTGTGGTTGTATATATTAAATGAACATAAATAAACTTTTGGTAACTCAAACACCAAGTTTGTTCACAAGTTTGATTCATTTACAATCCTAATTGTAGTCTAGTAGTTATCTAATTAATTGTTTTGACAATTGGCACTGTAACTTAACCTAGATAGGTTGATATTGCATATTGGATTCTTCACTTTCAACAAACTTTGGCCATTTTTCATCACACGGCTTCACCAACTTGATGATGGTTCATACCTTGGCTCTTGCTTTTCCATTTTTAAGAAACATTTTTTTTATTCCTTTTCCATTTGCAGACCATCTGTGATGCACTCTGCTGCAGTTTTCACAAAGGAGGAACCAAGGGTGTCTTTATCCAGAGGCAGGCTATCGACCGACGAAGGTACCGGAGAACTGCCAAGAAATTTAGCTAGCACTTCGCTGTTGCCTCAGTGTGTTCCAGTAGGTACAAATCTAATCCTCATATTCAAATGTTCTAATCCTTGTAACCAGGTTGCTCCAGTTGCAACCCTTTGTTGACAGAAGTTCGAAAATTGGTTTCAAAATGTCAGCTAAACCTGGGAGAGCCGCAACTCCAGCGATGCAGTGTGATGGTGGACCAAGCCATGTCTTTTCACATCAACCTGGGATTCCTCTTGCCTATTCTTTCCATAGAAGCGCTGGCAATGTAGCTTCCTCAGAGAGGAACTTGGAAGCAGATCAAAGACCACCTCAATCTATGTTGCGAAAACTGGCACAGCCTCTCAATCAATCAAGAGGAACCAAAGCTTTAATAGTCGAAGACAGAATGTCCGTAGACGTGAACTTACTGCCTCCATAATTTACAGAATGCATTCTCTATTCGAATGTGTTGTGCAGCGACAGTTTGGTATATGATGGATGAATTATGGCATTTGCCTGTTTATGTTATTTTGCAAATAAAACTACTATTTTGTGATTTCCGTTACGATGTCAACTGTCCAGGTGTTCTTGAGAAATATTAATAACCTCATGAAGCTGTACATACGTTTTGAGTACTAACTTGTCTAATAGATGAGTTCATATTTAGTTGTTTTTATATATAATTTTGATTTATTTTCATATCTGGTTAATGTGCCAAATAAGAACTTATTCTTATAGTGGACAAAGTATTCCCAAAAATGTTTCATGTTTCTATAAACTTACCCGTCTAGTGCTAGTGCATATCTATTGAGAGTTTTGGTTAAAAAATAAAGAGTTTGTCTCTATTGAGATTTGAATTTGATCTTATTTATTCCTTTAAGTGTTTTACCATTGCAATACATGTGGGGGCATCACCAATTCTATTTATCCTTATGATAGATGTTTTTCATGGGTCCATCAAATGAAAATGGTATATTAAGAAGACAACATTGGCAAAACTTCTAAACATAGTCCAATAATGCCAGAGTATGCTGATAAATAGCTTACTCATGGTTAAGGGAGATCAGAAAACATGTGGAACCTCATACTCACACGGGCACGTTTCACCCCTTTGATCTCTATAGACATCGAGCCACTAAGTCGATAACTTGGTCATGCTAAATCATGCTTCAGATCTGCTTCGACACTGCCTTGGTATTTTTGTCTTGTGATCTTCGGTTGCCTTATGTAACCTTCTTGTATCTCTTCGGACGTTCAAGTCATTGAGTGTGTCACCTTGGCCACGCTAAATTATCATCCATATCATCACTAAACCTGGTTGAGCACAAGCTGTTTAAGTTCCATGTGTGATTCTACAAGTCCTTGCATATTTAAATACACACATCAAATCAACATATAAGGTCTAACTCATACCCATTGCACAAAAATCAAAATTCAAACACTCGAGGCATGACTGTACCAATACTTAGTGGAGAAGTTTAGCTAAATTGAAATTAGACAAAATCAATTCTAACTTATGTGTTGAGATAACTTGAGCAGATAATCAATGCTAGGTTGTCTAGAAAATGACTACTTTGTATCGCCGACTTCGAAAGCAAACTCATTGAGTCTGGAGTCGAGAAGCAGAGTCGCCAAGTCAGTAAGTAGAGTTGGGAGTCGGGAAGCAGAGTCGCTAAGTCAGGAAGTAGACCTGCGCTCAACGTAGTTTTCTTGAAATAGATTCACCCCATCTCCGATTGTGATTCGAGATTTTTTCGAATCGTCTGTTTCCAGGATACAGTGGCAGACCATAACCGCCACCAAGCACTGAGGATCATGGCGAATTGAGAATGCACCCGAGTGCTATTACGAGTAGTTCAGTCAAGTGGATGCACGACTAAGAGAAAAGAATTGGGGAACGAATGTGGAGGAATTATTTTACTATTACTTTCGTTTCTATTTTTTTGCCCTTACTCACAGTCTCCTTTTATATCAGCGTTCACCTTTGGGTGCAATGAATGACTGAATTATGACCATTCAATGTTAGATTTAATGGCAGTTATTGCTGAGAGGTTAGAACGTTGGTTCATTCACTTGGGTAAATTTTACCTTGCATGAGAGAGAATCTTTCCCCATACATTTATTCACATCGTTAATACATATGCAACAATATAAATCAACCATAGTAGCTTAAAACTTCCAATGTGAAACTAAATCCATATACAAAGGAGTCTCCTTCTTCCTTCCATCCTCCTGTTCTATTCACATTTCTAACAGCATCAACCTTAAAAGTGATCAAGTTAGAAGAATAGTCAATTAAAAGAATTTTCCAGTTAACTGGTACATTAGTCAACCAGCAAATCGACTTAGGGTCAAACAGAAATATAGAGAATGTTTTCGTTTAGATGTCAGTTGACTTTCTAGTCAATCGACCAATACTTCAGATTAGTGGACTTAGCACCAAAAAAAAAAAAACAAACAAGATGGTTTTGTTCAAGTTTGTTCTATTTGGAGGCTACTAGTCAACTAATGAACAACAAAAAATATAGAATAGAGTGGTCGATCTTATAATAATGGCCTACAATAGCTGGATACCTACCTGTTCAAGCAATTGACTGAACTATCTATTGCGACATATTAGGCTGACAAAATCAAGTCAGGAGTCGATTGATGTATGATTTTGTCAATTGATCATAACATGAAGAATAGAACTATGGTTGAAAAGGAGCTAGAAGCTGAGGCTATATACATGGGGTGTTAGAGACTCAATGGTTCCTGAAAGTGCTCACATTTTCAATTTCTAAGTTCAATGTTCTCATTCCTTTGTGCTATAATTCTTTCATATAGAATCAAAGAGGAAAGGATAAAGGGAGATGAATAGCCTTTCTTGAGCCTTAGAGAGATGTTAGTTTGAATCAAGCACAAGTATAGACAAAAGAAAAACACATCATACAAATAACCTTTGGGCAGGCTACTCAACGAATTCCACTTTCTCCTTTCAAAAACCTTTCAGAGAGAGGGCTTGAGAGTAAACAATTTGGCAGTGTCTTTGCTGTGAATTGATGTATATTTTGTAGCCAACATGCACTATATTTATAGCCTTCACCCAATCCTCCAAGTTGCCTCTAGAGCCTTCTATTATGTCCTAAATCACTCAACTTCTCCTACACATCAATCTAACTGGTCACTGATGTACAATTGCTTTACTTGTCACTTGAGTCCATTGCTCAACTATTATCAGTTGATTTCTCTCCAAACCAAGCTCCTTTTATAGCCTTCAATCAACCTCTTTACCATTGTTGTCTGACACTAATAGACTGATAATTCGTTATCAATCAACTCACATACTAGAAGCTGGCCTGAGACTCCAACTCTCCTCATTAGAGTTTAGATTTCATCAGCTGATTGATAGTCCATCAATCTATTGAATCAGATAACCATGAATTAAAAACCTTTTTGTTTGAACATTGAATTCTCGACATAGTCATCAATTAAGTGATATAAGTATCAATTGACTGGTCCCATGAGTCTGACTACTTCTAAGGAGAGTCCGCCTATATTGAGATACTACCGTTCTCCTAGGTCTAATTCTCTCAACACTCAAACTCCTTAAGAGTTTTACCTTGCCTTGAAGCCATCTCTCATTAGTTTACTCATCTCTCGAATGCATTTGAGCTCATGGCTCCTTATGTTGTCCTTACCTTTTTGCGGGCAATGTTTGCTTCCTTAACTCATTCATCCTCCAATGTTCTTCGTCCTACAATTTGTCAAATGCACAATGCCATCTTTCTCCTTCACGAACCTTGAGCCATTAGATCATCAAATAAACTTTGACTGTACAAGTCATCTCCATGTGTATATCTCCCGTTCTAAATGATTCAAATACACATATCAAACACAATAACAATTCTAACTTAAACTATTTGCACCATCTATCAAAACATCAATCATCCTACATGATCTCTAAGGGTGTGATAAGTTAAGTAGATAAGTCTGAAAAATACATAAATATGTTAGGGACTTAAGCAGGCTTTCCGTACACCTAAGCTCCCCCTTAGCTAGGATTTTTTTAAAAAAATTCTAACTTAAACCCATTCAATCTCCTGCTCCTTTAACAATTATTAAAAAGATTGCACTAATTGAGTATTTGGACTCATAATTTATCCCAAAATAAGTATTTCTAATTCTTATCTTAGATCTATAAGAAAAACTATCAACAAAAATAGTTTTGAAATAGTGTTTCAAACTCTATTTCAGGATATCAGTTGTTTGAAAACACGACTCCAATCGGCTGCTCCAAGGCTAATCGACTAGTTTTTAAATTAATCAATTTGTTTATGATAAGTTTCAAATTGCGCATCTATGCCAACTTTAAAAATTCACTAGAAATTCTAGAAAACTCTAAAATTCTAAAATTTTACATGGAGATTTCTTTAATGCATATCTAACATTGAAAATTTATTATTATTACAAATGTATTTTAAAACATGATTTTGAATTAAAAAAAAACCTTCAATTCTGTGTCAAGTTTGCAAACCATGTTTTGAAACCTAAATTTAAAAATCACAACCTAAGGATTTTAAAACATGAATTTTTTTTTTTGAAAAATATGAAAATTTCAACTATGATATATGGGTTTTGTATTCATTCAATTGAATGTCTTTCTCCATAGTTGGTCAATGATTAATGTTACTATACCTTTATGATTCATCAAGATTCCTCAAACAAGCAATGTACCAGATTTAAGGTGCACCTATAAAACTAAGTGATCATGCATTTCTATTTCAATTTAACTATTTCACTTCTCCAAACATATCACATTGTTAGTGTAATCTCACCCCAAGTGGTCCAATGCAACATTCAATTAAACACTAATGAGATGTTAAGAATAACATCTCACTCGCTACAACATGTATGGATAACTAACTAAACTACACACCCGCCCACAATGGCGACCACCATTCTAGCTAGTCTTGCTTGCAAATCCAAAATGATATGACAACCAACTAAGTCGATATATGTCCCTACCCACAACCAATTGTGACGGTCCATCCATCCGCCTTTACGGTCGATAGACCACCGGTCTCGACTATGCTATAAGGCCCTAACAAGTATTTTCATTCATTTTTAGTGGCTTGAGATGAGAAGCAACAAGCACACTGAACCATCTCACCTCTCTTTCTCGTGTTTGCTATGGACCATGTGCACCATGACACACACAAAATCTTGATTCCATTAATGCCTGCCGTATGATTGTTTTGATGTGTATATTCATGCATGCTAACGGCGAAAAAGAACTGAGGATTAAGATTTACGAGACTATGCATTGTGAAGTTAATTTTTTTGGTAAAAGCAAAAAATTAACAACAGAAAGATCAAAATTTTTAATCAGTCATTATCTCTTGACCGTTATAAAATATCGGTGCAAAATAGAGATTAATTTTAAAAACCGATCCCTAATGGAAAAATTTATAATTAGAGACCTAAATTTTTAATCAATCGTTATTTACCGTTGATTTGGTGATAAGGAGGGGCCCCATCCCTCGGGTGGTCATAGCGAGGTGGAGGTCAAAATCAAGTCGGTCAACGTCCCGTATCATCGTCCAGTCGGACAATCCACTTGCCCGACCGGGATGAAGAACAGCCGAGCCGATACGAATCCGATGTTATCACAGCTCGGTCACGGACCGAACTTTCGACACTCAAAGAAACATGTACAGGTGAAGCATGCGCCGAGTGGCCAACCCGCTCGACTTACATCCAGGGGTGATCCTGAGAAAAATTAGGCTCAGGGCAAGACTATAGATTTGACCATTTGGACCCTCCCTCTTGCATTAACTTAAAAACTCGAGGGAGGGCAGCATGGTGAAGGACGATGTCGTCGCGTCGTCTCGTCGTCATGGGGAACTTCGGAGTTCAACAACGATGATGATGATGAGGGAGGGCGCAGCAAGAGGGAGGGCAACTGGGCGAGAGAGCTAGAGAGGGAGGGCGAGTTTGCTTCGGTGAGGAGAGAGAGGGCTAGGGCGAGAGGGTTTCAATTCGGCGAGGAGAATTCGACGAGGAATTAAAACTATATTGTTTTTATAATATATTAAAATAAATTATGGGGCCCCACCCAAAGTGGGGCTCCGGGCAGGTGCCTTGCCTGCCCCCCACAAGGGCCGCCCCTACTTACATCAAACCTTGGAACCGGCAAAACAGAATCATGACCGAGCATACTACATTCAAGCACAGTTCCTCCACTCGCCACAACAGCGGAGCTGGGACAGTTGGATGTTGGCCGAGCGTCCACTCCGCTAGGCCGAGGACAAGATCGCTCGAACGGCTGAGGGCTGGCCGAGCGGTTCTGTCGCTCAGCCTAGTAACAGACAAAAGGAAGATCAAGCAATATCCTTCTAGGAGCCCGTGCCATCGACAGACGGCATGCTTGACGGCAAGGTTAGGCAGAGGATCGTACGATGGAAGCTTCCACTGCCTTGTCAGAAATATGCTCGGATCGTTAAGATATGGTGTCAGGGACACTTTCCTGATATGTCTTTTCAGGGAAAGCTTTGAGAAGTATGCACACCTCGAGAAGCATGCACATGCGCTCTTGGAAGCCCTATATAAGGAGGCCCAAGTTTCAACAAAGGTATGCTAAGATTACTGTAGTCACACTATTGCTCTGTTGCTCCGCTACTTCGTTTTCCTGTTTCCACACCGCCGGTGCCTGACTTGAGCGTCAGAATTGAAGGTCAACGCCGGGGAACCCCTCCCTGCCTCGGCACTGACGTTTTGTGGTTGCAGGTTCATCTTCAGAGTCCACGTAGTCAACGGGAGCGTCATGTCCCCCAACATCCATCGCCTCGACTCTCGGACAGGACAACTGTATATGTGTCTATCCACAATGGTGGTGGACACATCCACCTTTACCATAGATAGACCACTAACCTTGCCGATGCAAAGGCCCTAATAAGTGAGGCCAGATCCTTTGGTCCAGAATCTTCTGGACCAGAGGAGGCCCTGCATGTTCATTGGTGGGGTGAACTGGACCCCACCTATTTAACAGGAGGGGTACAGTCCACTCATCCAATGAACATGCAAGAGTCCAGGATTGGTCGAGGGATCCTGGACCAGAGGATCCCTGCCCCTAATAAGTATTTAAGATTTACGAGATTATGCATTGTGAAGTTAATTTTTTTGGTAAAAGCAAAAAATTAACAACAGAAAGATCAAAATTTTTAATCAGTCATTATCTTTTGACTGTTATAAAATATCGGTGCAAAATAGAGATTAATTTTAAAAATCGATCGCTAATGGAATTTTTAATCGATTGTTATTTACCGTATATGTGCCTATCCACAATGGTGGTGGCACATCCACCTTTACCATAGATAGACCACCGGCCTTGCCGATGCAAAGGCCTTAATAAGTATTTTCATTCATTTTCAGAGGCAACAAGCAAACTGAACCATCTCACCTCTCTTTCTCGTGTTTGCTATGGACCATGTGCACACAAAATCTTGATTCCATTAATGCCTGCCATATGATTGTTTTGATAACGTATACTCATGCTAAATCATCACATATAATATATTGCTGACTTTTGCTGAATTTCATAACTTGCAGTGATAAATACTTGCAGTCACGAGATAGATGAGATGAATCTGTGAAGTGGAGCGAATAAGGATTGTGTTTTATTCTTGCTCGTGAACACTCACAAGCTATGATCCATTTGAGGTTTATTTATTGTGAGATTCAGAGAATGGAGAAAGCCAGTTGCTAATTTTAATATTGTTCACATTGACAACTTGTTTCTATTCCTCTCCTTTATTTGATTTAATTTAAGTTTTTCATTGGACCTAAGGCTCCGTTTGTGTAAATTATTGATCCTTGTCAACGGATGGATGTTACCTTTGCCCTCACTCATCCACCATTGCACATGACCTCCCCATTCTCATCCTTTAGTAGTTTAGCGTTGCTTGCAAGCCTTAATCGCATAGGCTAACTAAAAGGGCTGGCCTACCTTGTAGGACTGTGTTGTACGCTAGGGGGTGAATAACATATATGAATTTTACGAGTTGATAGTTAAATAAATAAACAGACAATCAAAATATACAACGAAAATAACAAGAATAACTTAACTAAGTTGAACAAATTTCTCTAACCAAGTCTAAACATGCAAGATCAAATAACTCAATCAATTAAGCTAATTAATATGACAATACTTGAATAAATAAAAATATATAGATTTTTTATGAAGATATCCTTTTTAAAAAACTAGAAACCTTTTTAACAAGAATCCCAAGTTAAGCACAAATAATAAGAAAAATGTACGGCAACAAAGCAAGAACACTTAGTGATTTGATAATTTCACAATGGAAATATAAAAAAATAAACAAATATAAAAATACAAATTCACAAAAAGGAAATTAATTTATATGGTTTGGAACACTTAGTTCCTACTCCATATCCTATGATTCATGAGTGGATCACCCCTAAAATCATCATTATATTTTTTTTCTTCTTTGGATACCTACTAAACATGGAAACACCTCATACATTTCCTATTCTTACAGCATATACAAGAACTACATATAAGGAAATGAAAAATAATATAAGAGATAAAATTTACACAAAACTATCCTTGTTCTATTTTTGTTGTTGTGGATTGCTCACAATGGTCATGGAATGCAACAACACTATCCTTAGAACCTATCATGACATTTTCTTCAAAACCTCATTGAAATCTAATTTTGTAAGTCTCTTGCTCTAGTTTAAAAATTCCTAATCAATCGATTAAATTTATAAATCAGTTGCCAACAATATGTATTGATAATGCTTCATTCACCATCTTAATATCTCACTTGTTTCTATGTGTCTAGGTACAGAGTACAAAGGGGCCAATGGTTCTTATGTGATGTATCAATGTTCTCTCTATGCTAGATGATCATGCATATCTACCTATTGAAGAATTTAAGTCTCTATTAGGTGGGTTAATATGTGATTAACATCACATATATAATAATTTTTCATTAAGAAATTTAAACTCTAATTAAGTAATCTAATGTTTAATTCATGAAGGGGGTTTAAGGCAATTGGATGTTGATTCAATGTATAGATCCAATAACCCATTTTATTAATGTTGATGAACTGTTAATGGGTTATGAGCTTTTATGGTGGATGATCCCTACGAGTATATAAGGAAGAGGTTAAAATTCATTTGGGCATATGGACTTTGGCTTCTCCTTCTTCCTCCTCTCTTCTCCATTGAGAAGGAATCCGGTGGTTGCCCGATCCCTACAGAAGAACATTTGTTGCGCTTGCAAGAATTTATATGATGACAAGTAATATCATAGCTCTTATTTTCGATGATTTGGAAATATACATCAATTTTGTATTCAATTCCTTTTGGATGAGCGAATTGATGTATATCCATCGAATATAACATTAGATAGAGTAGTTTTTACCTACATTTCAAATTTTTCGCTTTATTTCACGAAGAACATGAAAAATTACAATGCAATTATGTTTTTCCACCATCATTCATTCATTCGCGAGCTGAAACTGTCTATGCAAGCAGTAAAAAAATAAATATTGCGGCTATCAATCGACTGATAAGGGCTACTAGTCAACTGTTAGCAAGAAATTCAAGCACATAATGTTATCAATTCGACTAGAGAATCTGACTAATTCTATCAGCCGACTACTTCAAGTCTTAGTCGACTAATGTGCCTAAAATCACATACATAATGAAATCAAAATTCTACCATAGCATTCGACTGATGTACATAAGTCGACTGCTATAAAGTCTAGTTGATTGTTGCTCATAAGGTTGCACATAGAATGGAGTCAAATTCGATTGGAGTATTCGACTCATGTCATCAGTTGACTACTATAAAGTCTAGTTGATTGCTTGTTTATGTTGGTTGCTACTCGGAAAACCTAGAGGTTCCATTGTACAAAAATTTTGTACAAAGGTCTGAACCTTTTCCTAGCTACCATGTGTTCTTTTAAATTAAATTTTGGATCGTCTGCGGAACTTAACACGTTTGATCCAAAACTTAATCTATTTATTCTTTTAGGTTTTGACTTGGATCTCCTGCGGAACTTAACACGTTCGATCCAAATCACCTAAAGTTATTAATTCCATTAAATATTAATTTCCATAATTGGTTCCCAGTACTGACGTGGCGAGGCACATGACCTTTTTGGATATGGGAGCAACCACCACCGACTAGACAAAACCTTTTATAGAAAGCTAATATTTAATTTCCTAAAATAACTTTAGGTTAACCGAAAAGAACAATCAAATCACAAGGAAAAATAAAACAAAAGAACACAACATCGAAAAACATATTCGAAATACTAGAATCGTAAGCCTCTTGTATTTGGTATTATTTCCATAAATAACTAGTATGATGCGGAAAGGAAAAATTACTAATTATACCTTCTAGAAAGACCTCTTGATCTTCTACCGTATTCCTCTTCTAACTTCGAACGTTGTGTGGGCAACGATCTTCCGAGATGAGAAACCGCCAAACACCTTCTCCTCCTAGCTAGGTTCGGCCACAACAAAGAAGCTTCACCAAGGATGAAGAACAAACACCAACTAAGCTCCAAGGGATGCAAGCTTTCTCTCCTTCTTCTTCCTCTTCTTCTCCAAGTAGTATCCGGCCGCCACAAGAGCTCCAAGCATTAGAGAGTTTCGGCCACCACAAAGAGGAAGAGGAGAAGAGATGATGGCCGGCCACACCAAGGAATAAGAGAGGGAGAAAAATAATAGAGGTTGTATCTCAATGAAGGCACCCCCACCCCTTCTTTTATATTCCTTAGCCTTGGTAAATTAGGAAATTTAATTACAATAAAATTTTCTTAATTTCCTTAACATGATTTAATTGAGAAAAATAAAATAAAATTTCCCAATTAAAACCTTAATGGCCGGCCACATCAAAAAGAAGCAAATTAGACAAGTTTCAATCAACAAATTAAAACTTCCTAATTTGTTTCCGGAAATTTTAAAAATAAAATTTCTCTTCAAAAATCCCTTCATGGTTGATAAAAAGAAATTTCTATAATTTTAATTTTTCAACATGTGAATAATTTTAAAGAGAAAATAAAATATCTCTCCAATCTACAAATAAGGAAAGAGATCTAATCTCTTTCTTTAATCTTTTGTAGATCCTTTTTAAAAGAGATATTTTAATTTTAATTCTCTTTAATAAATTATATCTTCCACATAATAAAAATTAAAATTAAAATTCTTTTTAATTTAATTATGGCCGGCCCCCACTAGCTTGGGTTCAAGCTAGGGCCGGCCACCCTAAACCATGCTTAGGCCGGCCCTAGCTTGATTCCCAAGCTAGCTTGGCCGGACCCCTTTAGGTGGGTATATAAGGTGGGTATAGGTGGGTATAGTACTCTATAAATAAGAGGCTATGATAGGGACCGAGAGGAGGAATTGGTTTTGGTCTCCCGATAAAATTAAGCATCCCGTGCTCGCCCCGAACACACAACTTAATTTTATCAATAATAATTCATTCCACTAGAGAACTATTATTGAACTACCGCACCAATCCCAAATTATATTTTTTGGGCTCCTTCTTATTATGAGTGTGTTAGTCTCCCTGTGTTTAAGATATCGAATGTCCACTAATTAAATGAGTTACTGACAACTCATTTAATTAATATCTTAGTCCAAGAGTAGTACCACTCAACCTTATCGTCATGTTGGACTAAGTCCACCTGCAGGGTTTAACATGACAATCCTTATGAGCTCCTCTTGGGGACATTATCAACCTAGTATCTCTAGGACACAGTTTCCTTCTATAATCAACAACACACACTATAAGTGATATCATTTCCCAACTTATCGGGCTTATCGATTCATCGAACTAAATCTCACCCATTGATAAATTAAAGAAATAAATATCAAATATATGTTCTTGTTATTATATTAGGATTAAGAGCACACACTTCCATAATAACTGAGGTCTTTGTTCCTTTATAAAGTCAGTATAAAAGAAACGACCTCAAATGGTCCTACTCAATACACTCTAAGTGTACTAGTGTAATTATACAGTCAAGATAAACTGATACCTAATTACACTACGACCTTCTAATGGTTTGTTCCTTTCCACTTTGGTCGTGAGCTACTGTTTATAATTTATAAGGTATTGATAACATTATCTTCTGCATGTGACACCACATACTATGTTATCTACAATATAAATTAATTGAACAACTACAAACAAATGTAGATAATTTTCACCAAATGTGATTCTTTATTCAAACAAATGTTTACAAAAGCTTAGGCTTTCAGTATACACTCCAACAGTTTAGACGTCACAAACAGAATGTTATTTGATCCGACTAGAGCATTCAACTGATTAACATTAGTTGATTAATGTAAGGTACTAGTCGACTATTGCTCGATGACCTGTGCATAGAAACTTCCTGATTCGACTATTAGACTCGACTACTATGGTGCAGTCAATTGAGAATACTAATCAATTGATCGGTGTGTCCGAAACTTGGCACATACATTGTGCCAATCTATTGGTGAATGTAGGGAGTCGACTATTGATAGTATTAGTCAATTCATATTTGATATAGTCGATTGATGCTTGTTTAGTTGCATTTTCAATAATTTTCTAGTATCTTTCATCACACTTACTACTTAGTCGAGCCAATACTCTCACAAAGTGAAATTATTGGGGAGGCTAGGGGTATTTGTGTAGACTGATGTATATCCATACTAAAGATAGATGATCCAAAGGAAAATCATTCTTTATGCCAGATATATATTTAAGGAAGATTATAAATCTAGTTTGGCTTCTAAGTCATGCACGTAGTGTGTCGATCCAAAAAAAGAGACGTTATATAGTCGATTAGGAGTATTGTGAGTGATAGTTAGAAACATAAGCTACTTAAGGAGGCTTGTACATAAAGTTAGTCATGCACATGATATGTCAGCCGAAATGAAGGCGTATCATATAGCGGATGAAGGAAGTTATAAGTTGTTTAGAGAGTACCACTAGCAAATTACATTTTAGTCCAAAGACTTAATGTAATGTTGCACTAGGTATCTCATTTAAAGCCCATAAAGTTGCATGTTTGTTTGTTGCATTTTGTTACCGCACAACTATAAAAACGCATGCCTTGCTTGTTAAATTGATCTATGTTCTTTATTTCTATTTATGTAGTGATTTCAATGTCAACTAATTTGTACAATATCCCCTTTTTGACTGGCCATGGTCAATGGAAAGAGCATATTATGATTTTATTAGGCTGCAAAGATCTAGACTTTGGTTTTAGGCACAATCTCTCTGCACCTTTAACTAGTGATTCCATCGCGGATCAAAATATGATCTTTGACAAATGGAAGTGATCAAACTGCATGAGTCTAATAATCATGAGGGTGTTCATTCTAGAATCGATTAGGGGTTCAATAAATGTGAATAAGGATACTAAGACCTTCATTAAGGAATTAACGAACTGATTTGCCTCAAACAAAAAGATTGAGACTGCTACACTTCTCATAAAGTTAGTGTCTATGTAATATAATGAGAAGGGTAGCATTAGAGAGTACATCATTGAGATGTCAAATTTGGCTACAAGGCTTGGGATACTATAGTTGGAAATGTCCAAAAGCGTACTTATAAATCTTATCTTAATCTCTCTACCTACACAATTCACTCCCTTTAAGATTAGTTAAAATACTCAAAAGGAGAAATAGACACTGAATGAGTTTATCACTTAGTGTGTACAAGAAGAGAGATTGAGATATGACACATCTCATAGTGTTAATTTTGCATCAACATCTCAGTATTCGAATAAGAAGAAGAAAAAGGGTAATGACAAGATTAAGGGTAAACAACTTGCAGTGATTGGGATTTCAGGGCATAAGATGTAAAAGCAACAAGATTTATATCCAACTTATTTCTTTTGTAAAAAGAAAGGTCATCTAAAGAAGGATTACCCCAAATTCGTTAACTGGGGTGTCAAGAAAGGTAAGCTTCTTAATTTTGTCTATTTAGAAGTCAACCTAGGTATTGTACCTAATAACACTTTGTGGATAGATACTAGTGTAACTACTCATATAAGTGTAACTATACAGGGTTGCCTCATTATCCGAATGTCAATTGATGCTTAAAGATTCATCTTACGGGAACTAGCAAGAAGGCGAAAGTATATGCAATATGTGTCTTTAGAGTTTGTTTAGGAAATAATGTACTTTTGAATTTAGAAAATATATTTGTGGTGTCATGATTTAGACAAAACTTAATTTCTATTTCATATTTGGAAAAATCTGGATACACTTGTTAATTTGAAAATGGAAATTTTAGTATTTTTAAAATTCTATTATGTGTGGTACTAGTTCATTGATTGATAAATTATACAGGTTAGATATTGAAACTCATACAAATAATGTTGTAATGCATAGTATAGGTGTGAAGTGTGGTTTGACAAGTGAGAATTTATTCATGTTGTGGCATAGATATTTATGACATATCTCTAAACAACGCCTAGAAAGAATGCCACTAGGAATTCTCAATTCTCTTGATATATCAGATTTTGAAATATGCATTGAGTGTATTAAAGAGAAAACAACTAACAAAAGTAATAAATGTTTAAGTTGGAGTAATGTGGTCTTAGAACTAATATATAGAAATATATGTGGATCGTTCTCTAAAGTTTTTTGGAACGGTCAAACATACTTTATTAGCTTTATAGACGACTATAATATGAATACTTGTACCTAATTCACAAGAAGTTGCAATCCTTGCACATGTTCAAAATCTTCAATACTGAAGTTGAAAATCAACTTGGTAAGAAGATTAAGACTGTCAAATCAGATAGTGGTAGTGAATACTATGGTAGATTTGACGGATCAAGTCAACAACATCTTGAGTCATTTACGGATTACCTTGTAGACTGCAGAAGCATAACACAATGTACCATGCCTGGGCCCCTTAGCAAAATGGTGTAGCAGAGCAATGAAACTAGATCCTAAACAACATGATGAGGAGTATGATTGTATTTTCTTCTTCATCAAAGTCTTTATAGAGTGAGGTATTCAAGACTACAGTTTATTTACTCAACAAAGTTCCTAGTAAGGCAATAACAAAAATCTTATATTAATTATAGACAAGTAAAATGTCTAGCATTAGGCATCTACTTGTCTGGGGTTGTCCAGCTAAGACTAGACCCTATTGTTCTAACAAAAGAAAATTGGACTTAAGAACTATTAGCTGTTATTTTATAAGATACTCTGAAAACTAAAGAGGCTTCAAGACTTACAATCTCTTGAGTAAATCCTTTTTTGAGACAGATAATGTCAAATTTATTGAGGACGGTGAGAGCGATAAAATTAGGAAAATATCATTCAAGGAAAACATAAGTAATTCTAATATATTACCTACTAATACAGCTGATAGTGAAATGGTTATCATTCTAAATATAGTTAAAGCTGCACAACTGGAATGGGTAGTTGACCATGATATTTTTATATCTCCTCCAATACAATTGAAAGGTATGTCAGCTCGAATAGAGGTATTCCCTCCTATGGATGAGCATGACTCTTAACCACCTCACGACATGTGTCACTAAGAAAATCCATTAGGGAAAGGAGATCCATGATGTCTCATGATTATGTATTTCTCCAAGAGTATGAGTTTGACATTGGATTGAAAGATGATTTCTAAGAAGTCAAACAATATCCTCATCCATAAAAAATTGATCGAAACCATAAGGGAAGAGATGAAGTCTATGGCGGACAATGATGCTTGAGAACTTATTGAATTATGTGAAGATGTGAAACCTATTGGCTCTAAATGGATATTAAAAACCAAATGGAATTCACATGACAATGTTGAAAAATATAAGGCTCGCCTAGTCGCCAAAGGATTCACACAGAAGGAAGACATTAATTACAAGGAGACTTTTTTATTGATTTCGATGAAAGACTTCCTTAGAGTAATTATGACATTTGTAGCTCATTATGACCTAGAGTTATACCAAATAAACATTAAGACTACATTTTTCAATAGAAATATTAAGAAAATTATATAAATGGTGCAGCTAGAGAATTTTGAATCGGGAGATTCAAAGTACCTAATATGTAAACTAATGAAGTCTATTTATGGGTTAAAGCAAACAACTTGTCAATGGTGCTAGAAGTTTCATCAATTGGTTTCTTCATACTATTTCAAGGAGAATCTAGTTGATTAATATTTGTACATCAAGTTCATTGGGAGCAAGTTTATTATACTTGTTCCGTATGTGGACGATATATTGCTGACAAGTAATGATAAGGGTCTACTGCTAGAAACCAAGTCATTTCTATTAGGTGAATTTGAAATGAAGAATCTTGGTGATGCATCCTTTCTCTTAAGCATATAGATTGTTTGTGATCGTTCAAGGTGTACACTTGGACTATCACAAAATGTCTATATAGAAAAGATTCCCATTCAGTATGACATGCAGAATTATGCTCCCAATGACACACCCATGTCAAAGGGTAACAGACTTAGCTTGTAGCAATGACCATGCCATGAACTCGAGATTCAGGAAATGCAGTAATTTCTCTATGCATCAATAGTAGGGAGTTTGATGTATACTCAAGTATCTACATATTCAGATCTTGCGCACATTGTGGGATGTTAGACAGATATTTGAGTAACCCTGGACCAGAGCATTAGAAAGCTATAAAGAGTGTTATACGATATTTGCAAAGAATGAAGAATTACATGCTCACATATCAGAGATCAGGTCATCTTGAGATTATTGGATATTTAAATTCCGATTTTACTGGATGCTTAGATAGTAGAAGGTCCACCTCAAGTTATGTCTTAATGTTGATAGGAGGAGCTATATCATGGAAAAACATCAAACAAATGCTAATAGTCACTTCAGCAATAGAGACAAAGTTTATAACCTTCTATAAAGCTTCTAATTATGGGATATGGATGCGGAACCTTATCATAGGTTTATAGATCATTAGAGGTATTGATAGGTCAATAAGGATCAATTGTGATAATAAAATTACAAAATTATATTCTAAGAATAACCACAATTGATCAAATTCTAAATACATCGATATAAAGTTTCTAGTGGTTAAAGAAAGAGTTCAGATTGGTCAAATTATGATAAAATATATATGAATAAATTCTATGTTAGTAGATCCGCTCACTAAGGGATTGTCACTCAAGGTGTTTCATCAACATGTGTTGAATATAGCGGTTCTTCCTTTTGATGAAGTACTAATCTGGTAAGAATATATATTTTGGTGTAATGCTTTATATTAACGAACACATGTATTTTTGGCTTATTATATGTACTAAAGTTTTACATGTGTATGAGGTTTTGACTCTTTGACATAAATACATCACGATTTGCTATTGTGGTTTTACATATAGTATTTGTAAATGTGATGTAGGACTCAATTTTGAGTCATAAGGTTGAATCATGATTTACTACTGTAGTTTTGCAAGAGGTTCAGTAAATATGATTTGAACCTAGTTTAGGTCATAAGGAGGACTTATTGTGAATGACAATGTACAAATTATATTTCATGTCATTCTTGTACTATACATCTACATTTGATCTATATCATTAATGATATTAGTATTATGATTACTATTGGGTCTTGTTATAGTTATAGTAATTCTGACTTTTTTAATCATATAATATTTGATTCATAGACCAAATTGTTTAAAAGAAAGAAAAATAATCCTAGTTAGCCTCATTGAGACTATCCCTAAGGGTGATCGGCCCGGTCCCACAGAAGTTTTCTACCAATCACTAGGGTAAATCAGGAAGCGCACATGATGGCCAGCCCAGAAGCCCAGCATCCTTTGATTGCGCTCCCTATTTGGAGAATTTTTTTTTACAAATATGTCATAGCAGGGGATTGAATGTCGGGTGTCTGGGTAACAACCTGGATATCCTACAGCGACATCATAACCTCGGGGTCCCAGATTATTTAAAAAACTATTTAACTAATAAAGTTTTAAAAGATTGAGATCAACTAAGGTATTGTGTAGTGTATACAGTATCATATATATCCCAAGTGAGAGATTGAATGATTGAAAAGTTTAAGCTAATTGGATATGAATTTTGGATGTGGATTCAATATGTAGATCTAATAACCCGTTTCATTAACATTAATGGGTTATTAATGAGGTATGTGCTTTTATGGTGGATAATCCCTATAGGATGAGTCTTAGTATATAAGGAGGAGGTAAAAATTCATTTGGGCATCTTGACTTGACTTCTACTCCTTACTCCTCTCTTTACCATTGAGAAGGAATTTGGTGGTTGCCCAATCCTCGAAGAAGATCATCCATTGTGTATGCAAGAATTCGTTCGGCGACAAATAAGATCAATGACCCTTGCGATAGATCTAAGTCAGCCTTCGCTTGCCATTGTTTTCGTTTCAATTTTTAGCCTTATAGATGATTGATAACTAGATCCTTAGATGCATCATATGGTTTCATTTCGATGTACTATAATGCTTTCACCTATGACAATTTCAATTAATGTAATTGAATCAGGAAATACCGAACCTAGGGCGTTTGGCTTGACACTACTAAATTTTTCATCAGTCGTTAGGATAGAACAGAAAATGCTATGACAATTCCAATTGATGCTCTTATTTAGGATATCAATTGATGTCATGGTAAATTTGATACATATGACTTATAACTAATAACAATAACGACCATACGAATCATAGCATGAATAATATTACTTTTTCGTACAACCCATCATTCTTAAAATAGTGTATACTTTTGATATTTTGTTAGAGATTAATTCAGACTTGTGTCCCTAAACACACAAAAAGGAGTGTTCATATACGACAAAGAATTTTATTATTTAGGCACATTATGATTGCTTATAGGAGCATATCGAGTCATAACACAAGGTTCAAAATCTTAGATGTAGCTTAAGTTAGATTTGACTTTGAAATATTTCAAAAGTTGAACTTAATTCTGCAAGAGTTGTAAAATTTTATTCGAATAGAAATAATTTTAAATTTTAAAATTGTAATTTTTTTTAAAGGGTTTAGAATTTTTAAAAATTATTTAGTTGAGTTAAATTAGAGATTATTTTTCTAATGTATCTAATATTTCAATTAATTAAATATAAATAGATGACAAAATTAATTTGGAATAATATTCTATTAAAAAAGGTCTTAGATTACCTAACTTTAATTAGTCACATCATCTCTATCTTCTATTTTCAAACATTGTTCCTATTCTATCTCTTAGTCACTTGACGATCGACTATAAGTTAATTCCATGATTTACTTTTCTTTATATAACTTGAGAACGGATTATGAAAGACTTCTGAGTTAAGAATAATTGCTATAATTGTTTCCATCATTGTTTGATCTTAGAGGTGCAAACTAATTTAGTTGTCTCATGAGCTTTTCGAACTAGGCTCAAATAATATTTGATTCCTATTTAAAGTTATCGAATTTGAACCAAAGTACTCAAATATGTTCAATGATTTTTTATGATTTTTTAGCCAAATTTAAATCCATAAATTTTATTCAATTATTCAAGAGTTGCTTGCAAACTAAATTTATATTAAATTTATATTTTTATTTTATTGTACATAGCTTTGGTCTAAATATTCTCAAATTAAAGTTTAAATAACTCTAACTATTGGAATGTGAGTCATTTCGAGCTATAGTTCTATTCTACTAGAATCAAGGTTCGGATAATTAAAATGAAACTCAAGCTTAAATTTTATTTTAAATCAAATTTGAGTTAAATGTACTTGAATTTATAAAAATCTAACTTTAATATTAATAATTTTATATTATTTGACCCAATTCAATTCTTTTCGCCCTTAGTTAAATCTAAAACATTTAAAATACAATGAAAAATATTTAAAATTTTATATGGTTTATTTGATCAAATGTCTCTGAAATAATGAGGTTAAAACATTTTACAACTTTTTACCAAAAAGAATGATCATGTTTCTTTATTTATTCAAAAGAACATCCTAATTTTAAAACTAATATCAATAATAATATTATTCTCTTTGTCCCAAAGAAAATGGATTGAATGATCCTAACCATCAGACTTTCAGTATCTTTAAACAAATCCTAAATTTTTAATTGATTTGGAATTTTCAATGAGAACTTCTTATTTAATAATATTTATAATATTTTAATAATATTAATGTATAATTCAATGAAAACTAACTCATTTGCTTTAAAATTTTTAATATGGGACTATTCCACCAAGTTAGTTTTTCAACATATTTATCATGAATTTTTTAATACGAGACAATTCTACTCATTAAATTTATTAATCCATTTTATCTTTTTTAATAGGTCACTCATTAGTTTTAATCTATTTTTTATCCATTCAAAAAAAAATAAATATATATATATATATATATATATATGTTTTATCAAACTACTAAAATATAATAATATTAATATTAGATAAAAAAATCATTGATCCTGTCGAAAGTGGGAAAGATGACAAACTGAGGAGGTTTCTAAAAGTTTGACGGGGCGAAGACTCCACGTGGTCCTGCAACACAAGAAGCATTAGTGTCGGGTAAGGAAGGGGTTCCTGGCGTTGGTTCTCCGATACTCAAGTCAGTTTCCGGCAAGTGGCGAATAGTAGAAAACTATAGTTGGAGCGTGTGAAATAACGAAGTTGTGCATACCCCCGTTTGTAGATGGAAACCTCCTTTTATAGTGTCATTGTAGTGTTTGCGCACGCATCTCAAAGATTGCACATATTTTCTAAAGTGTCCCAGGAAAAGAAGTCAAAAAGTGTCCCTAATATATTTCCTTAAGTAAGCATACAAATCTCTAATGTGACAAGCTGAAAGCTTCTATTGTACGATTTGCTAGCGAGACATGTTCTGTTGTCAGTGGCACAAAACCTCCAAAAGAGTACGAGGAGATATGTGGGTGGGTCCCGCTATAGGTCGACTAATGTTTGCTCGACCGGGACGCCCCTGCTCGGTCGTGCTGAACAGAGCAATCTTCCTTCACTTAGCTTTTCCATTATCGGAGGACTACCTCTCATCTAGACAGACACGCTGCCTGTTGGGCGATGACAGGGGTTGAGGGATGCACTGTCTATTTGTCTCTTAATCTCATGCCATCCGCCTGGCCTTACTCGTCCGCTCGGATATGCCATCTGTCTAGCAACGTCTGGCCCGCTAAGCCGCCTTTGACACCTTCCTTGATTTTGACCTCTATATCCGTCAATTTTCTTTACTTTGACCTATTTTTGATTGGACCCTTTTTGATCACCACATCAAGTATCAAGCTTATGTGGATACTTAAGCAACTTAAATAATTAAGTTTACATCTTTTTAAACTGTAGACAGTTCTGAATTATTAAACCGTCATTTTTGAATTGTGGTTAAGTTTAATTTAGATGATTGATTTTTTATTGAGCTATGCCAACTTAATTTGTATTTAGTAGAAAGAACTACTATGCTGGTTTTTTCACTCTAGGATAGATTTGTTGAAGACACCTTGTATATGTCAATACATGCGTAGATCCCATGTCCAAATTTTATAGCATTTTAATTAAGGTTGATCCTGTCCAAAGGCGTGAAGTTAAAAATTAGAGATATAGTAATTCTGTTGATTGGATAAAGACCTCACTTTTATTTACAAGATAAACTAAACTAGGATAAGGGTCTCTGACGTTGGCTCTCGGATGCTCAAATTAGAAACAGAAGAAGAGGAATCGAAAATAATAGGGACAGATATCAGTCCTTCTTTTCTTCATACCTAGTATATTCTTTTATACCTTTCTTGGTGACCTTCAATCTCCCCTTGTTTAATAATATTAAATTATTGACAGAAGTCATCTTTTTTCTTGGCTTCTTCGCATTCATAGATGGATTGTTCTCCTTTGTTTTCTCTTCCCCTTATTAAATATCTCAGTTCTTTCCTCTTTTATTATATCAGTTCATTATTCACTGTTAATGGCATACTCCGAGTCGGACGGATGGCCCGCTCTCCTGTCGATCGGACATACCATACGCTTTTTCCTCCAGACGGCCGACCGGACATCGGTTCCTCCAATCGGCCTGTGCATTCCCCTCTCGCTCGAGCGACGCGGTTGAGCTACGTTGACCGTCTTGACTTTGACCTCCACCGTGACCATTGGCCAATGTCAGACAAACTTCTCCTTACCGTCGCATCAAAGACATTTTAATAAAGTATACAATAATAATAACTAAAATTTATTTTATTAAATAGGGTCGGTCATACATCCTTCGATAGCTAAATATCTTATTATATTCACATTCATATTTAAATGAGTTTATATTATCATAGTTTCTAATTAAATATTCTTTAATTTCCCTCTTAACCTCAATTAATATACATATTTATTATCATCTCACATCATCTAATTAGTTAATACATGCCTATATCATCTTAAATGACTCTCCTAAAAAAATTTTCCTTAATAGACAGAATTGATTTTTTTTCTCTAATATTTTTATTTTTATCCATTATCACATTAGCAACTCCTCACGACTACCCCACATCATTGAAATGGAGTTCAACATAAACTTAAATTAACAAGTGCATAGACAGAAGTCCATAAACACGATGAAATTTTAAGTCGAGTTATTCAACTCCATTAGCAAGCATAAATTGTATCTTATATCAAAGATATATACTTATTTAAACAAAACCAACGCTTAGATCACTTTACAAGAACTTTTACAAAAAAAAAAAAAAAAAAAAGTGAAAATCGTAGTAATCAATGAGAAAGAAATAAAAGTAAGTTATCCAAGCCTAGATCACTTTATCGTCTAGTTTCCTCATCCTATATCTCCATCACTCTCCTATAGATCTCGACATATGAAGTTCACGTGTAACCACCTCCCCCAAACACAGTTAAAGAACATATCGCCTTTTTTCAGCCCTATAAATCGCCATGCGGACGCACCTCCCTCAATCTCCATGCAAATATCTCCATCTATGACGACTCATCACCAGAGCAAGCTAACGATGAAGCAGCAAGAAGATCACCGATCAGTCGAGTTCATGTCCCAAAAGGTTATAATATAATTAACTGAGCAATTAGTAGTATATATAGTCTTAATTAATTAATGTTCATGATAAACTAACTCCGGCTAGCTAGTTACAGGAACTTCGCCGGACTTATTCGGACTTGATTTTATCAGAGAGTTCGTCGGCGGCGAAGGATATTGAGAGAGTGGAGTGCGAGTGCTGCGGGATATGGGAGGAGTGCACTCCCATGTACATAGAGAAGATCCGGGGGTTGTTCTGCGGCCGGTGGGTGTGCGGGCTCTGCTCGGAGGCCGTGAAGGAGGAGGGATCGAATCAGAGGCCGCAAAAGCAGGGGAGCGCGGAGATGGAGATGGAGGCGGCGCTGCAGTCGCACATGGCGGTGTGCAGGAGCTTCAAGTCCACGACGCGCAACCCGCAGCTGTCGCTGGCGAGTGCAATGCGGGACATTGCCAAGAAGAGCTTCCAGCAGCGGGTCGCTGACGCCGCCGCCGGCGACTTCCTCGTGCTGGCCGCCGCCAGGACGGCGCCGGGAAACGGAAAGTTCAGGCGCTCCTCGTTTCACTGAGCTAGCTAGCCCGTTTGACTTTTGATCTATATAATACAGCAAATAATTAATATGCCATTTATTAATTATATTATAATGATGGCATTTAATTAGACAGATAGTTGGTCAATTCAATAAGAACAGCACGCATTTAAGTGCTCGGGGAGTTACTCCGGCTATGTCCTTAGATGTTTAAAATCATTATATAGAAGAAGATAAAAAAAAATTAAGATTAGGATTAATATTAAAGTATATCTTTCTTCATCATTATATATGTTATTTATATTTTCGTACTTTCAAACCATAAGGATTAATGGATCACAAGTTGCGAATTATAAGTACAGAAGATGTGATATGATATATATATTAGGAAAGTTACGTCGGTCGCACACACAGAGTGGATAATGCCATAGAATAGTAATAGCATTGTGACTTGAAAATGACAACTTTTGGTGAGTTTCTTTTTTATAATTTATATATCTATTTTTTTTTAACTGATTAATATGAAGATGGCTGACTTAATTTTTTTGAAAAATTTTGTAACTCGAGTTTCAAAATTGTAATGTACAAAAAATTGGAGCTGTGGAAGGTCCACTCGAGACGGAGTTACGAGGAAGGCGCGAGCAACACAAGGTGGTCAAAAGGAAGGCGCTTGAGAAGTTGACCTTAGGTTGACCATCCGGTCTTCTCATTGGCTTGAGAAGATCGTAGTAGGGTCATGACTAATCACAAAACTTAGTTAATTACTTGTGTATATGATGCATGTTTAATTAAGTAATTAATTAGTGCCTAGCGATTAAGATTAGATATAAATCGTACACAAGATGCACCCTTACGATTAGATTAGATCTACATCGTGTACAAGATGCACTCTATCGATTAGATTAGATCTATTTCGTGTATATGATACAACATCATTTAGATTAGATCTAAATCACGACAACTCAAAATGCCTACCATGCCGTTGATAAATTTAAAAAATATAGATGTGCTTGAGCTTGACACCCTAACTTTTCATTAGTTTTTAAACTCCACCGGCGTTTCAAATTGTTGAATCCGAGCCCTCGCTGTATAGGTAAATATTCTTGCTCTTTATCATCATAGCGTGCTCCAGGGCAACTTCTAATAAGTATTATAGTAAAATATGATTACGTTCGCTCTGGACACCCCTCACAGTCCGTCTTAAAATAATATAAAGGGTGGTATGTAAATCACAGGATTAATTTATAATCGACTATCGAGGATAGGAAATTCTGATTTTACTTCCAATACTAGTATTAGAACACTACAAGAGGAGAGGGTGAATTAATTTGTTGCAAGTACAAATATAGACAAAAGAAAATACAATGGCAATTTATCAAAAGGACCATTCACAAAGGGCTCATCATAGTTCAGGGCGTATCACAGTTTGTTATTTCTCACAGGCATGCTTGTTTCTATAATAGCCTCTCGCCAATAGTTGCCGATAGTTTACCACGTTCATAAGTATTTGAGCCACAATTCAAAAAATACACATACTTTTGGTTTAGATCCATGTAACCTCATCATCTCTTCTCTCTCTCTCTCTCTTTCTCTCTCTCTCGTGGAAAGCAGGGGGGGGCATCGGCGGTCACCCCCTCCCCTGTCGACGGTGAAACCCCTAGTATTGAAGATAGAGGATACCGTCCCTTGTTCCGTGTAAAAATCGACCCTTCATGTTTAAATTTCGAAAAGAAAATTCCTCGAGTGGCCAAAATCCTATGCATATGTCTTCTTGTTTCCTTTTCAACCCGAGGAACAAGTTTTCCCCAAAATTGACTATTGATAATCTTTTCCTCTCTCATTCGAGTTTAGAGTTTAGTTTGGCCTTCTTTGTTGATGTGGTGGTAAGGAAGGGTCCCACCCCGTGGAAGATAGTTGCCAGAGTGGAGATCAAAGTCAAGGCGATCAGGTCAACGCTCGGATATCATCGGCCAGTCGGACGATCATGCCCCGACCGGAGGGAGAAAATCCCGGTCTGATCCCGCCTTCGACACGGGGATGTGGTAAATGATCGACGCTCAATGGAATATTGGACACCGGACGGAGAAGGAGACTATGTACAGACGCTCGGCCAGGCAGTAGGACTCGACATTAGCAGGGCGGAACTTTGGCCGAGCGGACGAGACACAAGAATAGCGGAGTTACGACCGAGCAGACACATGCACAAGAGTAGTGAAGTTCCAACCAAGCGGACGGAACACAAGAGCAGCGAAGTTCTAGCCGAGCGGCCAACCCGCTCGACCTAGCAACATACTCTCACTATTATCCATCGACATCCTTTTGGGAGTTAGTGCCGCTGACACCGGACATGGACAACCAGAAGATCGTACGGTGGAAGCTTCCACTGTCACTTTAGAGATATGCTCGACCCGTTAAGGTACTGTGTCAGGGACACTTTACTGACAAGTCTTTTCATGGAAAATTTGGGGAAGCGTGCTCGCCTTGGGGAGCATGCACGTGCGCTACAGGAGTTCTATATAAAGGGGGGGTCTAAGCATCGGCGAAGGTATGCAATAGACACTATTCGTGCTACTATTCATTCTTGTTGTTGCTCCGCCTTCTACTTCATCGTCAGGACTGACTTGAGGATCGGAGGGTCAATGCAGGGACCCCTTCCCTGGCTTGACACTAAGGTAAGCTGTGTTGCAGGTCGGAGCGGAGTCTATAGGCGGTCAGCGGGAGCATCATATCCCCAACTTTCTATCTCATCGACTTTTGGACAGGATCATCTGTTAATCCAATCATGTTCGAATATGGTGTTTTAATGTTGGAAGAGTATTTAAGTTTAGGAAAAAAAGTTAGATCTCACTTGTGTGATAAGTGTGCATGAAAAGTACAAAGAGGTCGAAAGTTGAATTTTTGATAAGGAGAAGTTCTTGCAAGTCAAACAACTGAATGCAATACACGAAAATCCAAGGAGGCCGATGAAGGGATTCTTGGCAGAAGGAAAGTCTAAACAAATCACAAAATCAAATGCAAGGGTGGATGAAGACTCGGAGATGAGGAAACTCTAAACACAAAAGTCTAAAAAAACATGAGGTTTTTCTCATGCTTAATCGATTCTAAGTGCATTTTGGCCATTAGAATGATTGAAAATGATGTATAAGTCGAGACATTACGGATGAAGAGAAGAGGTTCGAAGGTTTGAGGATGAAAACCATGAATTACGGTTTACCCGTCTATTGTAGCAATTATTATCATAGATGCTAAAATAACATTGGAATAAAAGTATTTTTAAAATGAAAAATATGACCAAGTATTCTTTTGATATTGTTTTTAATAAATGAGACGTCTTTTTAGTGATAATGAAGATAATTAAGGGGCACTCTTTTATTTATTTTTCTTTAAAAAAGTAGTTAGGTTGCAGAATACGTCATTATAGATGAGAAGCATGGGTAAACACAGAATGTGAAGTCTAGTGACTTTTGTGCTTCGAGCAATAATGAAGAAAACTGCAAAGGACTCAGAAAAAAAGGGAGAAAATGGATATTAGGCTACTTGGTACACTCGGGAGACATGAACTCATTTATTTGTAAAAATGAGACATGTTCATTTAATTCAAAAAAGAAAGTCCTAAACAGAAAGAACCTGAAATAGAACATAAAAAGGGAGAAAAATGGATATTAGGCTACTTGGTACACTCGGAGACATGAACTCATTTATTTGTAAAAATGAGACATGTTCATTTAATTCAAAAAAGAAAGCCCTAAACAGAAAGAACCTGAAATAGAACATAAAAATCATATATCTAGGGGAAAAAAACATAAACACTAACACAGGGAAAATGATTAGAGGAGAAAAAAAATATATACATAGGACACAAGAAAAATGTCTAGAGGAAAAGTTCTCCAACAACATAGAGACAATTAAAGGGCAATGAAAAGGTGAGGAATAAAACAGTATGATATTATTTGGACAGATAAATAGTGGTTTTGGATGATATTTATATTACTTTTAGTTCCATTCAGTTAAACAATGTCTACTGTTCTTCAGTTTGTGCGCCATTCAGATAATATTTGGGGAAAAAAAAAACTTAAACCGATAATAAGAAAAAAAAACCCTCCTAGTTTTAGTCCGTAACTACCTAGATAGTTAACACTGTAAAACAATGCACCCTGCAACCAAGATAATAATACCGAGAGTACCTATATAATTTTATAGGAGCCGATGTATCACCTTTTCGTAAAAAAAACTGAGAAAGATGCGTCACCTTGTCATTCCAAGAGTAAAAAACGCTGTCCAAATTTAATTGGTTCAAGTGGTCATCACTGTTAATTTACAAACATTTTCCCAGCTCAAGCATTGGATGGGAGTGCAATACGCTTGCCAACATGCACGCGTAGGAAAGAACAACCTTGTCTGCTTGAAATCATGATTCTATATTAAATATTCTAAAACTCACACCCCATAAACTTTAATGGAAAAAAAAATTGAATTTGTTTCTTCAACCATTCCAATCACATCGCAACTTGAACAATGCAAATTGAACCACCTTAATTACAACAATCATATTAATGGATATGATAAAATGTGCTGGTTTTGCCTTTCGCCTGCAAGGTGAAGAATGTTGATGAATCCATATCAAATTTGCAGCCAAATAGAATAATTTTAAACAACTACGAAAACTCATAAGTGTTGGTTTAGATGAGTTAGACAATAACCCACGCGTATGAAATATTAATATTTGGACTTGCTCTAAAAAACAACTGGATTCTACTTGAACCAAATGGCAACCCAATCACGGGGCCAACAGGCGTTTTATCCCAGCTTTCTGCTCAGTGGTCAGCCTTGTCGGAAACCTTATGTCGAACTTGATACGGATATTTCCTTTCCTAGAGGGATCTTTTGGCATTGGCATTCCCTCTCTCGGGACTACCTCTACGTATCCAGGATGAATGACCGACGAATTAATAGGTATTGTAAGGCTGCGACCGTCGAGTGTAGTCAAGCGGGCAGTATAACCAGTGAGGGCCTCAACCAAAGAGATTTTCTGACTAGTTACCAAATCATTTCCTTCCCTCGTGAATACATCATGTGGCTTTTCATCTATGATGAACACTATGTCTGCAGCAATAATGTTGGGAACTTCATTTCCCTTTTCTGGGAATGTAATTTTGGTACCCTTTTTCCAACCTGGCTTTATATCAATTGTTAAAATTTCTTCAACGCTCGTGCTCTTCCTGTGACACATCGACCCAAGTAATGGTGAGTAAGAACAATTTGAACAAATGAAAGAAAGACAGTACTGAGAAAAAATAGTTAATTGTAGATTGATTAAAATTTAATCTCCGTGCACAGAGAAATAGGTTTTCCGCTAGTTTCAAAATATACCAAGAGAGTATTTCAAAATATTCAGCCCAAAATCTGCCATCTGTGCAGTAAATTATTCACCACGTAGAAATAGGTTTAACTAGTCGCAAAAGTGCCAACAGAGCACCTCAAAATATTCTGCCTAAAATAAACCAAATGATCACTAACTGATTTATAAGACACATCAATCGAATGTGATCAACTCCAATAGAAAGAGCTCCAAGTTAGTTTAGGGACAGTGCAACATTCACATGAAACTATGCTATAGATAACAGTATATATTTCAAATAATTCAGCCTTCAAAATACCCAAGATAAAAAGAAATAATTGTTTGCCAAGTTCATGCTCAATCAAAAGGTGCCCAACAAAGCAATTTTGAAAATACTCTTAATTGGAATAGCAATTAGTTATTTGACTCTCTGATCAGACTCCTCACTCCCCCCTCCATATCCATATCCATATCGGAATCCAAGTGAATGCTCAACCACCAATGCAATGACCACTTGTTATTCCACCACACTCATCTTGGATTCTCATAGACGAGTCTAAGTAATATATATGTTAACAATATTGAATAATACAATATCACCAAAGCTGTCATTAGCAATAACATCTAACATCTTGGGCGGACCGTGGAGCAGGCGGGATCCTCTGGTCCACAGGATGGGCCACAGAAGTTGATTGGTTGATTTGGATGGACCCCACCTGCTAAACAGGTGGGGTCTATTCAAATCAACCAATGAATGCAGTGATCCATCCTCTGGGCTGCAAAGTACGATCCAGAGGATTCGCTCTCGATCGTGGAGAGGCGTCTGGGGTGAGCGTTATCACCTTTTTTACAACCAATGAATTAATTAATTGAGTCCCTAGGGATATACTGCGATGATAAGCGGTGGGAAGGGCTCCCTAGGCAAATCTCACCCATAGCACCTTACACCTAGAGAGTTTGAATTACTGGAGCCGCAAGGTCGTCCTCTAAGACCCATCTGCACTTACGATTTAGCCTTGTGGCTGATTAGAAACTTCTGTTAAACCGAACCGGTCACCTCTTCATTTTTTTTTTTTATTATTTTTTATGAATTAATTAATTGATGTTATAGTAAAACTGTGATTTACATAAAAAAAAGAAAAAATATATCATTAAATAAATATTTATTTAATTAATAATTATATCTTAAATAGTAATGAAAATTATTATTTATTCAAAATTTCAATCCACATATAAACCTTTGATATTTTAGAACAAAACATCCCAACTATTTAAAGTGAACTACATAATGTTTATATCTCCATTAAGCTCTGTAAGATTACTTCACTATAACATTTCAATCAATTTATCCATCTTCCTTTTATATATTAACCAGAGTTTTCTTCAAACTCCCTCTAACCTTTTCTTTCTCCACTCTAATTCTTCTCTTTATAAAATATATGTTTTTTACCTTTAAACATGTCTTTAACATCTCAACCACTTTTCCCCACAACTATTAACTACCTAATAGTAGTTTTTTTCTCTCTCTTTTTTAGCAACCTCATAGATCCATTTTAACATTCTATAGAAAATCATCACAACCAACTTAACATTTTCATCAGTGTTGCATTAATTTTTTTTATAATTTGTTTTCTAACAGCAAGCATTCTAATTGGCAGGATACAAGCGCCATAAACTTTTTCTCTTAACCTATTCGGGCACACAACAATCGCACAAATCTTCAAAAACCTCATTTCCATTTTTATTGTCTACTCACTCTTTATGGTACTAATGGTGTCTTCATCAATATCTACCTTGCTGAATAATAGACCTGAAGATACTTAAAGCTCTTACTCATCATACACATCTTAGATGTATGGTAATTCACTTATTCTTATTGAATTTATATTTCTCATATTCACTTTGTACCACAACAAATTTGCAAATTCTTTTGTCATGACATTGGCCACCTATGACAATTATGATTATATTTTGAACATATAATTACCAATAGCAATAAAAGTGTGAATGGGTCCTTCTAAAAACTAATAAAAAAAACTCCATTGAAGGGAATGGAAATAACAGGACACAAAGTTTCTACACAATTGTTACAGTATGTAAATAATAATGCTGATAATAAAGTACAGAAACAAATTTGTTATATTAGTATATTATCAACTAAAATAATTTCTCTTTTAAAAGAATAATGTTAGAATAAAATATGAATGTTAATTTGTAAGGATTATTAAAATAACTAAAAATATTAAATAAGACTAAATAAAAAAACTGTTTTTAATATGGTATGATTTTATCTAACAATAAATAAAGTACAAGCATTATGGATAAAAATAAAATTAATAACTAACATTAATTCTGACATTAAAGTAACAAATGCAGGAAAAAATATCATTCTCAAAATAAAACTAGTTTGGATGTCTAATAATTGCATATTTTATCTTAAATAAAAAAACCTTTTTTGATTCTTTTCAGTAGTATATTTTTTACAAACTAAGTGCCTTCTTAAGTAGACTTTACCGTATACAGATAAAATTAAGGTATTTGGTCGACAGTTGGAATACTTTTGGATAAGACAAAGATCTTTTAGTTATCAAATTAATGTAAATTCAACTTAAATATGTGGGCATGACCACAATTCTTTTATAATATCATCTTCTACCTATATTCAGGCAACTACTCTGCCCGTGATGTTTTAACCTCATATGAATCAACCTCCATCAAGCATGTAATGAAGTCTTCAGTACCCAAGAAAGGAATATGTGCAAAAGCAATGATAAAGTTATCTGCTAGATGGTGCCCTTAAATTTGAAAGACCCATTAATTGAAGAACTGGAGATCAATCTAGTCCAATTTGATCAATGAGAATCTCACTTTGACTTGGATTTAAGCTGGTCAAGTCAGGTAGTTCATCAGTTCAAGGGCTGGTTCAATTTTAGAGCATCATTGCTAGATAACTAGAAAGGACAAGGACTATAAACGAACAAAACATTTATGAACATGTTTGATACTCTGCTTGACAAGATCTTTATACAAACACCCTTGACACTAGTATAATCAGCTCATTAATAAAGATCATGAAACAATTCATGAATAACCTTAATTATTTACTTGTTTAAAGTCTGATTATAATTTGATGTTTTATTTTTATACACAAATACATTAAAAAAAAAGTGTAACAACAATAACCAAACCTGTACCATTAAGTGGGTTCGATTATATGGATTCTCTTACATCATTGGACTTGACCTCAATCTCTTATGATATATTTATTTGAATTTCATCTTGTTTTATCGTTGCTAATCAAATCTTCTTTGGTCCCTCTTCCTCAATTAATGAGTATTTGTCATGGTCCCATATCGGCTAACTAAGGCATTAATTAGTCCTTAAATATATGTCCATACCATTTTAAACACGTCTATCGAAGCTTTCCCTCAAGCACAACCTCGGCTCTATTATATTTGCCCATTCACCTTAATCCTCCTCTCTATGACTTGCATCTTGTGCTTGTGTGCTCAATTTATAGTTCAACATTTTAAGCTTTAGAGGACCTTGCAATCACAAAGAACATTTGACGCTCTCCTTCATTTCAATCATCTTACTTGTATCCTATATAAAACATCACTATCAACCCCTATACTAAACTTAAATTTCATATAGTTTTGTCTTTACTAACCCCAAAATCTTTTATTTCCAATGTTTCCGATTAGAATTTAAGCTTAGCATTTCCGTCTTCACATGTCCCATCAACAAAAATAATATCATGTCCTTCGTATGGTCCACCAAGCACCACTCATCTCTTGGGCCACCATGTACTTGGCAAAAGATGAAGGGGGATACAGACTGCGTGATCTCAAGTCATGGAATTCTACACTATTGTCCAAGTCCATCCAACGAAAGGACTCCCTTTGGGTGTGGTGGGGTCACCACTAATACCTCTAAAGCACCGATATGTGGAAGTGGCAAGCGAAACCATCTGGCAACCCCCTCATCAAGAAACTAATCCAAATCCGCCAAACAGTCTAGGGGTTGGTTCTACTGAGCAGGTTGTGGTAATGTAGGACTCATGGTTCGATCCAGAATTGTGGCGCGGAGGTGCTGCATATGACTTCTTCAGGCCATGGAGTAGAAAGGCATGGGGAGCAATTGTATGGAAGCCTTACATCATTCCAAAGCACCAATTCGTCATGTGGCAGCTCGCCCATGACAAAGTGTGCACCAAGGGCAGATTGTCGTATGTAGACTGCAAAACCTATCCGTTGTGCTAGGTAGGGGTGAACATTCGGTTAATTCGGTCCATAAATTAACCGAATTAACCGAAAACCGATTTAGTGTTAGCTAACCGAATCAAATCAAAGTTTTACTAAAACTAAATTAACCAAATTAGTTATTTCAGTTAACAACGAATTAACTAAATTTGTTTAAAATAACAATAAAAAAAAATTATACTAAATTAATATCAAATTAACCGAATTAACCGAATGCTCACCCTTAGTGCTAGGCGGATAAGACGACGGACCACCTTTTCTTCATATGTTCCATCTTTAAACCTCTATGAGGCAGGGCCTAAAGTTGACTTTAGGACAACAACAGCCTTGTTGGAGACGTTCCAACAACGATATCATGGAGGGAGTATGCTCAACAAAGCCCGTCATTTGGGTATATCTTGTATGATCTATTTGATTTGGCAAACCCGAAATCGATGTCAATATGAAGGGGATATGCCAAACATTGAGGTTGTTTAGAAAGGTTCAAATGCATGTCTTTAGATTTTTAAGTGCTCCTCATGTAAGTCCTTGATCAACTTTAATACAATTTACCTTTATCAAAAAATAAATAAAAAAATAATATCATGTGCAAATAAGATGCACCATGATAACATGTCTTAAATGTGTGTCTAGTAAATTCATTCATAACTAGTTAAAAAAATTATGAACTTAAAGTTGATGTTTGATGTAAACACTATCTTTATAGGAACACTTCCATTAATTCACTCTCCTCTTATTCTCATATATATCCTTAATTGTTTCAATATACGATATGTTAACACCTTTTCTTCTAGAATTCTCCACATAATTTCCCTCAAGACTTTATCATAAAATTTTTCTAGATCAATGAATATCCTATGTAAGTCTTCTTCTTTTCCAAATAATTTTGAATCAATTGTATAAGATGTGTAGTTTCTATCATCGACCTTTCAAACATAGATCCAGATTTTGATTACCTTAGTCTCCTTGATCGTTTTTCTATCACTCTTTCTTCATGTCCTTATAATTTACATAATTTTGTAAGTCTATCAAACATTAATACCATTTTTTTCTAGACATTTCCAAACCTCTATTGGAATTACAAATTAAATAATCTTATATAATTTATGATATTTAAAGATGAAAAATAGTAAAATTTCATTTATTGGATCATTGTTTAATTACATTTTATGTACAATAATGTCCTCCATAACAAGCTCAAGCTCTTTAAGATAAATGAACAAGCTAGAACACATTCAAGTTCAACTCAACCGTAGAGACTCAACCTAAAAAAAGGCATTTGATCCTTTGATCCAATGACCTTGTCAAAATGCATTTAGTCTCGCCAAGTGATTTTTCCATTTAAGGAGTATATTTAAGTCTTCATAAGGTTGTAAGTACAATAAGAAGTAACTGTTTCATAATTTAGAGGATAACCTACTTGGCATTTTTTACTATTATTGCAATATTCTCCCCATTCCTAATTTTGGTACTTGAAGGGGAGCTTTAGCGCAACGGAAAAGTTGTTGCTTTGTGGCCAAAAGGTCACGGTTTCGAATCCTAGAAACAACCTCTTGTAAAAAACAAGGTAAGGCTGCGTACAAGGATTCTTCCCCGGGACCCCGCAAGGCGGGAGTTTCGTGCACCGGACTGCCCTTTTTCCTAATTTTGGTACTTGTCAATCTAATTTTGTAAACTTAGATGTATAATAATTGTATTATTGGAGCAATGCAAAATCATTTCAGTGTTACAATTAATTTTTTAGCCGAGTGGTTAAGACAAGTGAATTTGGAAAGGAAGTAGGGTTTAAATGAGAGGAATTTAGTAATTTTTGGCATTTAAAGCAGCTTATGAGTGCTTAAGGGCACATGTACATATGTAATTTAGAAAACTTAGAAGGGAAAAACATAATGTACAAAGAAAAAATAAATCCCAAATAGAAAGAAGGAAAGGGAGCCATATTTAGTGGGGTTTTTTTTTTTTTTGCATTATCAAGTAGGGACTACCTCATTGGATTGGTTGAAACCTTTTATGGCTAAGCCCCTTTGTTTTTCCCATCTTCCCAAAGCATTATCTCCTCTCCTCTCTTCTCCTCTTTCCTTATGGCCAATGGCATCAAGTGGGAGGTATTTTCCTCTGTAGCTAACAACATCTAGGTGGACAATAACCATCAGAGATAAGGGAAGCAACTAAGGAGTTAGGCAGCGAACCTAGAGCAAGTGTTTGGAGTCTAAAGAAGCCCTAGAGGCGTATGAATGGCCTTAAAGGGAAGAATTAGACCTAATTGGAAGTTAGGATCCTAAATAGTTTTTTTTTAATGATTTTAACAATACTAAGCGATCTTGTGCACATCTTTTGTAAGAAACAGTTTGGGCATAGAACCTTTTCCCTTAGTGCTAGATGATGGTGATGTTAGGAGGAGACAGTCGGTAATCGACCGATAGAGGGGGGTGAATACCATGTGTGCCTGCAAATGAGATTTCTAAACTTCTCTTGCTAATATTTAGCAAGGTCATAAAATAATTAGCATCAAAACAAAAATATAAACAATTGCAAGCGCACTCCACAATTGCTAACACCTTAGATTATGTGGTTTGGCAGCCTCAAGTCTGCTACTCCACGACTTATGATCCTCTCCAAAGCATCACTCCCAGATGCCCCCTATATTTATGCCCTTTATATTTTCTCCTTCTCGGCAGCATAAGAGGTGGGAAACCCTCTTCTAAATCTTTCAAAATATACCAAAAAAAAAAAAGGTTTACAAAATAATGAAAATACAAGCATTGCAATCTATTGCAGAATAGGGTTGAATAAACATGAGTTATTATTTTGTTCACAACCCTTTCCTCTTGTTATATAGCATCTTCTTCTAATTCAAATGTTGACGCTTTTTGGCTATTCTAGCACTGATCAATCAACTAATTGCTTGGGGTTGTTATTGGATCATGACATTATGCCTTCTATTAACAGTTCACCTTCTATTAATGACTCAACAACCAACTTGAGTCGACTGCATCAGTCAACTAATATCCACATCAATTAGCTAAACTAAGCCATAAAACCCAAATATACTTTAGGGTTTTGTGTTTCTATCAGTTGACTTAGTAACTAGTTGACAGGATTTTGAAATACGATCATCCTAATAATCGAGTCTTTCATAAGTTGAGAACTTCCCTCTCCTAGGTACATGTGCTTTCAACTCTTAGCAAACCATACGACGATCTCTGCTACAAAAATTATTTCTTGTCAAATTTCTCATCCCTCGGATGTGCCCAATCCCTTAGCTTACTCCTCATGTCATCCTTCAAGCTCTGTTTATGTAATATGCTTCACAGGCACAGTTGAACATTGATGTTCCTCATCTTGTAGTCCCTCAAATATCCTATACCGCCCTTCTTCTATCTCTATGGACCTTGAGCCATTGGATAACCAAGACCTTAGCCATGTTACCTCCATGTGCATATCAGCTAAGTCTTGTATAATTCAAACACACGTATCTAACAAAATCACAAATCCTAACTTAAACCCTTCACATAAACATCAAAACTCAAGGTCAAACCCAACTACTTAGGGCACGATTACACCAATAGGTGAATATAGGAGGCTCCTCGAAAGGTGACAAATAGAGATGTTTCTACGATTGGTTAATATGCTAATAAGGATAATATAGTTGGAATTGTTAATTGGAGGCAACTTTAAGTGTTCAAAATATTTTTGTTGAATGTGCATGGTGGCGTCCTTATAGAATGTTTTTAGGTATCAACCCTAAACAATGAAGGTGTCGACCTTACTTCTTATTACGACATTGACCCTTATATGCATGGTGCACAATGATGTCAACCCTATTTTGGCATGTGCAACTAAAGAGTTTAATAAAACACATACATAGATGTGCATTTGCATTATATATTTCATTTGTCAATTGTAGTTTGATATACCATGTAAGTGAGAATGGTCATTCTTAATTGACAGGACATGCAAGTGAGAATGGTTTGGTAGATGTTCAAGTGAAACTCTAAACTAGTTTGTATAAGAGTAATGAACATCAATTGGAACAATGATGAACCCCCCTCATAGTATTACATATGTTCCAAACTCTATTTATGTGTTTGTCATACCTAGTTCATGTCACAGACTATTGACCCTAAGTGTTCTATTTAATAATGAAAGAGTTGTTTGTTAATGCGAGCTAAGAACAATAATTGTGATCGACCCATAAAAAATGGTTAGTTGACCCTATTTTCCAAAATGCTACTAGTGTTAACTAAAACTTTTTCTGAGTTAACGTTATTTCCCATAACATGGATGGACCCAAAAACTTTCTAAGGTTGACACAGCTCTTATACCCAGCTCTGTCATTTTAGGTCAACCCACTATTTTTCTTGGGTTGACCTAATCTGAAACAATGACCTTGCTATTATTCAACGTGACAAATATAGTCTTCCCACACATGCATCATGGTAAGTTCTATTATAACCCCGAATTACTAGCACTTCCTTGCATCATTCTATAATTAATATAGTTATGTACAATTAAAGATATGTAATACTACAAATTAAGATCTCACCCATAAAAGACTAAAAGAGAGATGAATATAAAAATATTTACAAGGCATCTTAGAAAACCAAAACCCAATTGTTCAACAGAATGAAAAATGCCAGTGATCCCATGAGCACAACAAAGTATCAACATGGCAATTTCATCAAACTAAGGTCAACTAGCTTCTATACAATAAAAGGATCTCTTTTAATCCCTTTTGGCAATATGAAGAGTAAGAAAAAAAAACAAATGCTGCATCTAGTTGCTGATACAAGTTTTGTTGAAATATACCTGCAATGATCCAAATATGTTTCACACTTTCTTCAATAGCGGACTGAAAACTAACAACCAGCATCATAATTTCATGGTCATTTGTCCAAAGATACAATACTTAACAAGACTCAACATACAATCAATTAAATAGAAACATGTGTGCTAATTTAAGAATGTATACAATAAATTTTTATGATGCCTACTTGCATAAAAAATATCCATGAATAGAAAATCCTCCTGAAAATTAACTACTGCAATTTTAAAAATGAAAGTATGTTTTCTAAACTATTTTTTCTTGCCATTTCTTTATGTATAATTAATTGCAGCTAACAAGTCACCCACATGTGGCATGACTATTGTTGATGCATTTGTATCTTGATATGATCAACAAGCGTGGAATTTATCAAATTTAACAACACTGAGTGTTAAACTTAAAGTAAGTTCTATAAAACCGTAGTTATACCTGCTATGTTATATGGAGCTGAATGTTGGACTATGACTCGAGCACATGAGCAGAAGATGAGAGTTTCAGAGATGAGGATGTTAAGATGAATGTGTGGACATAGGAGGATGAACAAAATAAGAAATGAAAACATTAGAGAGAAAGTCGGAATTGTATTTATTGAGGAAAAACTCCGAGAGAGACATTTAAGATGGTACGGACATGTACTTAGATGACCAATAAATACTCCAGTTAGGCGATGTGAAACTATGAAAAACATGCATATCAAACGAGGAAGAGGAAGACCAAAAAAGACTTGGTTAGCAACAATAAAACAAGATAAAATTTATTTAAATATAGATGATGACATAATAGGAGATAGAGCTCAATGGCGTAAAAGGATTCATGCAGCCGACCCCACTTAGTGGGAAAAGGCTTGGTTGTTGTTGTTGTTAACAACATAGGGTGTAATTGAAATAGATATATTTCACATTTTATGTTCTTTTAATCGAAAACAACTGCAAAACATTACATCAGAAACCTTCCCAGGATCTTTCATGGAAAACATAATTTTTTTCTAAATTAATTCAATGAAGATAACTGATAACCTAGTTAGCTAAGATCAACTAAAGATTTATTTCAGATGAACTAGTTATAGTAATAATAATAGACTAATTCAACCACTAAAAGTGGCAAATGGAATAGAAGAAACTCACCCGTTGGCATCAACAATCTCCCTAGAAATCTTCATCTTTTTGGTTGTGCCCTTATACAAGTCCTCCAGGCTGCAGGGCAACCGGTTCTCAATGGGCGCTTGCTTCCTTGGTTGCTGAGTGTACATTGACGCGCCGCCCTCCCCGCCACTAAATGACGACCCAAATAAGTCGTCCCTGAACATCCCGCCAATTCCGCCTGGGAACCTCGATCCGCTCCTGGTCCCGCCACCCATCCCTCCGAACGGGCTGGAGAAACCGAAGAACTCGGCAAATATGTCATCAGCACTCCTAGGGTTGAATCGGAACGAGCTCGGCCCACCTTCGGCACCACCAAACCCACCGGCGCCGGGCGGAGGGACCTGCCCCTTGAGGCCCTCCTCGCCGTACTGGTCGTAGACGGCGCGCTTCTGCTGATCGCTCAGGACCTACCGAAACAAAGAGATCCAATGGTTCAGAATGATCGGAGCTTCGGAGGTGGTAGATCAAGGAGGGGCGGGAAGGAAGAGATGGTACCTCGTACGCTTCGGAGATCTGCTTGAACTTTGCCTCGGCTTCCTTCTTATTGTTGGGGTTCTTGTCCGGGTGCCACTTCATGGCGAGCTTACGGTAGGACTTCTTGAGATCGTCGTCCTTGGCGCTCCTATCGACGCCCAGGACCTTGTAATAGTCCACGCCCATCTTCTAGTTCTTCGCTTCTATTCTCGGCTTTCGCTGCTTGCTCCGATGGAGGTAAGCGGGGTGATTATCGCGAGAGTTCCTCCTCTTTGATCGTAATGCTTCTCTTTTCCACTTGTTTGTTTCTCGCCGCCGCCGTCGTCCGTCGTCGCCGTCGTCGCCGCCGCTTGTGGGATTGGTTCGGGATGTGGCTGTAGTTGAACGGTGGGTCGGAACGAGCTTGGAAGTTTCTAGAAGAACAATGGGCTGACCAGATTCGGCCGGAGCCCAATAAAATATGTAGCAAGCGAATCAAGTTTAATATTTTAAACTGAAATTTTAATTATATTTACTAATGTTAGGCCAATACATTACTTTAATTGATTGAGATAATTATAAAATAATTATTATATTATATTTAATTTTTTTATTACACACTCATTTATATTTAAATAATAATAATTATTTTTCAATTAATTAAATCTTTGTTAACCTCTTTAGATTAAGGGCAAAATTGAGAACTTCCTCAATTTTATAAATCATGAAAGTGGAGATTTTATCTCAGAAATGTCCCTTCTTTTTTTAACTATATTGTAGTAGTGAGTAGTTAATGAATGTATAGAAATTATTGAATAGTTGTTAAAATGTGTAAAAACTACGGATTAGTTAATATAACATGTTTATGATAAGTTTATAGTTCAATTTAATTAAATATGAAATAGAAGATTTTTCATGTTATAGCATTACACATTTGTAGTTAAATTTTAAACCTTAAAAATTTGAATGTTCAATTCTAAACTCTCTGCCATTATATCAAAATATTTTTATAAATTTAATCAAAATTATTTAAATTTTATTAAAATTATTTTAAATTAATCAAAATCATTTAAAAATAATTACAGAGACTATTAAATAGTTATACAATTATATTATGCCGGCGAGAAATATGAATAATAAAAATATCATATACTACTTTAATTGATTGAGATAATTATAAATTAATAATTAAAATTTATTTTATTAAACTTAATTTTCTATTATATATTTATCTATATTTAAATAAATTTTATTATTTATTTATTATTAATTAAATTGTTTTTCAACTCTCTTATCTTTAATTAAATTAAAGGCAAAAATGAAGAAGAGGCTACAAATTTTATAAATCATGTGCGCCTGTTTTTCAAGAAGTCCAAATGATGTCACATTATGATTTTATTCTAAAAATATATTTTATTCTAGAGATGTTGTAGTTGCTATAATGTTTAGAAATTACTCAGTGATTATTATAATATGTTTAGAATGAGTTTATGATTCAATTTAATTAAGTATGAAATAGATAATTTTTTATATTATAGCAATCATCGAGTAGTTGCTACCCGTTGTAACTAAATTATAAACCCTAAAACTCTGAACTTTCGCTTGGTATACATTCAGCAATGAAAATGATAATGAGTTTTGATTGAGGGATTAATGTTGGACCAATTAGGGATGACAAGAGAGGGTTGAGTTTATCTGTCAAAAAGTAAAACAAACACCTTTCTCGACCGTTCAACTCAGATTAGCAACAATAGTATAATTAGAATAAACAACAAGAAAATGAAAGAAGAGGCGCAAGGTTTATTTGGTTACAACCTAGGTAGTTGTTAATCCAAGGACAATGAAAGATCTAAAAATCTCTTTCAGTGAAGGCGGAGAAGCCTCTTACACTCGTTAATTGCTTAGACTATTGCTAAGAAAAGAATATAGGAGTTGTTTTTTATTTCCTAGGTTCAGAGAGTTCTTTTATAGCCCTTGAAAAATCTTATCCGTGGCTTGAAGACGTGTCCCATAGGACTGGAAGGCGCCTCCAATGAGGCGCCTTTATCCTTTGGCGACGGTTAAAATCAGCCTAGTCGAAGGCGCTTTCCATAGAGCTCGAAGGTGCCTTCGTACTATTCATCGAAGGCGTCTTCCACAATAAAGGTGCGGGAGTGCCATTAATTCACTTTGAAGGCGCCTCTAGCAGCAATTCCAACCTTCTTTCACTCTTCTGCTGCTCCGATCGCCTGGGTGATCAATCCGAAATAGAGGTCACCAGGACTAATTTTTCGGCCTTCTCCTTGAGCAGGCTTCCGCTCCAGCTTCTCGTCCCTTAGAATGTCGCGCACGTCCTCTCGTCCATCGATGTACTCTTCCATAGCACGTCATCCCTCGGATGCACTGAGCCCGTCGACTCCCTTCTAATGGCATCATTTTTGCTAGCTGCGTCTTCCTCTCGACTTCTTGTGTTCCTAAGCTCCTGCACACTTAGACACAAGGGTCAAACACAACAAGACTTAACTTAACCTGGTTGATCACATCAAAACTACCATAGGGTTCCAACAATCTCATTCTTTTTGATGTGCATCAACCCAGGTTCAAATTAGGGTAAAAATAATGTAATAAAAGTATTATAAAGAAATTGTAATACTAACTTTTTAGGAACATGATGTTGCAAAATTCAAAATTTTATAATGTTTGCAAGCTTCAAATTTTATAATGTTGCAAAATATTCGCAAAATTCAAAATGTTAAAGTTAAAATACAAAATTTTAAAATCTCCCCTTAAAAATCTCCCCCTAAACTAAACTTATAATTATTCTTCCCCCTTTGATCACATCAAAAGAATAACATAAAAAGTTATAAAGTTTTTAAAGTTAATTTTGAGGGGTACTTAATAAAATAGTAAACAGAATGACTAAAAATTTTCATAAAGTCATACTTTGTATTTAAAAAAAATTAACAAAAAATTATTTTGTAAAAAAAATCTAACATTGCTAATAGAGTAATCATTTTAACAATTAGTTAATTAAATATTTATTTTGATAATTGGCTTTCAGGCTGTAGCAAGACACTAGGCCTTCTTAGATATTGGAGCAACAATTACTTTCTTAAACAAAACCTTTAAAAAAATTTAATATTTAATTTAACTCTTTTATAATTAAAAAAATTTTAGTCTAGGTATGATTAGGAATGTAAACAAGTCGAACCGAGCCGAACAGTATTAGGCTCGAGCTCGGCTCGTTTAAGTTATATTCGGGCTCGAGCTCGGCTCGAGCTCAAATCGAACTTTTATTACAAGGCTCGAGTGTTGGGTTCTTCGGGCCGCGAAAACCGCTTTTCGCGTCGCGGAAACCCCGAATCGCCCAAGCCACGGATCTCGTGCAAGGAAAACCAAACGAAAAATACGAGTACGAGTTTCATAATTTTAGATCTACTCCTAGATCTATATGTTAAGAGTTTACCCTTGAAGCGTGCTCTTCGTTTAGTCCCGCTCGTCCAAGGAAGCGTTGGATCTCGAGAGTGTCAATGTAGACACTCCTCTAGTGATATCCACACGAACAAGGAGTGGTCTTCTACCACTCAAAGATGGAGAAGAGAGCCCCAAGTGTGCTAGCACTTTTCTAGAGCTCTCGGATGGGAACAAAAAAAAAGGAGAAAAGAGAGAAATAGAAGAGAGAATCACATACACTCCTTTAGTACCCTCCTTTGTGACCTTCACTTTCCCTTGTGCTCTTGGAAACAACTCAACATCTTCTCCTCACCATGATAGCCACGACCACAGCAACTCAAGAGGAGAGGAGAACCCAAGGAAGAAGAAGGAATAATGACACCACATCAATACACAAAACAAAAACCTCCACACCATCTAATGTGTGGCCGGCCACACCATAAAGCCCCTCATTAATGTGGCCGGCCACATTAAAACTAATTGGATGTGTAACCTCCAATGAGGTGGCATACCATTATGAGGTGGTGATGTGGCTAATGATGTGGCTAGGTTGGTCATGCCAAGTAGGATGAGTCAACCTTCATGATGATGTGGCAAGACATCAAGTCAAACTTGATGTTTCAACTTCCATTTGGTCAAGTCAAACTTGACCAATTCTCTTCCTTGTTGAGTTAAATCCAACCTTTGATTCAAGTCAATTTTAATTTAATGAATCTAATTCATTAATATAAATTGACCCAATGAATCAAATTTAAATTAAACTCATTCAACATTTGAATCTAATTGAGTCTAACTCAATAAGTCTAATTTTGAATCCAATCTTTGGTGCATCATATGAACCTAATCCAATTGGTTCATCATATGAACCTAATCTCCATCCACATGTTCTTTGTGTGTGACCCAATAGGTTCTTGTAACGTTGGCAATGTTTCTAAACTCTTTTAGAAACATAAGCAATGAGCGGCATCTAGCAATACATCATTGCTACCCAAGTTACAAGAAATGTTAAGATCCAACATCACCTTGTGACTACTAATTGTGACTCCTCACAATATGTGACATTGTCCTTCTATCCTAGACATCTAGATTGATCAATATGAGGCATAGACCGTGTCATCCTCTAATCAATCTAAATCTTGAACTCCAAGTAGACTCACTCGATCAAATGAGCTCAACATCTAATGTTGACTCATTTGGGCATGACCATGCACTTAGTGGTCTCACTCTATCAAGAATATTGATGTCGCTCCCGTCATATGGGAGGGATAGATCCCATCTACATCACTCACATCCCTCTGCATAATTTGTTACATACCCGGTAATCGCCTTTATAGTCCACCCAGTTACGGGTGACGTTTGACGAAACCAAAGTACATAACTCCTTATGTAGGGATCCATGGTGACTTCAGGTCAAAGGACTAATAGTCATACTAATAGCCACATGAGAAAGTATATGACACTCATATAACGATCCATGATACTTTCTCATGGCGGGTCATTCAGTATACATTCTCTAATGCATACCCATGTGTCAGCATGATATCTCTATATCCATGACTTGTGAGATCAAGTCATCGAGCTGACCTACATGCTAGTCTTATTGTATTAACATTGTCCCTGAATGTTAATACTCGACTAGGAATGATTTAGAGTAGTGTTCCCTATATCATCTCACTATCGATTAAACTAATCGATTGATATAGTTAAGAACCTTCTACTCAAGGACGTTACTATACTTACTTTATCTGACACTAATACAAATAAGCATAATAACCAAAAACCAAATGCCTTAATATATATATAAGAATATGATATACATGAGTCCATACAATCATCAAATGATTGGCTCTAGGGCTCTAACTAACAATCTCCCACTAGCACTAGTGCCAATCAGTATAGGCTCTAAGGCCTAAAGACCTAGTGTGACCATCATGCTTCCTCTGTGCCAAAGCCTTGGTCAAGGGATCTGCGATGTTAGCCTCTGTAGGTACTCTGCAAATCTTCACATCTCCTCTATCGATAATCTCTCGAATGAGATGGAAGCGCCGTAGTATATGCTTGGTCCGCTGGTGTGAGCGAGGTTCCTTCGCCTGTGCTATAGCTCCATTGTTGTCACAATAGAGCGCAATGGGGTCAGCAATGCTGGGAACCACCCCAAGTTCAGTAATGAACTTGCGGATCCAAACTGCCTCCTTTGCTGCTTCTGATGCAGCAATGTACTCGGCTTCTGTTGTAGAATCAGCTACTGTATCCTGCTTCGAACTCTTCCAGCTGACAGCGCCACCATTAATGCAAAATACGAACCCCGACTGCGATCTATAGTCATCCTGGTCGGTTTGGAAGCTAGCATCACTGTAACCCTTTACAGTTAACTCATCATTGCCTCCATATATCAAGAAATATTCTTTAGTCCTTCTTAAGTACTTAAGAATATTCTTGACCGCTATCCAGTGACTTTCACCTGGATCTGACTGGTATCTGCTCGTCATGCTCAAAGCATACGAGACATCAGGTTGAGTACATAGCATGACGTACATGATCGATCCTATGGCTGAGGCATAAGGGATCTGATCCATGCGGTCTCTTTCCTCTCTAGAAGAGGGACCTTGAGTCTTCGAAAGACTCACGCCATGTGACATCGGCAGAAATCCCTTCTTGGAGTTCTGCATGGCAAACCGAAGGAGTACCTTGTCAATGTATGTACTCTGATTTAGGCCAAGCAATCTCTTAGATCTATCTCTATAGATCTGAATCCCTAGAATGCGGGATGCCTCACCTATGTCCTTCATTGAGAAGCAACTCCCTAGCCAGGTCTTGACAGACTGAAGCATAGGAATGTCCTTCCCAATGAGTAGTATGTCATCCACATACAATATGAGGAAGACAACTATGTCCCCTATAACCTTCTTGTAGACACAAGGCTCATCTTCGTTCTTGATGAAACCAAACTGTTTGATCGCATCATCGAATCGAAGATTCCAGCTCCGAGAAGCTTGCTTTAGTCCATAAATGGACCTATGCAGCTTGCATAGTATGCTGTGGATCTACAAAACCCTCAGGTTGTGTCATGTACACATCCTCGAGTAGGTTTCCATTCAGAAACGCGGTTTTGACATCCATCTGCCATATCTCATAGTCATGGTAGGCTGCAATAGCAAGCATGATCCGAATGGACTTAAACATCGCTACTGGAGAAAAGGTTTCATCATAGTCAATACCATGAATCTGCTTGAAACCTTTAGCTACCAAGCGACCCTTATAGATAAGTCCATCCATGTCAGTCTTTCTCTTAAAGACTCACTTACACCCAATGGGTTTTACCCCTTCAGATGGATTAACCAAAGTCCATACTTGGTTGGTGTACATGGATTACATCTCGGATCTCATAGCCTCTAGCCATTTCTCGGAATCTGGTCTCATCACAACTTCCTGATAGGTGGTAGGCTCATCCTTTATGAGCACAACGTCATCATGGTCAGACAAGAGAAATTAGTATCTCTCAAGCTGACGACGTACCTTATCAGACCTGCGAAAAGGTATGTCTACTTGAACTGGTTGTTGTTCCTCAACTCTTTGTGGAACAACATCATCCACAACACTTTGTGGTTCCAGTTCAACTTCCATCGAGGCTTCAGTGCTATGGTCCGCATCTTGAACTTCTTCAAGATCGAACGTACTCCCACTAGTCTTTCTAGAAACAAAGTCCCTTTCTAGAAAGACCCCAGTCTTTGCCACAACTACCTTGTGCTGACTGGGAATGTAGAAGTAATATCCCTTAGTTTCCTTGGGATATCCAATGTAATAGCACTTGTCGGATTTGGGTCCTAACTTGTCTGAGACTTGACGTCGTACGTAAGCCTCACAACCCCAAATCCTCATGAAAGACACCTGGACATCTCTCCCAGTCCATGTCCTATATGGTGTCTTTATCACGGCCTTGGATGGAACTCGGTTGAGAATGAAAGCTGCCGTGTCTAGAGCATATCCCCATAGATATGTCGGAAGATCTGTGTGACTCATCATAGATCGTACCATATCTAATAAGGTATGATTCCTCCTTTCGGATACACCATTCCACTGTGGTGTTCCAGGAGGAGTGAGTTGAGATAAAATCCCACACTCAGCTAAGTAGTCACGAAACTCATGGCTTAAGTATTCACCACCTCGATCTGATCGAAGTATCTTAATACTCTTGCCAAGCTGGTTCTGTACTTCATTCTTGAATTCTTTGAACTTTTCAAAGGATTCAGATTTATATGTCATCAAATACACATAACCATATCTACTGAAGTCATCAGTAAATGTGATGAAGTACCTATAACCACCTCTAGCAGCGACATTGAAAGGGCCACATACATCACTATGTATGAGTCCTAACAAATCAGTCGCTCTTTCACTGTGCCCACTAAAAGGAGTCTTGGTCATCTTGCCTCGTAGGCATGACTCGCATATTTCATATGATTCAAAATCAAATGAGTCCAGCAAACCATCCTTATGGAGCTGGGATAAGCGCTTGTCATTTATATGACCTAAGCGACAGTGCCAGAGATAGGTGTAGTTCATATCGTTCGATTTGAACCTCTTGGTACTAACGTTATAGATAGGGCTCTCTAGATCTAGAATATAGAGTCCGTTTATCAGAGGTGCACTACAATAGAACATATCGTTTAAATAGACAGAACAACATTTGTTCTTTATTATAAACGAGAATCCTTTCTTGTCCAAACAAGAAACTGATATAATGTTCTTAGTCAATGCAGGCACATAACAACAATCATCTAACTCTAGTATAAGCCCAGAGGGCAGAGATAGAAAATAAGTCCCTACAGCAACAGCAGCAACCCGTGCTCCATTGCCTACTCGTAGGTCTATCTCGCCCTTTGTCAATGCTCTGCTATTTCTCAGTGCTTGTACACTAGTACAAATGTGCGAAGCACATCCGGTATCTAATACCCACGACGAAGAAATAGAGAGGTTGACTTCTATAACATTTATACCTGAAGTAGAAATCTTATTTCTCTTCTTGTTAAGATCTTCCAGGTATCCTGTGAAGTTCCTCTTCCAGTGCTCTGCTTGTCCTTGATATAGTTGACAAAGATGTGCAACCATATCGTGAACACCCATTAACTTATGTTGCTTCTGAAGCTCAGAGTTCATGGTCGCGAGCATTAGACATGACACATCTAATGCGTCATCTTGATGCTTCTTGTAAGCATCTTTGTCAGCTCGCGGGGCATTGGCAGGAGGAGCCTCCGGAATGGGCTGCTCCAGAACGTACAGTTTACGTTCCTGAGTGAGAACTATTCTCAGGTTCCTGTACCAGTCCAGGAAATTTGCTCCGTTGAGCTTGTCCTTCTTAAGGACAGATCGCAGGGAGAAAATGTTCGTATTCGACGTCATGGCAATTCTACAACAGAAATAAATGCAGAAATAAGTATCATATTCTTAAAATCATTTAATTATGTCTTTAATTAAATGATGCTCCCACTGAATTCTATAATTCTTGTGGGACAAGATCCACATCATACTAACCCTTGAGTTAGCTTTGGCTAATACGCCCAAGGCTTAGTATGATCGGTAGGTAACGATTACCAATTACATCTCTATGCAACTCTTGTTTATAGAATCAATATCCGTATTTATATTAAAACTCGAGTTAGCTTTGGCTATCGAGAGTTAATATAGATGTGATTTTGACCTATCTTTTCCAACCGTTGGAATAATGCCTATAGTTGACTCGATCCAACCGAGTAACTAGGAATACTCAATCTAATTGAGTTTGTATTCTCCCATGCGTTGATAGGCAGGACCAAGATTGTCCCTCCGTACCCTACCAAGATAATATGTATTGCTCTGCTTTGGCAGATTCAACAATACATGTGATCGAGGTAGTGATAGGTATCACGGCACGGTTAGGCATTAGAGTTGAGTCGATTGAGATCTAATCTAATCGAGAAGGGATGCATCTTGTGCACGACTTAGATCTAATCTAATCGCAAGGGTGCATCATGTGCACGACTTAGATCTAATCTAATCGTTAGGCACTAATTAATTAACTACTTATTAAATATGCATCACATACACAAGCAATTAATTAATCTATTTGTGATTTAGTCATGGCCCTACTACGATCTTCTCAAGCCAATGAGAAGATCGATTGGTCAACCTAGGGTCAACAGCTTCTTCAAGCTACTCCCTTTGACCACCTTGTGTTGCTCGTGCCCGCCTCGAAACTCCGTCTCGTGTGGACCCTCCACCGCTCCAATTTGTACATTACAATTTGAAACTCGAGTTACATTCGAGTCTAAATCTAATTTACAACAAGAAAATAAGAGAAGGCATGACGCGAATATAATACAACACTCGCAAACACATAACGGCACGCAGGCCGTATTAAGAATTACAACACAACCAATCATATTGGGCTTTGGGCCATGACTATCACAAATTAATATATAATTCAAAATTATATATTTTTTCATAATTTTCTATAATTTTAAAATTAATTTTTACAATTTTACGAATAAAATTTCCCGGCGGTCCCGTTTAGCGGTTTCGGGCGCAATCGCGGAACGGATCCCCTTGCGGGGCCCAGGGGCATCGCCCCTACTCGCGATCTAACCATCGCGAGGGTTCCTTTGCGATCCAACAGCGCCTAAACCCGTTGTCCCAAAACGATTTGGGCCGAGACATTGCCATTTCGGAAAAATCTTCCCGGCGGGTTTGTTTTTAGCGATTTCGGGTGCGATCGCGGAGCAAATCCCCTTGCGGGGTTAGGGGCAGTACCCCTACCCACGATCTAACCATCGTGAGTTGCTCCTTTGCGATCTAATGGCACCCAAGCCCGCTGTCCCAAACGGATTTGGGGCAAAACGAAGCCGGTTTTGAAAGATCTTTCCGGTAGCCGAAGCCTACAAGTGCCGAGACACTTGTGCTTCGCTTCTACGGAAAAATTACCCATAAAATCATAAAAAACTAATTTTTACAGAAAATCACAGAAGGTTTATTTTCATAAAATAAAAACAAACTCGTACAAGCCTTGCACGTGGCTCTGATACCACTGTTGGGTTCTTCGGGCCGCGAAAACCGCTTTTCGCGTCGCGGAAACCCCGAATCGCCCAAGCCACGGATCTCGTGCAAGGAAAACCAAACGAAAAATACGAGTACGAGTTTCATAATTTTAGATCTACTCCTAGATCTATATGTTAAGAGTTTACCCTTGAAGCGTGCCCTTCGTTTAGTCCCGCTCGTCCAAGGAAGCGTTGGATCTCGAGAGTGTCAATGTAGACACTCCTCTAGTGATATCCACACGAACAAGGAGTGGTCTTCTACCACTCAAAGATGGAGAAGAGAGCCCCAAGTGTGCTAGCACTTTTCTAGAGCTCTCGGATGGGAACAAAAAAAAAAGGAGAAAAGAGAGAAATAGAAGAGAGAATCACATACACTCCTTTAGTACCCTCCTTTGTGACCTTCACTTTCCCTTGTGCTCTTGGAAACAACTCAACATCTTCTCCTCACCATGATAGCCACGACCACAACAACTCAAGAGGAGAGGAGAACCCAAGGAAGAAGAAGGAATAATGACACCACATCAATACACAAAACAAAAACCTCCACACCATCTAATGTGTGGCCGGCCACACCATAAAGCCCCTCATTAATGTGGCCGGCCACATTAAAACCAATTGGATGTGTAACCTCCAATGAGGTGGCATACCATTATGAGGTGGTGATGTGGCTAATGATGTGGCTAGGTTGGTCATGCCAAGTAGGATGAGTCAACCTTCATGATGATGTGGCAAGACATCAAGTCAAACTTGATGTTTCAACTTCCATTTGGTCAAGTCAAACTTGACCAATTCTCTTCCTTGTTGAGTTAAATCCAACCTTTGATTCAAGTCAATTTTAATTTAATGAATCTAATTCATTAATATAAATTGACCCAATGAATCAAATTTAAATTAGACTCATTCAACATTTGAATCTAATTGAGTCTAACTCAATAAGTCTAATTTTGAATCCAATCTTTGGTGCATCATATGAACCTAATCCAATTGGTTCATCATATGAACCTAATCTCCATCCACATGTTCTTTGTGTGTGACCCAATAGGTTCTTGTAACGTTGGCAATGTTTCTAAACTCTTTTAGAAACATAAGCAATGAGCGGCATCTAGCAATACATCATTGCTACCCAAGTTACAAGAAATGTTAAGATCCAACATCACCTTGTGACTACTAATTGTGACTCCTCACAATATGTGACATTGTCCTTATATCCTAGACATCTAGATTGATCAATATGAGGCATAGACCGTGTCATCCTCTAATCAATCTAAATCTTGAACTCCAAGTAGACTCACTCGATCAAATGAGCTCAACATCTAATGTTGACTCATTTAGGCATGGCCATGCACTTAGTGGTCTCACTCTATCAAGAATATTGATGTCGCTCCCGTCATATGGGAGGGATAGATCCCATCTATATCACTCACATCCCTCTGCATAATTTGTTACATACCCGGTAATCGCCTTTATAGTCCACCCAGTTACGGGTGACGTTTGACGAAACCAAAGTACATAACTCCTTATGTAGGGATCCATGGTGACTTCAGGTCAAAGGACTAATAGTCATACTAATAGCCACATGAGAAAGTATATGACACTCATATAACGATCCATGATACTTTCTCATGGCGGGTCATTCAGTATACATTCTCTAATGCATACCCATGTGTCAGCTTAATATCTCTATATCCATGACTTGTGAGATCAAGTCATCGAGCTGACCTACATGCTAGTCTTATTGTATTAACATTGTCCCTGAATGTTAATACTCGACTAGGAATGATTTAGAGTAGTGTTCCCTATATCATCTCACTATCGATTAAACTAATCGATTGATATAGGTAAGAACCTTCTACTCAAGGACGTTACTATACTTACTTTATCTGACACTAATACAAATAAGCATAATAACCAAAAACCAAATGCCTTAATATATATATAAGAATATGATATACATGAGTCCATACAATCATCAAATGATTGGCTCTAGGGCTCTAACTAACATCGAGCTCGGCTAATTTTGGAATTATCAAGCTCGCAAACAGTTCGAGTTCGGCTCGTTATTAACTCGATTATCATAGTTAACGAACCTAATTCATTAAATGAGCTCGGGCTCGTTTTTGGACTCATTTTAGAACTTATTTTTTTGGCTCGTTTTAAAGCTCGTTTTAAGGTTTGTTTTAGAACTCGTTTTTTGGCTCGATTTAAGGCTCGTTTTAAGGCTCATTTTTTAGCTCGTGAGCCTACAAACAAACATGTTCACGATCTCACGAGCTGAATATCCTTAAGCTCGAGCTTGACTCGATAAAATTGTCGAGTTCAAAATCGAGCTCGAACTTGGCTCGATAAGATAAATGAACGAACTCAAACGAGTTTTTTATCGAACCGAGCTCCGAATAACTCGCGAACCGTTTGGTTCATTTATATCCCTAGGTATGATTTTGGAACCCAATATAAGTTCATACCTACTGGATTAATCAAAAATTTTGGAGATACATAATTTTTAGGAATATTCCTAATTTGTCTCTGGTGATGTCTAATATACCAGTTCAAATTATTATATCTCATAATATTTTAATTTTTTAAACATGCATGACTTTTCGAGTATTCTATTTCTATTTTCAGTTTATCATTTTCTATTTTAAAATTATCAAACAAATCTAATGGGCATGTTTTTTCTAATTGTCTTTTCAAATCATTATTTTCTTTTTCTAGTTTTAATAAATCCTTAGAAAGAACTTTAATAAACTGAAAAGATTGTTCGGGTGAAAGAGCGCATACCTCACTTGTCTTAAGTTCTGATGCTCCCCCTTCATCGCAGCTTTCCTCTGATTATCCTCCTCCTTTGTCGATGCTCATCTCTGAGCTAGTTTCGTCTTCCTTTTGATGGTCTGCTATTAGGGCTAGTCCAGTGTAGGCTTCGATTTTGGAGTCGGAGGACGACGATTCATCTCATGTGGCTTTTAGATTATTTTTGGGCCAAGTTGGCTTTTTATGTTTTTCCTTGTCTTTGTTCTTCAATTTTGGGCAGTCATCCTTGATGTGCCCTTCTTCGTTACAGTTGTAGCATCGGACCATCCTTTTGTTTTGATAATGCTTTCTCGCCTGCGATTTAAATTTACTAGATTTAATAAATTTATTAAATTTTCTTACTAGTAGCGCCGCTTCATCTTCGTCGATCGACGCTTCGGAGTCAGGACCTTCCTTCTTGGCTCTCAAGGCAAGATTGTTGTTCGACTTTTTGATTCTTTAGAATCTGCACATTGAGTTTCATAAAATTCAAAAGTGGAAAATAAATTCTCTAGTGTACTTACCTCGAGCGTCGAGCGGTGCGAGTGTTTTTCGTCGCAACGCAAAAAATACCTAAAATAATGATTTTTAAAATTAATATAATAAAACAAGGATAGAATTAGAATATAATTTTTTTTAGTTCCCCTTACCTTTCCTTACTGTTGGAACCCCAAGGTTGTTTTGGTGTGATCAACAAGTTAAGTTAGGTCCTGTGTGTTTTCTAACCTTGTGTCTAAGTGTGTAGGAGCTTAGGAACACAGGTAGTTGAGTGGAAGACGCAGCTAGCGAGAAGGACGGCAGTCCGAGGGATGAGGTGCTGCGGAAGAGTACACCGGCGGACGAGAAGGAAGCGTGCGGTGGTTCCGAAGGACGAAAGCCAGAGCGGAAGATTGTTCGGGGAGCAAGAGACGCAGCTAGCGAGAAGGACGGCACGCGGTGCATCCGAGGGACGAAGACTGCAGATGAGTATGCCGACGGACGAGAAGGAAACACGCGGCGATTCCGAGGGACGAGAAGCCGGAGGAAAGCTCGCTCAAGAAGACCGAAAGTTGGGTTCGGGTGAGCCCTTTTTCAAATGTCAGAGATTACCCAAGCGAGAAGATCCGAAGTTGAAGACCCGGACCGAGACGGAGAGAAAGTCAACCTGAGTTGACTTGGGGTCCGGGCGCCCGGAACTGTCCAGGGCACCTGCACCAGCCCGAGGCGCCCGGAACCCTTCCGGGCGCTCGGACCGTGAAGTTTGACCAGATTGAGTCAATCTCAATCTGGACGTTGGGGGATAAAGTTTTATCCCCCCAGGGCACCCGGAACCCTTCCAGGCGCCCCGACCAAGGCTATAAATATAGCCTTGGTCCAAAAGCTTCTTTAACGAACTCTGAATTGTAATTCCAACGCTTGTAAGCTTTAGTCTAGAGTTGAGCTTCTTTCTTTCTGCGCTTCAACGCTGTACGAGGCTTCTCCGCCTGAAGGAGTTTTTAGTAAGCTTAATTTTCCTTGGATTAACAACCACATCGGTTGTAACCAAGTAAATCCTTGTGCCTCGCTTTTTCTTTATGCTTTTAATTTATCGGCTTACTTTACATGTACAAGTGTTAGCTTAAAGAGTTCGGGAAGGGTCTTTGTTTATTTTTTTTAGGGATATTTAACCCCCCCCCCCTTTTAGCCGGTCCAACGGTCCTACAAGTGGTATCAGAGCCAAGGCTCTTCAGGAGGACTAACCGCCGAACGAAGCAACGAAGTGATGGCCGGAGCTAGCGACTACCCACCTGCATTCGAGGGGGAGTTTTTCGTCTGGAAACAAAAAATGGAGGTATACCTTAACTCAGATTTTAGTATTTCTTTAATAATGAAATTTAGTTATGAAGAACCGAAGAACGTGTATGGAGAAGAAATCGATAAACGTCTCTGGACCCACAAGCAACGTGAGGAGTTTATGGCAAACACACAAGCTAAATTTCACATTCTAACTGTAATACCAAATGAAGATATCAATAGAGTCGGAGAATACAAAAGTGCAAAAGAACTTTGGGAGAAGTTCTTAAAGCTCTATGAAGAACCTTTGGAAGTCGACAACTCAATGGACATCAAGCCGCCAACAGAACAGTCCGAGAATGAAGAAACTGCCAAGACAACCAAACTCCATTCCGAAGCTACAGAAAGCTCTTCCCAGATGAGCACCGATAAAGGGGGAGAGACTTCAGAAGAAAGCAACTTGATAGGGAGAGAATCAACTGCTAACAAAGTAAGTCAGGTATGGTCTTCACCTTCTAAACAAGTAATTAACTCATCGAAAGAATTCTTCGAATCACAAAATGCTTTGACAAAAGATTCTTACGAATCACAAATTATTTTGTCAAAAGAATTTTGCAAATCAGAAATATTGTCGAAAACTTTCTTCGAATATTTTTTCGAATTACAAATTACTTTCTCGAAAAAGTTTTGCGAACTAAAAATTGAGTCATCGAAAAAGTTTTTCGTATTAAGAAATCTATTATTAATAGATTCCTGCAAATTAGAATTTTTGTTGTTAAAAAATTCTTGCAAATTACAAAATATTTCTTCAAACAAATTTTGCATATTGCCGAAAGAATTTTTACGAATTATATTGTCGAAAAATTTTTTAAGTTAGAATTTAAATTATTGAAATATTTTTGTGAAGTAGAAAATAAAAAAATAACAGAAAATGACATGTTAAAAGATCGAATAAAATTTTAGCATGTTTAATATTTGTTGCCTTAAATCTGAAAAATTATGATTTAAGAAGTTATGATAAATTAAAATGAAAATTTAAAACTTTATGATAAAATCATGAGAATTAAAAATTAAATAAATGCATAGAATTTTTTAAACTTTTCTAAATATTCTCAAAGATTGTTTCAAATTTTTCTTGTTTAAAGTTTTTGGGCTTAGAAAGTTTTTTCTTGATGACAAATGCTTAGAAATTTTTCAAAAGTTATTTTTGACTTAGAAAAATTTCTTGACTTAGATATTTTCTGATTCCTATAAAATTTCTAAGTCTTTAACCCTTAGATTTTTTCCTTGACACCCCAATTTTTTTTATGTGATCAAAGGGGGAGAAGAAAAAGTATAAGTCTAGGGGGAGGTAGAAAATTTAAAAATTTGAAATTTAATGTTTCCCTCTTGAAATTTAATGTTTTTATCTTGTTGCACGTTAGTGCAAAATAAACTGTTTAATTTTCATATCTATTTTTTTGGCCCTAGCATAACTTGGGTTGATCACATCAAAAAGGGGGAGATTGTTGAAACTCCAAGGTTGTTTTGGTGTGATCAACAAATTAAGTTAGGTCCAGTGTGTTTTCTAACCTTGTGTCTAAGTGTGCAGGAGCTTAGGAACACAAGTAGTTGAGCGGAAGAAGCAGCTAGCGAGAAGGACGGTAGTCCGAGGGACGAGTTGCTGCGGAAGAGTACACTGGCGGACAAGAAGGAAGCGTGCGGTGGTTCCGAGGGACGAAAGCCGGAGCGGAAGATTGCTTGGGGAGCAAGGGACGCAGCTAGCGAGAAGGACGACGGCACAAGGTGCTTCCGAGGGACGAAGACTGCGGATGAGTACGCCGGCGGACGAGAAGGAAACCTGCGGCGATTCTGAGGGACGAGAAGACGGAGGGAAGCTCGCTCGAGAAGACCGGAAGTTGGGTTCGGGTGAGCCCTTTTCCGAATGTCAGAGATCACCCAAGCAAGAAGATCTGGAGTTGAAGACCCGGACCGAGACGGAGAAAAGTCAACCTGGGGCGCCTATACCAGCCCGGGGCGCCCAGAACTGTCCGGGGTGCCCGGACCAGCCCTGGGCGCCCGGAACCCTTCCGGGCGCCCGGACCGTGAAGTTTGACCAGATTGAGTCAATCTCAATCTGGACGTTGGGGGATAAAGTTTTATCCCCCCAGGGCGCCCGGAACCCTTCCAGGCGCCCCGACCAAGGTTATAAATATAGCCTTGGTCCAGAAGCTTTTTAACGAACTCTGAATTGTAATTCCAACGCTTGTAAGCTTTAGTCTAGAGTTGAGTTTCTTTCTTTCTGCGCTTCAACTCTGTACGAGGATTCTCCGCCTGAAGGAGTTTTTAGTAAGCTTAATTTTCCTTGGATTAACAACCACATCGGTTGTAACCAAGTAAATCCTTGTGCCTCGCTTTTTCTTTATGCTTTTAATTTATCGGCTTACTTTACATATACAAGTGTTAGCTTAAAGAGTTCGGGAAGGGTCTTTGTTTATTTTTTTTAGGGCTATTCAACCCCCCCTTCTAGCCGGCCCAACGGTCCTACACTTACATCCCAAATCAGGGTATAAGAAATTCTTTTGTTTCATGGGTAAAGAAGGTTAAAGTTTACCCTTCCTTATTTTTCCTTTCTATAGCTCACTTCCTCCCAAACAGGGTTTTAAGTTTCCCTTCTCCTTCCCTCACCTCCTACCAAACAGTGCATAACTCGAGGAAGAGGATTCTCCCCTTTCCATGGAACCCTAGGGCATCCATCTTCTCAGCCATCACGATGATCTGTCCACCATCGGAGCGTGGAATTCAACTGAAGACACCGACATCGCTTAGATAAGCTTTCTTTTCTCTTTATTTTGTATATTGAGTTGTTGAATGCTATTTTCTATATTTCTTGGTTGTAATTCATTCGTTATGGAGTAGTTCTTTGGATTTTAGGAATATGAAATAACTATGATGTGATTGTTGATGTGAGAACTAAGTATTTGCTTACCTTCTCAATTGAATAACATGTTTACTACTTGTTTCTGCTTTATTGTGTGTGCTTGAATAAAATAGGTGTAGAATAATCTAGATTGTATACCTGTGAAGTCCCATGTTACAAGGGTAACCCTTAAATGGGCATTCTTGTATTATTACCTTGAATAGAGATTGAATTGCCATAAGGGTAAACATGGAGATAGAAAAGTGAACAATACTTAGGGAAGCATCATAGCAAAACCAAAGTTCTAGAATTGTCTTCCATTATCCAATCATTTCATTCGATCACTTGTTATCTTTTGACTCTCATTGCTCTCAACTCTCACAACCCTCACAATCCATTTGAACTGAGAAATATCATTGTTTATCATAGCCACTATACAACCCAAATCTTCTCTTATGTGTGTTGGTGGTGAACCTTTCTCATTCTTTCAACTCTAGTTAGTGGCACAAGTATACTAAACAGAATAATAAAACTAAAAAAAAAGGACAATCTATTTACTTGGTTACAACCTAAGTGATTGTTAATCCAAGGTGTTGAAGAAAGTTGCACTAGAAAAACTCCTTTGTTGAAAGCGGAGTAGCCTCTTACAAATGTTTATAGCTTAAAGGATGACTAGGAAGTGAATACAAAAACAAAGTTGTTGAACCGCCACATCAGCGGCTCCCCTAGAGTCGGTCCTACAGATATAGAGGGAGGTAAATACAGGTACACAGCTAAAAGCGCATGGTCGAGATGCTAACCCTAAACAATGACACCCCGAGGATTGAACCCTGAACCTCTTGGCCATGAAACCTGATGGATCGAAAGCGCTAGAGGGGGGGGGGGGTGAATAGCGCTCGTGGCTATTTCGTTATTCGAAATCGTAAAAGCTTGTTCAGAAATAACGCAGCGGAAAGTAAATAAAGTGAATACGAAGGATTTACTTCGTTCGGAGCCTGTGACGACTCCTACTCGAAGGCCCGCGATCCTTGATCGCTTCCGGTGGGCAACAACTATAATTCGTAAAAGCTATTACAAGCTAAGTACAATTTAAGCAGAAAAGAATATTGTACCGACAATAAAAAGACTAAAACTGAAGCTCCGGGTTGTCGTTGCAGCACTTCTGAGTCGAGACGTTAGCAGCTTGTCGCACGGAGAATGCTTAGAAGATTGTTGTTCTTAAAGCTGCACCTCAACCCTCCTTTTATATGAGGTTCCGGGCGCCTGGGACCTTTCCGGGCGCCTGGAGTGTGACGTGGCCAGCCAACCAGGTTGCTCCACGTCGCGAAGTCGCGCAGGGGATAAAAGTTGATCCCGGGCGCCCGGACTTGTTCCGGGCGCCCGGACCTCCTTTTTCCAGGAGCCGCTTCTCCTACAAAACAAGGTTAGTCCGAGCAATTGCATACCCTGCAAGACAATGTTAGAATCTGATAATTCATAAGTGAAAAAGAGCTGACAGTCTTCGGACTGTCCGAGTCTGACTTCGGATTTCCAACCAGAAACCCTAGGTCGACCCGACGCTTACTGTTCCCTCTACAGGGAACGCGTCCTCACCTACTCCCCTCAGGAGAGATTACCTGATGCCAGTCCGGTACTCCAGACCGATGGACTTTCTGCCTAGGGTTACCACCCCCTAGGACCTAGGGTTACCGCCTCCTAGGGTTTTTCTCCACCTAGGGTTACCGCCCCCTAGAACCTAAGGTTACCGCCCCTTAGGGTTTTCCTCCACCTGGGGTTACCGCCCCCTAGGACCTAAGGTTACCACCCCTTAGGGTTTTTCTCCACCTAGGGTTACCGCCCCCTAGGACCTAAGGTTACCACCCCTTAGGGTTTTTCACCTGCCTAACCGCAGCTAGGACTTTCCTGAAACACTCATTCAAACATGTTAGATCACACACTAACTTAATTTTGAATCCTTTGCCATTATCAAAACTAAGGTTCGATCGTCGGATGCTTCCCGCACCAACAATCTCCCCCTTTTTGATAATGACAACCGAAATTCAATGTTAAGTAAAAAATATGCAGGTATGTATAAGCACAAGAAATAAGATAAGCAAGATTAGTATAAACATAGCTCCCCCTTAATATAAGTTATTTTCTTTGAATTTTTTACTAATAGCCATAGCTCCCCCTTAATAAGCTCCCTTTAAAATATTTTCTTTGAATTTTTCTACTCTCCCCCTTTGCCATATATAAAAAATGAGCTAGTTTTGAAAATTTTAACTTTTCAAGACAGAATTTAGCAGAAAACATTTTAACTTAGGCAAGGAGCAAGTGAAAGGCAACACCTTAGAATTGATTTTGCTTGAAGAGATATAACAAAAAGGAGCTCTTTTTAACTTAGTGTATTTTGAGGAGTTTCCAAAAATTTTCACAGAAAAAATTTTTAAAACACAATTTTCAACTTCAGAAATTTTCCGAAAAAATATTCAGGTTTTTTAAAGAAAATTTCCAAGGAAAATTTTCAACTTAAAGGAGTTAATTGCAGCTTAACAAAATTTTTCAAACTTTAAAGAATTTTCTAACTTAAGAAAAAAATTTTAACTTAACGAATTTTCGAAAAAGTTTCAGCTTAAATAATTTTCTAACAAAATTCCAAAAAAAAATTTCAAAATAGAGGACACTTGAAAGTTTTAAATTTGGAGAAGTTTTTGAAAAGTTGTTTAAGGCATGTTTTTGAAATGAATTTCAAGAATACTTAAGGCAAAGGAGAAGCGATAACCTTAATGTTTAATAGCTTGCCATTTTGTTTTAGTAAGGTATCAGAGCCCTAAAGACCAAGCATGAGTCAAGATTTGTTTTGATCAGGTATCAGATCCCTTAAGTACAGACATGCTTAAACTTATTATTTCCATTTTCTTTAGTTTGAGAGATACTTTTAGCTAAGATAAGGTTATTTTTGTCTTTAACAAGTATTAAGCAAATGTTTGTGATATCACAACACTTTAATTTCTTAGTTTTTAAAGAGGGAGTTTAGCAAAAAAAATTTGATCAAGTCTTAGTTTAGCTAAGAAAAATACTTTTATCAAAGACTTAGCTAAACTTATGAAGATAATAGTTTTGATGAAATTTTGAGAATGCTTTGGAAAATACTTAGCATTTTCAGTAAAACTTAGCATGTGAAAACAATTGCTTTGAGAGACACTTAGCTAATATATTTTTTTTTTAACTTTAAAAAATACTTAGCTAAATTTGAAAATACTTAGCTATATATTCAGCTTAAAAATGATTGCCTTGAGAAAACTTCTTGCCAAATAGCTAAGTTTAGAGTATAGTCTAACTAAGCTTAGTTAAAGAAGACTTGATAAAGTACTTAGCTTAAAGAGGTTTTACAAAAAGGCTTAGCTTTGAAAACATTCTAGAAGAGTTATAATTTAAAAGCCAGGTCATAAATAATTTCAATTTTAAAGTTAAGTTAAGAATAACCTTAATTTTTGAAGATAAGTAAAAATTAGTTTTTAATTTTGAGGTCAAATTAAAATTTTATTTTAACGAAAAACTAATTTTAAAACCAATTTAAAATCACTTCCCTTTAATAAATGCCTTAATAAATTCTTTGAGTTCAGGAGTCCAAGCATGAGAGGTTAAAATAATTTTCCTATCTTTCCATCTCACTCATTCTAGATAAACAAGCATGTTTAGCATATGAGTGAACGTGAGATGAAGTTAACATTTGCAATCATAATTTTATAATATGATTTGAGAATTAAAGATTTTTAAACCCTTTTAAATTAATTGAATAACATTATGAAATTAATTGAATAATATTTTGAAATGATTTTTTAAAAAAATTTAATGATTTTGAAATGCATTTTCAAAATATTTTTGAAATGAATTTTCAAAATATTTTTCAAATAATTTTAAATGATTTTTAAAAGTGTTTTTTTTCAAATAATTTTTAAAGGATTTTTAAAATTCGGTTTTAAAAGATTTTTAAATGATTTAAAAAGATTTTTCAAGTAATTTTGAAATTAAATTTTAAAAGATTTTTAAATAATTTTGAAAAGATTTTTAATGGAATTTTTTAAATGATTTTCAAAATAATTTTTAAAGGATTTTTAAAGGAATTTTAAAATGATTTTCAAAATAATTTTTAAAAGATTTTTTAAATGAATTTTAAAATGATTTTCAAAATAATTTTTAAAAGATTTTTTAAATGAATTTTAAAATTAAGTTTTGAAGTAATTTTGAAATTAATTTGAATTTCAATTAATTATCAGTTTGTTTTTAATTACTTAGTCATCTCACCCGATCTGAATTTTCAATCAAGGAATCCTATAATTTTTGTGAGATGAATTGAGGTTCATTTTAAGGGTTTGGTTTAACTTTGTGTTAGATTCAGGTTTAGCTTTGGGTTCAACAAGTAAGCATTCTTTGGATAAACTTCTGGGCTATGGTGAGTCACAAGGAACTCATTAAAGTAACCATACCTTCGAGGTTTTCCAAATAGTCCTACCCATTGAACTTAATACTAAACCTTGGTCTAACTAGTTAGGATCCATTTAAGGGTAGCTTCGGTTAGTTCCACTTGGCCAAATGCACCAGGTCGAAGCCATATCTTCCTAGACATGCGATGCCCAAGCTTCCCTAACGTACTATTATCCAAAAACTTCACCAGTACTGTGGGTCAAGTTAAACCTCACCCTTTTAATCTATCCTTACTTACCTTGTTGGGTAATTTACTCTTGTTTACCCATTTTGGGTAGATAGGTTTCGGAGTTGCCAGCTATTCTGGACCCTCCTTCTATTTTGAATTAATTTTGAATAATTGATTTTGAATTTTGAATTTTGAGTTTTAATAATTTTGAGTTTTAAATTAATTTCAAATTTTGAATTTTGAGTTTTAAATTAATTTCGAATTTTGAATTTTGAGTTTGAATTAATTTCGAATTATGAATTTTGAGTTTGAATTAATTTTAAATTTTGAATTTTGAGTTTTAGTAATTAATTTCGAATTTTGAATTTTGAGTTTGAAATTAATTTCGAATTTTGAATTTTGAATTTTAGTAATTAATTTTGAATTTTGAATTTTGAGTTTGAAATTAATTTCGAATTTTGAATTTTGAGTTTTAAATTAATTTCGAATTTTGAATTTTGAGTTTTAAATTAATTTCGAATTTTGAATTTTGAGTTTTAATAATTTTGAATTTTAAATTACGAATTTTGAACTTGAATTTTAATTTACGAATTTTGAAATTTAAATTTAATTATTAATTTTAATTGTTTTTCTGCTAGCTCCCCCTGGATCATAGCCTCGATAAGGTTTATCGAGGTAATGTATTTGATCCTTAGGAACCCAATAATGTCCAAGTCCTACTTGATTGATCAGGTTGAACTTGGCAACCCAAGCTTGGACCGATTTACTCTTTGGTTTATTTATTAAGGATAGGTAAGATTTATATTTCTTTTTATATCCTAGTCCAGTTCGATTATAGATTGCCCTTTGTGTTCCAAGAATCAAGTCAAGATTCTTGGATCCCAAGGAAAATCGTTGTAGGGTTGTTTTCAAATCCTTTACCTGACTTTTCAGATTGGAATTCTCTTCCTCAAGTTTTTGAACTTGAGTTGAGGTTCCAGTCTGAACTTGATCAGTTAAGGATTCGTTGTTAGACGTTTCTTTAAGGAGTGTTACCTCCTTTAGAAGCGACTTGATTCGAATCTTGGACTTAGCTACTTTATGCATTAAATAATTAATTAAGCTATATAAACGATTTTTACTTACAGAGGGGTTCGGTCCTTCGGAAACGGATGCGGATCCGTGGCTTCTCTCGGACTCGGCTTTCGATTCGTCCTCACTTCCGGATCCGTTGGTGTAGTCCCGGGCTGTCAAGGCGAGAAAGTTCGTCTGTTCTAGTTCTTCGTCGTCGGATTCCTCGGAAGAAGACTCGTCCCATGTTGCCTTCAATGCCTTCTTTCTTTTGGGTTTCTTTGGATCCTTCTGGTTCGGGCAATTTGCCTTAATGTGACCCTTCTGATTGCAGAGCTTCTTTACTAAGTTGACTATCTCGGTTGTAAGTTCATCGTCGTCTTCCGAATCTGGTTCTTCTTCTGACTCAGGTTCGGTTCTCCGCTTGATTTTTAACTCACGCGATCTCCCTGTTCCTGCAACCAAAGCCAACCCTTTCTCGGTCGGGCGTGCATTAGTCTGTTCGTGAAGTTCGAGTTCTGCAAAAAGTTCATCTAGTTTAATGGTAGATAAGTCCTTAGAGACCTTGTAGGTATCTACCATGGATGCCCACAAGGTGTTCCTTGGAAAGGCGTTTAGAGAATACCTTATGATGTCCCGGTTGTCTACCTTCTGTCCAATTGCATGAAGACCATTGAGCAGATCTTGAATCCGGGCATGGAGTTGGGCAGCTGTTTCACCTTCCTGCAATTTGATGTTAAATAATTTATTAAAAATTAGGTCTCTTTTACTTACTTTGGTGTCGGATGTCCCTTCGTGAAGTTCAATTAGCTTCTCCCACAACTCTTTGGCACTGTTGAAGGGGCCGACGCGGTTGAGTTCTTCTTTTGATAGGCCACACTGGAGGGTGCAGGTTGCCTTGGCATTAGCTTCCACCTTCTTGATAAAAGATGCATCCCAGTCCTCGTACGGTAGTGGTTTGCCGGCGCTATCAGATGGTAGTTGGAATCCTGTTTTGACAATCATCCAGACTTCAAAGTGAGTCTGGAGATATGCCTCCATCCACCCTTCCAGTACCCGAAGTCGTCTCCGGTGAATAGCGGAGGGCGGGCTGTACTGTAGCCTTCTTGAAGGGCCATTTCAGATTAACCTAAAACGAAAAACAACCAACAAAATGTCCCAGGACTTGGTCCTGGCTTAGTAGTGCGGAAGGAAAAAAAATGGATCACGAACTCGGGTGGTGTTGCACCAATTCCGAGAAAAACTGATTCTAGGGAAAAAGAATTAGAATATAGCTATGAGGCTAAATTTTATTCGACTCCGAAAATCTAAAAAATACCACGAAAAAATATTTTGAATTGTGGTTGCACCGATTCAAAATGACCCCGCTCTGATACCAATTGATCGATCGAAAGCGCTAGAAGGGGGGGGGGGGTGAATAGCGCTCGTGGCTATTTCGTTATTCGAAATCGTAAAAGCTTGTTCAGAAATAACGCAGCGGAAAGTAAATAAAGTGAACACGAAGGATTTACTTCGTTCGGAGCCTGTAACGACTCCTACTCGAAGGCCCGCGATCCTTGATCGCTTCCGGTGGGCAACAACTATAATTCGTAAAAGCTATTACAAGCTAAGTACAATTTAAGCAGAAAAGAATATTGTACCGACAATAAAAAGACTAAAACTGAAGCTCCGGGTTGTCGTTGCAGCACTTCTGAGTCGAGACGTTAGCAGCTTGTCGCACGGAGAATGCTTAGAAGATTGTTGTTCTTAAAGCTGCACCTCAACCCTCCTTTTATATGAGGTTCCGGGCGCCTGGGACCTTTCCGGGCGCCTGGAGTGTGACGTGGCCAGCCAACCAGGTTGCTCCACGTCGCGAAGTCGCGCAGGGGATAAAAGTTGATCCCGGGCGCCCGGACCTGTTCCGGGCGCCCGGACCTCCGGGCGCCCGGATCCATCCCGGGCGCCCGGACCTCCTTTTTCCAGGAGCCGCTTCTCCTGCAAAACAAGGTTAGTCCGAGCAATTGCATACCCTGCAAGACAATGTTAGAATCTGATAATTCATAAGTGAAAAGGAGCTGACAGTCTTCGGACTGTCCAAGTCTGACTTCGGATTTCCAACCGGAAACCCTAGGTCGACCCGACGCCTACTGTTCCCTCTACGGGGAACGCGTCCTCACCTACTCCCCTCAGGAGAGATTACCTGATGCCAGTCCGGTCCTCCAGACCGACTGGACTTTCTGCCTAGGGTTACCACCCCCTAGGACCTAGGGTTACCGCTCCCTAGGGTTTTTCTCCACCTAGGGTTACCGCCCCCTAGGACCTAAGGTTACCGCCCCTTAGGGTTTTCCTCCACCTAGGGTTACCGCCCCCTAGGACCTAAGGTTACCACCCCTTAGGGTTTTTCTCCACCTAGGGTTACCGCCCCCTAGGACCTAAGGTTACCACCCCTTAGGGTTTTTCACTTGCCTAACCGCAGCTAGAACTTTCCTGAAACACTCATTCAAACATGTTAGATCACACACTAACTTAACTTTGAATCCTTTGCCATTATCAAAACTAAGGTTCGATCGTCGGATGCTTCTCGCACCAACAGAAACCATGCGCCCCCAGCTGTGCTACGCCCTGGGGACATCTAGGAAGTGAATACAAGACTTGTAATTTAGTTGTTATATTTTTCCTAGGTCCAGGGATCTTTTTATAGCCCCTAGAAAATCTTATCTGAGGTTGGAAGACACCTTCAATAGGGTGGAAGCACTACAAAAAAAAATTGGACATTAGGACCAAAAAAATAGCAGTGGTTGATGAAGCGGTTGTAAAAATAGACCCACTAGAATCGGTCAAGGGTAACCGCTCTTAAAATCGCTTTAATTGATCTTTTAATGAAGTGGTTGATAAACCATTGCTATTGGACACATATAGAATCAGTTATTAGAACCGATCCTATAAGTTTCTTTTAGAAGCGGTTCTAAACCTCTTCTAAAGGTTAGATACGAGATTAATAAAAAAGAAACATGCTCGCATCTCATATTATTTTCACAATTCCAGCAAACCTTTCTATTTCGGCCACCTTCTTTATTCCAGCAACCTTCTCTTTTCTATTGACCATCTATGTTCCAGTGATGCTCTCTATTATAGTGACACATCAGATTAATTGCACCCTAGCATCATCCTTCGACACCCACATCATAAATCGCCTTTGATTTTGTTTCTGGAGGTAATTTCTTAGTTTAGTTTTCATATGGTGACAATGTTTTTATATGTTAATGGTGATATAATTATAATCGATTAGGGTTTAATTTGTGTTGGCCGGTAGATTTATAAATTTTTCTAATGAATCCCTTAATTTAATTTGTTTTTTTTCTACAAGTTATCCATATTATTTTTCAAGTTTATTATTGTAGTTTGCTTACAGCGTGTCTATGATGCTAAGCTTCATTTTCATATTTTTGTTCTCTAAGTTGAATAATATCACAGATTTCTCATACGACCATTAGCATATATATATGATTTTTTTCCTTTTGAAATCCTTTTGTTTATATATTTAAAATTTTATATTTAGGAATTGTATTTTATATATATGTTTGTTGAATTCTTTGAAATTTTATCTATGAAGTTTCTTTAATTGTGATAAATCTTGCTTCAATGTGTTAATTTTTATAAATTATTGAACAACATCAAATTATGCAAAAGCAATGGATGGATATGCCACATGGCAGTCTTGAGTATCGGTTGGGAATCCTATATTTTTTATGTTATGCATTTGGTGATGCAACTCCAGAAGTCACCAATGGTATAAGCTCATTGAGTCATGATCGTGAGACAGTACACGAACATCTGATGATAAATGGTATCTTACAATATTATTGCATCTAGAATTTTCATGGAGAAAAATTAATTGTACAAGATCATGATAACAAAGAACTTTATGATTCGGTGCAACAAGTTTCTAAAGTAACTAGCCATGAACCCATGGTACAAGAAATGTTGCATGATGCATTTGGAATGCATGAAGGATCTACAAGTAATGAAAATTACATTGGAGCATCAACGAGTCATACACCGATTGAGTCTAATGTGAAAGATTTCTATTGACTAATAGAGGAAGGGAAACAACAGCTATATACCAGATGCATAGAGTTTTCTAAACTGTCATTCCTTGTTGAGTTATTTCAATTGAAAGTGAATGGAAAATGGAGTGATAAGTCATTTATAGCATCGTTGGACTTCCTTCGTCGATTACTTCCATCTGAAGCTCAAGTGCCTAAGTCATTTTATGAATCAAAGAAATTAATTTTTAGTTTAGGACTTCATTATGAAACAATACACGCTTGTCCAAATGATTGCATGATTTATTGGGGAAAAAGTGAGAATGAACAGGTTTGTAAAGTGTGTAACATTCCAAGATGGAAAAACTTATAGAAATCATCAAGGAGATCATATAAAGGTGGAAAAAAATGTCTCGAAGTTAAAATTCCAGCCAAAGTCTTTTGGTATTTTCCGTTAAAACCAATATTGCAACGGTTATTCATGTCATCCAAGATGTCTGAAAATATGAGGTGGCATTTCAAAAAAGTGTTTCGGATGGAAATCTAAGGCATCCAGCTAATTCTCGAGCATGGAAGGAATTTGATTATCATCATTATTAATTTGCATATGATTCTAGAAACGTACGCTTGGGACTCGCTGCTGATGGGTTTAATCCATTTAAAAATCAAAGCACTTCACATAGTACTTGACCTATTGTCCTGATGCCTTACAATTTTCCTTCTTGGGAATGCATGAAGTCTTATTCTATTATTTTATCCACCTTTATTCTGGGTTCAAAAGCACTTGGAAATTTTATTGATATATGTTTACGCCCCTTATTAACTGAATTGAAAGATTTATGGGAAAATGGGATTGCCACATTTGATGTTTGTGACAAAAAAATATTTCAACTGGGGCTGCATTACTTTTAACAGTCAATGATTTTCCTGGTTTAGGTTGTTTGTCTGGATGGAATACATATGCCAAGAATGCATGCCCAATTTGTGCTGATAATACAGATGTAGGGTACCTAAAACATGGCAAAAAGTGGTCATTCAGAGGGCATCGTCGTTTTCTACCACCAGATTCAGAACCGCAAACAATGTCAAGTTATGGCAAACCAGAGCAACGTGAGTTAGATTTGGCGCCATTGTCTAGATTTGACGTTCTACGAATGACCTTAAATAAGAATGTGATTTTTGGTAAGAGTAATGCATCAAAACCAAATGTGAAAATAAAAACAGGATCAATTGAACAAATGTGGAGAAAACAAAACATATTTTTTAGCCTTCTATACTGGGAATTTAATTTGATCCAACATAATTTGGACCCTATGCATATTGAAAAAAATATTTGCAACAACATTGTTGGAACACTTTTAGATGATTCCAACAAGAGCAAAGATAATTATGTAGCACATAGAGATTTAAAGACTTTGGGTATTATGAAACAATTATGGCCCCGACACAATCAGATGGTAGAGAGTATTTGCCACCTGCATGTTACTGTATATGTAAAGATGAAAAAAAGATATTTTGTTCTGTATTGAAAGATATTTGTGTTCCTGATGGTATGCCATCTGATATCTCAAAGTGTGTGGATGTTGGGCGTTGTAGGATTATGGGCTTGAAAAGCCATGATTGTCATATTATGATGGAATAATTCCTTCTAATTCCTCTTCGTTGCGTGTTGTCAAAAAAGGTAATTGCCCCACTTATTATTTTGTGTGAATATTTTAGAACAGTGTGTGCAAAGACTCTACAAGAGGAAGAATTATAGAAGGTTGAAGAAAGAGTTATTTTGGTTTTATGTCAATTAGAGAGAATACTTCCACCATCTTTTTTTACAATAATAGTTCATTTGGTGGTACATTTAGCATATGAAGCAAGAATTGGTGGGCCTATACATTATTGGTGGATATACCCAATAGAAAGATATCTGAGGAAATTTAAAAATTTTGTTAGAAATAAAACACGACCAGAAGCCAACATTACAGAGGCATATTTAGCAGATGAATGTATTGTGTTTTGTTCTTGTTATGTAGATGGTAACAACTCATTAAACAATCCCAGAACATGACATAAAGAGACACCAAATGATGAGTTTCTCAACTCTCGATGTTTCCACATGTAGGGCGACCAACAAAAGGGCTTCAATTAGTTACCTTGGATGACAAAACTCTAACTCAAGCTCATAGATATATTCTCTCTAATTGTACAGTGTTGCAACCATATCGTGAGTACGTATTACTATTTTTTTAAATTTTTTGAGTAATGTTTATTGTTTTATGATCAATCATTTTTTCTAATTATATATTAATGTTGATAATGAACAGTGAAAGAAAAAATGAACTAAGGAGAAGACATAGATATGGCCAACGCCCAAGTAATTCTTAGTTGGATGACATGATTAGAATGCAATTTCCAGAATGGTTTGCAAGATGAGTAAGTAATATATGTGATTTATTTTATATTATAATTTTTTAATAAATAGACTTGTTAATTTTTTTTACTGTAAAAATTATATGTGTGCCTTACAGGTTGATCGAGTAAATGAACGAATCGATGACTTAGATCTTAGGATGCTTTCACATGGTCCAAATCCAGTAGCATTTAGTTATCATGGGTTCAACATAAATGGGTTTGCATTTCGCACGATGGAATTTGAAAAAAATAAAAAGGTGCAGAATAGCGGACTTATGGTGTAGGCGATGCATGATAATGATGATCATGAGTCAATCTATTATGGTTGACTAACTGATGTCATCTCACTTGATTATGGTGGTTGTGGATGAATTGTTCTTTTTCGATGCGATTGCGTTAACACTACTACAAGTTTCAAAATTTATCCATTTGGATTTTCAATGCTGAATTTTTCACGTTTGATACATATAGGAGAACGTGAGGAACATGAACATTTTATTTTGGCTACGCAAGCTCAAATGATTTATTATGTTCGTGATCCAAAGGAGGAGGACTGGCACTGCCATTCATCACACACCAAGAGATACATACAACATGGGCAATGAAGATGATATGGATACGATGTATTTTATTCATAATAATTTTTCTAATATGGAATCGATATTAGGTGATGTAAATAGAATAGATGTTGAATTAATTAGAACTAATGTAGAGGGCTCAATAGTTGATGTTCTTCCAGTTGTGAACAATGAAACAGATGATGAAAGCTTTGGTTGATTTTGGTATTTTCTTTCATTATGTTGAAACCATCTCTATAATTCTAAAGCTCTATCAACAGCAATTTGAACTAATGTATTGTGAGTGCAAATCAATATGGAAAAAGGGAATTGTTACTTAGTTGAACTCTACATGAACTCAGCTATACTCACTTGGAAGTTAAAAGTTTGAAACTGAAGTGAAGGTATTCTGCTGAGTCTTAATTCAACAACCACAACTTTTTTTGCTAAATCTGATTTCTGAATATGGTTTTTGAGTGATTGCAATTCAGGAATTGAGAAGCCTATTTTCATAATATTGTTGTTGAGTTACCTTTTTGCCAATTTGGAGGGATGTGTGCAAGTTATTGGAAGGCAGTTTCAGAAATCAGAAGTTATTGTGCATGATTTCTGATTTATGAGTCTGATTTCTGATTTATGAATCTGATTTCTGATTTAGTAATCAACAAGAGCACTTTCTGATTTCTGATTTCAGCAAGAGCACTTTGTGAATCTAATTTCTGAATTCTTCACTTGCTCACACTTTCATCCAAAATGGGAATTGGATGAAAGTAACCACAGCAAGAGCACTTTCTGATTTATGAATCTGATTTCTGATTTATTAATCAGCAAGAGCACTTTCTGATTTATGGATGGCCTCTGGTATTCTAATTGCCAATTGCTAAATTCTTCTATAAGTAAGTTATGGAAATTGGATTGCATTGTTCATGGGATATTCTCAAAACTAAATCACAAATGTTGAAGTTTCTAGAGCTATGTTCCAAAAAGACCTTTTATCTCATGCATACAAATTTTTGTTGTACAGAAATATTAGATTCCATTTGAATTTAAATAATATAGTTTATCTACAAATTTGTATTATGGTTATAGGTTTGTTTGAGATTTGACCTGTGTAAGCTTTACAATGCCCACACGGCTAATGCCCCTAATGGATACCAATGCTCAAAGACGCATTTGCTAGTTAAGAATTGGCCCTTGAAACTTAACAGAAAAACTATCAAGTTCATGGTAATACTTACTCTAGATTCCGCAGTTTAAACCTCTGATATTACATGCAGTTCTTTGCTACTGGTTTGGATCATGAGTTTGGAGTTTCAGTCTAACAATTGCTTAGCCATGAGTATGAGAACCAATGCTCTTGAAAATATTATGGCAAAAAGGCGAAACGCTCGCCCTTAGCGCCCCCGCCGCACCCGACCCAAGGTCATCACGAGGGAGGTAAATCGTAGCATCTGAGTGGGTATGTGGCGGACAGGGTGTAATACGGGGATAGAGGATTTATTCCCCAGCTGTCCCGAGGATCGACCCTACGACCTCATTGTGGCAACTTCCACCACATACCAACCCGGATGAACATAGATGATGAAAACTTATCTCATTCATTAGGGTTGTGTAGTATGATTTGGCATAGCCAATACAGTAGACAACAAGGTACATTCAATTTCTGGAACTTTATTTTTCTGCATCTCTTTTATTATGAAGGATCACGGATTAAGTGATTGGTAAATATTTGCATTGCTCTTAACTCAATGTATGACATTCTTTTGTATTTGCATATATCTTTGTATTCATTTATTGAACTGTTTATCTATAAGTAAAACTGATACATACTAATGCAACATAACTATGAAAAGGTCGAAGTGTAATTACCTTTCTTCTTTTCTTCCAACATGTAATTTTCCTGGTTACAGGTCGAAGTGTTGCTTTTCCTGGCTATCCATTGGGTTCTGGTTTGACACCAACTGCTGCAAAGGTAAGAAACTAGAAAATGATGAAATCATTGATTCAATCACAACTGTTTACTCAATATATATGTGTAACAAGAGAAAAAGAAATTATCCATATCTTGTTTCTTGTAAAACCATTCTCTTCTGGAGTGCATTGTCTTCATTTTATTCTCTCTAAATATTCTCTTTATTTATGTTTCAGGAGCTAGGCCTATTGGTTGGGAGTCCTGTTGGAACAGCACTTAATGATGCTCATGCTGGTGGTGTTGGAACTATGGAAAGTGTATCTGAAATAGAGTCTAAACATCAAGGTGCACTTGGAAAGTTCTAGCTCATTTCTATCATAATATGTTATAATAGAGTTTTCTTTTTTTGAATTGTTGGAGTTGTGGATATTTTTCAGATCCAGCAACCAAGCCAAAGAGTTTCAGAAATGAAGTTGATTTCTGGACATCTGCGCTTCATACCTCAGTTTCAAAATTTGATATTTAAGGAAGTTTCAGGCTTGAGTCATGAAGAATTTTACAGGATGCCATTTACTACTAAAATGACAGGAGCTTAAATCTAAATAGTTGCTGGTCAGAAGCTGCAATAAGAATTGGCACATGGACTTTAGGACAATTATTTCTGATTTCAGGAAATCAAAAATTCAATTTCCTGAAAATTGCAAGCCTAATTATTTCTTTTTATATATAACATCAAATTCCCACTTGCAACCAATAACGGGTTCAATTAATTATGACATCTATACTTTTAAAATCTTCTGGATTTTGATTTGTATCTCCAGTGGTTCAATAATCGGATTGGTTTGAAGAATAACAAAGTTTTTCAATTCTGCACTACAATTCAGATGTGCAATTTCAAAAATCAAATTCAATGAGATTGCAGGTTTAGGTGGGAAAAAAAAGCTTACATTAGAAATTTTTGAATATGTTTCATTAACAAGATTATAGGTAGTTAAAAAATAACTGAAGCAAATCGTCCTAGCTGCATGGTACACGATGACTTAGGTTATGAATATTTTACATTAACAAGATTATAGGTAGTTAAAAAGGGGTTTGAAAACAAATTTATAAGTATATAAGTTGATCTTCTAATTAATACAAAATAACCTTATAATCAAGGGTATATATTTTCTTTGTAATGTGTTTGCCTCTAATGATCAAGGGTATATATTTTCTTAAGTTTCGGAATATGCATGTTTGTTGTAACTGATGTTTTCTACTAATACACAACAATGTTTGTCACACAGCAATATTTAAAGTTGTTTATGGCATAATTGGAATTCAACCTCATATTATCTCAATGCTAAATGAGAGTTATTGACTAGTTGACATCTTTATAATTCAAGTTGAAAAATGTTATTGTTATTAATAAGTTCAATTTTTTATTGTTATTATTGTTATTTAATTTTATTTTTTTTTAAAATAGTATATAATATTAAAATTTGTAGTTTATAATATTAATATTTTTATAAAAAAATTAAAATTAAAATTAGGTAAATAATATTTTAATAGAATCCACATCCAATTTTATAACTTAACATTTTTCTCCGCATTTCAAAATTTTAATCAAAATTTTCATTACCTTAACATAATTTACATTCCCAATTTTTTTAAAAAATTATTTAATTAAATTAAAATTAAATAAATAATAACATTAATGATACAAATGAGTCTTTATATTAATTTCCCTTCCTCACACTCCATCCAAAATTTCACATTCCCACTATTAATCTCCCTCCCCTCCACTCACCTTACCTTGCACACCCGCCTGCTATTTCCCGATTCTGCCACTATTTCCTGATTCTGCTAGAGGAAGTGTTCATTGCGTTGTTGTGTTGTCACTTCCATGGACACACTATCGCTAACGAGCCTCCGACCTCCACCTCTAACCTCCGACCTCCGCCTCCTTCCAGTTACACAGCCAGGAGAACCTTCGTCTCCTCCCAGGTACGCAGCTATCATAACCTCCTCCTCCTTCAAGGTACATTATTTGACCTAGCTATCGTCGTCGATTCCTTCTGTCACTATTTCCAAGTTTTTATTTATTCTATTGCTTGTTGATTTTGGAAGCCTTCGACAGAGGATTTGACCTATTTCCGATTCCAATCTGCTGTTAGGGTTTTATCCTTTCGACCTCTCCTTGCCCTATCTTGATCCTTCTACCTCTTTGTGTAGGTCAGGGTTTTTTTACTTTGCCCTGTCTTGATCCTTCGACCCTAGGCAGTTCAAGACAAAGGATGTTTGATTTAGAAGCAATGTCGAGACAAATTCACTATCAATGGTTTTGATACTTTTTTATGGAATTTGAGAAGTATACAAATATCCCTGTACCATGGAATACAAATACATCTTCTGTTGGAATTAACATGATCCGATTCTTCTCCTATTATCACTGTTAGTAAAAAAACATTTGGTGACATGCATCAAAGTTAAAAAAAACAATGTAGTTAGCTCATGCAGAGAATTTGTGATGGTTTAGCTCAAAGTCAGTCCTATCTGACATTTTGTTCCTAAACATATTGATCTAAATAAGATGTCTGATAAATTCACAGATAATATAACAACAGCCCAATCTTAAGGTCTCCTCTATATCTGCGCAAAGGTTGACCGCTCGAAGTGATTTAATAAGGATGTCATCCACATATACCTCCAAGTTCCGCCCGATCTGCTTCCGGAACACCTTGTTCATGAGACGCTGATATGTGGCACCGACGTTCTTCAGTGCGAATGACATCACATTGTAGCAGTAGGTGTCGTCCGCCGTGATGAAACTTACTTTCTCCTGATCATCCCGGGCGAGTGGGACTTGGTGGTATCCCTGATAAGCATCCAACATACATATCAGTTCGCATCCTGTAGTTGAGTCCACCATTTGGTTGATTCGGGACAGAGGGTAAAATTCTTTCGGGCACGCCTTATTCATATCTCGAAAGTCGATGCAGACCCTCCACTTGTTATCCGACTTGGAGATCATAACTACGTTCGCGAGCCAGCTCGGGAACTACACCTCCTGTATATGGCCGGCCTCCAAAAGCTTCTCGATTTCCGCCCGGATGATGACGTTCTGCTCAGCGCTGAAGTCCCTCTTCCTTTGCTTTACCGGCCGCGCATCCGGCCGGACATGAAGTTCGTGCTGCGCAACGCTCGGCGAGATGCCTGGTAGCTAGTGTGTTGACCATGCGAAGACGTTGTGGTTACACTGCAGACACTTGATCAATTCTCCCTTCTGGCCCGCTTCCAGGTCGGATGCAATGAATGTGGTGGCCCCTGGTCGGCCATCGTGGATCTGCACTTCCTCTTTTTCTTCATAAACCAAAGTTAGAGGCTTTTCAGTTATGACGTTTACCTCTAGCAGCGGTGCTTTCCGAGCGGACCTTGACTCTGCTCGGACCATCTCCACATAGTATCAGCGAGCGACCAGCTGATCTCCCCTAGCTTCGCCAACCTTATATTCCACGGGGAATTTGATCTTCTGACAAAAGGTTGAGACGACCACCCGGAACTCATTAAGAGTCGGTCGACCAAGTATCACGTTGTAGGCGGACGGGGTGTCGACCACAATGAAGTTAGAGGTCCGCGTCCTTCGAAGCGAATCTTCTCCTAGGGATATAGCCAGCCGGGTCTAGCCGACCGACAAAACCTCATTGCCGGTGAATCCATATAACGGAGTTTTCATTGGAAGCAGCTCGGCTCAGTCAATTTGAAGTTGGTCGAACGCCTTCTTGAAAATAATGTTGATCGAGTTGTCTGTGTCAATAAATATGCGGTAAATAGTATAATTTACTATTACCGCTCGGATAATGAGGGCGTCGTCGTGCGACACTTCGACCCCTTCTAAGTCTCTGGGTCCGAAGCTGATCTCGGGTCCTTGTGCCTGCTCCTGGCTGCAGACGACCGCATGGATCCTGAGCTGCCGAGCATGTGACTTCCTTGCGTGGTTGGAGTCACCGCCTATCGGGCCACCAACAATGATGCTGATCTCGCCCCGGGCAATGTTGCTCTTGTTTTCTTCCTCTCGGGCGGAGGGTCTTGTTCGCTCCTGCTAGGCTCGGGGATTGACCATCAGCTGATGATGCTGTTGCCGCTCGGGGGACTCCCTAGCCAACCGCTGCCCGGTACTCTGGTGTCGATGTCATCGATCTGGCGAAGGCGATCGGTGATGATAGCTTCTTGGCGCCGGGTGAGCAATCGGGCCGAGACTTCGACAGTCACAGGTGTTGTGGGTTGCTGACTGGTGAAGCGAACAAAACATGAGAGTCAATACCTTTCCTTTTTGCTTGGGTCGATCGACCGCCACATGTTGGACGGCATGCGGCCTTGCCTCCTGATGTGGGTGTGCTCCCTTAGTGCGAGGTCCCCTTGGGGGCTGATGACTGGCCGGCGGTCTTCGCTCGGTCGGAGCTGAAGGCTCGGGTGGTGCTTCTTTCCTCCTAGCCGCCTGAGCTTCTTCCACGTTGATATATTCATTTGCCTTCTTCAGCATGTGGTCGTAGTCGCGGAGCGACTTTCGGATGAGTGAGCGGAAGAAGTCTTCGTCGATTAAACCCTGAGTGAAGGCATGCATCATTGTCTCGGATGAGACTGTGGGGATATCCATGGCTACCTGGTTGAAACGCTGGATGTAGGCTTGAAGGCTCTCTCTTGGCCCTTGCTTCATGGAAAATAAGCTGACGTTGGTCTTCTGGTATTGCCGGCTACTGGCAAAGTGGTGGAGGAAGGTCGCTCGGAAATCCTTGAAGCTCTGAATTGATCCGTCCGGCAACCTCCAGAACCAACGTTGTGCAGAGCTGGATAAGGTGGTGAGGAAGATCCTGCATTTGACTCCGTCGGTGTACTGATGGAGAGTAGCGACATTGTCGAACTTACCGAGGTGGTCATCTGGGTCGGTTGTCTCGTTGTACTCTCCTATCGCTAAAGGGGCATAATGCTTTGGGAGCGGGTCTTGTAGGATCGTCTCAGAGAACTGACGATTGATCCGCTCGGGGGATGATTCTGTCCGAGGTGCCTTCCCCTTCATAGCATCCCGCACAGGCGCTTCATCGGATGATCCTTGGTTGGCTTGGGCTAGCTCGGACGGGGTCTGGAATAGGGCCCGATGGAACGGAATTGGGGCGGCCGTCGCGTCTCCTGGTGTACCCGTATGACCTCTATTCTGTGCCCAAGTAGAGTATTGCTCTGGTCGATCTTCTTGTGCCGCTCGGCCGCCTGATGCCGAGGTTGCCTACTGCGCCATCCGCACGGCTAACGCTTTTTTGCTGTTGCTGCTCCACAATTTTTGTTGCTCTCGCCTCGATAAGAGTGTCGAGCTCCTCTTGAGAGAGCGTCACGACATGCGTTCGTCCAGCTCCTTCCATCTTCTCCTCCCGGATTCAGGTGCTTTCCCACAGACGACGACAATTTAATCCTGTCCGAGAGTTGAGTCGACGGACGCTGGGGGACGTGACGCTCTCTGCTGACTCCGCGTAGACTCTGGGTTGACGTGGACTCCGGTGAACCTGCATCAAAACCGAGCCAGGGAGGGGATCCCGACGACGACCCTCCGACGCTCAAGTCAGGCGAGAAGAAATCGAAGCAAAATAACGAGGCCAAAAGCTACAGTAGATGAGAATGCATACCTTCGTTGAAAGTTGGGGCTCCTTATATAGAGCTCCTAGGGGGCGTACACACGCTTTTCGAGGCATGCACGCGCCTCAAAGCATACCTAGAAATGGTCATGTCAGAAAAGTACGCTTGACGCCATACCTCAATTGTCGGAGCATATCCCTGACGTGACAGTGAAAGGTTCCACCGTACGATTCTCTGTCTGGTCCGGCCGCCGACCATGCCGTCTGTCGGTGGTGCTTGTCCCGAGGAAGATATAGCTATATGCTATTTTTGTTGGTATCGGGCCGAGCGGAAGGGGCGCTCGGCCCGTCGATCACCCGGTTGTTCGATGGACATCACGGCTGAGCCGATCGGGTTGTCCGCTCGGCCGAGGGCGACTGGCGCAGTCCTCTGAACCAAAGGAGTCCTGCTTAGCTTATGAGCGTCGGAAGCTCGACATAATGACCGAGCTGTCAAAGCACCGGCTCGGGCGCTGTCCGAGCCGATTGCTTAGGTAGGTTGACTTTAACTACGACCGCCACAGGGCCGTTGCCCATCATCCGGGCGGGCCCCCCTTTCTTACCACCGGATCAGGTTAAATTGTTCATATAGTCCTATTTAACAGAAGAAGTCATCCAATTTAACAGTAGATAAGTCAAAAGATGCCTTATATGCATCTATCATCGATGCCTAAAGGTGAGTTCTAGGGGATGATTTTAAAATATACCTTATTTTTGTAGGATCGAGTTGGCCGGCTGGAGAGGGTTGAGTTGTCTGAAATATTAAAACAAAATTTCTTTCTCGATCTTTCAACTTAGATTAGCAAAGCAATTAAAATAGAAATAACAACTTAAAGAAAATAAGTAAAAGGCCAAGAATTACTGGGTTACAAGCTAGATGGTTGTTAATCTAAGGCAGATGAAAGCTCACTAAGAATCTCCTTCGCTGAAGGCGAAGAAGCCTTTTACACACAATGAAAGCTCAAAAAAAACTAGGAAAGTGAATGCAAAAGTTGTTACATTTTTCCTAGGTCTAGGGGTCTTTTTATAGCCCATAGAAAAACTTATCCACAGGCTGAAGGCACCTTTCATAGGACTGGAAGGCACCTCCAGCGAGGCCAAAGATAAAACTTTATCCTTTTCTACAACGGCCAGAATTGCCTGGTTGAAGGTGCCTTCCATAGCCATGGAAGGCGCCTTCCATGATGGGTTGAAGGTGCCTTCCATGATGGGTTGAAGGCTCCTTCCATGCGTATGGAAGGCGCCTTCCATGAAGGCTTGAAGGCGCCTTCCATGCACAGTGAAGGTGCCTTTCAGCAGAAGGCTTTAGCTTCTTTTTCTCTTCCTCTCGCTCTTTCGCATGTGTGATTTCGGCCAACCGACATAAAGCTCATTTGAACCCAATTTCGGCTTTCTCCTCGAGTAACCTTCCTTCCGGCTTCTCGTCCCTCGAACGTCATGTACGTTCTTCTCATCCACTGGTGTACTCATCCGCGACACCTCGTCCCTCAGAAGCACCGAGACCGTCGGCTCTCTCCCACGCCGTCCTTCTCGCTAGCCGCGTCTTCTGCTCGACTTCCTGTGCTCCTAAGCTCCTGCACACTTAGACACAGGGAACAAAACATAACAGGACATAACCTAAACTTGGTTGATACACCAAAAATAACCTTGGGGTTCCAACAATCTCTCCCTTTTTTGAGGTGAACAACCCAAGTTAAGTTAGGATAAACTAACCATAAATTAAAGATTACAATACCAAGCAAAAAATTGCAATACCAAGTAAAGATTGCAAAATTGTAATAAAGTGCAAAAAGATTTTCATTTGTAAATTAAAATTTGAATTTTAACTACTACCTCCCTCTACACTTAATCTTCCCTTCTTCCCCTTTGATCACGAGGTATAAAAAAAAAATATCTAAGGGTAACTTTTTCAGGTTTTCTAAAAAAATGAAAAAACTTATCAAGTTTTTGAAAATAATTTTAAAGTTTTTGACAAACTTTGAAAATAATTTTGTTATTAAAAATAAATAGCAACGTCAAATTTTTATAAACTTTAAGTTTTGAAAAAAAAATTTAAGTTATGAAGTTTTCATACAATTGACAAAGATTGAATGCGTTATTTTAATTAACTATTACATGCTTATCAGTTTGTCAATTAAATATTCAATTCAGTAACTGGCTTCCAAGTTGTGGTGAGGCACCAGACCTTCTTGGTTATTGAATCATCAACTACTTCTAGACAAATCCTCTTAAAGAATTTAAACATTTAATTTTACTTTCTAAAAGCCTAACGGAAATTTTAATTCAAATATTCCTTAGAAACCCAATATAGATTCCTTCCTACTGGGTTAATTAGAGATTTGTAGGGTACATAACTTTTTGGAACTTTTCTAATTTGACCCCTGTGAAATCTAAGATACCAACTTAGTCTTTTAAAATTTTGAGCTTGAACAGTTAAACATGTATGATTTTCTAAGTTTTCTACTTGTGTCCTCAATTTATCATTTTCAATTTTTAATTTTTCAAAATCTTCTAACAGACAAAATTTGGCTAAAATTATTTTTAATTATTTATTTCTTTTTTAAGTTTGCAACAGTCTTTAGTTAATAATTTAACACATTTAAACAACTTATCAGGTGGAAGAGATCGTACCTGACTTACCTTGTCGATCTCGCTATTCGTAGCTCCTCCTGAACTACTACTTTCTTCTGTTGATGCTTCCCCTTCATCGATGCTCTCGATGCTCATTTCGGACAAGCTCTCTTCGTGTTCGTCTTCATGATGACTTGACATCAACGCAAGTCCGGAAAAAGCTTCGACCTCTTATTCGAACGATGTTTCATCTCACGTCGCCTTTAGGGTCTTGTATTTATTCTTTTGGACGGGCTTCTTATTCATGCCTTTGTCCTTCTCGTTGATCTTTAACTTAGGACAGTTGTCTTTAACATGTCCTTTTTCATTGTAGTGGTAACATCTGATTATTCTTCTCTTTCTACCCTGTGGATGGTTAGATTTTCTAGATTTAAGTAATTTTTTAAAATGTCTTACCATCATTACCGTTTCATCGTCGAGAGAGAGGATTCTGAATCTTGTTCGTCTATCTTTGCCTTAAAGGCAATGTTGTTCTTCGGCTCCATCTTCGGATCTACACATCTCGTTTTGTAGACTTCAAAAGTAGAAAATAATTCTTCTAAAGTAGTTGAATCTAAATTCTTAGATATGTAATAAATATATACTAATGATGCCCATTCAACATTTCTAGGGAATGCGTTAAGCGTGTACCTTACTAAATCTCGATTACTTACCTTTTCTGTGAGATTCGTGAATTCAGTGATGAGCTCCTTGATCTTTGAATGAAGGTGTGCAACAGTTTCACCTTGTTATAGTTTGATGTTGGTAATCTGGTTTTTAAGCAGATCCTGTCTCATGAGTTTCGCCTCCGAGATTCCTTCGTGTAATTCCAAGAACTTCTCCCAGAGCTCCTTCGCAAACTCATAGGCTCTAATTCGATTGACTTCTTGTGGCAGAAGAACGCTTAGCGGATGGAACTCTACTTTATCATTTGCCACGAAATCAGCCTGCTCCTTTTTGGTTCAGTGGTATTTTTCTTTACCTTCAGGTGCTACAAAACCAAACTCCATTATTAAAAGTAAATCGAAATTAGTTTTAAAAAATACCTTGATCTTCTTTTCCCAGTTGGCGAAATCTCCCTTGAACTTTGGTGGGTGAATATTTGATCAGGCCATCTAGTGTGCTTCGTTCGGTGGTTAGTCCTCTAAAGCTATTAGGCTCTGATGTCACTTGTAGGACCGGGTTGGCCGGTTGGAGAGGGTTGAGTTGCCTGAAATATTAAAACCAAATTTCTTTCTTGATCTTTCAACTTAGATTAGCAAAGCAATTAAAATAAAAATAACAACTTAAAGGAAAAATGTAAAAGGCCAAGAATTACTTGGTTACAACCTAGATGGTTATTAATCCAAGACAGATGAAAGCTCACTAAGAATCTCCTTCGCTGAAGGCGGAGAAGCCTGTTACACATAATGATAGCTCAGAAAAGACTAGGAAAGTGAATACAAAAGTTGTTACATTTTTCGTAGGTCCAGGGGTCTTTTTATAGCCCCTGGAAAAACTTATTCGTAGGCTGGAAGGCGCCTCTAGCGAGGCCAAGAATAAAACTTTATCCTTTTCCATAACGGCCAGAATTGTCTGGTTGAAGGTGTCTTCCATAGCCATGGAAGGTGCCTTCCATGATGGGTTGAAGGCACCTTCCATGAAGGTTTGAAGGCGCCTTCCATGCACAGTGAAGGCGCTTTCCAGCAGAAGACTTCAGCTTCTTTTTCTCTTCCTCTTGCTCTTCCGCTTGGGTGATTTCAGTCAATCGAAATAAGGCTCACCCGAATCCAATTTCGACCTTCTCCTCGAGCAGCCTTCCTCCCCGGCTTCTCATCCCTCGAACGTTGCGTACATTCTTCTCGTTCACCAGTGTACTCTTCCGCGGCACCTCGCCCCTCAGATGCACCGAGCTCGTCGGCTCTCTCCCATGTCGTCATTCTCGGTTGATCACATCAAAAATAACCTTGGGGTTCCAACAATTTTGTCATGGTTGTCAACGTGCAAAACTATGGCATGAAGACTGCTTATATTTTTGTGAACCAAACATGTATATGGCTAATCATTTTTCCACCCTTCATTGGGAATTCTTGCCGTTGCTGATGAAGGAGGTCTCAGTCTAATGTACCTTCATGAAGTTCAAGAAGCTTATCCATTAGATCCTTAGCATTGTTAAATGGCTCAACGAATTTAGAGAAGGCTCACAACGCAAAACAAGAATAACTTTTATGTTTACTTGTGCCTCTTTTGTTTAATTTACTTGTGCCTCTTTAGCTTGAATAGCAGAGATTCTTCGAGCTCATCAACGAGAGGTGCCCACGCCAATTCAATTCTTGAATTATGTCATTATGAAATATTGCATTATAGATTTCAGATATGAAAAGTTTGCCTATCGAAGAATAGAGGTCGAGGACAAAGGTTGAGCCATATTGGCACTCTCTTAGAGCATCATTTAATTTGTAAAATAAAATTTTAATTCTACTATGTCAGTTGTTAGTCCACCCAAAATTTATACGGAATTGAGACATGATGAAGAAGAGATAAGGCAATTTTAACTATATGTCTATGTTTTCTCTCAGCAGAGTCATTTTGTTCTGAAATGTGAGGACAAGAGACTCGATGAACAATTCTACCAAAGACAATATAACGATGCAAAGCTTGATATTCACCTCCCTAATCAAAATGAAAAAAAGAGTATTTTACGATTAAAATATCGTTCAACTTGATTTTGAAAATTACAGAATATATTTAATAAATTTGATTTCCTTCTCATAGGATAGAGTCAAGTATATTTACTAAAATAGTTAATAAAAATAACATAATATTGGAGACCTTGGTTAAAGAAAATAGGTGCAGGTCCCCAAACATCTGAATGAATTATTTTAAGTAGAAAATTAGAAACATGATCGGATGAAAAGAAAAGCAGCTTATGACTTTTAGATTCCATGCAAACCCACATGAATGAGATGAAGAGGAGGTAAAGAAGTAGGTAAACTATACCTATTGATGATTGACTGAACAATATAAAGAGAAGGATGACTAAGGCGAGCACACCAAGCTAGTTTATTTGTGTGTTCACTAACAAAAGCTTTAATAGAAAAACTTTGAAGATAGTAGAGGTTATTTTTTATTCTCCTAGAAAACAAAATGGTATTAGTTTCTTTATCTTTTATAAGATAATGATTATAATGAATCTCAAAAACGACATTGTTATCGAGACAAAACTAATGTGTACAAAGAAAATTTTTAGTAATAGATGGAACATGAAAGATATTGCTCATGTGAAAAGTATGATATATATATATATATATATGTTTCCAAGATTGACAATTTGCAAACTTGAACTATAGCTACTTGAACCGTATCTTAGTCATAATACGACATTACGTCTGTAAGGATGTTATAATCTAATGTGATATGATGAGTTGCCCCAGTGTCAATATACCAATCAGTAGATGAAAACTCTGTGAGGTTTTTCATGAGAAGGCACAGACGAGAGGACTTTAGGATAAACTTGTGAAGCATGTGGTTGTTTTGAAACCCCAGGACCACCAATGAAATTTGAGTCAAATCGTCTAGGATATTAAATATCAAAATGTCCATTTTTGAGATAAATTTGGCATTTCCTCCTAGTATATGACCAATCATATCTTTTGGAACATTATTTCCAATATGTCCAATGATATGATAAATTTGACATTTTTCTAAACTTTGTATTTAGTCATGATCTTGTTGGTTATGTGACATTGTCCTCTTCTTCTCCAGTAGCATGACGGAAGATGGTTCCGTTGTTGGGCATTATGCTCGGCAGATGAAAGGGTTCGTCCCTTTCGCTGCCGCAAACGGCGGTTTGCTGGAAATGCCAAGGAGACGAAGGGGTGTCCTTTCCCCTTCGTCTTCCTTAGTCTTCTTATAAGAAGCGTCCAAGTGCAGATCGAGAGAAGGAGAGCTTTTGGCGAGGTGATCAGGGAGCACCGAGAGATCGTGTGAGAGCAAAGGGAGAGCATTCGGCTGGGATTTGGCTCGTGAAATTTGAAGCGCTTTCCGATTGCTCCGTGATCGTGCTTCCGACAGCGACAACCTCTTCGTCGACCGCCAACGTCCTCAACAGCACTTCGGCGTCTTCGGTTGCGGTTCTTCGGGAGATCCATGTGAGTAGTTACCGCTTTATTTAATTGCTTTGTTTTAGTTTTCATGTTCTCAAAACTACCAACAATGGTATCAGAGCATGTATAGTTTTGAAAGCATGGAAATCGACGCGAAAAAGCTCACGTTTTCTTCTTCTGTTGTGAAGAAGACGATACTGTTCATCAATTGAATCGATTAACCAATCGATTCAATTGGATTGAATCGATTGAAATGGTTTTTCAATCGATTCAAAATCACAGGAAGAACAGTGCTTTTAACGAAGCACAGTGAGAAGAAGAAACTACTTCAATCGATTGAAGAATCGATTGAAGAGAAAAAAAATAGAATAAACAGTGTTTTTTACGAAGCACTGGAAAGAAAAAAAATCATCAACTGAATCAATTCAAGTATCCTTGAATCGATTAAAGGCATGAATCGATTCAAGAAAAAAAAAAAGGCCTAAACAGTGCTTTTGATCAAGCACTGTAACAAAAAAACGTGAAGAGAAAAAATGCATGCATAATTTTAATTTTTTTTTTCTTCACAGTGCCTAAAATTTAATTAAATATTTATTTATTAATTCATAATACATATCTATATGTATTTAATTAATAAATAAATATATTTAATTAATTTATGGTTCAATTTATCAAAAATGGAACCAGACCAACTTGTCCAATCAAACCCCGGTCTGGTTTAAATTATTAGTTAATTTAAGCATACCAATTTGATTCAATAATATCTAAAGCTGGTTCAAATTATTTGTTGGTTTAACCAGCTCAATTTATTATTGAATTAATAAGGGTGATCTTGACTACAGAAGTTGGGCTGATCAAATATGACCGGATTAGTTCCGTTGTGTCAAAATTTGATCAGAAACATTAGATTTGTTCTAATGAGTCAGACTTAATCCAATGGGCAATTGGACGAGTCAAACGAACCTGAGTTTGATTAATAAGTCTGTGATTGACTCAAATGGGCTTAAACGAAAACAGAACATAGGTCCAATTAGATTAGTTCTAATGAGGACAATAGATTAAGCTTAAGATTCGGATTCATGATCGACCAATCCAATGTATCAGTCACATGAGACTCCCCAAAATAAGGAAATTTGTTTTTCTTAATTGCTTGTGTATACTGTATATTTTGTTCTATATGTGGGAATTGAATTTGACCAGTTTTGTACTGGTCAGTCGGTTTTGTACTGACATCATGTTTTTCAATTCCAGATACAAAGAACGATATACACGATGACTGGTCGCTATGAACGACAACATGAGCTGTGAGAGGAGATCAAGAAGCTGGAATATGACCCGGATCACGGAGTCGGTAGGCTTATTGGTCAGCTCGATTGGTTGTTCTGGAATCTCGAGCAAGAAGGGTATCCAGTTCAGGAAATAGAAGGAAGATTTTCTCTAGTTTATTCATTATCGGAACATCTGAGGCAGATAGCATTCCAACTTTGGGATGATTCTGATGGCCATATCTCATACTCAGAGATGTGCAGACAACTACTTCATCTGCAATGGGGTCCTGATGAATCTGAAGAGGATCCAGAAATGGAGTCTGAAGATTTAGAGGAGGATCCAAATCCTGTAGAATCTGAAGATGATCCTGAAATGAACCTTGAAGAATTTGAAGAGGATCCAGAAATGGATCCTGAAGATTCTGAGGAAGATCCAGAGATGGATTCTGAGGACGATCCAGAGATGGATCCTGAGGAGGATCTAGAGATGGATCCTGAAGGATCAGAGGAGGATCCTCAGGAGTGTGTAGAAGATCCAGAGATGGATCTGATGGATACATCTGAGGCTGATCCACCTATCATAGAATCTGGGATAAACGGGATGCAATTACCCACTGCTCTAGCATTTATCCTAGTGGGAGTAGTGCTAGCTTATCTAGTTTATTAGTGTTCTGTTACTGTCGTTATGTACGAACAGTGTAAGCTCATCTAGTTTTTGAGTCATGTAATAATTTCTGTTGTTTTGTACGAACAGAATTATATAATAAAAGTTAAATTATATGTTAACTAACTTGGAAATGATTAGTTCATTTCATGATATGATTAGTTCATATAAATATGATTCGTTCATATAAAATGATTTGTTCATTAGTTGGGATATGTGTAATATAATTGATCAGTGTTGATTAGGTAAGAACATACAAATGATGAGTGAAAACAATGTTATCACTTGATTTTGTAAACTAACTCTAATTTACACTAAGTTAATAAATAGTTGCACATATATGAATTACACTGAAATAATAAATAATTTGTTTATTTATGTAGATCATGGCAACTAAAAACATCATAGCTGAACTCAATAAGGGTGAGAAATTATATGGGGATAACTACAAAATCTGGCACCTCAAGATACAATATGTTCTTGAGGAACAAGAAGTTCTGGAGGCTGTAAACCAAATCATGGAGGAACCGGTTGAGGGTTCCACAGCATAGCATAGACGTGACCTTGATGCCTACAAGGCATGGAAAAGGAAGGACTCCATTGCTAAGGGCATATTGATTAGTTCAATGATAGATGACCTAGTATTTGAGTATGAGCCATTACCATCGGCTCATGCTGTCTGGGTAGCCCTTAGAGAGAAGTACAGTGGAGTCAGTCTGAGTAAGCTTCGTCAGCTAACTATCAAATTTGATAGTTGTAAGAAGCGCTCGAATGTTACCATGGCCCAACATCTCAGGGAGATGGGTAACATGATTCGAGAGATGAAGACTGCAGGTTATACGTTGACCGATGAACAACAGGTTCAGGCAGTTATCCGTTCCCTTCCTGATTCTTGGGAAACGATGAAACAAAACCTGACCCATAGTGAGAGTATCAAGACTTTCACTGATGTCTCACGCCATGTGGAACTTGAGGCGGAGAGGATTGAATCCGCAAGGATTTCGGGTCAAGCTTTTGTAGTTGAAGGTTCTGGTTCCAAGAATAAGAACAAGTGGTTCAAGAAAGGAAAGGGGAAAGGAAAGGAGGTTAATCTTGTTGCTGCGAAAAACCAAATCAAGAAGAAAGGAAAGAAAATGGACAAAACCTAGGAGCAAGTTGACTGCTTCAACTGTGGCAAGAAGGACCATTTTGCTCGGGATTATATTGAGCCTAAAAAGGTAAAACCATTTTGTCTTCTTTCCACGAGCAATATGTTGCGAGTACAGTGTTGTTAGCTGATTCGTATCCTTTGTGGATTGTAGATTCAGGAGCAACGAACCACGTAGCTCGTGATCGAGCTACATATGTGGAGTACCGTCGGGTACCAGCTGACAACAAATGGATATATGTAGGAAACAATGCAAGAATTGAAGTCAAAGGAATTGGCACTTGCAAGCTCAACCTACGTGGTGGAGGCACCTTGTTTCTACATGATGTCCTGTACGCTCCTGAGATTCGACGGAATCTGGTTTCCGTTATTTGTCTTCTTGATTTAGGTTACAATGTAAATTTTTATAGCCGTTGTGTGGAACTTCGAATTAACTCTGTGTTAATTAGATATGGTTATGTACAAATGGTTTTATGGTTCTTGATGTAGAACCAAATAATAATAGTTGTTTTTCAAACATTGCTCATACTAGTAATGCTGATGTTAATGATGAAATTTGGCATGCTAGATTGGGACATATAGGACAAGAACGAATGAATAGATTAGCTAAGGAGGGCCTATTAGGCACTCATGCTAAGATTAACTTGTCTATATGTGAGCATTGTCTTGCTGGAAAGACGACTAGGAAACCATTTGGTAAGGCTATAAGGGCTGATTCACCATTGCAATTAATTCATTCGGATATTTGTGGTCCAATGAATATGAAGGCTAGAAATGGGAGTTCTTATTTCATTACATTTATCTATGACTTCACACGTTTTGGTCATGTGTATTTGATTTCTCACAAATCCGAAGCATTGGATTGCTTTATTCGTTACTTGAACGAAGTTGAGAATCAATTGGAACGTAAGGTTAAAACCTTGCGCACTGACCGTGGAGGAGAATATTTGTCTGATCAGTTCAAGACAATGTGTAATGAGAAAGGGATTATTAGACAGCTAACTATCCCTGGAACTCCACAGCAAAATGGGGTTGCTGAAAGAAGAAATAGGACTCTTCTTGAAATGGTTAGGTCTATGATGTCGCAAGCTAATTTGCCAATCTCCTATTGGGGAGATGCATTGCTAGTAGCGACTTATATACTTAACAAAGTGCCTTCAAAGTCAGTCCATCTACCCCACATGAACGTTGGACAGGCAGAAAACCGGATTTGAGTAATCTGAGACCTTGGGGGTCAGCTGCCTACGTTCTGTTGGTGCGGTTAGCACTAATGGTCTAACTCAGGTTTTGATGAATGACAAATCAGGTTAAGTTAGGTTTGTTGTTGTCTGACACTTTTATCAAGTGTGCAGGAAAAGTCCAGCTAGGTCGACGGGCTGACCGGACAGCTGGCGAGAAGTCCAAGCGGGTCGACGGGCTGACCGGACGCTTGGCGAGAAGTCCAGCTAGGTCGACGGGCTGACCGAATAGCTGGCGAGAAGTCCAGCTAGGTCGACGGGCTGACCGGATAGCTGGCGAGAAGTCCAAGCGGGTCGACGGGCTGACCGGACTCTTGGCGAGAAGTCCAGACGGGTCAACGGGCTGACCGGACGTCTGGGGTAAGTGAGGTAAGTCACCGAGGAGAGTCCAGTGAGCGTTCCGGTAGGGAACATTAGGCGTTGATCCGCTTAGATCCATTTCGGATATCTGAGTCGAGATCGTGACTAGATTCCGGTCTCAAAGACGGAATCTAAGTCATACTTGCTCATCTATAAAACTGCGCTAACATTCTTTGTTGCAGGGTACATTTGCCTCGGACTAACCTTTTCTTGCAGGAGAAGGACTTTCGGAGAAAGAGTCCGGGCGCGGAGGATCCGGGCGGAAGGCAAATTTCATCCAGCCGAGTCGCCGCCACGTGGAGCATCATGGTTTGTGCACGCTCCGTGCGCCGGGGATCCAGCGCCCGACAAGATATAAAAGAAGCCCGTGCAGGAGCTTGAACCAATCATTCGAGAACTCTTCGATCTGGTCCTGCTGCTCCACGTTCCTGCGACGCTAACAAAGCTCCGACAAAGTGCTTCTTCGTCTTTTTGGTTAATTTCCTTGTCGGTATTACTTTGTTTCATTAGCATTCCTTGTACTCATTTTGTAATTATATTCGAATTGCTAGTGATTGCCCAACGAAAGTGGTCAAGGACCACGGGCCTTCGAGTAGGAGTCGTCACAGGCTCCGAACGAAGTAAAAACAACTGTGTCTACTTTTCTTTTCCGCTGCGCTTATACTCGAAATTTTCGAATCGATATTCACCCCCCCTCTATCGAACCTATCGGTCTTACAAGTGGTATCAGAGCAGGTACCGCTCTGATTTGGTGCAACCACCAATCAGACAGGGGGTGAAATATTTTTCAATTCCAAACTGATATTATTATCTTTTTGGAAGATTTTTTTCGTTACACTTAGAGTTCTTTTTTTTTCCGCACTGCTAATCCAAGACGAAGTCTTGGGATTTCCTTTTTTCCAGTTAATTTAGTGTGTGCAGGATAAGATGTCTCAACAAGAAGGCTTCAGCACAGTTCGTCCTCCCCTATTCAACGGGGATGACTTTTCGTACTGGAAGAGAAGAATGGAGGTCTACATGAAGACAGACTACGACCAATGGATGAGCGTCACAAAGGCTTATAAAATTCCAGTAGACAACTCCGGGAAAATAATAGACCCTGAAGAATGGACAAATGATTTAAAGAAAAAGGCATCAATTGAAAACAAAGCCATCAACACTCTACACTGCGGACTAACACGAGAAGAACTGAACCGGGTCGGACCGCATGAAAACGCTAAGGAGCTCTGGGATAAACTGATCGAGCTGCACGAAGGAACAAGCGACGCGAAGGTAACAAAAAGAGATTTGCTGTTAAATAAAATTTTTAATATAAAATGCAGGAAGGAGAAACGGCAAGTCAGCTCCACGCGAGGGTCAAAGATATCCTCAACGGTCTCCACGCGATAGGACACCAAATGGAGAACCGAGACTTAATAAGGTACGCGTTAAATGCTTTTCCGCGAAATAATTTGTGGGCATCAATTGTAGATGCCTACAAAATTTCAAAAAATTTATCTAAATTAAAATTGGATGAACTCTTCTGTGAATTAGAACTTCATGAGCAAACTAACGCCGGGGTCGAGAAAGGTGTAGCTTTATTCGCAAGTTCATCTAAAGAAAAGAAGACGAAGAACACCTGGTGAACCTGGTAAGGAAAATGTTCACCAGGAAAAAGAGAAACTTCAGCAAACAGGATCTTCAGAAGATCAGTTCGCCAGCCGACTCAAGAAATGTCACATGTTTCGGATGTAACAAAAAGGGGCACTACAAGAACGAATGCCCAAGATTGAAACTTGACAAACCAAAGTCAACAAAGAAGAAAGCCCTCAAAGCAACATGGGACGATTCCTCCTCAGACGAATCGGAGGGAGAAAGGCAAAAGCACCAAAGTCACCTCACGCGCTCGCGAAGCTGAAACGGAAGACGAATCAGAGGAATCGGAAGACGGGTCCGAACCCGAATCAAGCCACGAGTCCGCACTCGTTTCCGAAGGTTCCGAAGAGGTATACCTAAACTTAAATCGTAAATTCTTTAGAATTATCTCGTGTTTAAATAAAAAATTAGTTAAATTGGAAAATGAAAATAAATCACTTCTTGAAGAAAATCAAAACCTCAAGGAACAATTAAAAAATTCGAATCCAACTCAAGACCGAACACTTGAGGAGGAGAATTTATCATTAAAAAGTGAAATTAATAAGTTAAAAGAATTGTTGGAAAAATTCACAACAAGATCTAAAAATTTAGATTTAATTCTAAATAACCAAAAGGCATGCTATAATAAAACCGGACTTGGATATAAGTCAAAATCAAACAAAACCTTTAAATCATTATTAACCCAACACAAAGTAACTAAACAAGCTTGGGTCCCGAAAGCGTGCTTAACCACGCAAGTAGGACCTAATCAATTCTATATACCTAAAGATAAAATACATTATATAAACTTGAATAAATCAGATCAAAAACTAAAAAATAAATTTAACTTGAAATCAAAATTCAAAACTCAACAAAATTTAGACTATCACCAAGTTGATTATAACTATAAAAAGAATCGACACAAACCCAAAATCTAAATTAATGGCCAATAATTCAGGGGGAGGCTCCAGAATAGCTGGCACCTCCAAAACTAACATACCCGACAGGGTAACTAACCCGACAGGGTAATTAGGATTAGTTAAAAAGAGACCGAGGTTAACTTGACTCATGGTACTGGTGAAGTTTTTGGATGATAGTACGTTAGGGAAGCTTGGGCATCGCATGTCTAGAAAGATATGGCTTCGATCTGGTGCATTTGGCCAAGTGGAACTGACCGAAGCTACCCTTAAACGAATCCTAACCAGTTAGACCAAGATTTAGTACTAAGTTCCGTGGATAGGACTATTCGGAAAACTTCGAAAGGTTGGTTACTTCTAATGATGTCCCTGTGACTCACCAAGCTTAGAAGTTTATCCGAAGAATGCCTATTTGTGGAAACCAAAACTAAATCTGAATCTAACACAAGTCAAACCAAAAGTCTGTAATCAAACTAATTTCATCTCACAAAATCATAGGATTCCCTGATTGATAACATAGATCGGGTGAGATGAATTAGACTTATTTTAATTTTAAACTTAAAAATTAATTTCAAAAATTTTAATTTTAAACTTAAAAATCAATTTCAAAAATCTTAATTTTAAACTTAAAAATCAATTTCAAAAATTTTAATTTTAAACTTAAAAATTAATTTCAAAATTTTAATTTTAAACTTAAAAATTAATTTCAAAATTTTAATTTTAAACTTAAAAATTAATTTCAAAATTTTAATTTTAAACTTAAAAATTAATTTCAAAAATTTTAATTTTAAACTTAAAAATTAATTTCAAAAATTTTTAATTTTAAACTTAAAATTAATTTCAAAATTTTAATTTTAAACTTAAAATTAATTTCAAAATTTTAATTTTAAACTTAAAATTAATTTCAAAATTTTAATTTTAAACTTAAAATTAATTTCAAAATTTTAATTTTAAACTTAAAATTAATTTCAAAGTCTTAATTTTAAACTTAAAATTAATTTCAAAATCTTAATTTTAAACTTAAAATAATTAAACTTAAAATTAATTTCAAAATTTTAATTTTAAACTTAAAATTAATTTCAAAAGTTTAATTTTAAACTTAAAAATTAATTTCAAAAATTTTAATTTTAAACTTAAAATTAATTTCAAAATTTTAATTTTAAACTTAAAAATTAATTTCAAAATCTTAATTTTAAACTTAAAAATTAATTTCAAAATTTTAATTTTAAACTTAAAATTAATTTCAAAATTTTAATTTTAAACTTAAAATTAATTTCAAAATTTTAATTTTAAACCTAAAATTAATTTCAATTTTAAACTTAAAATTAATTTCAAAATTTTAGTTTTAAACTTAAAATTAATTTTAAAAGAAACTTAAATTAATCTCAAAATTTAAATTGAAACTTAAAGTTTTCAAAATCTTACTAAAAAAAAAAAAAAAAAAAAAAACTGTGGTAGGATTGAAGAACTCGGGCGCCTCGCCCTAATCAACCCCGGGCGCCGGAGTCCCCTATAAATAAGGGGCAGCAGGCGCCCCCAACCTCTGCCCCACCAATTTTCACTTTGAACCTCAGTGCGAAAGTACTCTAAATTAAATTTTCGTGCGGTGAAGACGCTGTTGCGATTCAACCGAGGTCGTCAAATCTATATTTTTTCGATGGCTCCTCGGTAAAATATTCTTCCCCTCTCTAAAATAATTTTTTTTGTTGTCTTCTAAATTTTTTTCATATATATACAGTAAGAAACGAACAAATACTGGTGCTGGACCCTCCAATGCTAGTACAGACCCTAGGTTTCCCACAGACGAACATAGGATTAAATTTGAGTCCACCATCTATAAGGCCATTAGGACTACCTGCATAGATAGAGCCTTCTTCCTAAGGTCATGTCCCTCTGCCTTAGAGGTTATAGGCCACTACAATTTAAGGAACCTTGTAGAATGTACCAGTCCAATAAACATAAGTCTATGTGCCGAATTTTGCAATAACTTAGTAAAAATAGATGACTTCACCTATACCACTAGGGCAGCAGGCACTGATATCGTATTTTCCCCTACGACTATTAGAGAGTTTTTAGAGTTGCGTCCTTCTACTTGCCCCTTTTTGTGCTATCCTCCGAGGGATCTACCGTTCGACGATCCCTACTCACATATTACTCTCGATACGATGTATTCGTATTTTTTTGGGGGAGAGAGAGATCCCACTGTGACACAGTTTAGGTCAGTAGAACTTAAAGTCCAGGACTACGCTCTTTATAGAGTTGTAGTTCTTTGTATTTTACCACTGACCACTCGGGACATCGCTGTGATGCGCCCATTCCATTCATTCCTACTTTATGCCCTGATTCATAGGTTGGAGATTGACATTAGCCTACATATCTTCTCCACCATCACTTACGCAGCCGGATACGTGACTGACAGTCGAGTCCATATGCCATTTGGTCACATTTTGACAGCCTATATGTCCTCACTGCACATTGATGTCACTAGAGGAGACGTTGCCCATATGACCGAGTTCGATGTTATATCCTCTCGGAACTTCTCCTTAGCCGGCATCCAGGTAGATAGAGATGACGGGACTATGACTTGGCGGAGGGGGGCACAGCACCAGCCCGATCCAGACGCACAGATGGACGAGTTCATGCTCGCACTATTTCCGGAGGAAGCCGCACCGGCTCCACCACCACCCCCAGCTCGGGCACCATGACACGCTTCCCGCACTCTAGCCGACCGTATGACCGGACTAGAGAGAGCCATGGCGAGTCTCCAGCAGGAGAACTCCGATTTTCATCGGGACATGCGGCGAGAGGTTGCCGAGTTACGAGCTGCCGGGGACACCCGCCACACTGAGCTGATGACACTTCTTCGATCCTTGGGGTCTGGACCACCCTCTTCATCATCTCAGTAGCTTTAGTGATGACCTACTTCTGTAGCTACACTATTTGTAAAATATTTTTGGAGTTATCTAGTGATATTTCAAACTTACATTGAATATATTCTTACTCAATAGACTAGGATCCTTCAAAAATACTTTCAAAACTGAGTTTATCAACTTATAGGCTAAACTTGTTTGATTTCAAAATTTCCATTTTTAGACTTTCAAAAACAGTTTTGGCCTTAGACTAGTCTTACATCCTTAGAAAGCATGTACCCATAGGTTTAGTTCTTGAGCATCTCACCAACACCTTAGGTTTACCTTGCTTGTGGTTGATAAACATAGAAAGGGGTGAGATGCATAGGCCATCTGTCTGGACCTAAGATGCTTATTTCAGTGCATCAGTATCAGTCTGGACGTTAAATACAATTCAAATATTAATCAGATTAAAGTTCATCAGTCAAATCAAACACTGACTGATTATAATTAACTTAATCTGACTAACCAAGTGAAAGCTACTATTTTCTAATAGTTAGTTAGTACCTAATTGGTTAGACAGCTGGTTAGATAACAAATTCAGGGGGAGAAATAAACTACTTTAGTTTTCCAAAATGAATTTTCAACTTAATTTTTAAAATCAAAGTTTAAAAATAATTTGTTTAAAATTGTGAAATTTTTAATCTCACAAACTTTTTACCTATTCTTTGAAAACTGAACTTTTCAAGTAAAGATTTAAACTTAATCTTACTTAAAAAATTGTCCTGAGTCTATTTCTTAAAAATTTGATTTTACTTAATTTTGACAATTTAATTTGAAAGATAAATTTTACAGAGTTTAGTTTACAAACTAAGCTTCTCAAAATTATTTTCCTTGATTTTGAAAATTGAATCTTGTACACTTAGTGTTGAAAAATAAATTTCAATTAGTTTTGAAAACTAGACTTTTCAAACTTAGTTTTGGAATTTTGGTTTTGAAAACTTATGTTTAAGTAGCATTTCAAAGTTGAAACTTGTTTTGGACCTTATAGACGTATGTTTAAACTCAGCATTTTTTTAAAAACTAAAAGCTAACGCTTTAAACAAAATTTCAAAACTTTATACTCCCCCAAGTCAATTTGATCTTCTCTTGGATTTAAAAACACAGTTATTGTTCAAGGTATTATTGTTTTCGGTATTTCTCACTGTGTATCTTTACCCTTGTTTTTTGATGAATGCCAAAGGGGGAGGGTTAGGTTGGTTAAGTTAGAGCAACTTAATGCAAACTTGAAAAAACTAACTTAAACCTTAAAAAAAAAAAAATCATGCTTGATTCTTGCATATTTCTTATCACTAACTTAACCAGGTTGTCATTCCATCAAAAAGGGGGAGATTGTTGGTGCGGTTAGCACTAACGGTCTAACTCAGGTTTTGATGAATGACAAATCAGGTTAAGTTAGGTTTGTTGTTGTCTGACACTTTTATCAAGTGTGCAGGAAAAGTCCAGCTAGGTCGACGGGCTAACCGGACAGCTGGCGAGAAGTCCAAGCGGGTCGACGGGCTGAAGCGAGAAGTCCAAGCAGGGTCGACGGCCGACCGGATAGTGGCGTCCAGCCAGGTCGACGGGCTGACCGGATAGTCGGCGAGAAGTCCAAGCGGTCGACGGGTGACCGGACGCTGGCGAGAAGTCCGACGTCAACGGGCCGACCGGACGTTTGGCGTAAGTGAGGTAAGTCACCGAGGAGAGTTCCAGGACTTCCGGTAGGGAACATTAGCGTCGATCCGCTTAGATCCATTTCGGATATCTGAGTCGAGATCGTGACTAGATTCCGGTCTCGGAAAGACGGAATCTAAGTCATATTTTGCTCATCTATAAAACTGTGCTAACATTCTTTGTTGCAGGGTACATTTGCCTCGGACTAACCTTTTCTTGCAGGAGAAGGACTTTCTGGAGAAGAGGGTCCGGCGCCGGAGGGGATCCGGAGGATCCGGGCGCCCGAAGGCAAATTTCATCCGAGTCGTCGCCACGTGGAGCATCATGGTTTGTGCACGTCACGCTCCGTGCGCCGGAAGGATCCAGCGCCGACAAAGATATAAAAGAAGCCCAGTGCGTGCTTCAGAACCAATCATTACTGAGAACTCTTCGACTGCTGGTCCTGTTGCTCCACGTTCCTGCGACGCTAACAAAGCTCCGACAAAGTGCTTCTTCATCTTTTTGGTTACTTTCCTTGTCGGTATTACTTTGTTTCATTAGCATTCCTTGTACTCATTTTGTAATTATATTCGAATTGCTAGTGATTGCCCAACGAAAGTGGTCAAGGACCACGGGCCTTCGAGTAGGAGTCGTCACAGGCTCCGAACGAAGTAAAAACAACTGTGTCTACTTTTCTTTTCCGCTGCGCTTATACTCGAAATTTTTGAATCGATATTCACCCCCCCTCTATCGAACCTATCGGTCTTACACGTTCATGATAAGACTCACGAATATGGAAAACTAGGACCCAGAGGTAAGAAGTGTATCTTTATAAGGTACTCTGAGACCTCTAAAGGTTATGTTTTTATTGGTGAGCGACAAGATGGAACCATCTCTGAAATAGAGTCAAGAGATGTTACTTTTCTAGAAACTGAGTTCCCAACACGAGGTGAAGTTGATAAGACAATTCCTCTATATGAGATAGAGGAGGAGGATAATGTTCCTTTATCAACAAATCAGGAGATGCCTGAATCTAGTCAACCGAGTGGGAGTAATTTGCCACTGAATGAGTCAGTTTCTCAACAGTCTAACCTTCGAAGAAGTAGTCGTCAGATTATTCCACGAAGAAGGTTTGATATTGAGAATGAGGCATTAATGGTTCTCCCAGTTGACGATGAGGAACCTCGAACAGTTGAGGAAGCTATGAGCAGCTCAGTTAGAAAAGAATGGAAAGTTGCAATGGATGAAGAAATGGAGTCAATGAGAAAGAATCAAGTTTGGGATTTAGTCGATCTTCCTCCGGGCCGAAGGGCTATTGGGAATAAGTGGATTCTCAAAGTAAAGAGGAAAGCAGATGGATCGATTAATCGATACAAAGCTCGATTAGTTGCAAAAGGATATACCCAAATGGAGGGTATTGACTTTGAAGAGACATTCTCCCGAGTTGTAAAGTTTGTGTCAATACGTGTCATCCTAGCTATAGTAGCACACTATGACATGGAATTACATCAGATGGATGTAAAAACGGCTTTCCTTAATGGTAATCTTGACGAAGAAATTTATATGGTACAACCAGAAGGTTATGTTGCTGAAGGCCAAGAGAAAAGAGTATGTAGACTTCGGAAGTCTATATATGGGCTAAAGCAAGCGTCAAGACAATGGAACATAAGATTTAATGAAGTAATATTATCTTATGGTTTCGAAATGATCAATGAGAATCATTGTGTTTACCTAAGGAAGGAAAAAGGAAAGCTTGCCATTTTATCATTATATGTTGATGATATGCTAATAGCTGGAAGTGACATAAAGTGTGTGATAGAAGTCAAAAGTTGGCTTTCATCACAATTTGACATAATAGATATGGGAGAAGCAGAGTACATCTTAGGAGTGAAGATCGTTAGAGATCGATCAAAGAGGCTTTTGGGTTTGTCTCAAGAAGCTTATATCATTAAGATGCTACAACACTTCAATATGTCAGATTGCAACATTGAACAGACGCCTATTGCGAAAGGTACTATCTTGAGCAAAAGTATGTATCCCAAGACTCCTGAGGAAATAGACGAAATGAAGAAGAAACCATATGCCAGTGCTATTGGTAGTTTGATGTACACTATGTTGTGTACTCTTCCCGATATAAGCTATGCTGTTGGCTTAGTTAGTCGTTTCCAGTCAAACCCAGGATCGAGACACTGGAAAACGGTGAAGAGGATATTCAGATATCTTAAAGGAACAGCTGATTATTGCCAAGGATCAGATATGAACCTAAGTGGCTACTCAGATGCAGATTGGGCAGGGGACCTTGATGACAGAAAATCCACATCTGGCTATGTCTTCTTGCTGAATGATGGCGCCATCTCATGGAACAGCAAGAAGCAGGCTTGTGTAGCCTTGTCGACAATGGAAGCTGAGTATGTGGCTTGTGCAGCGGCTGTGCAAGAGGCTGTCTGGCTAAAGGTTCCTGAAGCATCTGAGAATTGCTGAGGATAGTGGGAGTCCTGTTACTGTGTACTGTGACAGTCAAGCTGCGATAGCATTTTCCAAGGATCCCAAATATCACAGCAAAGGCAAGCATATAGAAATTAAGTATAATTTTGTAAGGGATATTGTTGACAAGAAAAAGATTATTCTTAAGTACATCCCTACACGGAATATGCTTGCTGATCCTTTTACTAAGTCATTGACTAAAGAGTCATTTCATGGTCATATGAAGTCTTTGGGACTTCGGAGAATGTAACAATTGTAAAGACATTTTGATAAATAAAAAATTCCATGATCTATTCAGTGTATATGTCTTGGTTACATTCGAATAAAAGTCTCGATAAGCATGTTGGCAGATTGGGATTGGTCCACTCACATGGACAATCATCTCTATTTGTTAAGTACGAATAGAGGTAAGACCGTTGCTTATGGGAGAACTTTTGTAGCTGTGAATAGAGACATACCCATAAGTTAAGGTCGCCTTGATATTTGTGTCAAGATGAGATCATTTGTGTAATGATTGGAGTAAATGCACCCACCATTTACTGAATCTGCTTGAAGCCAGATTAGAATTCATATGTTGAATTCAGGATTAGACATTGGGAATGTCTAGATCATAATCTGTACGATGTTAAAATTAGGAAAAACATGCGCTCTTTTTGGTAAAGAGAATAACATCGTAGCATGTGATTCATACCACATGTGCTATGGCGACAAGAAGGGTTGTAGGAGAATGGATCCCTGCTTCTCTACTATGTGAGACCCTTGAGATTAGTTAATCTCGATTTAACCCTAAGTGACTATTTAGCTGTCTACTTGAAGTTCTGATTAGTGTCTGCTACTTTAGCATGTTTCCTATTGACTATGGATGATTCGGTCTATGGAGCATAACTAGGAAAGCAACTGATTAGAGTGAATGGATTCTAGCTAAAAATGAAGATTAAGATTGATTTACATCTGCGACATTTATTCACTGGTACCGGTTACATTTTTAGTTCAGTACATAAAATGTAATTGTGAATAATTTGTTTGATTGGAGGTGTTGAACATGCTCTTGACATATGGTCAATATGAGGGATTAGAGATGTTCATGATGATGTAAATAATTTAATCTGGGGTAAAGGCAAGCCATTTATGTCTATGATTTGTTCTATGGACATTTATGTCTCTGATTTGTTCTATGGAGCAGCTAAGTAAGGTGTGACAATCTTCTTAGCGATTGAATGCTCACTGTGCTTGCTGTCGCACGAACCATTTTCCCTAATGTATGGAATGGATGTTCTGATCTGGTCTTCGTGACTTGATTCTCATAAAGTCTGTGTGACTTATTTGGTCTTTGTGACTAAATTTTGCTCTGGTCTTCGTGACTTGATCCTCATAAAGTCTTCGTGACTTATTTGGTCTTTGTGACTAATTTCTCTCTAGTCTTCGTAACTTGATCACCTTGTAGTCTATGTGACTGACATGGTCTATGTGACCATATGGATTGACTTGGACGAGTGGGAGATGTTGGGCGTTATACTCGGCAGATGAAAGGGTTCGTCCCTTTCGCTGCCGCAAACGGCGGTTTGCTGGAAACGCCAAGGAGACGAAGGGGTGTCCTTTCCCCTTCGTCTTCCTTAGTCTTCTTATAAGAAGCGTCCAAGTGCAGATCGAGAGAAGGAGAGCTTTTGGCGAGGTGATCAGGGAGCACCGAGAGATCATGTGAGAGCAAAGGGAAAGCATTCGGCTGGGATTTGGCTCGTGAAATTTGAAGCGCTTTCCGATTGCTCCGTGATCGTGCTTCCGACAGCGGCAACCTCTTCGTCGACCGCTGGCGTCCTCAACAGCACTTCGGCGTCTTCGGTTGCGGTTCTTCGGGAGATCCATGTGAGTAGTTACCGCTTTATTTAATTGCTTCGTTTTAGTTTTCATGTTCTCAAAACTACCAACAGTTCCGGCGGCAATAGCTTTCGCTGGAACAGAATTTTCAGTGAGACAACACCTTTAATGCTGTGGCTGGAGCAAAGAAGTCGATCGACGTCTGGTGGGTAGGGCGGCAGAAACTGAACAGATTGAATAACTTATCTGGAAAGAAATAAAATAAAGTAAAGGTGACTGGAGTAAAGGTGACTGGAAGCAATGAGGCTACACATTCCTCCTTTGGTCGGCTCGGAGATCCCTTCTGCGAAACTAACGGCAGTGACAGAACAGGAGGTTCTCCAGCGTGAGCAACACTCTGATGTAGCCGGAGCAGAAAAACTGGCTGACGTCCAGTGGGCAGGGCAGTGCAAAATGATCTAGTCCTTAATCCCACTTCCCAACTAACTTTATAGAAGTGTGAAGTAGTTGAATCAATGCTATAATTATGTTTTACTTGAAGAATTAAAGAAGACAAGAATGAAAGAGTAGAATAATTAGAATTTACCAAAGCACTCTTCTTAAGTTAAACGGTAACTCTAGAACCAGTTGTATTTTCATCTTAACTATCTTACTTTTTGTATGCTTGTTTCTGATGCAGAAAAGAAGAAGAAGATGAACTATGTGATATATGTTATGGGATTTTATGGTATATTGTCTAGTTTGACAGGAATAACGTAGTAGATTGACTTTGTTTTAGATTTTGTATGTGCACGATGATGTATCTTTTGCATTAGATCTTTGGTGGGATGTTTGATTTTGTTATGTGGATCACTGTTGTTTATAGTTCTTTTTGTTATATACATATGGGATGTTTGATTTTGTTATGTGGATCTTTGTTGTTTATGGTGATTGTATCATATTTACAGGTTTAGGTTTATATGTATGAACGATGGAATAGAATGTAAATCTGTGATTCAGGAAAAATTTTGATTTTGTGACAACAAATACCAAATCTTCTATGAAAAGAGATTTCGTCCCTGATCAGTGACGAATAAATTCGTCGTTGATCAGGGTTTTGGATTATTTTTATTCGTCGTTGATCAGGGATGAAAACAGTGTTCGTCCCTCTGTTTTCATCCCTGATCGGTGATGAATAAATTCGTCACCTTATCAGGGTCCAAGATTATTTTTCATTCGTGATCCATAATCGACGACGAATAAATTCGTCGTTGATCAGGGACGAACACTGTTTTCATCTCTGATTAGCAATGAATAAATTCATCATTGATTAGGGATGAAAATATTTTCGTCCCTGATCTTTGATCAATGACGAATAAATTCGTCGCTGATCAAGGATGATTACGTTTTCGTCCATGATCAACAAAGAATTTTGCGACGAATTGATTATTTGTTGTAAAATTTTGTGACAAATTTATGTTTTTCGTCACGAAAATCTGCAACGAGCTATTTGCAACGAAAATATAGTTATCACTAATTTCGTCGCCAAAAAATTTTGCGACAATTTTTTTTAAAAAAATTTATGGCAAATCATTATTATTATTTTTCTAGTGGTTGGTTAATTAGTAAGGTAATTAGGGTGGCGGCCAAGATGGAGAGGAAGATGGAGCGGGATCAGATGCTGGTCAAAACAGAGAGGAAGGGGAGGTCCGGGACTGGGTGGCGACCAAGAAGAGGAAGGTGAAGTTGGAGCTCCTCTCCCCGCTAACCAAATCCAATAAGAAGAAAATTAATGAGGTTTGTCCCATTAACGCTTGCTGCTTAATGTAAAATTAAAAATTAATTACGCACATGGAGTTATGTTGGAGAATGATTTGATGTAGAAAATAAATTATCCCGACCATTAGCGACCTGCTAAAGTTTGTTGGGCAGATCAAAATATCTCAAATTTCAATTTTAACGTAGATTATTAATTTAATCACAAATTCATAAATTTATCCATTTTAAAACAAATACTCATTAATCTCTATGTAATATTGAAGAGGAAGATTTTTGATTAATTTTTTCAATCATGTCAAATTGAGAATTATTTTAATAATTTGATTAAAATATTTTACTAAATAAATCGAGTATTCTCGCTGAAATTTAATAACATGAAAAATGATAAATTATTATTTTCAATTTGTGAAGAATGAAGAAGTTTATCAGTACTCAAAATGCCTAAATAATAAATTCTACTTTTAAAATTATTAAATCACATACAGATTTCTCAAAATATCTTACCAATCTCCTCCTAATTGTAAAATCATGGCCACAAATCATAGCCGTTTTGCGGTCGAGCCGACGGTGAAATCATGGCGAGGAGGTCACTTAGACCACTATGACATTTGGTTAAGCAAACATTTGATCGTGATTTTTGCTAACTGCTAAGTGCGGTGGCTTGGTTGCAATTTCACAGCAAGTTCGCCCCACTTAAGGCTTGTTGAGCCATCCCTTGTTGGTCAAATCGATTAATTAATTAAGTCAATGTTAAATTTAGGATGACGGTTCAGTTCTATGAAAATTTTCTATCGGCTGCTAAAGTAAATCAAAAAGTGCTCACGACAGACAACTCAAAAATTTAGTATCCCTTGGCTGCGCGTTCTATTTGGAAGAAAAATTCTTACAAATATATTATAACTGAGAATCGAACTGTAAATATTTATGTGACAACTTAGCACCTTCTATTGCACCATAGTCCTGGGACTGGACAAATCGAAGATAGAGAAGGTAGATGTGAAGGACCAAGGGATATATTTTTGGAAAACTAATATGAATTCGTAATAAAAATCAGAAAGAGTAGACTATATAATTTTGAATATTTGGGAGCACTAAGTAAGGATGAGCATAGAAAATCATCCTATTAATTTAAGACAAAATTTTCATGCACTTCCCTAACCAAACACGATAGATATCAATTTATCTAATTGTCCTTTATATTTTTTTTAAGTACAGAAAGTTTAAAAATAAGTATAATTCTTCGTAAATTCAGCATATTAAAATAAAATCTAGCATATTTTCTATCAAATTGAGCATTACTCTTTTTTCACCTCAATTAAATGGAAAATATACTAGATTCTTTTTAAATTGTGCTCAATTAGATGGAAGATATACTATATTCTTTTTAAATGATGCTGAATTTGGGAGGAATTATATTAAGCGGGAAAAAATTCGTACTTAATTTGATAGAAAATATACTTGATTCTATTTTAAAGTGCTGAATTTAACTGAAATTATGCTCATTTTTAGACTTTTTGTACCTAAAAAATATGAGGGACAATTTGATAGAAAATATATTTGATTCTAATTTAAAGTGCTGAATTTAAAAGAAATTATATTCATTTTGGGACTTTTTTACTCATTTTCGGACTTTTTTTATTCATTTTTGAACTTTTTATATTTCAAAAAGATGAGGGACAATTAGAGAATAATGCTTGCACAAGAGAGTTGAAACAAATAAAATTTTACATGCAAGGAGTGGAAATAAATTTTTTTAGATATAGAAACTGCATGTAAAGTTAAAATTATGATTGGAGATTTTTTTCTAATTAACTCTTAATTAATTTAAATCCTATTAGTAATGATGAGCACATAAAAATTGGATAATCTGTATTTTAAATCATATTTTCTTCTTTTTTTTTTTTTTTTTTATCAATTTAATAGATTAGGTTTGAAAAATGGCCATTTTTCTAATTACTAATTTCTCTAAGACACCCTTTATTTTTTTTTTCTCCCTTCCAACATTTCTAAACCAAGTTTAATATATTTCACATGCTATATAATTATATAATTTATAAGATATTTATTATAATTTTTATATAAAAATAAATTTATAATTATATTTTAGATAGATAAATTAATAAATAATTTTTTATGAGAATTAATGAGGTTATAGATAATTATGTAGTAAGAAAGGCGATTCGTTCACTCCAACACCCCTATCAATCCGTCCTTAGTCGAATACGAATGAGATAAATCATGGCAGACTATAGACAATTATGCTTCTTGTAATTGTAGATTTATCTCATCTAATTTTTAAGTATATTTATTAAGTTAATTGAGTTTTTTTTTATAGATCCTATTAAATTAAATCATTAGGCACTAAGCATCCGCGGTGAGATCCCTAACTACAGTGTATTTACAGATATTTTTCTTCCAAATGAGATATGCAGCCACGGGATGCTCGATTTTTAGGTCGTCCGCCGTGAGCGCTTCCCAATTTATCTTAACGGACGATGAGAAACTTCTATAGGATCAAATCGATAGCTCCAGATTCAATGTTACCGGTTCATCATTTTTTATTATTAAATTAAATCATTGATTCATAAAACTTATATGGCATTCATTTTTAATCTATTATAAATAATTTAAACAAATATAGTATTTTTTTATCTATTTAAATTCAAAAATAAATTAACAAAATAATAATTATGTTACATGTTAAAAAAAACTTTAGGCAATAAATTCATGTAACTAAATAAATATAAAATATAGAGTTGAGAAGTCTCAAATAACACTCTAATCTTTCGCCTAAGTTAGCTCCAAGGGCGGAGCCAGGATGCTCGACGGTGACAAGAAGAGAAAAATATCGATTTTATTATAGAAAAAAGGAGAAAATGGAAGAGAAAGCGGAGGCTAGCCTGGGCATTGGCGTTGGTATCAACGTCGGCATGGCCCATAGCCCGGGTAGATCACCCGGGCTGACTCCGCCATTGACTTGGCTCAAATAAGTTGACAGGCTAGTTTACAAAGAAAAAGAGAAAGATGCACTTATTGTTATTGTAATAGTTCATCTAATAGCTAGGCTTGGTCTAACTTTATCTATTATTTATCGATTAAATAAATAATAAAATAATTTAAGATAATATCAACTTTAAAACATCCAACAAATTAAGCAACTTTCTAAGTTCATAGACATCGTTAACTATATGCATGCAGAGTTTTGTATTGTTGATAAACATTAGTAAATCGATTTGATTAGTTGCATAAATTCTCAAGAGACGTGAGAAAGTTCACAAGCCATAATTTATCTAATTAATGATGCATGACAAATAAAGGGTTTCAATAAACATACATTAATTTCACAAAATAAAAAATAAACTAAGCATATCAACATTAATTAGGATCTTCTATTCTTCTAATTATGCCGCCGCTCGAAGTCGACTATTGCTTGCCACATGTCCAGGGAATCATTCAATTTGGTGCACAGAACTACTTGCATTGTCATATGTTTCAACTTCTTCTTTTTCTTTTGCCCGCCGTCGTTTCTTTAATCTTCTTTCTTCTTCTTTTTTCTTTTTCTTTTTCTTCTTCTTCTTCTTTCCGCCATCATTTTTCTTCTTCTTCCCGCCATCCTTTCTCTTCTTTTTTCTTCCAGACATCATGAAAACTAAAATGCTAAGCAATTGTTAGTCATGCAATTATAATTAGCTTGGATAACATTAAATTGATCGAGGATATGAATCTTGGTTTGAGTTTCCAACCTTTGCACTACACTTTATAGTCAAACATCCAAGTACAATGAATAAAAGTACAAATAAATTTCATAATTTCCCTTTTTTTATTTCAATATGTTTAATGGCTAAGAAAATGGTACATGGATTAATCTTCCATATACCATTTTTCAAGTTTTGTTGACAAACACTTTATATTACCAATCATACAAGTCAGTTAATTTTTGTTTAATTATATATGCAGTGATGGTATATAACATCTAATAGTTAGAACCAATAAGGAATAAGAGAATAAATAACTATTCTGATCATATCGATTGAAGTAATAATTAATCCAGCCGTTATGATCGGTACGAATAGAAGCATAGAAGGAGAAATTAAATGAAATCTACTAGGAGATGACGATCACACTCACATTTGCATCTTCGGGCAGCCTTTAATTGTAAGCCTCTCAAGTTTTGTAAATGCTTCTAGGTTGAATGCTAGCACTGGGCAAGCATATATGTTCAATTCTCTAAGTGAATCCAATGCTACTAAAGTCGTCAAATTGTTGCAGCTGTTAATTGTCATGTCAGATAGATAATTCAAGCTTTGCATACCCTGTGGCAGACATCTCAGCTCTTGGCACCCGACTATCTCTATTTCTTGGTGGTACAAAAAGGCGGAATCCGCCGCCCCGACGGCCCCCTACGCCTGCCCCATGGTGATGTAGGAGGAGGGTTAATCAGGGTGAATGCTGGGTTGACAAGTGGCTGGGGGTTCGAGGCTTTAAGCCGGCAGACGGGGATATTATCCCACATTGCAACCGTCGACACTCGAACATGCTGCTTCATGGTACAACTTCCCAGCCACTTACCAACTGATCCAGCCCCTGGGGGCAACCGACTATCTCTATTTCTTGAGTGTATCGGAGGTTGTCCCAACAGCAAAATTCAGCAGACCATATTGTCTCATTGTTCAACCATACTCTCATTGTACCACAATAATAATGCAGATCTATTTCCTTGAGTTTTGGGCACTGAACTAGTGTCAATTGTGTAAGCCTTGGGAAAAAAATAAAATATTTTCCTTTCGGCACAGACCATTTCTCTAGTGCAAGCATTTCCGAGAAAGTGAGCTCTCTCAACTTAGGAATGGTGTCGCCATCACCGTAAAATGTATCGTCTATGTGTTTTATTAAATCCATGCCACTTATCTCAAGCTTCTCGAGACAAGGAAGTTGACCGAGTGATGGTAATGTAGCACACCTCGTGAGATTGATGAGTTTCACTTCAACTAAAGAATCCAAACGAGCAAGTTGTCGTTTACTCATCCAACTAGGAAACTCCGCTCCCTGATAAGACATGATCTCTAGACTTTTCAAACACACGTTGGGGCGGAGAGTTTCGAGTACCTGCAGTGGTGTAGCTGATTCAGAACTCTCATTTGCTTCTTCACCACCCCAATGCAATGACAAGTCGCGAAGACTTTGTTGGCCCATCAGCACCTCAGTTTGAGTCTTCTCTGCTCGTTCTAGGTTTCGTAATCTTATTTCCTGAAGATTTGTTAAAGTTTGCAACTGTGCGAGCACAAAACCTCCATCGACACCGACAAATATTCCTGACAACTTACGAAGGTCAATTGATTGTTCAATCCCACGGGGAATTTGAGATAAGGATGCACATCTAGTGACGTTGAGGATTCTCAATGATTTAAAACTGACCAAATCATCTGGGAGTTTGCTGAGCCAACAACAACCTTCCACATCAATCACTTCCAAGTTTTTAAGTCTTGTTATAGATTTTGGTAACCGCTGAAGCTTTGTGCAATAAGCTAGTTTCAAAATCTGCAACTTCTTAAGCTGATGGATTCGTTCAGGTATCTTTTGAAGCTTTTGGCAGCGACACAAACTTAAAATTCTCAAATTAGGTAGGTCAAAAAGTGATTTAGGAAGTAATTCCATCTTAAGCTTTGAAAGGTGGAGGTATCTCAAGTTAACCAACTTGCTAACTTCATTCGGTAGCCTTTGGATCATACTAGTTTCTACAACTAATATACGCAAATGTATAAGTCTTACCGACATCTTGTCGAGGAACTTTGATATTGCAGTTGTTGCTTTCATGCGTCTTTTTTTGTATACTTGAAGTGTTATTTCCTCAACATCTTCTTGTGCCACTTCCTCATGCTCTCGTAGAATCAGTGTTATCAATTTATTGCTCACCTCAACTGGCATGGTCGGTAGTCGAAATGGTATAGCTCTATGATTAATTTTCAAACACAAATAGCGACAATACCTTGGAATAATAGTTGAATCTTCGGGAACCTTCATATGCAAGTAGACCATCCTTGAAAACACTAATGCTAGTACTCGCTTGTTTATATATCTTGCATAGAGTTGAATCCAACCTCGTTCGAGGCCTTCAGTTGGTATGAGGTATTCAGCGGTCAACATGTGTAAGATGACATCATAATCATTATCAACATCAAGTAGATGATGATATTGGTGTAATCGTATGATGACAAGTGGAAGATTCCTAACCATATAAACATCATAGAATAAGTTACATGCAAATGATGCCGAAATATTATGGCTTAACGATCCAAAAACCTTTGCTCCAAAAGTTTGACTAGGAACGTAATTTCGGAATTGCCATGCATCCTTCTCTGATTTGTCCTGCTTCGATAAGGGGATTGTCGTTGCTGCCTGTCTCTTGAATAATTCCATCAATGCATCTATCGATAAGGGCTTCAAGCGGTATGTTATAATATCCTTCATCCCATTTAGAAAACCCGTGTCTCTTACAGCTGCTTTTGTTGATAATTTGTAGATGATCAAGACTCCACTCCCCGGCCCGCCCACACACAACAAGGTGTTCTTCAATTCATTCCACTCACCTGGTTGCATCAAACTAACCAAATTTTCACAATGAAGCACCAACAAATATCTACTACCACAGAGTTGTTCATTAATACATTCCCACATGGATGGTAGCGGCAGGTGTAGGTGTAATTTCTGATCACAATATTCTTTCTTGTTTATGGACCTTACAAATTCATTTTCAATTAGATTAATCATCTTGAATGTCGAAATGAACGGCAGATCCACCCAAATGCGATGATGAAATTGTTGGCGAACCCAAGTGTGGTGGTAGATCATATGCGCCAAGGTCGTCTTCCCAACTCCTGGTGTGCCATCTATGACAATTACGAACGGGTTGTTATCATCACCATTATTGTTGGACGATACTAATTGTTGTTCAAAGATTGCAACGAGTTTCTCTAGATCTTCCTCTCTACCCACCACCTCATTTTTTAGGACAATTGAGTCGTCTTCTTGGAGTGGGTTCATAGAATCCATAGGGTCCCTCCGAAGACCCATTGCAGATCCTCTCAGCACAAGAGAATTCAAGTGGCACAGCATCTCTTTCAGCTCCACTAGAATAACATGGCGAAAGTGCACCTGTTTGGTGTTGCCCACAATGGAACGATGCAAACTTGCTTCCCAATCCATGATTCTACTGAGTAACTCTCCCACATCTATAACTGCTGCAGCCACATCTCTCTCCCAATCTTCAAATTCTCCAGGCACATCCAACTCCGGATCAAATATACTATCCCATTCCAAACAATTGTTATACAGCATTCCCATGTTAGGGATAACGATCATTGAATTGATAGCCCAAAGGCTATCACAAACCATGGCCAAGTGGTTTTGGATACACAGCAGGTGGCCTTGTGCTATCATGCCAGGCGAAGGTAGCACCTGCAGCAATAGATGCTTCAACTCCAGTAACACCGACATAATTTCTTCAACCTCTTATTTTCTTTGCTAGTGAATGAGTTTATGCAAATGCGGAGAGAGTGGTGGTGAACCAAATTAGTTTTGATATGTACACCACCGGGAACCAAACTTTCTTACCATCATCAGCATCTTTCATTCGCCATGGCCACAAGCAAAGCAAAGTAGTCTTTTGCTCATCAATCGAGTAGAATAAACATCATGCTTTACCCCGCAACATAAACTATCCTTGATCTACATCTCACGCAACTTACAATCCACGTGAAATTCGTAAACTTAATTGTCAATGGAAAATTCAATTTTCTTTAGAATTAAAGGCTTGTGGCAAACTAAAATCCTTGTCAGATTTAATTTAATTTACGTATTTAATTTCTTTTTCTTTTTCTTTTAAGAAAATAAAAAAAAAATATTGGTTAAGGCTCGTAAGATACTTAAATCCTTGACTGCTTTCGTTTATATTCTTTTATTTTTTTTCTACTTCTTTTACTAAAGTAAAAGTAAAAATAAAAATAAAAATAAAAAGTAAGAGTAATGTAGACCTACTAGGACTTCTGATACCATTTGTAGGATCGTAATAAGTTTAGATATCTCCATGATCGCATGAAATTGTCCATTTTAGGCATACGCCCTCATGGTTTTACTTTTGGGGTTCTACCCAAAAGGCCTCATGCCAATGGAGATATTTTTTTCTTTATAAACCCATGATTTTCCCATGTGTTTTACAATGTGAGACTATATTTGCAACATTACAAACCCAACAGACACATCTATGTCTCAATCTGCGAATTGGTATTTGAACGCGGTATAGCCACGCTAGCGACCCTTTCACGACTATCTTATACTATTGATTAGAGAGAGTTTAACAGGAACTCAAATTGACAAGTGCATGTACGAGGCCCGCAAAGGTAATGAAAATCTCCGTCGAATTTCAACTCTCATGCACTTACCAACTGATCGTCAGTCCAGGAAGCCATAAATTAATATTTGAGAATGGAGATAGATAGCCAGTTTAATTAGAATTAATTTGCTGATTAAACTGCTCGCTCACCATTAATTATGAGAATTATGTTAATTAATTAAGAAGAATAGAGATTGATTAATTGTGTGGAGAAGGTAGAGAGGTTTAGCATCCTTTATATAAAGCCGAAGAGATGGATTAGTGTGGAGAAGTTGATGAAGTTTAGCCTCCTATGTATAGACTTGATTAGTTTTGATTAGTTTAATTATGAGGACATTGAGTTTCATTTAGAAAATTAAAGGATTAGGGATTAAATTGTTGGAAATTGGTTTTTGCTAACTAATTAGTCCAAGATTATGGACATGAATAACTATATAGTTATATTTGGCGAATGAAAATTAATATTTTTTATTATTTCGATATGATTTGATAAAAGTGTTAGTTCGCATGTGAGTAATTAAGGTTTATGAACACGCATGTACCCAAATGTTAACTAAAATATGCATGTCAATTCTCATAGGACTATAATTAATCAATTATACTTAATAATACTTAATCATTGGAAATTAATTATACTTAATGAATTATACTTATAATACGTAATCATTGGAAATTAATTATACTTAATCAATTATACATAATCATTAAAAATTAATTAATTAATAAATAAAATAAGGTTATTGAAAATTTCAATGATTGGTAACATTTTCTAATTAAAGCTATGAAACAATCAATTAATAATAATAATAATAATAAGCCTTTTGAAACAAATTCTTATTCTATAAAAGCAAGCTACTCTTTGAGCTCAACTTATTCCATACCCAAGTTGGAAGTTTAACTCTGAAGCTTATGCCTCTCACTAAAAAGTTCTAAGGATACGAAGGTTTATTATGATTTATAATTATAATTTAGAGTGAGATCTATTTTTTTTTTTTTTACAACCAAGATGCCCTATTCTTACAACCCAATTAATTCTCTATAGGTGATCGATTCGATTTCACTAAAATTTTTCATCGGTCTTTAGAGTAAATCAAGAAAGCACTCACTTATAGTGCCGTCGTCGACAGTAGAACATCCAATGCTGAATCTGTATTTTATTCTTAAAGGTAAACTTGTAAACTTTTTTTCACCCATGAGTAGAGTGCTTCTATTTTAAGTTTTAAAAGGTAATGTTTAATCAATTGTACATATACATATAAGCATTTAATTAGGACAATATCAAAATTTACTTTCATCTCAAACTTATTTCCCTTATCCAAAAGAATAAGTCAACTCAAAATGGTATACATACTTAGAGCATTCTCATCAATTTTTTTTTTTATCTAAAATACATAATTTAGGATAAAAAGATTATTTTATTAAATTTGGATAATAATTTTTCACTACACCATATATCAATTTTCCTATTTTTTTCTCTCCTCTATAATGTGTAGGGAATGAAATTTATTTCCTAAATTTAGAGAAGTACTATTTATAAATGTAAAATTTAAAGAATGAATATAGTAGTTAATGTAAAGATTTTTTAGCTACTTTATCCAAAATTTAGGATAAAAAAATCTTTACATAGGATAATGTTGATGGAACGACCCGGCCCTCTTGGCCCATTTGGCGGTCCATTTGGCGACCTCTCATGTCGTCGACCGTCGGCCCTTATGTTGTCAGCCCATTTGGCGACCTCTCATGTCGTCGACCGACGACCCTTGGCCGTGTCGTTACTCACTAGGACTTTCCACCCCTGGTTAGTGGATTTTTTGCCTCCCTCAGGATTCGAACTCTAAACCTCCAGGCTTAAGTATTAGAGTTTATGAATCCTGGTAACCAAGTGAGACAACACTTGGGACGAATTCCCCAGACCTCATTATGACAACACTTCATGCGCTAGCCACTCACTACAAAAAATAAGGCATTCTGGGACAAAATTGGGGATGAATTTTAAAAAAAAAATTCGTTGCAAAAATTTTTGGGACAAAATCAGGGACGAAAATTTTTTCGTCCCAAAATAGTTGATGCCAACTTTTGGAACGAATTATGGATTGTTGCAAATTTGGGAACTAATTTGGGAACGAATTTGGCGACGAATAAAATTTTCGTCCCCAAATTCGTTGCAAAAAAGTATACAAATTTGCAACGAAAATTGTTTTTGTTGCAAACTTAGGAACGAATTTGGGGACGAATTCACATAATTTTTTCGCCAAATTTGTCTCTATTTTTGCAACAAATTTGGGGACGAATTCGGTGACAAATTATTTTTTGTTGCCAAGTTTGTCCCTAATATTGCAACGAATTTGGGGACAAATTCGGTGACAAAATTTTTTTTATTGCCATTTTTGTTCCTAAGTTTGCAACGAATAATAAATTTGTTGCAAAACTGGCAACGAATTTGGCAACAAAAACTTGCCAACGAATAAAATTATCGTTGCCAATTTGTTGATAAATTTCATAAGCATTTGATAAATTTTCGTCCCAAATTCTGGGACGAATTTTGGGACGAATTTTGTTGATTCGCCCCAGAATTCGTCCCAGATTCTGGGACGAATTTTGGGACGAATTTTGTGGATTCGTCCCAGAATTCGTCCCAGATTCTGGGACGAATTCTGGGACGAAAATAATTTTGTCCCAAATTACGATAGAATTGGGACAAATCATTTTCATTGCCAAATTCATCCCTATATTAAATATTTTTCCAGATTCAATTTATTTCTGCAATACAATCCATAAATACATAAACACCAAATTCAAATAACAAATAATATACATTCAACACATCCTAATTTAACATACAATATTAATAATTGAACTCAACTCATAATTCAACAAATATAAAGATTTCAACAAAGTTTACAAGATCCATCTTGTTCAAGCTGCTAGAAAATATGATACAAAGTTCAACAACCCAATGTTTTATAAGTCCATCATCCATCCAAGAACACTAAGAATACATATAGTCATCTTCGTGTGCCACAAAATCTTTGATCCCCATCAAATCTCCTTTGCCTACATAACAACAAACAAATAAACCAGATCATGTGTAACAAGAAAGATTGTAAATATTATACGATATGACCATGTAACAAGAATGATTGGAAACAAGACATAAATGTGAAATTCCTTAAACATTCTAATTAAAGCCCTATTTACCAATGATATGAATCATCCATGTCATAGCAACGGTAAATAAAATTATAAGAATTATTTTGAAGCTAAGTACATGTATCGTAACTATGATACAACCTAATATAATTGGCACATCATATAGAGAGAAAGAGAGAGAGATCTTGTGAAGTATGGTATTAGGGTTCAAATTTCCTCACTTAGTTAACTTTATTTTTCATTTTAATTTGCTGAATTTATAGTTGTCTTTGGTTGGTATTTAATGTAAACTAAAGGATGTTTAAAATAATTGTTCCTTTCATTGTGTTAACTAGTTGACAATTTCATATGATTAACTTTAGCACATTTTTAACAACTCTTTGCAAAATATTAAGGTAGGAGGATGCATCATTATCTAGTAAAGAATTTTAGAATACTGTGATGTAATTCTAGATGAAATATAGAACTTTTATGTATCTATATAGTTTTGAGACTGTACATAGATCAAATTCAGAACTTTTATGCATCGTTATCATTGAAGACAAAACAACAAAGAGCAGCTTATCAAAAAGAAGGAACACAATTAAACAACTATAACATAATTATTTATAGCTAACTTTATATAATTAAACAACTATAACATAATTATTTAAAGCTAACTTTATATATAGATCAGTAAATGCATATTAATGAACTTAGGAATACCGAAAAGAGGTGAACAAATACAGCTATCTTCAACTACACTGAGATCACACCAAATTGAGACCTGCACAAACAACATTATCAATTCAGGACAAAAATAAAGTCAGAGTATTAGAGACTCCATTCATATTGCCTAATTATGCTTTAATTTTGTTACTGGTACACAACTAAGAATCATATAGATTAGTCTACGTCAAAGATAAGTCATCTCATACATTGACAGTGGAACAGTGCAAGACTTAACCTACAAATGGCAGAGTTGAAAAGTTAAAAAACCATTGATTAATGTGTAAAGCAGTAAACATGAGAAAAAAAATTCATCATACATTATTAAAATTATCAAAAATCATCACCACCATCATCGTTATCATCGTAGGCATCATCATCGTCGTCATTGGGAGGATTCTGACTTTGAGCGGAGCTCAACTGAAGGTGTTGCATGATTAATTCTTGTTGTCGGTGCATATCTCTAATATCTTTCTCCAAATTAGCCCGTTCTAAATCTCTTTGCACCCTTTCTTGGTCTCTTTGCGATATTATTTCCTTCAGATGGCTAATCTCATCAGTCAAGGTATTTATTTGGGTCGTAAGTGCTGATGTGGAGGAAGAAGTTCCAACTAATCTTTGGGTTCTACTCAAGGAACCCATCCCCAATATCCTTTCCCCATTTGGTCCTCCACTGACCTCTAACCATAAACTCAAATTATTGCCAACAGACTCCTTAGACCCCTGACTATCGATACTAGCTTGTGAGCATATTTGGGCTAGCTCGAGTTGATCATATTTTTCCTATTTTGTAAAATACATACGATATTGATTAGATATAATAGAAACACAAATAATATTAAGACAATAATTGTACGTAGCTAATGAAATTTAAACCATATATTAAGGTAAAATAAATATTAATTCCACCTTGACTGCTTTTGCTCTTGCCCCACTCCATGTGTTATCTTTTTTTTTTAAAAGTGCGAGTGAAAGTATCAATGAAAGAAGGCTCCTTCCCTTTCTCCTTGGTCTAAAAGAACATTATTTCAAATAATGAAATAATTTGATATATATTAAAAATTTGTGAAAGAGTGAAACAATTACTATTCTCCGTCTATGCTCATCTATGTTAATGGAGCCTCCCGGATATATAGCACTTGAGTCACCAGAATTATGAGATTGATTCATTCTATTCAGGTCACTCCTTTGTTTACTTTCCTCTGTTGCCCAAAATATAGTGATCCTCTCCCAATTTTCTTCAGTGATGAAGTTTGGCTTTTTCCCCCGACTCTTTGCGTGACTTAATACATGTCTAATGTGATCGCCACATTTTTTTTAAAATATTCTTCGTATCTCCATTTCGTCATTCGGGTCCCAATTATTTAAGCGCTGAAATAGAAATTTATTTTATTATATAATAACTGTAAAATTGAAGTAAACTCAAGAAAATATACTTTGAACTCGCTCCACCAAAGTTATTTTGTGGCCAGTGGAGTGCTTGAATATGTCATAGACTCCCCTCCCCAATGGTTGTTCACGATTCTATTTATTTCTCGAACAACTTGTACCGAATTTTCAAATCTGCATTAAATTACAAAATAACGATGTTAAATAATTAAGATAGGTCTAACAAATAAAATATTTTATAGTACTTACGAATCACCGATGGGGACTAAAGGAGCTCTATCATTTCTAAACTCAGCAAATGAGTTTCTTGCTGAGTCAGGAGGATCTGAGTGGACAGGTAACTGCTCTGGGTAAGGTACTTGCGGCGGCGAATATGAAACCGGTGCAGAAGGTACATGAGATGGGCTCGGCTGATGAAGGGGTGGCATAGGTACACTGGCAGGGGAATATGTTGCCGGTGGAGAAGACACATGGGATGGACCTGCCTGAGTAGGGGGTGGCATAGGTTCACTGGCAGGTGATGGATGTGTCTGGTCCTGTGGTCGCCGTCTACGTCCACCACGTCGAAATATATGCTGGAAATTTCAATAATTTAATAAAGTTAATTACAGATCTGATACATAACAAAGGATAATTAAAAACTTGCCATTTTTATGTAAAGATTCTGGAAAAGGGTGGAGGGGAAATTTATGAAATGTAACCTCTGATGACCTGTAGGAACAAATATAATGTGTTAACAGATAAAGTAAATCAAATTATAAAAGAGACAGTATATACAATAAAATATGGGAAATTTCTTTAAATAAGCTAACAAAACTTACCCATCATCAAAAATCAAAGTCATCATTGTCATTATCATCCTCATCCTCCTCCTCCTCTTCCTCTTCCTCCTCCTCCTCCTCTTCCTCCTCCTCTCCTTCCTCCTCCTCATCATCAATTTCACTTCTATCAACGTTGATTACTACACCGTTGGGATCTCGTAAAGTTGGAATAATATATTCCTCAGTCTGAAAGGTATTTGAAACTTCCTCTTATTGATATGCAATGTTTTCCCAACGTGTCTCAATTTTTTTTCGTGCTTTAGTTTTACAAACAGCCCACCAATCAATCTTATCGTGTTTCAAACTCGGATATGAAGAATAGAATACTTGAATTGCTTGTTGTGCCAACACAAATGGTTCATATCTCTTATAAAATCTCTTATGATTTATTTCAACTAAATTATAATGTGGATGCACTTTCATCCCTCTAACAGGGTCAAACCAGCAACACATAAATAATATAACTTGCATTTGTGGTCCTGGGTATTCTACTTCTATAATTTCATCCAATAAACCATAAAAATCATTGCTTGCACCTCCTTCATTGGATGACGATACACACACCCCACTATTCATGGTATTCTTGCCCATTCCATAGTCTTGAGTATGAAAATTATATCCATTTATGAAATATGCTGGCCAAGTGCGTACGCATGAATTTGGACCCCATGACAGATGGATTAGCCATTCTTGCTCAAGGTGAGCTTGATTAGCTTGAACCTAAGGTCAAAACACAAATTGTTAAAAGTATGCATATGTATCAACAAAATATAGATTTTTTACTTACATATGATTTGAACCATGCAGCAAATTCTTCTTCACAAAATCGATCGAACTCTTGTGTCGATAATTCAGAATATAAGTTGGTAAATATCCTACTCAAAAAAACATATTGTTACACAAACAATTGAAAAAATTTAAAAATAAAAATAAAAATATATACTTACTCGTAATATGACGATACTTCTGGACAATTTAGTAAAATATATGTTTGGGCTGCCCGCCATTCTTAAGTATCTTTGTTTACATGGTCCACTTGGTCGACCAAGGTAGTTAAAAATTGAAAATGAGGTAACATTTGGATCAATAGGACCCTCATCATTTTTGCCCGCTCTTCGCCTTTTGCATTGAACATGAGGTTCAAAATAATATGATGCAAAAGTGGTGACTTCCTCCACAATGTATGCATTAACAATAGAGGCTTCAACTCGTGCTTTATTTTTCACTTTTTTCTTCAAATGATATAAGAATCTGTTGAAAATATATAAAATTATATTAAATATATATATATATATATATATAAATGATCCAGGAGTAGAAGTATTTTTTTTTTGCATTCAAACAATCGAATTATACAAATAAGACACTCTACCTTTCAAATGGATACATCCACCGAAAATGGACGGGTCCTCCAACTTTGGCCTCATATGGCAAGTGAACCAAAAGATGCTCCATGGAGTCAAAAAAAAGAGGGTGGAAATATCCTTTCCAAATTGCACAAAATGATTGGAATATATCTCTCTAACTTCTCCATGTGTGAACGTCTCAAAACTGTTGAGCAAATATCATGTAGGAAAATACTTAACTCCGTAATCGCTCCCCATACAAATTGTGGTAAGAGCTCCTTAAAAGCAATAGGAATCAATCTTTGCATTATGATATGACAATCATGACTTTTCATACCAATTAACTTCCATTCTTTCATATCGACACATCTTCCAAGATTAGAGACATACCCATCTGGAAATTTCAAAGATTTCAACCATTCACATAAGACACGTCGTTGATCCTTATTTAATGTATAAATTGCCTTTGGCTTTGGTCCCCTACTATTTTCATCGACATCAAGAGTGGGTCTTTTACATATGAGTCGCATATCTTTTCTTGCATTGAGATTGTCTTTTGTTTTTCCGGTGATATCCATCATAGTATTTATCAGATTATCAAAAACATTCTTCTCAATATGCATTACATCGAGATTATGATGTATCAAATGACTAAATCAATACGGTAAATCCCAAAATATACTTCGTTTAGTCCATTTATGTGTACTCCCATATTCATATGTTGTACCATATGGTTGTTCAATAACAGAGGGAAAGTGATGCACTCTGTACCAAATATCTTGACCTGTCAATCTCAGTGGCGGAAGTGTTCTTTCGATCCTATTTTTAGTGAATTCATCTTTATTCTTTCTGAACTTATGATTTGTTGGTAAGAATTGTCTATGACAATCAAAATAACTTGGTTTCTTTCCGTGTTTCAATCTGAATGACTTTGATCTCTCCATCCATATTGGGCATCCCAAGATCCCAGCAGTACTCCAACCTGATAGTATACCATAAGCTGGAAAGTCATTTATGGTCCAAAGAAGAGCAGCCTTCAGTATAAACATCTGGTTAGAATGAACATCGTATGTAGGAACACCTACATCTCATAGTTGTTTAAGTTCTGCTATCAGAGGTTGCATATAAATATCTATTAACTTCTTTGGATTTTGCAGACCTGGTACAACCAAAGTTAAAAACATATAAGGTGTTTTCATGCACATCCCAGGTGGAAGATCATACGGCGTTAAGATAACTGGCCAACAAGAATAATTTCTTCCTGATTTACCAAACGGAGCAAATCCATCAGCACAGAGACATAATCTAATATTTCTAGTCTCCTTTGCAAAATCTGGATATGTTCTATCAAAATTTTTCCACGCATCTGCATCTGATGGATGACACATTAAACCCTCTTCTGTTTGATGAGTTGCATGCCAAGTCATGTGTTCCGCAGTTGCCTTTGATACATACAATCTTTGTAACCTAGGAGTTAAAGGTAAATAAAACAACTGGCTGTGTGCTTTACGTCATTGTTGACTCCTTCTGGTTGTCTTATACCTATCTTGATTACAGAATTTACAAACCTCAACATCTGCATCATCTCTGCAAACATCAATTCTTTCAACCGGAAGACCTAAATCTTTCACCAGTTTTTTCATACTGTAAAAATCAAGAGGCAAATTGTGATCACGTGGCAATGTATCGTCAAACGCTTGAACAATATCATTAAAACAATCTTGCGACATATTATGATCTGCCTTTATATTTAATAATCTGGATGTGAGAGATAATTTAATCTGACTGTCACAACCGGAATATAATGGTTCATTTGCAACACTCAATACTTCTTGAAATTTGTAATATATTTCATCCAGACCTGGTACATCAGGCTCCTCCAACGACAATGTATTAGTGGCAAACATTTGTTCACTTGTTGGAGGAAAACTAGAACTTGCACCAAGCGTCTCGGGAATATAATTCTGACAACTTGCATCAATTACCATCCTCTGATATGGATTGAATTGTTCATAATAACTTTGATCCCCACTAGCAGAGGGTTGAAAATTCCGTCCATAATCCTCATCAGATATGAACGGTTCGTCATGACTTGTCCAATTATAATAATTCGGAGTAAAACCAAATCTACAAAGATGTTCTTCAACTTTATCGGTGGGTAAAAATTTCCCATTGTGACATTTTCTACACGCGCACCTTATCTTCTTGCCATCCATATACATAACTTGATTAGATGCAAAATTTAAAAATTACCTCAGTCCAATGATAAACTTATTGGTGCAGCGGAGACCGGCAAGAGGGGGGGGGGGGGGTGAATTGCCTGCAATAAAAACTAAACCCTCCTCAAGGCTTTCAACTTAAATAATAAAGCAACAGTTATGAAATTCAACAGAACTAAAATAAACAGAAATATAAGACTCAGCTATTTACTTGGTTACAACCAAGAAGGTTGTTAATCCAAGACAGTAAGAGAGTGCACTAAAAGAAGTCTCCTTCTATGAAGGCGGAGTAGCCTTTTATACTTGAAGAGCATAGAATTGTTGTTAGGAAATGAGAGTACAGGAGTTGTATTTCAAAATCGTTCGTATTCATTCACTATGTTCGATATCTAAGAGCTACCTGAGACCCTCTTTATATAGGGGTTCTCGAGCTTATCAGTTCACCTGATCCTTCGGGATCAAGTTTGACTCGAGAGGGATCGGTCGACCGAACCTGCTGTACCTGCCTAGCTTCGCGTCCAGGTGCAGTCTCTGTGGATCGAGCTTGGGTTCGATCGACCGATGCTTTTGTTCGGTCGACCGATCTGCCAACGGTCTTCTGCTGAGTTGGCCCGATCAGATTGCTCGACTTGGTCTCTGGATAGACTTCGGTTCGGTCGATCGATCAGCTCCCCAACGGTTGGCTGCTTGACGTGGCCTCTGACGTGTCACCAACAGCTGGCTTCAGATACAGAAGGGTTCGGTCGACCGAACCATTGACAAGTCAACTTCCAGTTAACTTGTTCCGGTTCGGCTCCTTGGGTGATTGCGGCCTACCGGAATAGGGCTCACCCGAACCCAATTCTCGGCCTTCTCCTCGAGCAGGCTTCCTCCCCGGCTTTACGTCCCTCGAATGTCGCGCACGTTCTTCTCGCCCACCGGGTGTACTCTTCCGCAGCTCTCCCGTCCTTCGGACGCACCGAGCCCGTCGGCTCCCTTCCCGTGCCGTCCTTCTCGCCAGCTGCGTCTTCCGCTTGACTTCCTGTGCTCCTAAGTTCCTGCACACTCAGACACAGGGATCAGACAAAACGCAGGACCTAACCAACTTGGTTGATCACATCAAAACTACCACAGGGTTCAACAATCTCCCTCTTTTTGATGTGCATCAACCAAGTTCAAGTTAGGGGGGTAAACCAAACAAATAGTAATTTAAAGAAAATTACTAAACTAACAATTCAGGCATAAATTTGTAATTTTGAACTAAATTGCAACATTAAAATATTTAAATTGCCCCCAACTAAACTTATCTTTTATTCTCCCCCTTTGATCACAGCAAAAACGGGGACAAAAAGATTTTCAATGAAAATTTCCTAAGTGTTCAACATCCAAAATTTTTTTTCAATGTTAAACATTTTCTAAGTGTCAAAATGTTTTTCAAAATGCAACTAAAAATTTTCTAAGTTAAAAAAAAAATTCTAAACAAATTTCTAAGCCCCAAACACTTTTTCTAAGCACTATTCAATTTTATTTTCAATGCTTTTATCAAAACGTTAATTAAATAGTTCATTTCTAAATTTGGCTTCCAAGTAGTGGCGAGGCACTAGGCCTTCTTGGTTATTGGAGCAACAACCACTTTCTAGTCAAAGCCGCATTAGGAAAATCAATGTTTAATTTTCTCTTTTGAAGCCTTTAATTTTAAAGGATTAATTAAGTACGGATTTTGGAACCCAATAGAGGTTCCTTCCTACTGGGTTAGTCAGATACTAAGGGGGTATATAGTTTCTTGGTACTTTTCTAAGTTGACCCTGATGGTTTCTAATGTACCAATTTAATTTTCCATAAATTCTAATTTTTGAATTTGGAAATTTCTTTAAGCATGCATCACTTTTCAAATTTTCAATTTCATTTTTTAATTTTGTATTTTCTAATTGCAAAATCTCATTTTCCAAATTTAAATTTTCCAAACCTATTTTAAAATTAGAAATTTCTTTTTCTGATTTGAATAGATCTTTAGACAAAGCTTTAACAAACTCAAAAGACTGTTTAGGGTTTAGGGCACGTACCTTACTTACCTGTTTGTCGGTAGCTCCCCCTTCATCGCAACTTTCCTCTTCTGTCTCTCCCCCTTGATCAATGCTCATCTCTAAGTCTGAGTTATCTTCAAAGAGGTGGTTGGCCACCAATGCTAGTCCCGAGAATTCTTCGACTTCTGACTCGGCGGATGAAGAGTCGTCCCATGTCGCTTTCAAATTTTTGTGCTTGGAGGAATTTGGTTTCTTGTAATTGGTCTTTGTCTTCTTCTTTTGTTTGCTCTTCAATTTTAGGTCCTCCTTGATGTGCCCTTCTTCGTTGCAATTGTAGCAACGGACTGTCCTTCTCTTTTGACGATGTTTACTTGACTACGATCTAAATTGGTTAGATTTAAAAAACTTGTTAAATCGTTTTACCATTAACGCAGCTTCGTTTTCGTCAATCGTCGCTTCGGAGTCGGGATCGTCCCTTTCAGCTCGTAGGGCAATGTTGAGGTTTGACTTTTCTACTTGATTTTCTGTAATTCGAGATTCGTGAAGTTCGAAAGTTGAAAATAAATTTTCTAAACTACTTACCTCAAGATCCTTAGAGATGTAGTACGCATCTACTAAGGATGCCCATTTTGGAGTCCTCGGGAAGGCGTTGAGCACGTATCGGATGGAATCCCGGTTCGTTACTTCTTCTCCAAGGTTGGTTAGTTGCGTGATCAGTTCTTTGATCCTTGCTTGGAGCTGCGCTACCTTCTCGTCTTGGTTCATCTGGAGGTTCGTCAACTAGTTCCGGAGGATGTCGCGCCTAGCTAGCTTCGCTTCGGATGTACCCTCATGAAGCTCCAGGAATTTCTCCCAGAGATCTTTGGCGGAGTCGTAACTTCCGATCTGGCTTACCTCCTGAGGTGGTAGAACATTGAGGAGGTGGAATTCCGCTTTCCATTAGCGACGAAGTCGGCTTGCTCCTTCTTGCTTCACGTGTTTTCTTCTTTGTCTTTAGGAGCTGCAAAATCATATTTCATAGTAATTAAAATATCAAAATCTGTTTTAAAGAATACCTCCATTTTTCGCTTCTATGTAGCGAAATCTCCGTCGAACTTCGGGGGATGGATGTTCGCGCCGGCCATTGTTCTGATCTTTGTGCTTCAGATAGCGGTTAGTCCCTCTGAGGCTGTTCGGCTCTGATACCACTTTTTGGTGCAGCGGAGACCAGCAAGAGGGGGGTGAATTGCCTGTAATAAAAACTAAACCCTCCTCAAGGCTTTCAACTTAAATAATAAAGCAACAGTTATGAAATTCAACAGAACTAAAATAAACAGAAATATAAGACTCAGCTATTTACTTGGTTACAACCAAGAAGGTTGTTAATCCAAGACAGTAAGAGAGTGCACTAAAAGAAGTCTCCTTCTATGAAGGCGGAGTAGCCTTTTATACTTGAAGAGCACATAACTGTTGCTTAGGAAATGAGCCAGTTGGCTCCAAGGGCAGAGCCAGGATGTCCTGTTGGTTAAACCTAGGAAAACGTACCGGTTCCACTGTACAAAATTTTTTGTACAAGTGTCGAACCTTTCCTTAAATAACCTATTGTGTTCTTTAGAAGTTAAATAAGGAATCGCAGACGGAACTTAACATCATAGATTCCAAATTTAACTTAGCTGTACTTAATGGTTTAGATTTGAATCGCAAGCGGAACTTAACACTTTTGATTCAAATCTACCTAGGTTATTAATTCCATAAATATTAATTTCCAAAATTGGCTTCCAGGACTGCATGGCGAGGCACATGACCTTCTTGGATATGGGAGCAACCACCACCGCCTAGGCAAAGCCTTTTAAGGAAAGCTAATATTTATTTCCTTAAATAACTCTAGGTTAACCAAAAGTAACAATCGAATCACAAATTCAAAAAAGAAGAAAACATAAAATCGAAAAATAAATTCGATAAACTAGATCTAATTGCCTCTTGTATTTAGAATTCATACAAAGAAAAATAATTAGTATGATGCGGAAGAAAAATACTAGTTATACTTTCTCTTTATAAGCTAATGACCTCGAGATCTTCTGCCGTATTCCTCGCCTCGCCTTGGACGTCGTGTGGGCGACGATCCTCCAAGATGAACACCACCCAAAAGCTTCCTCCTTCTTCTTCTAAAATCCGGCCACCACCACCACCAAGGAGAAGAGAGCAAAGGGAGAGGAAGAAGGGAGAGGGCTGGCCACCAAGAGATCACCCAAGCAAAAGAATAAGAGTTGTGTCTCATGAAGTCCCCTCACCCCTTCTTTTATATTACTTGCCCAAGGCAAATAAGGAAAAACCTTTTACAAAAAATAAAATCATCCAAGAGTTTTTCCTTTTCCCTTTTTATTTTTCCTTTTCTTTCCTCTTGATTGAATCAATCACCAATCAATGGTTATGATCAATCCTATTTGGTTTAGGATTGAATTTGGTTTAATCCTATTGGCTGGCCCTTGCTTGGGCACCAAGCAAGGTGGTCGGCCACAATTAAAAGGAAAGGAAAAATAATTTTTAAAAATTTTACAAGAAGAAATCCTCTTATAAAATTTACAAGCTCTCTTTCCTAAAGTATGAGTTAAAAAAGGAAAGTTTCTAAAAATTAAAACCATGTTTTAAAATTTAAAAACTCTCTTATAAAATTTCCTTTTTTAACATGGTGATAGAAAATTTAAATTTTAAAACTTCTTTTCCTTTTTTTTCCTTAAACCATAAGGATGGTTAAAAAAGGAAAGTTTTAAAATCTTTTAAACTCTCTATTTAAACATGTAGCCTAATTCAAATAAGGAAAGTTTTAAAAATTAAAATCTCTCTTTTAAAACTTATAGTTTCTACAAAGAGAAGATTTTAAAAATTCAAAACAACCCTCCCTTTTTGAATTATTATGGTCGGCCCCTACAAGCTTGGTCACCAAGCTATAGGGTCGAACCCTTTCAAGAGGATGTGGCCGACCATTGCTTGGTCACCAAGCAATGGTCCGGCCCCCTTCTTGGACACCAAGAAGAGTTTTACATTTGGATGGACTTGAGACTATAATGAGGCTACGACAGGGACCTAGAGGAGAAATTGGTTTTGGCCTTCCGATGAGCTTGAGTATCCCGTGTTCGCCCCAAACACACAACTCAAGTTCATCGATAATAACTCATTCCACTAGAGAGTTATTACCGCACTACCGCACCAATCCCAAATTACATTATGGGCTACTTCTTATCATGAGTATGTTAGTCTCCCTGTGTTTAAGATTATGAATGTCCACTAATTAAGTAAGTTACTGACAACTCACTTAATTAATATCTAGCTCCAAGAGTAGTACCACTCAACTTTATTGTCATGTCGGACTAGGTCCACCTGCAGGGTTTAACATGGCAATCCTTATGAGCTCCTCTTGGGGACATTCTCAACCTAGATAACTAGGACACAGATTCCTTCTATAATTAACAACACACACTATAAGTAATATCATTTCCCAACTTATCGGGCATATTGATTTATCGAGCTAAACCTCACCCTTTGATAAATCAAAGAAATAAATATTAAATATATGTGCTTGTTATTATATTAGGATTAAGAGCACACACTTCCATAATAACTAAGGTTTAGTTCTTTTACTAAGTCAGTACAAAAAGAACATACCTAAATGATCCTACTCAATACACTTAAAGTGTATTAGTGTAATTTATTAGTCAAGATAAACTAATACTTAATTACACTACGACTATACTGATAGTTTGTTCCTTTCTATCTTAGTCGCGAGCAACTATTTATAATTTATAGAGAACCGGCAATATGATCTTCTGAGTGTGACACCGCACTCCATGTTGTCTACTATATAAATTAATTGAACATTTACATTTAATAAATAAATGCATATATTGACCAATGTGATTCTTTTACTTTAACAAATAAATATTTACAAAAGCTAAGCTTTTAGTATACACTCTAACAATCTCCCACTTATACTAAGAGTCTAAGCTTCCATATCTGTTGCCTTACATCTGATTCCCATCCCCTCCACATGCCGATCAAAAGCTTTCGCTGGAAGGGCCTTTGTGAAAGGATCTGCTAGGTTATCTTCTGATGCAATCTTGGCGACGACAACTTCTCCTCGCTTGATGATGTCTCGTATCAGGTGGTACTTGCGCTCTATATGTTTACTTGCTTTATGGGTTCGTCGTTCCTTCGAGTTTGCAACTGCACCGCTATTATCACAATAAATTGTGATGATCTTGGGCAAACAAGGAATCACATCTAAGTCCATTAGAAAGTTCCTGAGCCATACAACCTCTTTTGCTGTCTCAGAGGCTGCAACATACTCAGCTTCCATAGTTGAGTCCGAGATGCATTTCTGCTTAACACTCCTCCATGCAATCGCTCCACCTCCTAGAGTAAACACATAGCCTGATGTTGACTTACTATTGTCCCTATCTGATTGGAAGTCCGAATCCGTGTAACCCACAGGGAGCAACTCGTCTGCTTGGTAAACTAGCATATAATCTCTAGTCCTTCTCAGATACTTCAATATATGCTTTACCACAGTCCAATGTCCTTGTCCAGGGTTACTCTGATATCTGCTGACCATGCCCACGGCAAAACAGATATCAGGTCTCGTACACAACATTGCATACATAAGACTTCCTATAGCTGAAGCATAAGGAACTGTCTTCATGTCCTTAATCTCCTTTGATGTCTTCGGAGACATCTCTTTAGATAAGGCTACTCCATGCCTAAAAGGTAAGAAACCTTTCTTGGAGTTCTGCATGCTAAAACGAGCAAGGACTGTATCTATATATGAAGCTTGGGATAGACACAACATTCTTTTCTTGTGATCCCTTATAACTTTGATCCCAAGAATGTGTGCACAATCTCCTAAGTCCTTCATATCAAATTGTTTGGACAACCATATCCTTACGTCCGATAATACCTTGACATTGTTGCCAATTAACAAAATATCATCTACATATAGTACAAGAAATACCACCACGTTTCCATTACACTTCTTATATACACAAGACTTATCCGGTAACTAAATCCATAAGATTGGATTATTTCATTAAACCAGATAAACCAAGACTTTGAAGCTTTACTTCAGTCTATAGACTGATTGAGCTTACATACTAGATGCTCTTTGCCCTTTGCAATGAACCTCTCTGGTTGCTTTATATGGATGTATTCTTCAAGACTTCCATAAAGAAAAGCTGTCTTGACATCCATTTGCCTAATCTCATAGTCTATATGAGCAACAATAGATAAAAGAATCCGGATAGATTTAAGCATGACTACCGATAAAAGGTTTCCCTTTTTCAACAAGCCTTGCTTTGAAAGTTTCCACTTTCCCATCTATCCCTTTTTCTATTGTAGACTTATTTTCACCCAATGGCTTTTACACTATTTGGTGATTCTATAAGCTCCCAGATTTTATTAGAATACTAAATTCTATTTCTATATTCATCTCTCTTTGCCAAGATGCTGTATCTTAATCTTGGAGTGTTTCGTCATATTTCTGGGGATTGGGTTCATGTTGACCAGGGATAAAGTCCAAAGGCTCTCCCAAAACATGACTCTTTTAGGTTGCATAACAACCCTCCCACTACGACGAGGCACTGTCTATAATTATGTATCATTTGTGATACGTGTTGCAGTTTCTTGTGATATTTCATCTTGTACAGTTGGTACTAGATTAGACATGTCCTTTGTTACTTTCTTAGGAACTTATGGGTTTGCGGTTCATCATATAGTCCTCTTCTAAAAATCAGTCATTGATGCTAACAATGACCTTCTGATTTTAAAGACTATAAATCTACTTTCGTTTATCTAGGATAACCCACAAACAAGTGAACTCCTGTCCAACTTATCATTGTCTCTCTTCAACATATGTGCTGGACTATCCGAATCCGAATATGCTTCAAAATAGGCTTACACCTATTTAGCAATTCTATATGAGTAGAGGGTTCTGACTTGAAAGGTACTATGTTCACTTTCGTTTTCAGAGTATATCCTTAAAACGAATTTGGTAATTTTCTAAATAACTCATCATCATTCTAATTATTCCATAAGAGCCTTATACCTTCTTTCTACTACACCATTCTATTGGGATGTACCAAATGCAGTTAGTTGGGATTGAATCCCTACTTCTGATAAGTGACTCCTAAATTCTCCCAAGAGGTATTTGCTACTACGATCTCACCATAGTGTCTCGATATTTTTACTTTGACATTTCTCCGCATCATCCTCGTACTCTTTGAACTAATAAAAGCACTTAGACTTGCGGTGTATCAAGTAAATTTATTTGTGTCTCAAATAGTTGTCTATAAAATAGACAAACTATTTGAAACTACCTCTTGTCTGGATAGTCAAAGGACCACACAAATCAGAATGAACCAATTCCATTATGTCTTTGGCTCCATATCCCTTAGACTTAAAAGCTTCTTGGTTATTTTTCCTTCCAAATAAGACTCGCAGGTTGGAAAGATTTCCACTACCAATGAACCCAAAAGTTCATTGGTTATTATCCTTTGAATCCTAATCAAGTTAATATAACCTAGCCTTGGATGCCAAAAAAATATGATTGGTTCATTTCCGAAGGTTACTTTCTCTTAAAGTTAGAAAATGTGTTATTAATTTCCATTTATTGCATCGTGGGAGTTATTGGATTATAAATTACCATCCAACGTACCAGAATAGATATCTTTCCTATTTTCTCGATAACAACTTTGTTATCAAAATAGACACAATATTTATTCTTTAAATAGTTTAGAAACTGAAATAAATTTCTTTCTAAACTTGGTACTTAAAAGCAATTTCTTAAAATCCATGTTTTATTCCTATCAAAGGATAAACATCTCCCACTGCAACAGCTGCTACCTTTACAGCAATGCCCAAGTGGACGGTGATTTATATAGTTGTCAGATTTTCTGGAACCCCTGCAATGAATTGCAGACATAATCAGTGGTTCCTGTATCTACACACCAGGTATCGGTTGATAACACCACTAAAAATGTTTCAACAACTAATAAACTACACCGTTATTGTTCTCAGTTCTGAGAGGACAGTCTACCTTAATGTCCTAGTTTTCCAATCATTACAATTGGGACTACTAAGTCTATTCTATAGTATAACAACTAGGGGATTGACTAACATTTGAAATCCTAAAAATCACAAAAATATTTGGTCAAAACCAATATCTCAAAATCCCCGTGAATTTTGTATGCCACGTTAGTGTGGACGTATACAAATTCTAAAAGGAGATTTCATCCATTAATTTTATTATCTTGTCAACCTATGACAAATAAAATTAATAGTTGGTCTGTCTTTGATCAAATATTTGGTCAAGACTCTAAATTTAAAATAATATTGATTCCTCTAACAATACTATTTAAATTTACCAACACCTCAAAACACCGTGAATTTTGCATGCCACGTTAGTGTGGACGTATACAAAATCATCATTTGTAAGAGGAGGGTTTTACCCATTAACTATCTTGTCAACCTAACTGTATGACAAATAAAATTATCTCAAACACCGTTAATTTTGTATGCCACGTTAGTGTGGACGTATACAAAATCAATCATTTGTAAGAGGGGTTTTAACCCATTAATTTTATTATCTTGTCACCCTAGTTTTATGACAAATTAATAGTTGGTTTCCCTTTGGTCACACAAATTAATAGACCGATCAGCACAGCCAGAGTGAAGTCTACGGACCGATCAGGACCTGTGCTGATCGGTCCCCAGACCGATCAGTCAGTGCACAGAGCCTACTGTGCGTACTCTGATCGGTCTGTGGACCGATCAGGACACAGCTGGATCGGTCCACAGACCGATCCTAACTCTGGCTGTGCTTCCGCGACATCGTCTCCTGATCGGTCCCCAGACCGATCAGGACATGGACCGATCAGGCCTGCCTTTCTTTTCGCCTCTGTTCGCTTGCTGATCGGTCACCAGACCGATCAGTAACCGAACAGAGAGCTTCTGTTCGGTATCTGATCGGTCATTAGACCGATCAGAGAAAACAAGGTATCACTGGATCGGTCTGGTGACCGATCCAGAGCTTGGTTTTTGCCCAAACCAAGTCCCAAGACTTCCAAACCAATATCCGGTCAACCTTGACCTATTGGTACTTCATCCCTAGCATCTGGTCACTCCCTTGACCTGCTAGAACTCCCTGCCAAGTATCCGGTCAATCCCTTTGACCTACTTGGACTTTCCAACACCAGAAGTCCGATCATCCCTGATCCATCTGGATTTTCCCTTGCCTGGCTTCACTCACCAGGACTTTCACCTGGCTTCACTCACCAGGATTTCCACACTGCCTAACATCCCAGTTAGGACTTTCTTACTGCCTGGCTTCACTCACCAGGACTTTCCCACTGCCTGGCTTCACTCACCAGGACTTTCCACACTGCCTAACATCCCAGTTAGGACTTTCCCATTCACCTAGCTTCACTCACTAGGATTTTCACCTGGCTTCACTCACCAGGATTTCCCGACTGCCTGGCTTCACTCACCAGGACTTTTCCCCGTGCCAAACTCCCTGTTTGGACTTTTCACGTGCCAAGCTCCCTGCTTGGACTTTTCCAGTGCCAAGTCTCCATACTTGGACTTTTCCAGTGCCAAGCTCCCTGCTTGGACTTTTCCGTGCCAAGTCTTCATACTTGGACTTTTCCCGAATCAGGTCAACCAGGTCAACCTTGACCTACGGTTGCACCAATAATCTCCCAAACATCTATTCTTGTCCCACATCAAGAATAGAACTCTCTCACGAGTGTCAAACATCAACATGCAACACAACTAGGTCAACCTTGACCTAAGGTTGCACCGACAATCTTCCCAAGTCAAACATCAAAATACAACTCGAGTCACGTCAACTCGAGTCGGGTCAACCAGGTCAACCTTGACCTAGGGTTGCACCAACAATCTCCCCCTTTTTGATGTTTGACAAAACTATAATCAAGTTAGGTTAACCCGATAACCTAACTTAGGTTTTCAATCATCTTTCAATGTCCAATGTTCTTTCCTTGAACATTCTCTGGACATTCTCCCCTTAGGTTAACCCGATAACCTAACTTGGGTTCTCCAATAATTCTCCCCCTTTTTGACATACATCAAAAAGAATTCCAATGTTCTTCCTTGAACATTCCTTGACATTCTTTCCCCCTTAGGTTAACCGATAACCTAACTTGGGTTCTCCAATAATTCTCCACTTTTGACATACATCAAAAAGAATTCCAATGTTCTTCCTTGAACATTCCTTGACATTCTTTCCCTAGCTTAGGTTAACCCGATAACCTAACTTGGGTTCTCCAATAATTCTCCAATGAACACTCTCCCCTTTTTGACACACATCAAAAAGAAAAAGGAGAGTATCAAGGTCAAGAATTTCTTCCTAATGAAAGTCCCATACCTTTCATTGAAACTCTTAATTTCCCCCTTTATACTAAACTCAACAATCAATTTAGTGATAATCCCATATCACTAATCCTCAAAAGTCTTAAGGAGTACAAACTCCCCCTAAAAGTCAACTCCTCTTGACAATTAGGTAAAACTCCCCTAAAGGTCAACTCCCCCTTGACCATTGCACCAACAATGTCTGTGTGAGTTCCAAACCTTTAGAAATTCATAAAACCCAACTTCTAGCTGAACTTTCAGACAACAGACTGAAATCAGGCAAGTTGGCACGCCCTGATCGGTCACCGGACCGATCAGGACTCCTCTGGATCGGTCCAGTGACCGATCCACAACACCTCCTGATCGGTCCACAACCTTGATTCTGATTTCTAAATTTTCCTTCCCGAAATTCGAAACCTCTAGAAAATCACAGAAAATTTCGAAAAATTGTGAAATTTTGAGGATACATTCCTCATAACATATACTATCATGGAAAAATAGTTTTAGATGAAAATAACTTCCATTTTCAAATCTTGATACAAAATTCAAAAACTTTGAAATAGTTCAAAGTTAAGTCAACTTTGTATCATAATATTCAATGATGAATGCTATCACTAGGAAAGCTTCATCAAGGTTTTTCAAAACAATTTTGAAATGATTTCAAACCCTTTAATTTGGGACCACAATCTTAGGGCTATATGCACATGACTTGTACACAAGCTTTCCCTATGATCCCAATTTTCTTGAATTAGGCTCATCTAGGTACAAGAACTATGCACCTTGATCCTAACTCATGATCCTAATATCTCACACACATTTAAAGTGTATCAACACACATCCAAGTCAATTTTGATGTGAGATATGGGTTTAGGTATCTTAGACTAAGGTCTCATGCATTTTCTAAACACAAATTTGATCTCAATATCAAAGTGTGTTTTTCATCCTTAAATCAATTCAATTGATTACTAATGCAAGAGATGATGACATGGCATAAAATGGTATCATCAATGAAAACATGTGCCAATGTCATGATGTCATGGCATAAAGTTTGAAACGAAACTAACACATGACATAAAAACTAGCCTAAGCATTATCATGACATTTCAAATGATAATAAAACTAAACATGATGTCATGACATGTGAGGGCAAACAATCATGGCAAGATTTAGCATAAATAAATATACCTAGATTACCTATCTAAGTATCCTTAACCACTTGGCTAACTTCAAATTTAATCCTAGATTGCCCCAAGATGCCAAAATCCTAATTTTGACACTTCTTGAACTCTAGATTAATTCATGCCACTTAAAGATCAAATTTATCCTCAAAACTTGGCATGTTTCATTTTTCCTCGAGAGTTCTCTAGATTTTCCCAAATTGTGCCAATTGAGATTAAAAATGAAATTTCCAATCTTTAGGCACATTTAACTCTTCAAAGGAGTAAATGATAATTCCATTTCATTTTCAAAAGTTCTCAAAACCTTGAAAATGCTCCTTGAGTGTCAATTTCCTCAAAGTTGGGTTAACTACCCTTCTAATCGGAGTTGACACTCTCTAACCCATCTATGGGGTAGAGAAGATGCTCCTAGGAACCCAATACCTATTTGAGCTCATTGGGTTCACTAAATATTCACTAGGGATAACTTCCCTAGCAACCCTCCTAATGACCCTCTTAGGCTTTGAAGCCTTGGTCATTTGGGACTCATCAAGATCAACTCTAGGGGTGACTCCCCTTGTGACCTTGGTGGTGGTCTTCCTAGCCCTAGGTTTTGTTCCATAATTGAATGGAACATTGTGGTAAGTGGGCTTGACCACTTGGGACTTAGATTTGTGACCCAAACCTTTCTTGTCCTGGGACTTTTGACCCTTAGGCCCTAGAGTTGACTTCTCTAAATTTTTAAGGGCATTTTCTAGGGTATCAAGCCTTGACCTCAAGACTTGATTCTCCTTTTCTATTACCTCAAGTTTTGATTTGTCATTCTTTCTTGAGGTGTTCCTAGGCATGTGTCTAGTTGATTTAAGGTTTCTACCTAGGTTTTCCTTAACCTTAGAAGTGTTAATCCTAGGGTTAGCATTCCTAGTAGTATCCCTATCTAGGTTGACATGTTTAGCACCTAAGCACATGTATTGATTTCTAGTGTTAACATGCTTATCATTATTGACTAATGCAATAAAATTACTAGCATGTATCCTACTAGAATTGCACGAATGAGCCTTAAAAGATACCTTAGGGTTTGCCTTAGCTCCCCCTATCGATGTGCATCCCTTGTCCTTGTGAGGTTTCCTCCCCTTCGGACATTGGCTCCTATAGTGTCCCCGTTGCTTGCATTGAAAGCACACCACGTGCTTCTTGCCTTTGCGTGTTGGGACGCCGGCTTCCTTGACCTTTGGTGCCGGTGGAGTCTTTCTAACCCTCTTTGGACACTTGCTCTTGTAGTGCCCAAATTCCCTACACTCGAAGCACATTATGTGTAATTTGCTAGAAATTAAAATGCTTGAGTTACCTAGGGTTGAGGATGGATGAACGCTCTCATCTTCATCCCTTCCGGAGGTAGAAGCTTCTTCTTCTTGCTCCGATCTTGAAGAGGAACTCTCCTCCTCTTCTTCTTTAGATGTTGAGTGGCCCTCAACTTCTAAATCTTCTCCTCCATGATGTGAGCTACTTGGCTCACTTAGCTCCTCTTCATGGCTTGAATTTGAGCTTCCCTCATGGAACTTGGCCAAGTTATCCCATAATTCCTTGGCATTGTTGTAACCTATCTTACACAAGATGTTAGTAGGCAATGAAAATTCAATTATTCTCGTTACCTCTTCGTTGATTTCGGATTTGTGAATTTGTTCTCTTGTCCACTCCTTCTTCTCAAGTGGTTTTCCTTCCTTATCCACCGGAGGAGTAAAACCTTCTTGTACACAAAACCAATTCATTATGTTAGTCATAAGAAAGTACTTCATCCTTACCTTCCAATACGCGAAGTCGCCGCATTCGTAGAAGGGTGGAATGGTGATGTCTTCTCCATAGAGATCCATTCTCTAGCTTTGCTCCCACGGGTGTTGATCCGATGAAGAGCGACCTCGCTCTGATACCACTTGTTAGGATCGTTCGTACTCGGCTAGAGAGGGGGGTGTGAATAGCCGCCCCAAATCGATCGCGTTTCTTCCTACAATTCGTTAGCGCAGCGGAAAAACAAACAAGGAAACGAAAACAAGAAGATCAAACCTCAACGCGTCGATGTAACGAGGTTCGGAGATGATACTCCTACTCCTCGGCGTGTCCGTAAGGTGGACGAAGCCTCTCAATCCGTCGGTGGATGAGTCCCCGGAGAACCGGCTAATAATATACTCCTTGTGGGTGGAGAAACCTCACCACAATCTTTTGCAACAGCAAACAAAGGAGTACAACAATAGAGACAACAAACAAGAACAATAGAAATTGTAAAACACTTGCTTGCCTCTTGTTGTCGACTGGAACCTTGATGAAGCAGCAGCTTCTCAGATCCAGCAGCTAGAACACCAGCAGGAAACTCACGCAGAGCTTCAGCAGCGATGAGAGCTCAGCAAAGCTCAAGAGCACACCAGCAGCTCAGTAGTCGAAGAGCAGAAGCTCAAGAAGAAAGGAAGTCCTCGCCCTGTAGAAGCCCTCAGCCCCTTTATACCTGCGAAGGAGAAACAGCGAAGAAACTAGCCGTTGCGTCGCAACGGCTAGAACTCTGATCGGTCTACGGACCGATCAGGACCTGTGCTGATCGGTCCCCAGACCGATCAGTCAGTGCACAGAGCCTACTGTGCGTACTCTGATCGGTCTGTGGACCGATCAGGACACAGCTGGATCCTAACTCTGGCTGTGCTTCCGCGACATCGTCTCCTGATCGGTCCCCAGACCGATCAGGACATGGCCTGATCGGTCTGTGGACCGATCAGCCTGCCTTTCTTTTCGCCTCTGTTCGCTTGGTATCTGATCGGTCATTAGACCGATCAGAGAAAACAAGGTATCACTGGATCGGTCTGGTGACCGATCCAGAGCTTGGTTTTTGCCCAAACCAAGTCCCAAGACTTCCAAACCAATATCCGGTCAACCTTGACCTATTGGTACTTCATCCCTAGCATCTGGTCACTCCCTTGACCTGCTAGAATTCCCCGCCAAGTGTCCGGTCAATCCCTTTGACCTACTTGGACTTTCCTCAACACCAGATGTCCGATCATCTCTGATCCATCTGGATTTTCCCTCACCCGGACTTTCACCTGGCTTCACTCACCAGGATTTCCACACTGCCTAACATCCCAGTTAGGACTTTCTCACTGCCTGGCTTCACTCACCAGGACTTTCCCACTGCCTGGCTTCACTCACCAGGACTTTCCACACTGCCTAACATCCCAGTTAGGACTTTCCCATTCACCTAGCTTCACTCACTAGGATTTTCACCTGGCTTCACTCACCAGGATTTCCCGACTGCCTGGCTTCACTCACCAGGACTTTTCCCCGTGCCAAACTCCCTGTTTGGACTTTTCACGTGCCAAGCTCCCTGCTTGGACTTTTCCAGTGCCAAGTCTCCATACTTGGACTTTTCCAGTGCCAAGCTCCCTGCTTGGACTTTTCCGTGCCAAGTCTTCATACTTGGACTTTTCCCGAATCAGGTCAACCAGGTCAACCTTGACCTACGGTTGCACCAATAATCTCCCAAACATCTATTCTTGTCCCACATCAAGAATAGAACTCTCTCACGAGTGTCAAACATCAACATGCAACACAACTAGGTCAACCTTGACCTAAGGTTGCACCGACAATCTTCCCAAGTCAAACATCAAAATACAACTCGAGTCACGTCAACTCGAGTCGGGTCAACCAGGTCAACCTTGACCTAGGGTTGCACCAACAATCTCCCCCTTTTTGATGTTTGACAAAACTATAATCAAGTTAGGTTAACCCGATAACCTAACTTAGGTTTTCAATCATCTTTCAATGTCCAATGTTCTTTCCTTGAACATTCTCTGGACATTCTCCCCTTAGGTTAACCCGATAACCTAACTTGGGTTCTCCAATAATTCTCCCCCTTTTTGACATACATCAAAAAGAATTCCAATGTTCTTCCTTGAACATTCCTTGACATTCTTTCCCTAGCTTAGGTTAACCCGATAACCTAACTTGGGTTCTCCAATAATTCTCCACCTTTTTGACATACATCAAAAAGAATTCCAATGTTCTTCCTTGAACATTCCTTGACATTCTTTCCCTAGCTTAGGTTAACCCGATAACCTAACTTGGGTTCTCCAATAATTCTCCAATGAACACTCTCCCCTTTTTGACACACATCAAAAAGAAAAAGGAGAGTATCAAGGTCAAGAATTTCTTCCTAATGAAAGTCCCATACCTTTCATTGAAACTCTTAATTTCCCCCTTTATACTAAACTCAACAATCAATTTAGTGATAATCCCATATCACTAATCCTCAAAAGTCTTAAGGAGTACAAACTCCCCCTAAAAGTCAACTCCTCTTGACAATTAGGTAAAACTCCCCCTAAAGGTCAACTCCCCCTTGACCATTGCACCAACAATGTCTTTGTGAGTTCCAAACCTTTAGAAATTCATAAAACCCAACTTCTAGCTGAACTTTCAGACAACAGACTGAAATCAGGCAAGTTGGCACGCCCTGATCGGTCACCGGACCGATCAGGATTCCCTGGATCGGTCCGGTGACCGATCTGGACCGATCGGACTCCCCTCTGATCGGTCCACAACTCTGATTTCTGTTTCTGAATTTCCTTCCGAAATTCAGAAACCTCTAGAAAATCACAGAAAATTCGAAAAATTGTGAAATTTTGAGGATACATTCCTCATAACATATACTATCATGGAAAAATAGTTTTAGATGAAAATAACTTCCATTTTCAAATCTTGATACAAAATTCAAAAACTTTGAAATAGTTCAAAGTTAAGTCAACTTTGTATCATAATATTCAATGATGAATGCTATCACTAGGAAAGCTTCATCAAGGTTTTTCAAAACAATTTTGAAATGATTTCAAACCCTTTAATTTGGGACCACAATCTTAGGGCTATATGCACATGACTTGTACACAAGCTTTCCCTATGATCCCAATTTTCTTGAATTAGGCTCATCTAGGTACAAGAACTATGCACCTTGATCCTAACTCATGATCCTAATATCTCACACACATTTAAAGTGTATCAACACACATCCAAGTCAATTTTGATGTGAGATATGGGTTTAGGTATCTTAGACTAAGGTCTCATGCATTTTCTAAACACAAATTTGATCTCAATATCAAAGTGTGTTTTTCATCCTTAAATCAATTCAATTGATTACTAATGCAAGAGATGATGACATGGCATAAAATGGTATCATCAATGAAAACATGTGCCAATGTCATGATGTCATGGCATAAAGTTTGAAACGAAACTAACACATGACATAAAAACTAGCCTAAGCATTATCATGACATTTCAAATGATAATAAAACTAAACATGATGTCATGACATGTGAGGGCAAACAATCATGGCAAGATTTAGCATAAATAAATATACCTAGATTACCTATCTAAGTATCCTTAACCACTTGGCTAACTTCAAATTTAATCCTAGATTGCCCCAAGATGCCAAAATCCTAATTTTGACACTTCTTGAACTCTAGATTAATTCATGCCACTTAAAGATCAAATTTATCCTCAAAACTTGGCATGTTTCATTTTTCCTCGAGAGTTCTCTAGATTTTCCCAAATTGTGCCAATTGAGATTAAAAATGAAATTTCCAATCTTTAGGCACATTTAACTCTTCAAAGGAGTAAATGATAATTCCATTTCATTTTCAAAAGTTCTCAAACCCTTGAAAATGCTCCTTGAGTGTCAATTTCCTCAAAGTTGGGTTAACTACCCTTCTAATCGGAGTTGACACTCTCTAACCCATCTATGGGGTAGAGAAGATGCTCCTAGGAACCCAATACCTATTTGAGCTCATTGGGTTCACTAAATATTCACTAGGGATAACTTCCCTAGCAACCCTCCTAATGACCCTCTTAGGCTTTGAAGCCTTGGTCATTTGGGACTCATCAAGATCAACTCTAGGGGTGACTCCCCTTGTGACCTTGGTGGTGGTCTTCCTAGCCCTAGGTTTTGTTCCATAATTGAATGGAACATTGTGGTAAGTGGGCTTGACCACTTGGGACTTAGATTTGTGACCCAAACCTTTCTTGTCCTGGGACTTTTGACCCTTAGGCCCTAGAGTTGACTTCTCTAAATTTTTAAGGGCCTTTTCTAGGGTATCAAGCCTTGACCTCAAGACTTGATTCTCCTTTTCTATTACCTCAAGTTTTGATTTGTCATTCTTTCTTGAGGTGTTCCTAGGCATGTGTCTAGTTGATTTAAGGTTTCTACCTAGGTTTTCCTTAACCTTAGAAGTGTTAATCCTAGGGTTAGCATTCCTAGTAGTATCCCTATCTAGGTTGACATGTTTAGCACCTAAGCACATGTATTGATTTCTAGTGTTAACATGCTTATCATTATTGACTAATGCAATAAAATTACTAGCATGTATCCTACTAGAATTGCACGAATGAGCCTTAAAAGATACCTTAGGGTTTGCCTTAGCTCCCCCTATCGATGTGCATCCCTTGTCCTTGTGAGGTTTCCTCCCCTTCGGACATTGGCTCCTATAGTGTCCCCGTTGCTTGCATTGAAAGCACACCACGTGCTTCTTGCCTTTGCGTGTTGGGACGCCGGCTTCCTTGACCTTTGGTGCCGGTGGAGTCTTTCTAACCCTCTTTGGACACTTGCTCTTGTAGTGCCCAAATTCCCTACACTCGAAGCACATTATGTGTAATTTGCTAGAAATTAAAATGCTTGAGTTACCTAGGGTTGAGGATGGATGAACGCTCTCATCTTCATCCCTTCCGGAGGTAGAAGCTTCTTCTTCTTGCTCCGATCTTGAAGAGGAACTCTCCTCCTCTTCTTCTTTAGATGTTGAGTGGCCCTCAACTTCTAAATCTTCTCCTCCATGATGTGAGCTACTTGGCTCACTTAGCTCCTCTTCATGGCTTGAATTTGAGCTTCCCTCATGGAACTTGGCCAAGTTATCCCATAATTCCTTGGCATTGTTGTAACCTATCTTACACAAGATGTTAGTAGGCAATGAAAATTCAATTATTCTCGTTACCTCTTCGTTGATTTCGGATTTGTGAATTTGTTCTCTTGTCCACTCCTTCTTCTCAAGTGGTTTTCCTTCCTTATCCACCGGAGGAGTAAAACCTTCTTGTACACAAAACCAATTCATTATGTTAGTCATAAGAAAGTACTTCATCCTTACCTTCCAATACGCGAAGTCGCCGCATTCGTAGAAGGGTGGAATGGTGATGTCTTCTCCATAGAGATCCATTCTCTAGCTTTGCTCCCACGGGTGTTGATCCGACGAAGAGCGGCCTCGCTCTGATACCACTTGTTAGGATCCTTCGTACTCGGCTAGAGAGGGGGGGTGTGAATAGCCGACCCCAATCTCAATTTGTTAGCGCAGCGGAAAAACAAACAAGGAAACGAAAACAAGAAGATCAAACCTCAACGCGTCGATGTAACGAGGTTCGGAGATGATACTCCTACTCCTCGGCGTGTCCGTAAGGTGGACGAAGCCTCTCAATCCGTCGGTGGATGAGTCCCCGGAGAACCGGCTAATAATATACTCCTTGTGGGTGGAGAAACCTCACCACAATCTTTTGCAACAGCAAACAAAGGAGTACAACAATAGAGACAACAAACAAGAACAATAGAAATTGTAAAACACTTGCTTGCCTCTTGTTGTCGATGGAACCTTGATGAAGCTTCTCGATCCAGCCTAGAACACCGAGAAACTCACGCGAGCTTGATGAGAGCTCAAGAAAGCTCAAGAGCACACCGGCTCAAGAGTCAAGAGCGAAGCTCAAGAAGAAAGGAAGTCCTCGCCTGTAGAAGCCCTCAGCCCTTTATACTGCGAAGGAGACAGCGAAGAAACTAGCCGCTGCGTCGCAACGGCTAGAACTCTGATCGGTCTACGGACCGATCAGACTTCTCTTCTCCCAAACTTCTTTGCGCCTCCTGATCGATCGGTCCATGGATCGATCGGTCCACGACCGATCCCTGCCTTCTTCTTCAGCGACATCGTCTCTGATCGGTCCCATCGATCAGATGGTCGATGCGTGGACCGATCACCGCTTCTTTTCGCCTCTGTTGGCTTGCGATCGGTCACCGATCGACGAAGAAACCCAGATGTCGATCGGTCATTAGACCGATCGAGAAAAACAGTATCACTAGATCGGTCCGGTGACCGATCCGAGCTTGGTTTTGCCCAAACCAAGTCCCAAGACTTCAAACCAATATCCGGTCAACCTTGACCTATTGGTACTTCATCCCTAGCATCCGGTCACTCCTCTGACCTGCAACTCCTGCCAAGTATCCGTCAATCCTTTGACCTACTTGGACTTTCCAACACCGAAGTCCGATCATCCCCGATCCATCTGGATTTTCCTTGCCGGCTTCACTCACGGGACTTTCACCGCTTCACTCACCAGATTTCCACCGCCTAACATCCCGCTTAGGACTTTCTCACCGCCTGGCTTCACTCACCAGACTTTCCCACCGCCTGGCTTCACTCACGGGACTTTCCACACGCCTAACATCCAGTTAGGACTTTCCCATTCACCTAGCTTCACTCACTAGGATTTTCACCGCTTCACTCACCAGGATTTCCGCCTGGCTTCACTCACGGGACTTTTCCCGTGCCAAACTCCCTGTTTGGACTTTTCACGTGCCAAGCTCCCTGCCTTTCCATGCAAGTCTCCATACTTGGACTTTTCCGATGCCAAGCTCCCTTGGACTTTTCCGTGCCAAGTCTTCATACTTGGACTTTTCCCGAATCAGTCAACCAGTCAACCTTGACCTACGGTTGCACCAATAATCTCCCAAACATCTATTCTTGTCCCACATCAAGAATAGAACTCTCTCACGAGTGTCAAACATCAACATGCAACACAACTAGGTCAACCTTGACCTAAGGTTGCACCGACAATCTTCCCAAGTCAAACATCAAAATACAACTCGAGTCACGTCAACTCGAGTCGGGTCAACCAGGTCAACCTTGACCTAGGGTTGCACCAACAATCTCCCCCTTTTTGATGTTTGACAAAACTATAATCAAGTTAGGTTAACCCGATAACCTAACTTAGGTTTTCAATCATCTTTCAATGTCCAATGTTCTTTCCTTGAACATTCTCTGGACATTCTCCCCTTAGGTTAACCCGATAACCTAACTTGGGTTCTCCAATAATTCTCCCCCTTTTTGACATACATCAAAAAGAATTCCAATGTTCTTCCTTGAACATTCCTTGACATTCTTTCCCTAGCTTAGGTTAACCCGATAACCTAACTTGGGTTCTCCAATAATTCTCCACCTTTTTGACATACATCAAAAAGAATTCCAATGTTCTTCCTTGAACATTCCTTGACATTCTTTCCCTAGCTTAGGTTAACCCGATAACCTAACTTGGGTTCTCCAATAATTCTCCAATGAACACTCTCCCCTTTTTGACACACATCAAAAAGAAAAAGGAGAGTATCAAGGTCAAGAATTTCTTCCTAATGAAAGTCCCATACCTTTCATTGAAACTCTTAATTTCCCCCTTTATACTAAACTCAACAATCAATTTAGTGATAATCCCATATCACTAATCCTCAAAAGTCTTAAGGAGTACAAACTCCCCCAAAAGGTCAACTCCCCCTTGACCATTGCACCAACAATGTCTGTGTGAGTTCCAAACCTTTAGAAATTCATAAAACCCAACTTCTAGCTGAACTTTCAGACAACAGACTGAAATCAGGCAAGTTAGCACGCCCTGATCGGTCACCGGACCGATCAGGACTCCTCTGGATCGGTCCAGTGACCGATCCACAACTGCTTGGACCGATCAGACTCCCTTCTGATCGGTCCACAACCTCTGATTTCTGTTTCTGAATTTCCTTCCGAAATTCAGAAACCTCTAGAAAATCACAGAAAATTCGAAAAATTGTGAAATTTTGAGGATACATTCCTCATAACATATACTATCATGGAAAAATAGTTTTAGATGAAAATAACTTCCATTTTCAAATCTTGATACAAAATTCAAAAACTTTGAAATAGTTCAAAGTTAAGTCAACTTTGTATCATAATATTCAATGATGAATGCTATCACTAGGAAAGCTTCATCAAGGTTTTTCAAAACAATTTTGAAATGATTTCAAACCCTTTAATTTGGGACCACAATCTTAGGGCTATATGCACATGACTTGTACACAAGCTTTCCCTATGATCCCAATTTTCTTGAATTAGGCTCATCTAGGTACAAGAACTATGCACCTTGATCCTAACTCATGATCCTAATATCTCACACACATTTAAAGTGTATCAACACACATCCAAGTCAATTTTGATGTGAGATATGGGTTTAGGTATCTTAGACTAAGGTCTCATGCATTTTCTAAACACAAATTTGATCTCAATATCAAAGTGTGTTTTTCATCCTTAAATCAATTCAATTGATTACTAATGCAAGAGATGATGACATGGCATAAAATGGTATCATCAATGAAAACATGTGCCAATGTCATGATGTCATGGCATAAAGTTTGAAACGAAACTAACACATGACATAAAAACTAGCCTAAGCATTATCATGACATTTCAAATGATAATAAAACTAAACATGATGTCATGACATGTGAGGGCAAACAATCATGGCAAGATTTAGCATAAATAAATATACCTAGATTACCTATCTAAGTATCCTTAACCACTTGGCTAACTTCAAATTTAATCCTAGATTGCCCCAAGATGCCAAAATCCTAATTTTGACACTTCTTGAACTCTAGATTAATTCATGCCACTTAAAGATCAAATTTATCCTCAAAACTTGGCATGTTTCATTTTTCCTCGAGAGTTCTCTAGATTTTCCCAAATTGTGCCAATTGAGATTAAAAATGAAATTTCCAATCTTTAGGCACATTTAACTCTTCAAAGGAGTAAATGATAATTCCATTTCATTTTCAAAAGTTCTCAAAACCTTGAAAATGCTCCTTGAGTGTCAATTTCCTCAAAGTTGGGTTAACTACCCTTCTAATCGGAGTTGACACTCTCTAACCCATCTATGGGGTAGAGAAGATGCTCCTAGGAACCCAATACCTATTTGAGCTCATTGGGTTCACTAAATATTCACTAGGGATAACTTCCCTAGCAACCCTCCTAATGACCCTCTTAGGCTTTGAAGCCTTGGTCATTTGGGACTCATCAAGATCAACTCTAGGGGTGACTCCCCTTGTGACCTTGGTGGTGGTCTTCCTAGCCCTAGGTTTTGTTCCATAATTGAATGGAACATTGTGGTAAGTGGGCTTGACCACTTGGGACTTAGATTTGTGACCCAAACCTTTCTTGTCCTGGGACTTTTGACCCTTAGGCCCTAGAGTTGACTTCTCTAAATTTTTAAGGGCATTTTCTAGGGTATCAAGCCTTGACCTCAAGACTTGATTCTCCTTTTCTATTACCTCAAGTTTTGATTTGTCATTCTTTCTTGAGGTGTTCCTAGGCATGTGTCTAGTTGATTTAAGGTTTCTACCTAGGTTTTCCTTAACCTTAGAAGTGTTAATCCTAGGGTTAGCATTCCTAGTAGTATCCCTATCTAGGTTGACATGTTTAGCACCTAAGCACATGTATTGATTTCTAGTGTTAACATGCTTATCATTATTGACTAATGCAATAAAATTACTAGCATGTATCCTACTAGAATTGCACGAATGAGCCTTAAAAGATACCTTAGGGTTTGCCTTAGCTCCCCCTATCGATGTGCATCCCTTGTCCTTGTGAGGTTTCCTCCCCTTCGGACATTGGCTCCTATAGTGTCCCCGTTGCTTGCATTGAAAGCACACCACGTGCTTCTTGCCTTTGCGTGTTGGGACGCCGGCTTCCTTGACCTTTGGTGCCGGTGGAGTCTTTCTAACCCTCTTTGGACACTTGCTCTTGTAGTGCCCAAATTCCCTACACTCGAAGCACATTATGTGTAATTTGCTAGAAATTAAAATGCTTGAGTTACCTAGGGTTGAGGATGGATGAACGCTCTCATCTTCATCCCTTCCGGAGGTAGAAGCTTCTTCTTCTTGCTCCGATCTTGAAGAGGAACTCTCCTCCTCTTCTTCTTTAGATGTTGAGTGGCCCTCAACTTCTAAATCTTCTCCTCCATGATGTGAGCTACTTGGCTCACTTAGCTCCTCTTCATGGCTTGAATTTGAGCTTCCCTCATGGAACTTGGCCAAGTTATCCCATAATTCCTTGGCATTGTTGTAACCTATCTTACACAAGATGTTAGTAGGCAATGAAAATTCAATTATTCTCGCTACCTCTTCGTTGATTTCGGATTTGTGAATTTGTTCTCTTGTCCACTCCTTCTTCTCAAGTGGTTTTCCTTCCTTATCCACCGGAGGAGTAAAACCTTCTTGTACACAAAACCAATTCATTATGTTAGTCATAAGAAAGTACTTCATCCTTACCTTCCAATACGCGAAGTCGCCGCATTCGTAGAAGGGTGGAATGGTGATGTCTTCTCCATAGAGATCCATTCTCTAGCTTTGCTCCCACGGGTGTTGATCCGACGAAGAGCGGCCTCGCTCTGATACCACTTGTTAGGATCCTTCGTACTCGGCTAGAGAGGGGGTGTGAATAGCCGCCCCAAATCGATCGCGTTTCTTCCTACAATTCGTTAGCGCAGCGGAAAAACAAACAAGGAAACGAAAACAAGAAGATCAAACCTCAACGCGTCGATGTAACGAGGTTCGGAGATGATACTCCTACTCCTCGGCGTGTCCGTAAGGTGGACGAAGCCTCTCAATCCGTCGGTGGATGAGTCCCCGGAGAACCGGCTAATAATATACTCCTTGTGGGTGGAGAAACCTCACCACAATCTTTGCAACAGCAAACAAAGGAGTACAACAATAGAGACAACAAACAAGAACAATAGAAATTGTAAAACACTTGCTTGCCTCTTGTTGTCGATTGGAACCTTGATGAAGCAGCAGCTTCTCAGATCCAGCAGCTAGAACACCAGCAGGAAACTCACGCAGAGCTTCAGCAGCGATGAGAGCTCAGCAAAGCTCAAGAGCACACCAGCAGCTCAGTAGCAGAAGAGAAGAAGCATGCAAATATTTGATGTGACAGGCTAGAACATTCTAAAATATGATTTGTAGGCTGGACATGCTTTGTTGTTAGTGACATAAACTTTCAAACGAGTACCGAAAGACATGTATGGGTCTCGCTATAGTTCGATCGGTCGTGGACCGATCGGGAGGATGCCTGGATCCTAACTCTGGCTGTGCTTCCGCGACATCGTCTCTGATCGGTCCCCAGACCAGATGGCCTGATCGGCCCGTGGACCGATCACCGCCTTCTTTCGCCTGTTTGCGATCGGTCACCGATCGATCAAGAATCGAACAGAGCTTGATGTCGATCGGTCATTAGACCGATCGAGAAAACAGATCACTAGATCGGTCGGTGACCGATCCGAGCTTGGTTTTGCCCAAACCAAGTCCCAAGACTTCCAAACCAATATCCGTCAACCTTGACCTATTGGTACTTCATCCCTAGCATCCGGTCACTCCCTTGACCTGGAACTCCTCTCGCCAAGTATCCGGTCAATCCCTTTGACCTACTTGACTTTCCAACACCAAGTCCGATCATCCCCGATCCATCTGGATTTTCCTTGGCTTCACTCACGGGACTTTCACCGCTTCACTCACCAGATTTCCACACCGCCTAACATCCCACTTAGGACTTTCTTGCCCGGCTTCACTCACCAGACTTTCCACCGCCCGGCTTCACTCACCGGACTTTCCACACCGCCTAACATCCCGATTAGGACTTTCCCATTCACCTAGCTTCACTCACTAGGATTTTCACCGCGCTTCACTCACCAGGACCTAGCTTCACCATGGACTTTTCCCGTGCCAAACTCCTGCTTGGACTTTTCACCAGATGTCCGGTGTCCTTGCCAAGTCTCCATACTTGACTTTTCCCAAGCTCCCTGCTTGACTTTTCCGTGCCAAGTCTTCATACTTGGACTTTTCCGAATCAGTCAACCAGTCAACCTTGACCTACGGTTGCACCAATAATCTCCCAAACATCTATTCTTGTCCCACATCAAGAATAGAACTCTCTCACGAGTGTCAAACATCAACATGCAACACAACTAGGTCGACCTTGACCTAAGGTTGCACCGACAATCTTCCCAAGTCAAACATCAAAATACAACTCGAGTCACGTCAACTCGAGTCGGGTCAACCAGGTCAACCTTGACCTAGGGTTGCACCAACAATCTCCCCCTTTTTGATGTTTGACAAAACTATAATCAAGTTAGGTTAACCCGATAACCTAACTTAGGTTTTCAATCATCTTTCAATGTCCAATGTTCTTTCCTTGAACATTCTCTGGACATTCTCCCCTTAGGTTAACCCGATAACCTAACTTGGGTTCTCCAATAATTCTCCCCCTTTTTGACATACATCAAAAAGAATTCCAATGTTCTTCCTTGAACATTCCTTGACATTCTTTCCCTAGCTTAGGTTAACCCGATAACCTAACTTGGGTTCTCCAATAATTCTCCACCTTTTTGACATACATCAAAAAGAATTCCAATGTTCTTCCTTGAACATTCCTTGACATTCTTTCCCTAGCTTAGGTTAACCCGATAACCTAACTTGGGTTCTCCAATAATTCTCCAATGAACACTCTCCCGTTTTTGACACACATCAAAAAGAAAAAGGAGAGTATCAAGGTCAAGAATTTCTTCCTAATGAAAGTCCCATACCTTTCATTGAAACTCTTAATTTCCCCCTTTATACTAAACTCAACAATCAATTTAGTGATAATCCCATATCACTAATCCTCAAAAGTCTTAAGGAGTACAAACTCCCCCTAAAAGTCAACTCCTCTTGACAATTAGGTAAAACTCCCCCTAAAGGTCAACTCCCCCTTGACCATTGCACCAACAATGTCTGTGTGAGTTCCAAACCTTTAGAAATTCATAAAACCCAACTTCTAGCTGAACTTTCAGACAACAGACTGAAATCAGGCAAGTTGGCACGCCCTGATCGGTCACCGGACCGATCAGACTCCTCTGGATCGGTCCAGTGACCGATCCACACCCTCTGATTTCTGAATTTTTCTTCTCCCGAAATTCAAAAACCTCTAGAAAATCACAGAAAATTCGAAAAATTGTGAAATTTTGAGGATACATTCCTCATAACATATACTATCATGGAAAAATAGTTTTAGATGAAAATAACTTCCATTTTCAAATCTTGATACAAAATTCAAAAACTTTGAAATAGTTCAAAGTTAAGTCAACTTTGTATCATAATATTCAATGATGAATGCTATCACTAGGAAAGCTTCATCAAGGTTTTTCAAAACAATTTTGAAATGATTTCAAACCCTTTAATTTGGGACCACAATCTTAGGGCTATATGCACATGACTTGTACACAAGCTTTCCCTATGATCCCAATTTTCTTGAATTAGGCTCATCTAGGTACAAGAACTATGCACCTTGATCCTAACTCATGATCCTAATATCTCACACACATTTAAAGTGTATCAACACACATCCAAGTCAATTTTGATGTGAGATATGGGTTTAGGTATCTTAGACTAAGGTCTCATGCATTTTCTAAACACAAATTTGATCTCAATATCAAAGTGTGTTTTTCATCCTTAAATCAATTCAATTGATTACTAATGCAAGAGATGATGACATGGCATAAAATGGTATCATCAATGAAAACATGTGCCAATGTCATGATGTCATGGCATAAAGTTTGAAACGAAACTAACACATGACATAAAAACTAGCCTAAGCATTATCATGACATTTCAAATGATAATAAAACTAAACATGATGTCATGACATGTGAGGGCAAACAATCATGGCAAGATTTAGCATAAATAAATATACCTAGATTACCTATCTAAGTATCCTTAACCACTTGGCTAACTTCAAATTTAATCCTAGATTGCCCCAAGATGCCAAAATCCTAATTTTGACACTTCTTGAACTCTAGATTAATTCATGCCACTTAAAGATCAAATTTATCCTCAAAACTTGGCATGTTTCATTTTTCCTCGAGAGTTCTCTAGATTTTCCCAAATTGTGCCAATTGAGATTAAAAATGAAATTTCCAATCTTTAGGCACATTTAACTCTTCAAAGGAGTAAATGATAATTCCATTTCATTTTCAAAAGTTCTCAAAACCTTGAAAATGCTCCTTGAGTGTCAATTTCCTCAAAGTTGGGTTAACTACCCTTCTAATCGGAGTTGACACTCTCTAACCCATCTATGGGGTAGAGAAGATGCTCCTAGGAACCCAATACCTATTTGAGCTCATTGGGTTCACTAAATATTCACTAGGGATAACTTCCCTAGCAACCCTCCTAATGACCCTCTTAGGCTTTGAAGCCTTGGTCATTTGGGACTCATCAAGATCAACTCTAGGGGTGACTCCCCTTGTGACCTTGGTGGTGGTCTTCCTAGCCCTAGGTTTTGTTCCATAATTGAATGGAACATTGTGGTAAGTGGGCTTGACCACTTGGGACTTAGATTTGTGACCCAAACCTTTCTTGTCCTGGGACTTTTGACCCTTAGGCCCTAGAGTTGACTTCTCTAAATTTTTAAGGGCATTTTCTAGGGTATCAAGCCTTGACCTCAAGACTTGATTCTCCTTTTCTATTACCTCAAGTTTTGATTTGTCATTCTTTCTTGAGGTGTTCCTAGGCATGTGTCTAGTTGATTTAAGGTTTCTACCTAGGTTTTCCTTAACCTTAGAAGTGTTAATCCTAGGGTTAGCATTCCTAGTAGTATCCCTATCTAGGTTGACATGTTTAGCACCTAAGCACATGTATTGATTTCTAGTGTTAACATGCTTATCATTATTGACTAATGCAATAAAATTACTAGCATGTATCCTACTAGAATTGCACGAATGAGCCTTAAAAGATACCTTAGGGTTTGCCTTAGCTCCCCCTATCGATGTGCATCCCTTGTCCTTGTGAGGTTTCCTCCCCTTCTGACACTGGCTCCTATAGTGTCCCCGTTGCTTGCATTGAAAGCACACCACGTGCTTCTTGCCTTTGCGTGTTGGGACGCCGGCTTCCTTGACCTTTGGTGCCGGTGGAGTCTTTCTAACCCTCTTTGGACACTTGCTCTTGTAGTGCCCAAATTCCCTACACTCGAAGCACATTATGTGTAATTTGCTAGAAATTAAAATGCTTGAGTTACCTAGGGTTGAGGATGGATGAACGCTCTCATCTTCATCCCTTCCGGAGGTAGAAGCTTCTTCTTCTTGCTCCGATCTTGAAGAGGAACTCTCCTCCTCTTCTTCTTTAGATGTTGAGTGGCCCTCAACTTCTAAATCTTCTCCTCCATGATGTGAGCTACTTGGCTCACTTAGCTCCTCTTCATGGCTTGAATTTGAGCTTCCCTCATGGAACTTGGCCAAGTTATCCCATAATTCCTTGGCATTGTTGTAACCTATCTTACACAAGATGTTAGTAGGCAATGAAAATTCAATTATTCTCGTTACCTCTTCGTTGATTTCGGATTTGTGAATTTGTTCTCTTGTCCACTCCTTCTTCTCAAGTGGTTTTCCTTCCTTATCCACCGGAGGAGTAAAACCTTCTTGTACACAAAACCAATTCATTATGTTAGTCATAAGAAAGTACTTCATCCTTACCTTCCAATACGCGAAGTCGCCGCATTCGTAGAAGGGTGGAATGGTGATGTCTTCTCCATAGAGATCCATTCTCTAGCTTTGCTCCCACGGGTGTTGATCCGACGAAGAGCGGCCTCGCTCTGATACCACTTGTTAGGATCCTTCGTACTCGGCTAGAGAGGGGGGGTGTGAATAGCCGCCCCAAATCGATCGCGTTTCTTCCTACAATTCGTTAGCGCAGCGGAAAAACAAACAAGGAAACGAAAACAAGAAGATCAAACCTCAACGCGTCGATGTAACGAGGTTCGGAGATGATACTCCTACTCCTCGGCGTGTCCGTAAGGTGGACGAAGCCTCTCAATCCGTCGGTGGATGAGTCCCCGGAGAACCGGCTAATAATATACTCCTTGTGGGTGGAGAAACCTCACCACAATCTTTTGCAACAGCAAACAAAGGAGTACAACAATAGAGACAACAAACAAGAACAATAGAAATTGTAAAACACTTGCTTGCCTCTTGTTGTCGACTGGAACCTTGATGAAGCAGCAGCTTCTCAGATCCAGCAGCTAGAACACCAGCAGGAAACTCACGCAGAGCTTCAGCAGCGATGAGAGCTCAGCAAAGCTCAAGAGCACACCAGCAGCTCAGTAGTCGAAGAGCAGAAGCTCAAGAAGAAAGGAAGTCCTCGCCCTGTAGAAGCCCTCAGCCCCTTTATACCTGCGAAGGAGAAACTGCGAGCATCCCATACTTATCCTTTCTGGTGAGGCTCGTGCATTCGAACCCCAATGCCGACCCGATCGACCGCTGCACGTAATTGGCTACCTCGATAGCCGACTTCCCGCCGGCGCAAGTGAGCTTCTGCGGGAGCTGTTCCAGGAACGTTACCTCGTACGTTGGCCGTGGATTCATGAAAAAGACGTAGGGGTCGATCGCCTTCCACCCCCGCGCCGACGTACCGTGGAATATCCCCTGCCTCGTGTTCACCGCCACCGGCACGATCCGGTCGGTCTGGTGACCGATCCAGAGCTTGGTTTTTGCCCAAACCAAGTCCCAAGACTTCCAAACCAATATCCGGTCAACCTTGACCTATTGGTACTTCATCCCTAGCATCCGGTCACTCCTTGACCTGCTAGAACTCCTCGCCAAGTATCCGGTCAATCCTTTGACCTACTTGGACTTTCCAACACCGAAGTCCGATCATCCCCGATCCATCTGGATTTTCCTTGCCTTCACTCACTAGGACTTTCACCGGCTTCACTCACCAGATTTCCACCGCCTAACATCCAGCTAGGACTTTCACCGGCTTCACTCACCGGACTTTCCCACCGCCTCGCTTCACTCACCGGACTTTCCACACCGCCTAACATCCCAGTTAGGACTTTCCCATTCACCTAGCTTCACTCACTAGGATTTTCACCGCGCTTCACTCACCAGGACTTCTTCCACCACTGGACTTTTCCCGTGCCAAACTCCCTGCTTGGACTTTTCACGCCAAGCTCCCTGCTTGACTTTTCCAGCCAAGTCTCCATACTTGGACTTTTCCAGTGCCAAGCTCCCTGCTTGGACTTTTCCGTGCCAAGTCTTCATACTTGGACTTTTCCCGAATCAGGTCAACCAGGTCAACCTTGACCTACGGTTGCACCAATAATCTCCCAAACATCTATTCTTGTCCCACATCAAGAATAGAACTCTCTCACGAGTGTCAAACATCAACATGCAACACAACTAGGTCAACCTTGACCTAAGGTTGCACCGACAATCTTCCCAAGTCAAACATCAAAATACAACTCGAGTCACGTCAACTCGAGTCGGGTCAACCAGGTCAACCTTGACCTAGGGTTGCACCAACACCTGCAACCACAAAGTTAGCACATCCTACTATTATCCTGCCTAAATTATGTATGACATGTGCATAACCTATTTGAAAACCAAATACACAGAGGTAAACCCTAGCTCTGATACCAATTGTTGGTTAAACCTAGGAAAACGTACCGGTTCCACTGTACAAAAATTTTTGTACAAGTGTCGAACCTTTCCTTAAATAACCTATTGTGTTCTTTAGAAGTTAAATAAGGAATCGCAGACGGAACTTAACATCAATGATTCCAAATTTAACTTAGCTGTTCTTAATGGTTTAGATTTGAATCGCAAGTGGAACTTAACACTATTGATTCAAATCTACCTAAGTTATTAATTCCATAAATATTAATTTTCAAAATTGGCTTCTAGGACTGCATGGCGAGGCACATGACCTTCTTGGATATGAGAGCAACCACCACCGCCTAGGCAAAGCCTTTTAAGGAAAGCTAATATTTATTTTCTTAAATAACTCTAGGTTAACCAAAATGAACAATCGAATCACAAATTCGAAAAAGAAGAAAACACAAAATCAAAAAATAAATTCGATAAACTAGATCTAATTGTTGTTGGTTGCTACTCGGAAAACCTAGAGGTTCCACTGTACAAAAATTTTGTACAAAGGTCTGAACCTTTTCCTAGCTACCATGTGTTCTTTTAAATTAAATTTTGGATCGCCTGTGGAACTTAACACGTTTGATCCAAAACTTAATCTATTTGTTCTTTTAGGTTTTGACTTGGATCTCCTGCGGAACTTAACACGTTCGACCCAAATCACCTTAAGTTATTAATTCCATTAAATATTAATTTCCATAATTGGTTCCCAGTACTGACGTGGCGAGACACATGGCCTTCTTGGATATGGGAGCAACCACCACCGACTAGACAAAACCTTTTATGGAAAGCTAATATTTAATTTCCTAAAATAACTTTAGGTTAACCGAAAAGAACAATCAAATCACAAGGAAAAATAAAACAAAAGAACACATCATCGAAAAACATATTCGAAATACTAGAATCGTAAGCCTCTTGTATTTGGTATTATTTCCATAAATAACTAGCATGATGCGGAAAGGAAAAATTACTAGTTATACCTTCTAGAAAGACCTCTTGATCTTCTACCGTATTCCTCTTCTAATCTCGGACATTGTGTGGGCAACGTTCTTCCGAGATGAGAAACCACCAATCACCTTCTTCTTCCTTGCAAGTTTCGGCCATCAAAACATCTTCTAGGATGAAGAGGTTCGGCCACCACCACCATGCTCCAAGGGATGCTAGAAACGAGGCTTGCTTTCTCTCCTTCTTCTCCTTCCTTGATCCGGCCACTAACAAAAGCTCCACCAAGAGATAAGTTTCGGCCAACAAGAGGAGAGGAGAGAAATAGGGCCGGCCACACCACCAAGGAAAAGAGGGAGAAAAATAGAATAGAGTCGTTAGCCTTGAAGCCTCCTCTACCCCCTCTTTTATAATCCTTGATCCTGGCAAATAAGGAAAATTTAATAAAAATTTCCTTAATTCTTTTTCCATTGAAAAGGAAAAATTATTTAATTAAAATAATTTTCTTTCTCAATTTTATTTGGCCGACCACATAAAAGCTACAAACAAGGAGAGTTTTAATTAATTAAAACTTCCTAATTTGTCTCCAGAAATTTATAAAATTTCTCCAATAATTTAATCCCTTCATGATTGGTTTATAAAAAGGAAATTTAATAAATTAAAATCTTTCTTTTAAACATGTGGATAAAAAGAAAGTTATCTCTAAAAATTAAAATCTCTTTTAATCTACAAATAAGGAAAGATATCAAATCTTTTCTCAATCTTTTGTAGAAACTAATAAAAGAGAATTATTAATTTTTAAACTTTCTTTTAAATCATGAACATGGTTAAAAAGGAAAGTTTTCTTAAAATTTAAAATCCTCCTTTAATCAACAAATAAGGAAATATTTCAAATTTTAAACTCTCTTTTAAACATGTAGATGATTTACAAATAAGGAAAGTTTTTACCAAAAATTAAAACCATCCTTTTAAACTACAAATAATGAAAGAGATTAATCTCTTCTCTTAATCTTTTGTAGAAAACAATAAAAGGAAATTTTTAATTTTTAAACTCTCTTTTAAAATCATGATATCCACATAAGAAATAATTTTAATAAAAATCCTTTTTAATATTCTAGTGGCCGGCCACCTAAGCTTGGGACCCAAGCTTTGGTCGGCCACCTACATGGCTCATCCACTTGGTCTTGGCCGACCCTAGCTTGGGTTCCAAGCTACCTTGGCCGGCCCCATTGGATGGGTAAGAAGGTGGGTATGCGGTGTGTATAAATCTCTATATACTAGAGGTTACGGTAGGGACTGAGAGGAGGAATTGGTTTTGGTCTCCCGATGAAATTAAGCATCCCGTGTTCGCCCCGAACACACAACTTAATTTCATCAATAATAATTCATTCCACTAAAGAACTATTATTGAACTACCGCACCAATCCCAAATTACATTTTGGGCTCCTTCTTATTATGAGTGTGTTAGTCTCCCTGTGTTTAAGATAACAAATGTCCACTAATTAAGTAAGTTACTGACAACTCGCTTAATTAATATCTAGCTCTAAGAGTAGTACCACTCAACTTCATCATCATGTCGGACTAAGTCCACCTGCAGGGTTTAACATGACAATCCTTTTGAGCTCCTCTTGGGGACATTCTGAACCTAGATCACTAGGACACAGTTTCCTTCTATAATCAACCATACACACTATAAGTGATATCATTTCCCAACTTATCAGGCTTATTGATTTATCGAACTAAATCTCACCCATTGATAAATTAAAGAAATAAATATCAAATATATGTGCTTGTTATTATATTAGGATTAAGAGCACACACTTCCATAATAACTGAGGTCTTTGTTCCTTTATAAAGTCAGTATAAAAGGAACGACCTCAAATGGTCCTACTCAATACACTCTAAGTGTACTAGTGTAATTATATAGTTAAGATAAACTAATACCTAATTACACTACGACCTTCCAATGGTTTGTTCCTTTCCATTTTGGTCGTGAGCTACTGTTTATAATTTATAAGGAACCGATAACATGATCTTCTGTATGTGACACCACACACCATGTTATCTACAATATAAATTAATTGAGCAACTACATTTATCATAAATGTAGACATTTGACCAATGTGATTCTTATTTCTAGATAAATGTTTATACCAAAAGCTAGGCTTTTAGTATACACTTTAACAATTGCCTCTTGTATTTAGAATTCATACAAAGAAAAATAACTAGTATGATGCGGAAGAAAAATACTAGTTATACATTCTCTTTGTAAGCTAATGACCTCGAGATCTTCTGCCGTATTCCTCGCCTCACCTTGGACGTCGTGTGGGCGACGATCCTCCAAGATGAACACCACCCAAAAGCTTCCTCCTTCTTCTTCTAAAATCCGGTCACCACCACCACCAAGGAGAAGAGAGCAAAGGGAGAGGAGGAAGGGAGAGGGCTGGCCACCAAGAGATCACCCAAGCAAAAGAATAAGAGTTGTGTCTCATGAAGCCCCTTCACCCCTTCTTTTATATTACTTGCCCAAGGCAAATAAGGAAAAACCTTTTACAAAAAATAAAATCATCCAAGAGTTTTTCCTTTTCCCTTTTTATTTTTCCTTTTCTTTCCTCTTGATTGAATCAATCACCAATCAATGGTTATGATCAATCCTATTTGGTTTAGGATTGAATTTGGTTTAATCCTATTGGCCGGCCCTTGCTTGGGCACTAAGCAAGGTGGCCGGCCACAATTAAAAGGAAAGGAAAAATAATTTTTAAAAATTTTACAAGAAGAAATCCTCTTATAAAATTTACAAGCTCTCTTTCCTAAAGTATGAGTTAAAAAAGGAAAGTTTCTAAAAATTAAAACCATGTTTTAAAATTTAAAAACTCTCTTATAAAATTTTATTTTTTAACACGGTGATAGAAAATTTAAATTTTAAAACTTCTTTTCCTTTTTTTTTTCCTTAAACCATAAGGATGGTTAAAAAAGGAAAATTTTAAAATCTTTTAAACTCTCTATTTAAACATGTAGCCTAATTCAAATAAGGAAAGTTTTAAAAATTAAAATCTCTCTTTTAAAACTTATAGTTTTCTACAAAGAGAAGATTTTAAAAATTCAAAACAACCCTCCCTTTTTGAATTATTATGGTCGGCCCCTACAAGCTTGGTCACCAAGCTATAGGGTCGGCCCCTTTCAAGAGAATGTGGCCGACCATTGCTTGGCCACCAAGCAATGGTCCGGCCTCCTTCTTGGACACCAAGAAGAGTTTTACATTTGGATGGACTTGAGGCTATAATGAGGCTACGACAGGGACCTAGAGGAGAAATTAGTTTTGGCCTTCCGATGAGCTTGAGTATCCCGTGTTCGCCCCGAACACACAACTCAAGTTCATCGATAATAACTCATTCCACTAGAGAGTTATTATCGCACTACCGCACCAATCCCAAATTACATTATGGGCTACTTCTTATCTTGAGTGTGTTAGTCTCCCTGTGTTTAAGATTATGAATGTCCACTAATTAAGTAAGTTACTGACAATTCACTTAATTAATATCTAGCTCCAAGAGTAGTACCACTCAACTTTATTGTCATGTCGGACTAGGTCCACCTGCAGGGTTTAACATGGCAATCCTTATGAGCTCCTCTTGGGGACATTCTCAACCTAAATAACTAGGACACAGATTCCTTCTATAATTAACAACACACACTATAAGTAATATCATTTCCCAACTTATCGGGCATATTGATTTATCGAGCTAAACCTCACCCTTTGATAAATCAAAGAAATAAATATTAAATATATGTGCTTGTTATTATATTAGGATTAAGAGCACACACTTCCATAATAACTAAGGTTTAGTTCTTTTACTAAGTTAGTACAAAAAGAACATACCTAAATGATCCTACTCAATACACTTAAAGTGTATTAGTGTAATTTATTAGTCAAGATAAACTAATACTTAATTACACTACGACTATACTGATAGTTTGTTCCTTTCTATCTTAGTCGCGAACAACTGCTTATAATTTATAGAGAACCGACAACATGATCTTCTGAGTGTGACACCACACTCCATGTTGTCTACTATATAAATTAATTGAATATTTACATTTAATAAATAAATGCAGATATTGACCAATGTAATTCTTTTACTTTAACAAATAAATGTTTACAAAAGCTAGGCTTTTAGTATATACTCTAACATGTCCGATGGTGGCGAGAAGAGAAAAACGTCGATTTTATTGTAGAAAAAAAGGAAAAATGGAAGAGAAAGTGGAGGCTAGCCCGGGCATTGGCGTTGGTATCAATGTCGGCATGGCCCACAGCCCGGGTAGATCACCCAGGCTGGCTCCAGTGGCGGATCCAGACAAAAAAGGAAGAGGGTGCTCAAAGAAGAGAGCTGGAGCTTGTCTTCCTTCTCGTTGCCCCTCGGACTACAGCATATTGGTGGAATTTTTCGGGAGTAAGGGGGTGCTCAAGCATACCCCCGCTTTCCCCTAGATCCGCCACTGGCTGGCTCCGCCATTGACTTGGCTCAAATAAGTTGACAGGCTAGTTTACAAAGAAAAAGAGAAAGATGCACTTATTGTTATTGTAATAGTTCATCTAATAACTAGGCTTGGTCTAACTTTATCTATTATTTATCGATTAAATAAATAATAAAATAATTTAAGATAATATCAACTTTAAAACATCCAACAAATTAAGCAACTTTCTAAGTTCATAGACATCGTTAACTATATGCATGCAGAGTTTTGTATTGTTGATAAACATTAGTAAATCGATTTGATTAGTTGCATAAATTCTCAAGAGACGTGAGAAAGTTCACAAGCCATAATTTATCTAATTAATGATGCATGACAAATAAAGGGTTTCAATAAACATACATTAATTTCACAAAATAAAAAATGAACTAGATGATTAACAAATTAAAGCACACCAAGAAGATATGATTCAAACAAGTATATCAATATTGTAAAAATTAAGAAAAGAAAAAAAATAGTCATATTATTGAATCTAAATATTGATATATAGAAATACAGAGTATAAGGTGTTGGGATAATTTTCTTAGGTCAAGTTTGACCAGTTTGACTAAGCTTGAGTTGAGTCAAGCTTGAGTCGGGATTTGAGTTTTGATGTTTGACAATATAAGGAGATTCCTGGAGAAATCGTCTGGTTGTGGAGATGGTCAAAGGGTTGACCAAGTTGATGAGAATACAAATCAAGTAGGTCAAGGTTAACAGGAGACTTAACTAGGAAATTCCTAACTGGAGGTTAGGTATTTGGAAAGTCCTGGTGAGAAGCCAGGCAATTGGTAAGTCCAAGCATGTAGTCTTGGTAAGGTAAGTACTAGTGTGACTTGACAAGGAGAACCCGACAACTAGAATGAGGCCTAAGGAAGCTCCTGAAGGCAAGGGGTGAATGATGGGGAGATATCTGAGGGACGCAAGGTTGATAGAGGAGGCTAGAAGGCTAGTTCAAGGTTGGTCGGGTGTGGCCATGTAACACCCGAAAATTCTCAAATAAATTTTAGAAATGTTCTATCATTTTTATGAAATTTTAGAATATTTTTATAGAATTTTTGGAGTAGCAGAAGTAGCAAAATTAAATAAAAACATAAAACAACCTAAGCGGGAATTAAACCCGAGACCTATTAGACCCTACGACTTATAGATGACTCTAGTAACCAAGCGGCCCCAGCAGGGGTGTGCTGAAAGAAGAGGAGAATAATTATATTTATGGGCGAGTTGGGTCGTATTAATCACTTAATATAAATAGGGAAATTAAGTGGGGAGTTATTATTTTTGATCGACAACTTTTTCCCTTCACCCTCACCGTCGCCCCTCTCTTCTACCGCACCCTCTCGGCACGCCATCCTCAAGAAGACCTAGGGTTCAATCCCTAGGGTCGTAGGAGCACTTTCCGATGACAACTCCGGCACGAGGACGTTCCTCTCCGCGAGGAGAACGCGTAGACGTAAGAAGATCGTCGAAGAGATCTTCTTCTCCGAAAACTTAGCGATCGGATTGTAAGAAAACTTAGCGCGGGATGTAAGTAACCCCTCACCTGCAATATAAGTAGTTAATCGTGCATTTTTATGCTTTTAGTTCAGCCTTATGCATGATTATTCAGTTAAAGAGATTTAGAGCACACCAAGTGTTCGATAGAATTACTAGTACAGCTAAATGCCACAGTAGGTGTAACGCCCCACCCTTCTTACCCAACCAAAGGCGGCGCTACGTTCTTATACTACTTACGTACATGTTTTACTATAACAGCGGAAGAATAAAAACTTTAAAGAATTTAATTTATTAAGCATAATATCACATATTCTGATTTGTTCAAATATTGATTCTATAACTAATCATATTAATTTGTCCGGATCGTTCTTTGCCGAGCCACCACCACACACATCACTATCTGCTCCTCCTGCTGCTCCGTTGTTCCGAATATCCGTCCCCCATATCTGCGGTACAAGGAAAGTAAGCTATGAGCACTCATGGCTCAGTAAGTTCCTTTCCTACTCACTGAAACCGAAAATCATCGTATATCAATATCATGCGTAATATCATAAGTATACAACATACAAGGGTATCATATTCGTATCATATTATCACATGACATTATATCTAATCATCAGATAATTCAAGTACATATGTAGGCAATGCATCATGAATTTGAAAACTTATACTAATAAGTACTTGAAATTAATATCATCATTAAGGGGATCCCGGTTTGTACCACATACATAATACGCGCGCTTCATAGGTAGGTCCAAGGTAGCAAGTCTTGAACCCTATCATGCATACATACTAGGCCCGAGTCTTACTCCATCGACCTAGGGCATTCAGAGGCCCATTACTGACGAGGCCCGAGTCTTACTCCATCGACCCCGGGCGTACTGAGCCCACCCATGGTACAAACCCATACAAAAATAACTTATCATGCATAACTATCATATCATGTCCTTAACAATCTTTCATGCATTTCTTTTCATTATGTATAGCATTTCCTATGCTATCACATATCATGGCATATTACATAACATAATTTCATTTCTTCATTTTGTATAGCATTTCCTTATGCTATCACATATCATGACATATTTCATAACATTATGTATAGCATTTCCTATGCTATCACATATCATGGCATATAACATAATTTCATTTTCTCCTCATTATGTTTAGCATTTCCTATGCTATCACATATCATGGCATATTACATAACATTATGTATAGCATTTCCTATGCTATCACATATCATGGCATATAACATAATTTCATTTTCTCCTCATTATGTTTAGCATTTCCTATGCTATCACATATCATGGCATATAACATAATTTCATTTTCTCCTCATTATGTTTAGCATTTCCTATGCTATCACATATCATGGCATATTACATAACATTATGTATAGCATTTCATAGAAGGAACCTTGCACTAGTTCGGTTAGACAATAATCTTACTCACCTCTTTAAAATATTTTTGGTTGAAATCCTAAGGTTAGATACTCCTCTGATCATACATCATATCAATATAAAATCATGGAAAGGAATCCTTCTACATAGCATAGAAAATCTTATCATGAAATGAGGTCTTGTTTAAATCATCCTAGATTTGAAAACCTTTTCTTTAGCCGAATTTTCTTAAATTCTTTCCTAGGTTTTCTAATCCTTATAAATCCGAAAATCACATAAAAGCCTTGTACCACAGGTGAGGGGAAGCTTACCTTCTTCGCTTAAGTTTCCTAGAGTTGAGAACTTGCTTGGACCTTTCTTCCTTGCTTGCTTTGCTCGGCACCAATGGAGGAGAAGAGTGGCTAGGTCTTTTGGTGGAGAGGAGGAGGAAGAAGAGGCTTCTCTTTCCTCTTGTGTTGCTCGGCAACAACAAGAGAGAAAGAGGGAGAGAGTGAAGAGGAAGAAGAGGTTCTTCCTCTTGTGTTGCTCGGCAACAAGAAGAAGAGAGAGGAAGGGAGAGTCTCGGCACAAAAGGGAGGAGAGGAGGAGAATGAGTGGGGGATGAAGTTGAAGTCACCCCTCCATGCCTATTTATACTAAAATGAGGGGAGGAAACTTGACTTGATCCATCCTCCCTATTCATTTCTCCCCTTAAATGACAAGAATATTCTAGAGAAATGCCTTTTGAGTTCTCTCTTTTCTTTCCCTTAATTTCTCTCTTTTCTCTCCTTTAATTAAAATTCCTATCTCTCCTCTTACAATATCCTCTCCTATCCCACTTGGTTAACACATGCATGCATCCACAAGAGAACCAAGGATCAAAACTTGGTTATGTATATTTTTACTTCTTTTTACTTCCTTTTCCTTTTAATTAAAAAGAATCCTTTCTTATTCTTAACTACTTAGTCCTTTCTATCCTTATCAATAATTCTCCTATCCCCTTTGATATCCTATACATGTTCCTTACAAGAGATCCAAGGTTCAATCTCTCTTTTAACATTTTATTTTCTTTTGTACATAATAATTCATATATTACCATATTATACATTATGCATAAATATTTCATACATGTATATATTATCTCATATTTCTTCCTTTTGTCTACATTAATTCCATCCATTACAAATCATGCATAGATGATTTATATTCTCAACTTTATTTTCTTTCATAAAGTTTTAATCATCTAAATCCTTCCCATCTTAATATTCAACTTAGAATATCTACACCTTCTTTTCACTACATTCGTACTCTCATTACCCTTACTTTCTTATCTAGGCTTTCTAGGGGTGTTACAGTAGGCATTCTAATAGCTTAGTTAAATGACATAGATGCATTTAAATAGCATGCTAAATCTTGCCTCAGTTTACATGGGACTACGGTCCAATGGGTGGGCTCCCATAGTCGCCTCTAGGTTCAGATAACCTAGCTCTAGGTTCAGATAACCTAGCTCTAGGTTCAGATAACCTAGTAAAAGCAAGATAAGATAAATCAGTTTATAAACAGTATTTTACTTTTATCAATGGCACTGTATTGGACTCTCAGTTGTCCTTGGGTTTGGCTCCCATAGTCGTCCCTAGGTTTAGATAACCTAGTAACCCTACTGGATTCGGGACTTGCTACCTCAGGCCTAGTTAGGGATGCGCGCATAGCAAGTACAGTTGGCGGGCCCATCAACAGCATGTTTATTATTTTTATCTATTTATAAAAATAGTTTTCAAACGTCACAAACCAGATATATGAATGCAGCTTAGCTTCAGTTCAGTTTTCTTATTGATATAGCAAATAGCTTTATGTTCAGTTCTTGATTGTCATGACTTACATGCCCATATGCCATGTTTTTAGCATTTTCCGTATGATCATCAGCATGTATTTCATTAGTATCTTTTAAAAGCATGATTTCATTGAATGCTTGTTTTGTAAGATAGATGATTTCTTACTAAGCTTCCAAGCTTATAGTTTCCTTTTTCCTTATACTGTAGATAAAGGTAAAGGGAAGATGGATTACCGGAGGCTAGAGGACAATGCGATTAGATGTGTGTGAGAAGGAACTTGGAGTAAAGACCCTTGGGGAATTAGCCCATCTGAAGATTTAGAATTTCTGATCTTGTTACTTTCTGCACTTTTAGGATGTTAAGTATCATGAATTATGAACGTATGCACCATATCATGCTTAGACCACTAGTTGTCTTGATGTTAGTTAAATAACTAGGATGATGCAAGTAATGACATGTCTAGTAAGTTAGTAATGCTTTTAAGTCGATACAATTGTGTTGTATGTGGATTGTGGTGAAATACAGCAGAAATCGCAGAAATCAGAGCTCCAATCGATCAGCCGATCGATTGGAGGGTCCCCAATCGATCAGCCGATCGATTGGGAAGTGATCTACTGCGTACAGAAAGCTGATGAATCGATCAGCTGATCGATCGGCCATGGATCGATCAACCGATCGATTGGGAATTTAATTCTCGCGAACAGAGTGCTGTTGAATCGATCATCGGATCGATTGGACAGACTGGATCGATCATCCGATCGATCCAGAATTGACCCCCGTGCACAGTAGCACGTTGAATCGATCAGTGGATCGATCAAATAACTCTAATCGATCAGCCGATCGATTAGAAAGTCTGATTTCAGCTAGAAGTGTCTGATTTTAGCTTTTGACCAAATGTTAAGTTTAGGTTTCCTTCTTCAGTACATGTACAACAATGACTAGGTATTTAGAACACAAGTTATAGGTTTCTACTAGTCGTTAGCAGAGTGAGACTTTATTTATTACAGCTTTCCGCACCTTATAGTTCAGTTTAGCATAATGATTGTAACCCCCGACCTTACAGTCTAGACAGTAGGAGGCGGGGCGTTACAGAGTGGTATCAGAGAAAGTTCCATACTTCCTCCACACACACATCAGCATTGAACCTGCAGCTTCCAAGTAAGAATACCTCTCACTTTATTTATATTTTGTTTGCTTTCATGTTTATAGATAACTAAAGCTTGTTTATATATGACAACATCTAACAAGATCATAGTAGTTGTGTAGACATGATTGTATTAGTTATGTATGTCCTTTATCTCCTTAGAAAATGGTACGAGGATGCCCAGCTAGAAAGACACCAGCTACTGAGCCCCAGCATGAGGCAGGCAGCTCAGTGCCTCCCTTAGACCTTGCAGAGGTAGTGGCTCAGTTACAGAAGCAACTAGCTGAACAACAACATGAGATAGCCACCCTAAGGGCTAATCAGCAGAACACTCCCACTGTCACTCCAGGACCTAACTTAGCAACCCCAGTGGTGATAGAGGTTCCACCAGTCCAACTTGCAGCACCAGTAGCCGCAACAGCAGGGGCAAGGAGAGAAGCTTATCTGATCCAGTGGCAGAAAATCAAGCCAGAGAATTTCTCAGGCACCAGTGAACCATGGGATGCCCAAGCCTGGTTTAAAACAATGGAGAGTACGATGGAGCTTCTGGACTGGCCAAAGTATGAAAAGGTGAAATGCGCCTCCTTCTGCCTGACAGGAGACGCACGTATGTGGTGGGAGAGGATTAAAGTGAAGTGCCTAGTGAACTAAATGACATAGGCCGACTTTGAGAGAGAATTCTTTGAGGAGTTCTTTCACATGCAGGTCACGAACCGTCACTACGATGAGTTCACTGAATTTCGCTAGGGCAACCTTTCAGTTGGGGAGGCCGTGAAGAAATTCAACAGACTGGCTCGTCTATGCCCTGAACTAGTCAGCACTGAAAGAGAACGAGTCCGGTTGATGCTCAAAATGCTAAGGCCGGAAATAGCAATGAATGTGGCCAGCGGCGTTCATAGGCCGCAAACTACTGAAGAACTGGTAAGTAGTGCTCTGATCACTGAGCATTACCAGAACAACATCAAGCAGGAGAAGCGAGCCTTTTCAGAGTCCAAAAGCCAAGGAGGCTCAGGTACTCAGAAACACCAGGGCCACAGCTCTAACTGGAAAGGGAGCTCCAGTAACAAACGTAAACCAGGGAGTTACACAAAAGGAGGACCAGCTAGTAAACAGCCTAGATATCCCAAGTGTTCTACTTGTGGGAAATTCCACCCTGGAGTTTGTCGCAAGGGCACACGAGGATGTTTCGAATGTGGCCAGGAAGGGCATATGGCTAAGCAATGCCCGAACAAGACCAGTTTTCCCCCACCGCAGCCGGTTCAGTACGGAGACAAACCAGCCCAGTTGCACCAGATGCAGGCTACTTTAGATGGTCCACACATCAGCCAGGGTAGACTAGAAACCCCCTCAGCCACGATAAATGCGAGGATTTACTCACTCACTAGAGAGGATGTAGCGAATGCCTCGACAGTTGTTACAGGTCAGATCAATATTTTACAGCAAAGTGCAACTGTCTTATTCGATACTGGGGCAACCCATTCTTATATATCCAGGACTTTCGTCGAAAAGTTGGCGATACCTCCAGAGGTACTCAGTGGTCAGTTTTTGACAACACTACCTTCAGGAGAAATCATGGCATCCACACACTGGCTCTGAGCAGTGCCAGTCATTATAGCAGACATAGAGCTTTTTGGTGATCTGATAGTGCTAGATATGACTGACTACGATGTCATCTTGGGAATGGACTTTCTGATCAAGTACGACGCCTCCATAGAGTGCCGTAAATAGAAAGTTGTATTCCAACCTGAAGTAGGAGTGCAGTTTGGGTACATCGGAGAACCAAAGAGAAAGGCCAAGAAGTTTCTCTCAGCTCTGAAAGCACAGAAACTACAAGATTCAGGATGTACAGGATTCCTAGCACATGTAGTTAGTACCAGTCAGGACAAGAACCAGAAGCTAGAAGAGGTTCGAGTGGTAAGTGACTACCCAATAGTCTTCCCTGAGGAGTTGCCAGGCCTAGCACCAGACAGAGAGATTGAATTTGAGATAGAACTCGTCCCCGGTACAAATCCCATCTCCAAAGCACCCTACCGCATGACTCCAGCAGAACTAAAGGAACTTCAGGAGCAACTACAGGAGCTGCTTGACAAGGGCTTCATACGCTCTAGTCACTCACCATGGGGAGCACCTGTATTGTTCGTGAAGAAGAAGGATGGGAGCATGCACCTGTGTATAGACTACCGGGCACTAAACCAAGTCACGATTAAGAACAGGTATCCTCTTCCCAGGATAGATGACCTGTTTGATCAGCTAAAGGGAGCAGCAGTGTTCTCTAAAATAGACCTCAGATCGGGATATCACCAAGTGAGAGTTAAAGAGAGTGATATACCCAAGACATCTTTCAGGACCAGATAAGGACATTATGAGTTCGTAGTCATGCCCTTTGGCATGACGAATGCTCCAACTACCTTCATGGACCTCATGAACAGAGTATTCAGAGAATACTTAGATAAGTTTGTTATCGTGTTTATCGACGACATTCTCATTTATTCCAAAACTCAGGAAGAACACGCAGAGCAGCTGAAGATAGTACTGCAGACTCTTCAGCAGAACCAGCTATACACCAAGTTCACGAAATGTGAATTTTGGCTCGATCAGGTATCCTTTCTGGGTCACATCATCTCCAGAGATGGTATCATGGTAGACCCCAATAAGATAGAGGCTGTGAGTAACTGGAAGACCTAAGAACGCCAGTGAAATCAGAAGTTTTCTTGGACTAGCAGGTTACTATAGAAAATTTGTAGAAGATTTCTCCAGGATAGCCTCCCCACTGACAGCTCCCACCAGGAAGAATAGAAAATTTCAGTGGATAGAGGACTGTGAGAACAGTTTCATCGAGCTAAAAAGAAGATTGACCAGTGCTCCTATTCTGACTCTGTCAGAAAACACAAACAGCTTTGATATTTATAGTGACGCCTCTAAATTGAGACTAGGAGCAGTACTGATGCAAAATGGCAGGGTGATCGCCTATGCCTCCAAACAACTCAAGGACTATGAGAGGAACTACCCTACTCATGACCTTGAGCTTGCAGCAGTTGTCTTCGCCCTCAAAATTTGGAGACATTACTTGTATGGAGCTCAGTACAGAGTGTATATAGATCATCAGAGTCTGAAGTATTTCTTCACTTAGAAGGATCTGAATATGCGACAGCGCAGATGGCTCGAGCTGGTCAAAGACTACGACATAGACATCCTCTACCATCCAGGAAAGGCCAATAAGGTGACAGATGCACTTAGCAGGAAGTCCAGTGTTACTTTACTATCCCTAGCAGCTATGTCGCCGCCCCTACAAAAGGAGATTACAAATTTCAGACTCAAACTTATAGTTGGACAGCTCTCTGCTATGACCTTAGCATCTACCCTGCTTGGTGACATCCAGACAGCTCAGGATCAGGACCCTGAAATTCAGAAGATCAAGCAAGGGTTAGCAGAATCAGAAAGTGGAGAGTTCAGAGTATCTGATAGTGGGGTATTATATTTTGGTGACAGACTATGTGTTCCGGATCAGGAGGAACTACGGAGGAAGATCCTAGACGAGGCTCACAGGACTCCTTATGTGATGCATCCTGGCTCCACCAAGATGTACCAAGACCTAAAGAGACGTTTTTGGTGGCCTGGAATGAAGAGAGACATCGCTAGATATGTCAGTACCTGTCTGACCTGTCAGAGGGTCAAGGCAGAACACCAGAGACTAGGAGGAGTTCTGCAGCCTATTCAAATCCCAGAATGGAAGTGGGAAGCTATTTCCATGGATTTCATAGTGGGACTACCCAGAACCACGAACGGTTTTGATGCCATCTGGGTAATAGTCGACAGGTTGACTAAATCAGCCCACTTCTTAGCTATCAGGATATCCTACTGCATGGAGCAGCTAGCTTAGTTGTATCTCAAGGAGATCGTCAGACTGCATGGAGTCCCACGGACCATCATTTCAGACAGAGACAGTAGATTCACGTCACACTTCTGGGAGTGTGTACAATCAACATTGGGGACCAGGTTAAAGTTTAGCATAACTTTCCATCCTCAGACAGATGGTCAGACGGAGCGAGTAAATCAGGTACTCGAAGATATGCTCCGAGCGTGTGCCCTAGACTTCGAGGGAAGTTGGTGCAAATATCTGTGTTTAGCATAATTTGCATACAACAACAACTATCAGACCACTATCAGCATGACACCCTACGAGGCTCTCTACAGGCGGAGGTGTAGATCTCCAATCTGCTGGTATAAAAGTGGAGAACAGAAAGAACTAGAACTCCAGACATATCTAGTAGCAGATACCACAACAGCTATACAACAGATCCGCTAGAGGATAGAGACAGCTCAGAGCCGCCAGAAAAGCTATGCTGATACACGGCGTCGACCCTTAGAGTTTTCAGTTGGGGATACAATATTTCTCCGAGTGGCTCCTATGAAGGGAGTAATGCGTTTTGGGAAGAAGGGCAAATTAAGTCCCAGATATATGGGATCATACCTTATCACTAGAAGAGTTGGCAAGGTAGCATATGAGCTAGAGCTACCCCAGGAGATGTCAGCTATCCATAACGTATTTCATGTCTCTATGCTGAAGAAGCATATCCCAGATGCCACCCAGGTGATTGAGCCCTAGTCGGTACAAGTCCGCGAAGACCTCAGCTATGACAGTCGACCTACTCAGATAATAGACCGAGTAGTTAAGAAATTATGGAATAAGGAGGTACCATTAGTAAAAGTTATTTGACAAAATCACACAACAGAAGAGGCAACTTGGGAGACAGAAGCTAGTATGAGGTAGAAGTACCCAGAGTTATTCTAAGTTTGAGGACGAACTTTTTATAAGGTATGGGGGATTGTAACGCCCAAAAATTCTCAAATAAATTTTAGAAATGTTCTATCATTTTTCTAGAATTTTAGAATATTTTTATAGAATTTTTAGAGTAGCAGAAGTAGCAAAATTAAATAAAAACATAAAACAGCCTAAGCGGGAATTGAACCCGAGACCTATTAGACCCTATGACTTATAGATGACTCTAGTAACCAAGGGGCCCCAGCAGGGGTGTGCTAAAAGAAGAGGAGAACAATTATATTTATGGGCGAGTTGGGTCGTATTAATCACTTAATATAAATAGGGAAATTAAGTAGGGAGTTATTATTTTTGATCGACAACTTTTTCCCTTCACCCTCACCGCCACCCCTCTCTTCTCCCGCACCCTCTCGGCACGCCAGCCTCAAGAAGACCTAGGGTTCAATCCCTAGGGTCGTAGGAGCACTTTCTGGCGATAACTCCGGCACGAGGACGTTCCTCTCCGTGAGGAGAATGCGTAGACGTAAGAAGATCGTCGAAGAGATCTTCTTCTCCGGAAACCTAGCGTTCGGATTGTAAAAAAACTTAGCGCAGGATGTAAGTAACCCCTCACCTGCAGTATAAGTAGTTAATCGTGCATTTTTATGCTTTTAGTTCAGCCTTATGCATGATTATTCAGTTAAGGAGATTTAGAGCACACCAAGTGTTCGATAGAATTACTAGTACAGTTAAATGCCACAGTAGGCATTATAATAGCTTAGTTAAAAGCCATAGATGCATTTAAATAACATGCTAAATCTTGCCTCAGTTTACATGGGACTACGGTCCAATGGGTGGGCTCTCATAGTCACCTCTAGGTTCAGATAACCTAGTAAAAGCAAGATAAGATAAATCAGTTTATAAACAGTATTTTACTTTTATCAGTGGCACTGTATTGGACTCTCAGTTGTCCTTGGGTTGGGCTCCCATAGTCGTCCCTAGGTGTAAAATACCGAAAAATTGGCAAAACGGCATAAGAGAATTTTCTGGAATTTTTAGAAATTTTTCGGGAATTTTTCGGAGACCGTATGGACGAGTTTACGGGGATAGAAACGGGGTCCGGGAAAGCCTATTTAGGCTACCCACCGAATGAGGAAAAGTTTTATTTTTTTTCTTTTCTTATGTTCTTTTCTTTTTCTTTTTCTTTATTTCTTTCCTCCGTTTCCTTCTTCCCCACGAACCTGTGCTGTGCCAAAACTGCTCCGAGGCAGTTCCTTCTTCTCCTCTTCTTTTATTTCCTTTCTCCTCTTGCGTGCCGACGCCGCCTCCCTTCCTCTTCCCTGCCCAAGCGCCGGCGATGTGCGAGCCACCGCCGACCGAGTCCATCCCGATCCTCTCCTTCACGGGGCGCTGATCCTTTCTCTTCCCTCTACCCTAACGCCGGCAGCCTGATTTCCTCTCCGACTCCACCGCTCGACGCCGACCCCTCTCTGCCCTAATCTTCCGGGGGGGGGGGGGGGGGGGTCTCACCAGGAGTCGGTTGACATGTTTGATGCCCACAGGTCTCACTGAGCAGAGCCCTAGCCGACGATCCACCATCGCCGATCTGCCCTTGCTGAGCTTAGTGGATTTGCCCGCAATCACCACTGGTTGCCAATTGATTCTCTTCCATCTACTTCCCATCCCTTAGTCCCTGGTGATGAGATTTTCTTCCTCGCGCATCACAGCAACATCCGGATTTACATCAGAGAGGAAGCTCGAGTAGGAATTCGGCTCTGGCGAGGGATTGGCTGTTATGGATAGCTGCTGCCACTAGATACTTTGCTTCGGCTGGTTCCCTAGCTCTAGGATCTATAATGGACTTCTCATTTGGTTCGACATGAAGCCTTGGCCAAATTCCCAAATATCACTAGTTCGGTCACCATTACCGCAGTGAACGCACTCCGACACTGATCAAGCAGGTAATCTTCTAGAAATTAATGAGTTGTTGGAGGTCAATTCATTGTTTTATCATACTGCTACAAATTGAATCAAAAGATAGTTGGGATTGGTCCGAATGGTGGAACGATTAGAGTTAATGGGTGATTAGTAGTTTATGTGTTAATAAGGGTTAATGAAGCTAACCCTAGATGGTCGGTGGATTAGGAATTTGTTTAGCTATTTGTTTATAATTATATTAGCTAAACTGTATGATTTACCACAGGACTTTGATGCGAGACGAATATCTCGATTACCAGATTTGGACTTTTTGATTGGAGGCGGGTACTTTGACTTATGTCTTTTGATATGCATAATAATGTGTTTAACATATAGCAATGATTGTGTTTTCCATTTGTTTCAGTTGGTCACTACATGATCTGTCACATGTTGCTTGTTTACTTATTATGCACTGCATGTTATTATTTACCTGATCATACATGCTTTAGAGGTAGTGACACAACTATATTATACATTATGTTCAAGACCTAGGGTTTATTTGATACCCTATCTGATCGGTGTACCTTCCATTTGATACATTGTCTTGTGGTACACACTTTGTATTTATTTATATGGTTATTGTTATGCTGTTCATGATATTGCCATGTTTAGTGTCATGCATCATCTTGCATGATTGCATGCTGTGCGATTGTCTGCTCCATTATTGTCGAGCACATCACCAGTTACATGTATCTGTTCACACCACCACTCATGGGTTAGTGGTAAATCGGCAGTGTGTGTGCAGTTTGCTCTGTCAGTGACTCCATTGGTAGCCGTCAGTTCCGCTCTGTTTGGCTCCATTGGTTTAGTGTAGTAGCGTGGTAGCCGGCAGGCAGTTGGACTTTGTTTTGCTCCGTTGGTCCGCTCATGGGTAGTGTGACGCAGCGTGGTAGCCGGCAGAGAGTCCTCCCCATCATCGTGTACCAGGAGTTGAGAGCATTGTGCTCCCCCATTTATGATTTGGGGTAGGAGTATGTGTGTACTTCGACAGCATCCCGTCCACTCGGTCACTCATCAGGGGCAGTGATGTCAGAGTGCACGGTTGTCACAGCCCTACCCACTCGGACTCACCATTGTGTGTGAGATGGCTGACTGACGTCAGGGGTGACCATGTCATTGGCATCATATGCATGATGCATTTATTGCTTGTGTTTGCTGCATTTACTTGCTGCATTTATATGGATGCATATGATTGACATGCATACAGGATTATGAAACCCTCGGTCTGACGACCCTGCTACCCTTATACCTTGGTCTGGGTTAGTACAGCTTTTCTCCTGCATTCCTCAGTTGCATTTACCTTTCTTGTGTCAGGAGACTGTACGCATAATTAGTGCTAGTTGTTATATTCTTTATTATGCATATCAGTTGTACCTGCTGAGTGTTGGACTCACACCCTCCTCCGTTGCTATTTTCAGGATGATTCTGTCCGGAGAGAGTTCCAATCGCTAGTCCCTTGCAGTCCACGAGGATGGTTATTTGTCTTTTGGTGTTCTTTTCTAGACTATGTTCGGACTTGTTCCATTTTGGATACTTTGGATCTTGTATGGATTGTTTTACTTGTGGATGACTTTTATTCGGATTTGTTTTTACTACATGTTTGCCTAGAGGGCAGAAGAGGTAAGTGTTGGTGCGGTTTGCACTAACGATTTAACCCAGGTTTTGATGAATGACAAATCAGGTTAAGTTAGCTTGTTGTTATCTAACACTCTGATCGAGTGTGCAGGAAAAAGTCCAGACAGGTCGACGGGCTGACCGGATTGGTGGCGAGAAGTCCAAGCGGGTCAACGGACTGACCGGACGCTTGGCGAGAAGTCCAGCTAGGTCGACAGGCTGACCGCATAGCTGGCGAGAAGTCCAGACGGGTCGAAGGGCTGACCAGACGTTTGGCAGGTAAGTGAGGTAAGCCACTGGAGGGGAGTGACTGCGAGGACGCGTTCCCGGGAAGGGAACATTAGGCGTCGATCCGGCTTAGATCCATTTCGGATATCTAAGTCGAGATCGTGACTAGATTCCGGTCTCGGAAAGACGGAATCTAAGTCATACTCTTTGCTATTACTTTGTTGAACTTTAATTATGCTAACACTTTGTTTTGTAGGATCTATTTTGTCTCGGAATAACCTTGTTTTACAGGAAAGTTGTTCTCTGGAATAAGGTGGTCCGGGCGCCCGGAGGGGATCCGGGCGCCCGGAGGTCCGGGCGCCCGGAGGTCCGGGCGCCCGGGAGGCACCCGGGTGCCCTGGAGGCAAAAATTATCCTGACCGCGCATCGCCACTTGGAGCTCGCTGGTTGGACTTGCCACGTCTCACCAGGGTGCCTGGAAGGGATCCAGGGCGCCCCGAGCTTCATATAAAAGATGGGGCGGAGGCAGAGATCAGAATCAACTCAGAACTCTTAGACTGCTTGCTCTGCTGCTCTGCGCTCCAACGACGCCAACGAAGCTCCGACAACATTCTCTTGTCCTTGTGGTTTTCTTTCTGTCGGTATAGTTTTGTTTCAATTTTTATTAGCATTCCTTGTACTATCTTTGTAATCGTTATTTCGAATTGCTAGTGAATTGCCCAACGAAAGTGCTCACGGAGTACGGGCCTTCGAGTAGGAGTCGTCACAGGCTCCGAACGAAGTAAAAACATTGTGTTCATCTATCTAAGCTGTTTCATTTCCGCTGCGCTTAACTCTTTTATACTCGTTTTTTTTCGAATCGATATTCACCCCCCCCTCTATCGACGTTTCACGGTCCAACAAGTGGTATCAGAGCAGGTACCGCTCTGATTTGGTGCAACCATCAATCAGATAGGGGGTGAAAATATTTTTTTATTTTTTTTTCTCGCTTAATTCTAAATTGATATTACTATTAATTTAGGAATTTATTTTCTTTCTTCTCGTTGCAATTAAATCTAAATTGGTGCAACACCAATTTAGATACAGCCATTATTTTTTTTTTCGCACTACTAATCCAAGACCAAGTCTTGGAATATTTTTTCGTTATTTACTTGTGTGCAGCATGTCTCAACTAGAAGGATTTAGCACAGTACGACCTCCCTTATTCAACGGGGATGACTTCTCGTACTAGAAGAAAAGAATGGAGGTGTACCTAAAGACAGACTACGATCAATGGTTCAGCGTTATAAAGGCGTACCGAACTCCAGTCGACAACTCCGGAAATCCACTAGACCCGGAATAGTGGACTCCGGACATGAGGAAAAGGCATCAACAGAAAACAAGGCAATCAACACGCTACATTGCGGCCTAACACGAGAAGAGCTGAATCGCGTTGGACCACATCAGAATGCTAAAGAATTGTGGGACAAACTGATTGAGTTGCACGAAGGAACAAGCGACGCGAAGGTAACAAAAAGAGATCTACTTTTAAATAAAATATTTAATATAAAAATGCAGGAAGGGGAAACGGCAAGTCAACTGCATGCAAGAATCAAGGACGTCCTTAACGGACTCCACGCAATAGGCCACCAGATGGAAAACAGAGATTTAATAAGGTACGCACTAAATGCTTTTCCTCGTAATAGCTTGTGGGCATCAATCGTAGATGCCTACAAAATTTTGAAATATTTATCTAAGTTAAAATTAGACGAGCTTTTTTGTGAGTTAGAATTACATGAACAAACTAATGCTGGAGCCGAGAAAGTTATTGCTTTATTTGCAGGCTCATCCAAAGAAAAGAAGAACAAGCCTGAATCTGAAGAAGATTCTGATCAAGATACCGAAGACGAAGAACACCTGGTGAACCTGGTAAGAAAAATGTTCACCAGGAGAAAAAGAAGCTTCAGCAAGAAGGACCTTCAAAAGATCAGTTCTCCCTCGGAACAAAAGAACGTGACGTGCTTCGGATGCAACAAAAAGGGGCACTACAAGAACGAATGCCCAAGACTGAAGTTCGACAAATCGAAGCCAACCAAAAAGAAGGCCCTCAAAGCAACGTGGGACGACTCCTCGGACGAATCGGAGGGAGAAGAGCAGAAACACTAGACCCATCTTGCGCTGATGGCCCGCGAAGCTGAAATGGAAGACGAGTCGGAAGATGAAGGCGGGTCTGAACCGGAATCAAGCCACGAGTCCGTACTCGTTTCCGAAGGCCCGGATGAGGTATATTTTAATTTAAACAAAAAATTCTTTAAAATTATTTCTTGCTTAAATAGTAAGTTAATTAAAATAGAAAATGAAAACAAATCACTCCTTAAGGAAAATCAAGACCTCAAGGAACAAATAAAAAATTTAAATCCAACTCATGATCTAATACTTGAAGAGAACTCATCATTAAAATCAGAAATTAATAACTTAAAAGAAATACTAGAAAAATTCACTACAAGATCAAAAAATCTAGATTTAATCCTGAATAATCAAAAAGCATGTTATAATAAAACCGGACTTGGATACAAGTCAAACTCAAATAAAACCTTTAAGTCATTAATAACCCAATACAAATCAACTAATCAAGCTTGGGTTCCGAAAGCGTGTTTGACCACGCAAGTAGGAATTAATCAATATTACATACCTAAAGAAAAAATATACTATATTAACTCGAATAAACTAAATCAAAAACCAAAACACAAATCAAAGAAATCAAAATTTAAAAATATTAAAACTTAACAAAATTATCACCAAGTTAATTATAACTATAAAAGGAATCGACACAAACCTAAAACGAAAATTTAAATTAATGGCCAGTAATTCAGGGGGAGGCTTCAGAATAGCTGGCACCTCCAAAACTAACTTACCTGACAGGGTAACCTAAACAAACTAACCCGGCAGGGTAATTAGGATTAGTTAAAAAGAGACCAAGTTTAACTTGAATCATGGTACTGGTGAAGTTTTTGGATGATAGTACGTTAGGGAAGCTTGGGCATCACATGTCTAGAAAGATATGGTTTCGATCTGGTGCATTTGACCAAGTGGAACTGATCGAAGCTACCCTTAAATGGATCCTAACTAGTAAGACCAAGGTTTAGTACTAATCTCCGTGGATGGGACTATTCGGAAAACCTCGAAAGGTTGGTTACTTCTAATGACGTCCATGTGACTCACCAAGTTTAGAAGTTTATCCGAAGAATGCCTGTTTGTAGAGACCAAAGCTAAACCTGAATCTAACACAAGTTAAACCAAAACTCCATAATTAAAAAATCAATTCATCTCACAAAATTATAGGATTCCCTGATTGAAAACTTAGATCGGGTGAAATGACTAAGGATCAAAATCAAATTCAAATCAAATTAATTAAAATTAAAATTCAAATTAAATTAAACTTCGAATTAAAATTCAAATTAAATTTTGAATTAAATAAATTAATTAAATTTCAAATTAAGTTAATTAAATTAAATTTCAAATTAAATTAATCAAATTAAATTTCGAATTGAATTAGTTAAATTTTGAACTAATCAAATTTCAATAACTAAAATGAATTACGATTAATTTACTTTTAATTTTAAAACCAAATTAACCTCAAAAACTATCTTAAATCAACTTTAAAAAATTATTAAAAAAAAAAAACGGGGCGGGCACCCCTGGTATACCCTTCCGGGGCGCCCCGGAAGAGATCCAGGCGCCCCGCCCGAAATCAACCCCGGGCGCCCGAAAAGGCTCCGGGCGCCCGGAGTTCCCTATAAATAGGGGGCAGCAGGCGCCCCCAACACTTGCCACAAATCTCTTCACTCTTACCAAGGTTCTATCTGAACCTCAGTGTGAGAGTGTTCTAAAATTAAATTTTCTTGCGGTGAAGACGCTGCCGCGACTCAACCGAGGTCATCAGTTCTATATTTTACAATGGCTCCTCGGTAAATCCTTTTTCCTTGTCCAATTTTTTTTAAAATTTGTCTTGATATTTTTATTTAGAATATCTCATTGATATAACAGTAGGAAACGAACAAATACTGATGCTGGGCCCTCTAATGCTAGTACTGACCCTAGGTTTCCCACAGATGAACTGTAACGCCCAAAAATTCTCAAGTTATTTTTAGAAATATTCTATGATTTTTCTGGAATTTTTAGATATTTTTCCGGAATTTTCCGAGTAGCGGAAGCAGCAAAAATAATTAGAACCGCAAAATAGCTTAGGCGGGAATCGAACCCGAGACCTATGGTTTGCGGATAATGTTAGAAACCAGTGAACCCAGCAGGGCCGTGCTGAAAGAAAGGAGAACCAAATATATTTATATTAGAGTTGGGTCCATTAAACCACTTAATATAAATTAAAAACTTAAAGAGGGTTTGGTTTATTTTAGAGGTTTGGTTCGGCAATTCTCTCTTCAACGAAGCCCTCACGCCACTTCCTCTTCTTTCTCCTTCTCTCGGCGCCAACCACAAGGGAACACCTAGGGTTCCCTCCCTAGGGCCCTAGGAGCACCTTCCGGCGATAACTCCGACACGAGGACGCTCTCCTTCGCGAAGGGTACGCTTAGACGCGAGAAGATCGTCGAGGAGTCGTCTCCACCAGAATTTCTAGCGAAAGGAATTGTAAGAAAATTAGCGTACGAGGTAAGAAACCCCTCACCTGCAGTATAATAGCTTCCGTTTGAGTTTTTATGCTTTAGTCAGGATGTATGCGGATTTTTATCGATATCTAGGGTGTATTTAACTCTCTTCGCAGATTAGGGACTTAGTTGAGCACCTTTAGATGGGCCGGGCATGTCTTCCCTCTTCAGATAGGAGGTTGATGTTGTCGGGTGCCTAGAGGTGGTCTCCCTAATAGAGAGGAGAGTTAGGGCACACTAAGTGTTCGATAAAATAGCTAGTTTAGTAAAAATGCACCATATGCATCTTTAACAGCTCAGTCAGATACATTAGAAGTATCTATTCTGTATTCTCAGTTTATTACAGCTTATATGGATCAGATATCCAATGGGTGGGCTCCCACAGTCGCCTCTAGGTTTAGATAACCTAGCTCTAGGTTCAGATAACCTAGAAACAATAGAATAAGAAAGTATTAGCTATTTCAGTATTTTATTTTCAGTGGCACTGTACTGGATCAGATATCCATTGGGTTGGACTCCCACAGTCGTCCCTAGGTTTAGATAACCTAGTTAACCCTACTAAATTCGGGACTTGCAAACCCGGGTCTAGTTAGGGATGCGCGCATAGCAAGTACAGTTGCCGGACCCAAACAGCATGATTATGTATTTTCACTTATTATGAATTAGTTTTCAAAACTCAAAATTAGTTATGTTAGTTGAGTTTGAATTCAGTATCAGTTAGTTTCAGTTTAGCTCATTATATGTTCAGCCCAGTTTTTCTATGATTTGGGTATGATAGCTCTATGATCAGTTTTATTTTATGTTCAGCTTATGTTATGCCATGCTTTGTATGATACCATGCCATGCCATGCTTGCATATTCAGTATGTTTTTCAAACAGCATGATTTAAAAGCATATTTGCATCGTGTGCATGATTTAGTGAGGTAGATGGTTTTTTACTAAGCTTTAAGCTTACAGATACTATTTTTCCTTATACTGCAGATAAAGGTAAAGGAAAGATGGACTAGCAGAGGGAGCTGGAGGACAATGCAAAGGATGGTGTGTGTGGCAGGAACTGGAATAAAAGATCCTTAGGGAGTTTAGCAGATTAAGAACTTAGTTTTTGTTTTAAGATACTTTTATGCAGTTCTAGTGGTTTTAAATGCTATGAATTAATAAGCTTTGCACTATATCATGTTAGAATGCTAGTTAATAGATATTAGAACGTTTCACATGCATTCTATAACTGTTGTGTGATGTTTTAGCACGAACAAGTGCTGAAATCAGAGTTCCAGGAGCGAAATCAGAACTCTGATCGGTCTACAGACCGATCAGAGTCTGGGCTGTGCCACTGGATCGGTCAGCCGACCGATCCAGATGCAAACAGAAAGTTGGTATCTACCACTGGATCGGTCAACCGACCGATCCAGTCGCGAACAGAAAGTTGGCCTTCGCGAACAGAGGGTACCAAAGCTTGCTGATCGGTCTGCGGACCGATCAGTGAGCCATTGGATCGGTCAGCCGACCGATCAGTGCACTCCTGGATCGGTCGGTAGACCGATCCAGCTGCGTACAACGGCAACAGCTTAGGGATCGGTCAGCCGACCGATCCAAAGTCAGGTTTCGTGCCAGTAACAAGCTAGATCGATCACAGGATCGATCTGACAGCCCCAATCGATCCACGGACCGATTGAAATGCCTGATTACAGCTAGCAGGACATCCGAGAGGCATAGATTGTCTCCCCTAGCATGTGTACAATTATTAGGTACATGTAGAGCGTTCAGTTTCAGCGTTCCCAGCAATTAGATTAGAAAAAAAAAATTCAAATTAGATCAGTTTTCCGCATAGTTAGTATAGCAGCAACTGTAGCGATTCGCCTTACAGCCTAGCAATAGAAGGCGGGTCGTTACAGAGTGGTATTAGAGCAGTGTTCCATACTTCCTACACACACATCAGCATTGTACCTACAGCTTCCAAGTAAGAATACCTCTACTCTCTTTATTGTTCTTGCTTTCTAGTTACACTTCATGTTTATATGCCTACTGCTTGTTAGCGTGTGATAGCTTTTAAACATGATATCAGTAGTTATATAACTGTAATTACTTTAGTTATGTTATGTTCTCTATGTCTTTAGAAATGGCACGAGGACGCCCAGCTAGAAGGGCACTAGCTACTGAGCCCCAGCAAGAGGCAGGCAGTTCAGTGCCTCCTCCAGATCTTACAGCATTAGTGGCTCAGTTACAGCAGCAGCTAGCTGAACAGCAACAGGAAATAGCCACCTTAAAGGCTAATCAGCAGAGTACCCCCACAGTCACCCCGGAACCGAATTTGACGACTCCGGTGGTCTTGGAGGTTCCACCAGCTCAGCCTACAGCACCAGCACCAGCACCAGCACCAGTAGTCCCAGCAGTTGAGCCAAGAAAGGAAGCCTATCTGATCTAGTGGCAGCGAGTCAAGCCAGAGAACTTCTCAGGCACTAGTGAACCATGGGATGCACAAGCCTGGTTCAAAACACTGGAGAGCACGATGGAGCTTCTGGACTGGCCAGAACACGAAAAGGTGAAGTGTGCCTCCTTCTGCCTGACAGGAGATGCACGCATGTGGTGGGAAAGAATCAGAACGAAGCGCCCAGTGAACCAGATGTCATGGGCTGACTTCGAGAAGGAGTTCTTCCACATACGGGTTACAAACCGCCACTACGACGAGTTCACCGAGTTTCGTCAGGGCAACCTTTCAGTTGAGGAAGCCGTGAAGAAATTCAACAGGTTGGCTCGTCTATGCCCAGAGTTAGTCAGCACAGAGAAGGAACGTATCCGGTTGATGCTCAAGATGCTGAGGCGAGAGATAGCAGTGAACGTGGCTGGTGGCATACATAGGCCATAAACCACAGAGGAGTTAGTGGGCAGTGCCTTGACCACAGAGCATTACCAGAACAGCATAAAGCAGCAGAAGCAAGTCTCCTCAGAGTCCAAAGGCCAAGGAAACTCTCACACTCAAAAATAGTAAGGCCACAGCTCTAACTGGAAAGGGAACTCCAACAGCAAGCGCAAATCAGGGAGTGACCCAAAAGGAGGACCATCTAGCAAGCGACCCAGTTATCCAAAGTGTGCTACTTGTGGGAAATTCCACCCAGGGGTTTGTCGCAAGGGCACACGAGGATGCTTTGAATGTGGACAAGAAGGGCACATGGCCAAGCAGTGCCCGAACAAGACCGGTCTTCCTCAGCCATAGCAGATTCAGTATGCAGGTCAGCCAGCTCAGTTATATCAGATGCAGGCCGCTCTAGAAGGTCCACTTATCAGCCAGGGCAGATTAGAAGCCCCTCCAGCTATGGCGAATGCGAGGATCTACTCACTCACCAGAGAGGACGTAGCCAATGCCTCGACAGTTGTCACAGGTCAGATTAGCATTTTACAGTATAGTGCTACTGTTCTATTTGATACTGGGGCAACCCATTCATATATAGCCAGGATGTTCTCCGAAAAGTTAGAAATACCCTCAGAAGCACTCAGTGGTCAATTTTTGACGACACTACCTTCAGGAGAGATCATGGCATCAGAGCAGTGCCGGTCATTATAGCAGACAGAGAGCTCTTTTGTGATCTGATAGTGCTAGAAATGACCGACTATGACGTTATCTTTGGAATGGACTTTCTGATCAGATACGGTGCTACCATAGAGTGTCGTAAACAGAAAGTCATCTTCCAACCTGAAGCGGCAGTGCAATTTGAATACAGCGGGGAACCAAAGAGAAAGGCCAAGAAGTTTCTCTCAGCTATGAAAGCACAGAAGCTACTGGATTCAGGATGTACAGGATTCCTAGCACATGTAGTCAACGTCAGCCAGGACAAGAACCAACAGCTAGCAGAGGTTCGAGTCGTATGTGACTACCCAGCAGTCTTCCCTGAAGAGTTACCAGGCTTAGCACCAGACAGGGAGATTGACTTTGAGATAGAGCTCATTCTCGGTACAAATCCTATCTCCAAAGCGCCTTATCGCATGGCTCCAGCAGAACTGAAGGAACTTCAGGAGCAACTACAGGAGCTGCTCGACAAGGGTTTCATACGCCCGAGTCACTCACCATGGGGAGCGCCTGTATTGTTTGTGAAGAAGAAGGATGGAAGCATGCGACTGTGCATAGACTATAGATCACTGAACCAAGTCACGATCAAGAACAGGTATCCCCTTCCCAGAATCGATGACCTGTTCAACCAGCTGAAGGGAGCAGCAGTGTTCTCTAAGATAGATCTCAGATCAGGTTATCATCAGGTGAAGGTTAAAGAAAGGGATATACCCAAGACAACATTCAGGACCAGATACGGATACTACGAGTTCGTAGTCATGCCCTTTAGCGTGACCAATGCTCCAGCTACATTCATGGATCTCATGAACAGAGTATTCAGGGAGTATTTAGATAAGTTTGTTATTGTGTTTATTGATGACATTCTTATCTACTCAGGAACTCAGGAAGAACACTCAGAACACCTGAAACTAGTATTGCAGACCCTTCAGCAGAACCAGCTTTACGCCAAGTTCACGAAATGTGAATTTTGGCTAGATCAGGTGTCCTTCCTGGGTCACATCATCTCAAAGGATGGTATTATGGTAGATCCCAGTAAGATAGAAGCAGTAAGTAACTGGAAGAGACCTAAGAACGCCGGTGAATCGGGAGCTTTCAGGGATTAGTAGGATATTACAGGAAGTTTGTAGAGGACTTCTCCAGGATAGAAAATTTCAGTGGACAGAGGACTGTGAGAACAGCTTCAGCGAGCTCAAAAGGAGATTGACCAGTGCTCCTATTTTGGCTCTACCAGACAACACCAGCAGCTTTGACATCTATAGTGATGCCTCTAAGTTGGGACTAGGAGCAGTACTGATGCAAAACGGCAAGGTGATCGCCTATGCCTCCAGACAACTCAAGGATTATGAGAAGAATTACCCTACTCATGACCTTGAGCTTGCAGCAGTAGTGTTCGCTCTCAAAATTTGGAGACATTACTTATATGGAGCTCAGTGCAGAGTATATACAGACCATCAGAGTCTGAAGTACTTCTTCACTCAGAAGGATCTGAACATGCGACAGCGCAGATGGCTTGAGCTGGTCAAAGACTACGATATAGACATCCTCTACCATCCAGGGAAAGCAAATAAGGTAGCAGATGCACTTAGCAGGAAGTCCAGTGCTACCTTATTATCTCTAGCAGCCATGTCACCAACCCTACAGAAGGAGATCATAGATTTCGGTCTTGAACTCATCGTTGGACAGCTCTCTACTATGACCTTAGAGTCTACCTTGCTTGGTGATATTCAGTCAGCGCAGGAGCAGGACCCTGAAATTCAGAAAATCAAGCAAGGGTTAGCAGAGACAGAAAGTAGAGAATTCAGAGTGTCCGATAGAGGGGTGTTGTATTTTGGTGACAGACTCTGTGTTCCAGATCAGGAGGAGCTACGGAGACAGATTTTAGATGAGGCTCACAGGACTCCCTATGCGATGCATCCAGGTTCCACCAAAATGTATCAAGACCTAAAGAACCATTTTTGGTGGCCCGGAATGAAGCGAGACATCGCCAGATATGTTAGCATCTGCCTCACCTGTCAGAGGGTCAAGGCAGAACATCAGCGACCAGGAGGAGTTCTGCAGCCTATACAGATTCCAGAATGGAAGTGGGAGGATATCTCTATGGACTTCATAGTGGGACTACCCAGAACCATGAATGGTTTTGATGCCATCTGGGTAATAGTCGACAGGTTGACTAAATCAACCCACTTTCTAGCTATCAAGATATCCTACTCCATGGAGAAGCTAGCTCAGTTGTATCTCCAAGAGATCGTCAGACTTCATGGAGTCCCACGTACCATTATTTCGCATGAGACAAGAGTTTACATCACACTTACGAGTGTACAACAAGATTGCACGAAGTTAAAGTTCAAGACAAGATTCCATCCGCATGAGCGGATGGTCGACAGCGAGTAAATCGTGCATCAAGATATGCTCCGGCGTGTGCCCTAGACTTCAAGGAAGTTGGTGCAAATATCCGAGCTTAGCAGAATTTGCATACAACAACAGCTATCGAGCCACTATCGACATGGCACCTTATGAGGCTCTCTATGGGCGGAGGTGTAGATCTCAATCTGCTGGTATGAGAGTGGTGAACAGAAAGAACTAGAGCTTGCAGATCTAGTAGCAGATACCACAGCCTATACAGCAGATCCGCCAGAGGATAGAGACTCGAGCCGCCAAGAGCTATCGATACAGCACCCTTAGAATTTTCTGGGATTCAGATTCTCGAGTAGCTCCCATGAAGGAGTAATGCGTTTTGGGAAGAAGGGAAAGCTAAGTCCCGATATGTGGGACCATACCTTATCGCAGAAGAGTGGGCAAGGTAGCATATGAGCTAGAGCTACCCAGAAATGTCACCGTCCACAACGTATTTCATGTCTCTATCAAGAAGCATACCCCGAGATGACACCCGTGTGATTGAGCCCCCAGACAGATCATGAAGACCTCAGCTATGATAGTCGGCCTATTCGGATAATAGACCGAGCGGTTAAGAAATTACGAACAAGGAAGTACCATTAGTCAAAGTTATTTGGCACAATACCACAGAAGAGGCAACTTGGGAGGCAGAAGCGAAGTACCCAGAATTATTCTAAGTTCGAGGACGAACTTTTTATAATGTATGGGGAGTTGTAACGCCCGAAAATTCTCAAGTTATTTTTAGAAATATTCTATGATTTTTCTGGAATTTTTAGATATTTTTCCGGAATTTTTCGAGTAGCAGAAGCAGCAAAAATAATTAGAACTGCAAAATAGCTTAGGCGGGAATCGAACCCGAGACCTATGGTTTGCGGATAATGTTAGAAACCAGTGAACCCAGCAGGGCCGTGCTGAAAGAAAGGAGAACCAAATATATTTATATTAGAGTTGGGTCCATTAAACCACTTAATATAAATTAAAAACTTAAAGAGGGTTTGGTTTATTTTAGAGGTTTGGTTCGGCAATTCTCTCTTCACCGAAGCCCTCACGCCACTTCCTCTTCTTTCTCCTTCTCTCGGCGCCAACCACAAGGGAACACCTAGGGTTCCCTCCCTAGGGCCCTAGGAGCACCTTCCGGCGATAACTCCGACACGAGGACGCTCTCCTTCGCGAAGGGTACGCTTAGACGCGAGAAGATCGTCGAGGAGTCGTCTCCACCAGAATTTCTAGCGAAAGGAATTGTAAGAAAATTAGCGTACGAGGTAAGAAACCCCTCACCTGCAGTATAATAGCTTCCGTTTGAGTTTTTATGCTTTAGTTAGGATGTATGCGGATTTTTATCGATATCTAGGGTGTATTTAACTCTCTTCGCAGATTAGGGACTTAGTTGAGCACCTTTAGATGGGCCGGGCATGTCTTCCCTCTTCAGATAGGAGGTTGATGTTGTCGGGTGCCTAGAGGCGGTCTCCCTAATAGAGAGGAGAGTTAGGGCACATTAAGTGTTCGATAAAATAGCTAGTTTAGTAAAAATGCACCATATGCATCTTTAACAGCTCAGTCAGATACATTAGAAGTATCTATTCAGTATTCTCAGTTTATTACAGCTTATATGGATCAGATATCCAATGGGTGGGCTCCCACAGTCGCCTCTCGGTTTAGATAACCTAGCTCTAGGTTCAGATAACCTAGAAACAATAGAATAAGAAAGTATTAGCTATTTCAGTATTTTATTTTCAGTGGCACTGTACTGGATCAGATATCCATTGGGTTGGACTCCCACAGTCGTCCCTAGGTTTAGATAACCTAGTTAACCCTACTAAATTCGGGACTTGCAAACCCGGGTCTAGTTAGGGATGCGCGCATAGCAAGTACAGTTGCCGGGCCCAAACAGCATAATTATGTATTTTCACTTATTATGAATTAGTTTTCAAAACTCAAAATTAGTTATGTTAATTGAGTTTGAATTCAGTATCAGTTAGTTTCAGTTTAGCTCATTATATGTTCAGCCCAGTTTTTCTATGATTTGGGTATGATAGCTCTATGATCAGTTTTATTTTATGTTCAGCTTATGTTATGCCATGCTTTGTATGATACCATGCCATGCCATGCTTGCATATTCAGTATGTTTTTCAAACAGCATGATTTAAAAGCATATTTGCATCGTGTGCATGATTTAGTGAGGTAGATGGTTTCTTACTAAGCTTTAAGCTTACAGATACTATTTTTCCTTATACTGCAGATAAAGGTAAAGGAAAGATGGACTAGCAGAGGGAGCTGGAGGACAATGCAAAGGATGGTGTGTGTGGCAGGAACTGGAATAAAAGATCCTTAGGGAGTTTAGCAGATTAAGAACTTAGTTTTTGTTTTAAGATACTTTTATGCAGTTCTAGTGGTTTTAAATGCTATGAATTAATAAGCTTTGCACTATATCATGTTAGAATGCTAGTTAATAGATATTAGAACGTTTCACATGCATTCTATAACTGTTGTGTGATGTTTTAGCACGAACAAGTGCTGAAATCAGAGTTCCAGGAGCGAAATCAGAACTCTGATCGGTCTACAGACCGATCAGAGTCTGGGCTGTGCCACTGGATCGGTCAGCCGACCGATCCAGATGCAAACAGAAAGTTGGTATCTACCACTGGATCGGTCAACCGACCGATCCAGTCGCGAACAGAATGTTGGCCTTCGCGAACAGAGGGTACCAAAGCTTGCTGATCGGTCTGCCGACCGATCAGTGGGCCATTGGATCGGTCAGCCGACCTATCAGTGCACTCCTGGATCGGTCGGTAGACCGATCCAGCTGCGTACAACGGCAACAGCTTAGGGATCGGTCAGCCGACCGATCCAAAGTCAGGTTTCATGCCAGTAACAAGCTAGATCGATCACAGGATCGATCCGACAGCCCCAATCGATCCACGGACCGATTGAAATGCCTGATTACAGCTAGCAGGACATCCGAGAGGCATAGATTGTCTCCCCTAGCATGTGTACAATTATTAGGTACATGTAGAGCGTTCAGTTTCAGCGTTCCCAGCAATTAGATTAGAAAAAAAAAATTCAAATTAGATCAGTTTTCCACATAGTTAGTACAGCAGCAACTGTAGCGATTCGCCTTATAGCCTAGCAGTAGAAGGCGGGTCGTTACATGAACTTAGAGTTAGGTTTGAGTCAACCATTTATATGGCCATTAGGACTAAATGCATAGATAGATCGTTCTTTTTAGTTTCTTGTGCTCCTGTTATGGAGGTTATAAACCACTATAACCTATGAAACCTTGTTGAATGTACTAGTCCGGTAAACATAAGTCTGTGTGCTGAATTTTGTAACAACCTAGTGAAAGTAGACGACCTTACCTATACTACTAGAGCAGCAGGTACTGATATCACGCTATCACCTACGACTATCCGGGAGTTTTTAGGGTTACGTCCATCCACTTGTCCCTTTTTGTGCTATCCTCCCGGGGATCTACCATTCGGAGATCCCTACTCACATATCACTCTTGATACGATGTATTCGTATTTTTTTGGGGGAGAGCGAGATCCCACTGTGACCCAGTTTAGGTTTGTAGAACTTCGAGTCCAGGACTACGCTCTTTATAGTGTCTTAGTCTTTTGCATCTAACCACTGACTACTCGGGACATCGCTGTGATGCACCCATTCCACTCATTTTTACTCTATGCCCTGAGTCATAGATTAGATATTCACATCAACCTACATATCTTCTCCACCATTATCTACTCTGCTGGATATGTGACTAATAGTCGAGTCCACATGCCTTTTTGTCACATTCTGACAGCATATATGTCCTCGTTGCACATTGATGTCACTAGAGGAGACATTCGCTGTATGACTGAGTTTGACGTCATAACAGCTAGGAACTTCTCTCTAGCTAGTATCCACATAGATGAGGGCAACGGTACCATGTCTTGGCGGAGGGGAGCACGGCACCAGCACGACCCAGGCGCGCAGGGGGAGGCCGAGTAGGATGAGTCATGCTTGCACTGTTTCTGGAGGAGGCCGCTCCACCTCCACCACCAGCTCGAGCACCACGTCACTCACCACGCACTCTAGCCGACCGCATGACTGGACTAGAGAGGGCCATGGCGAGTCTCCAGCAGGAGAACTCTGACTTTCAGTGTGACATGCGGCGAGAGGTCTCCGAGTTACGAGCTGACGGGCAGACTCGACACACTGAGCTGATGACACTACTTCGCTCCTTGGGATCTGGACCACCCCCTTCCTCATCTCAGTAGCTCTAGTTGTGACACTTCAGTTATCTACATAACTTGTAGAATACTTATTGATCTATCTAGTGTTCTTTTTGATATGGATTGATTATGTTCGATCTTAATAGACTAGGAGTTTCAAACTTCAAAAATATTTTCAAAAATGGTTATTCTCAAATTATAGGTTAAAACATATTCTGTTTTCAAAACTTTCCTATTTTTAGATTTTTAAATAAATTTTTAGCCTTAGACTAGTTTAAAATCCTTAGAGAACATGTACCCATAGGACTAGTTTTGAGCATCTCACCAAAACCCTAGACTTACCTTGCTTGTGTTTGACGAACATAGAAAGGGGTGAGATGCATAGGCCACTTGCCTAAGACTTAAGATGCTTATTTCAGTGCATCGACATAAGTCTGGGCGTTAAATACAAAATATATATTAATCAAGTTAAGGTTGACCTTAACTTGACTAACCAAGTGAAAGCAGCTATCTTTTGATAAGTCAGTCAGTAACAAACTGGTTAGACATTTGATTTAATGTCAGGTTCAAGGGGAGAAATAAAATGACTTCAGTTTTTCAAATTAAACTTTAAAATTATTTTTGACTCAACTTGATTAAAAATATGCAAATTTTTTTTGAAAAGTTGATTCTGAAAAAGAATTTTTAAAAAATCCTTTGTCTACTTTAAATATTTTAAAACTATGTTTGCAAACTAACTCTTATACAATCAAGTTGTTTTGGGTTTCATTTTTTTATTGAAAATTAATTTTGAATATTAAATTTAACTTAGTTTTGAAAAATAAAAATGAGATTTTTTTTTGTTATTGAAAATTGTGGAAATGAGATTTTTCAAAAAGTTTACAAATTAAATCTTTTACAAACTTAGTGTTGAAAAATAAATTTCAATCAGTTTTGAAATATAATCTTTTTCAAACTCGGTTTTGGAATTTTTGAAAACTTATTTGAAAAGCATTTCAAAATTGAAACTTGTGTTGAAAAATTTAAAATTTGATCTTGAAATTTAGAACTTATACACTTGTGTGTGAGATTTTTTCTAAACTTAGCTACTTTTCTAAACATCCAAAAGCTAATGCTTTAAACAGTTTAAACTCCCCCAAATTATCTTGACATTTAAAAAAAAAAGTCTATGCTTAGTTAATCCATGCTTTTTTGATGAATGCCAAAGGGGGAGGGTTAGGTGGTTAAGTTAGCTGAACCAAACAACCAAACTGAAAATACAAACTAACTTTAAAACCACATTAAATGCATGTTGTTTTATGCATATGTTTACACTAACTTAACCAGGTTGTCATTCCATCAAAAAGGGGAAGATTGTTGGTGCGGTTTGCACTAACGATTTAACCCAGGTTTTGATGAATGACAAATCAGGTTAAGTTAGCTTGTTGTTGTCTAACATTCTGATCGAGTGTGTAGGAAAAAGTCCAGACAGGTCGACGGGCTGACCAGATATCTGGCACGAAGCCCAGCTAGGACGACGGGCTGACCGGATAGCTGGCGAGAAGTCCAAGCGGGTCAACGGGCTGACCGGACGCTTGGCGAGAAGTCCAGCTAGGTCGACGGGCTGACCGGATAGCTGGCGAGAAGTCCAGACGGGTCGAAGGGCTGACCGGACGTCTGGCAGGTAAGTGAGGTAAGTCACTGGAGGGGAGTGACTACGAGGACGTGTTCCCGGGAAGGGAACATTAGGCGTCGATCCGGCTTAGATCCATTTCGGATATCTAAGTCGAGATCGTGACTAGATTCCGGTCTCGGAAAGACGGAATCTAAGTCATACTCTTTGCTATTACTTTGTTGAACTTTAATTATGCTAACACTTTGTTTTGCAGGAAAGTTGTTCACTGGAAAAAGGTGGTCCGGGCGCCCGGAGGGGATCCGGGCGCCCGGAGGGGATCCGGGCGGCCGGAGGTCCGGGCGCCCGGGAGGCACCCGAGCGCCCTGGAGGCACCCGGGCGCCCTGGAGGCAAAAATTATCCTGACCGCGCGTCGCCACTTGGAGTTCGCTGGTTGGACTTGCCACGTCTCACCAGGGCGCCTGGAAGGGATCCAGGGCGCCCCGAGCTTCATATAAAAGATGGGGCAAAGGCAGAGATCAGAATCAACTCAGAACTCTTAGACTGCTTGCTCTGCTGCTCTGCGCTCCAACGACGGCAACGAAGCTCCGACAACATTCTCTTGTCCTTGTGGTTTTCTTTCTGTCGGTATAGCTTTGTTTCAATTTTCATTAGCATTCCTTGTACTGTCTTTGTAATCATTATTTCTAATTGCTAGTGAATTGCCCAACGAAAATGCTTACGGAGTACGGGCCTTCGAGTAGGAGTCGTCACAGGCTCCGAACGAAGTAAAAAACATTGTGTTCATCTGTCTAAGCTGTTTCATTTCCGCTGCGCTTAACTCTTTTATACTCGTTGTTTTTCGAATCGATATTCACCCCCCCCTCTATCGACGTTTCACGGTCCAACAGTAAGTTCGTTGTGATTTGAGCTTTATGAGTGTAGTGGAGTAGGATATCGGTTTTGAGCTTTACGAGTGTAGTTGAGTAGGGTTGTTTTTGAGTCATATTATCCCTGTTCTAGTTTGTTAAATTGATATAAACTGTGTGGATGGCTGTGTGATGTATTTTTATTATTGTTATTATTCCAGCCGCATGTGGCTGAGGTATATGGTGGTGTAGAAAGTTTTAGATTTTCCGCCGTACAGGGGAGATGCTGCCGAAATTTCTTCGGACAGGGACTCCTCCGGGGCGTGACAATTTAGTGGTATCAGAGCTTAAGTTTTACGATCTTTGTTTTCGTATTTTGGATATTTGGGATAACCTGATACCAATTTATATGGTATCAGAACGCCAAAGTTTGGCGATACTTGTTTGATTTCCGTGTGTTGGATTTTCGAGATTTATCTGATACCAATTTATTAGTATCATAGCAGGGTGTGATACCTGCTTTTAGTATTCTGGATATTTTTTTTGTGTGCTAGCCCAAGTTTGCGAGTCAAACTGGGTAGTTATTTTGGTTACACGGGTTTTCCATTACGTATATGTTATGGATTTCCGTTTCGGATTTAAATGGATTTCCGGTGATTTTCATGTTCGAAAATTTTGAGGCCAGAAGTTGGGGACTGGACAACGATGGAACATCTCTAGACGGCATATAGGTATGATGTTTAATTTTATAGTTTATGACATGTATTAGCATTCTTTATTTAGTACCTGTCTGGTTGTTGTAACACATATTACATGTGATGGGTTAGCCATTGAGCATGGTTGACCTTAATAGAGATCAAGGATTATAGTCTCTGGTGATTTTTCATATCATACCATCAGTAGTTTTAGCTTATGTTACTACTAGTAGGAGATGGAGGCACGTACCAACCTCTGCTATTGTTAGCTGGGTAATGGATGATACCTACATATTCCTGTTGACTTAGCCAGTAGAGTTTTTATACTCATATCTTTTGGATATTAGGGTACCCGATACGATGAAAATTGGTCATTGGGGAGTTATCATGTTTGATCATTGTTGAGAATGGTTTGAGGTTGAGGGATATTGTGAGATCAGATATTGTGATGTGTTGATTTCTAATGATTTATGAGAGTAAATGTTATGTGGTTTTCTGATGATCTATTACTAGATATTTGTTTTGATGATCTATTGGTGGATAACTATTTTGATGATCTATTATTTGGGTTGTCGTTGATGGTGACATAGTGAGTGTCATGTATGATATTCATAGGTTTGATGATTATAGTTGGTGATCAGATTATAAATCGGGTGTTAGAGAGTTTACGGTTGAGTGTGCCTATGAGATTTTAATAAATCTGGTTAGTTGTGGTTAGTTAACTGGATGATAAAATTGATATTTGCTTTCTCTGATGTTGGACTATGTGGATAAATAATGATTTGATGTTTTGAATGCTAACTTGCTCTCATGGGGAGTAGAGACTTATTCATATGATATTATCTGGGCTGATATTTTTGAGGATAAAAATAAGAGTGTCTTGATGTTCTTGAATTCTGACTTTTTCTTTTGGGTCGTACACATTTTATACATATGATATTATGTGGGTTGACATTTTCTAGTTTGAGTTGATGTAATTAGTGTTGAATTGACCCATGAACTGATTTAATTATTTGACAATTTATTTGGGGGTCAAGTTGTTACTTTCTCTGGTGTCTATAAAGATGGATCCCTTCGGATAGTTCTGTATGGATTGTGGATCAATGAACTGGTAGGATTTTTGTTGTGCTGCCTTTGGTTGTCATAGTTGAAAATTTTTCTGGGTTTGCTAAGTGGATACATTGACCGTTGTGTTTGTTTATACAAGAAATTCATTTCTCTTCTCAAATATATATAATCTTATTAAAATTTCCATGAAGCAAAATGTCTCTAAACAGTGTATGGGTCGGGAAAACTGAGCAGTATTCTAAAGATGTACTAAACCTATGTTTAGTATTAGATGGTTTCAAATTTGCATGGATTTCTTTCAAGTATTACAATTATAATGGATACATGTATGGAATATGATATCCGGTTGATTATGATTGGATTGGTTTGTGAATCCTGGCAAAATTTTTGATCATATAACTCCATATGAATGATTAGTAATGGTTTCAGATATTGAGGATATAAATTTTATTGAAGTGTTAAATGTAACCAATTTTTCATCAATGTCAAGGCTGGATGAAAATGGCTGAGTATTGTGTCGGATTTGGATAACATAGAAGGTAAAATAGGGAATGTCAGGTTGATTGGATTAAGTATGTTGATTTCTGCATATCTATGTGGTGTGTACATATGATTATTACGGGTTGTAAGAGTGTTATGATGGACAGTTTAATTGCATGTAGTGGGTGTATACTTTTCCAGTTATGATTGTTGTGGGATTCTAGTAGATTATACCCAAGTGGTTTGAGTGTTTTATTGGAGGTATCTTATCGATTTAATTTGAGTTGTGATATGTGCAGATGTGTTCGGTGTAATATTCGAGGTATCTTGTTCATTATGATTGTTCTGTGTGTACACTCATGTCGATTATGATTTGTTGGAAGTATTACGTTGATTATACTCTTGACATAGGTGTATATATGTCATGTGAGTGTTGTTTGAGGTGTATTGTCGATTATACCTACATTGATATGTGCACACGGGTTCGGTATGCATTGTTGGAGGTATCACGATGAATTATACCTATGTTGTGAGTATGTTTGGTGTGTACTAATTGGAGGATTATGTCGATCATACATATGTTGTGTGAGCACGTGTGCCAGGTGTATTGTTGGTAGCAGCATGATGATTCTACTTATGTTGAATGCAGGATGTGGAGTGTCTGCATTATGTCATTTGTTGGATTACCCTGTCAACCCATTTTCTTATCAGTGGGTGACTCACTACGATGTTGGTAGATTTAACGATGAGTTTGATTCGATTGCTGGATTGTTATACCTTTGGCTACCCACAGTGATATGTGGTTGAGTGAGCTTGTGCAACCTCTAGTTGGATAGTTAGGTGCCTTGGACACTTATGGATCGTCTGTGGTGGAGCGGAGCTCCCACATATTATTGTTGGTTTGTGGTAGAGCGTTGCTCTTACATATTTTTGATTGTTGTGGTGGAGCGTTGCTCCCACATATTACAGATTGTTTGTGGTGGAGCGTTGCTCCCACATATTACGGATTGTTTGTGGTAGAGCGTTGCTCCCACATATGTGGTATTTCTTGTGATGGAGCATTGCTCTCACACTGGAGGTTTTATTCTTTGGTGATTTATATCGTTGATGATCAGATCTGTTTATTGTCGAGGATCTTATGGTTAGGAATGTCTGTGATACAGACATTATGTGTCTTGGTTTTACCATTAGGGCTTGCGGAGCCTTAGATGTTTTCATGGACTCGATGATTTGGGTATCCCTAGGATATTGGATCAGAATTCGTTATCGTTATTGACGACATGGTGTTTTATTCCTGATCTGAGGTGTATCACGTACACTATCTTCGCATAGTTCTAGAGATGTTTCGACTGAAACGTCTATATGTGAAGATCAGTAGTGCGTATCTTGGTTGTCTTTTGTGAGATGTTTGAGACACACGGTCACCAGTAGGGTATACCGTGGTTCCACAGGAGATCGATGTTGTTACCGTTGGGAGTAGACGGAGTCTATAGAAGAGGCTCGCAACTTCCTTTGTTTGGCTCGATATTTCCGGAGATTCATTGAGGGTTTCTCACGGATTGCTATGCTACTTACACGCCTGACCAGGAAAGGCGTGAAGTTCATTTGGACTGAGGATTGCAAGACCAGCTTCCAGGAGCTGAAGCGGAGACTGGTGTCAGCTCCGATTGTTGGTTATACCTTCTGGAGATAACAGATTTGTGCTCTACACCGACGTATCTCTTCAGGGTTTGGGTGCTGTTCTGATGCAGCACGTCAGAGTAGTCTCCTATGCTTTTTGTCAGTTGAAGGAGCATGAGAAGAACTACCCTGTACATGATCTAGAGTTAGCCGCCATCATCTTTGCTTTGAAGATTTGGCGACATCATTTTTACGACATTACATTTGAGATTCTCACTGATCATAAGAGTCTTAAATATATTTTTACTCAGAAGGAACTTAATCTCCGATAGAGGAGATGGATGGAGTTCCTGAAGGATTATGATGGTACCATTAGCTATCACCCGGGGAGAGCTAATGTGGTTGCCGATGCATTTAGCAGGAAGCCCACAGGGACTTTAGCTTGCCACCGAGTTGTGGTCACGGACTTGATTCAGGTTTTCTCCGAGTTAGACCTTGAGAAGCAGGGACAGACAGAGCAGGGTATTCTTGTTATCATAGTTGCTCAGTCGTCGATCAGGACGAGAATCCGAGAGGCCCAGTTGTGGGGATCTCATAGAGCTCAGCGTGAGGCAGAGTTGGTCCATACTATCAGACGAAGAATGTCAGAGGCATAAGACTGCCAGAAGAGTTATGCTGACTGGAGTCGGAGACTCTTAGAGTTCTCCATTTGCGACCATGTTCTACGAGTCTCATTCACGAAAGCGATGAAGAGATTTGACCTCAGAGATAAGCTAGCTCCGCGATGCATTGGACCTTTCCAGATCTTGGAGAGGATTGGAGCGGTAGATTACCGGCTGACACTACCACCGTCCCTAGCAGGTGTTCACGACGTATTCCACGTATCTATGCTGAGGAGATATATATCCGACTCGACACATGTGTGGACCGATATCTCAGTTCCTATTTAGCCTGACGTTACCTATGAGGAGGTTCTGGTACGAATTCTGGACCGGAAGAAGCGTCAATTGCGGAACAAGACTATCCGGCTGGTTAAAGTCGAATGGTAGCATCATACGGACGAGGAGGCTACTTGGGAGCTTGAGGATACTATCCGAGCTCGATACCCCCACCTTTTCACTTGAGGTATGTGATTTAATTTACCGTTTAGCATTTATACGCTTTACCTGTTGTTAGTATATGTTGATGGTAGATACCGAAATTTGGGGACCAAATTTTTATTAGTGGGGGAGAATGTAAAATATCGAAAAATTGGTGAAACGCCATAAGAGAATTTTCTGGAATTTTTAGAATTTTTTCAGGAATTTTTCGGAGACCGTATGGACGAGTTTACGGGGATAGAAACGGGGCCCGGGAAAGCCTATTTAGGCTACCCCACCGAATGAGGAAAAGTTTTTTTTTCTTTTCTTATGTTCTTTTCTTTTTGTTTTCCTTTATTTCTTTCCTCCGTTTCCTTCTTCCCCGCGAACCTGTGCTGTGCCAAAACTGCTCCGAGGCAGTTCCTTCTTCTCCTCTTCTTTTATTTCCTTTCTCCTCTTGCGTGCCGACGCCGCCTCCCTTCCTCTTCCCTGCCCAAGCGCCGGCGATGTGCGAGCCACCGCCGACCGAGCCCATCCCGATCCTCTCCTTCGCGGGGCGCTGATCCTTTCTCTTCCCTCTGCCCTAACGCCGGCAGCCTGATTTCCTCTCCGACTCCACCGCTCGACGCAGACCCCTCTCCTAATCTTCCGGGGGGGGGGGGGGGCTCACCAGGAGTCGGTTGACACGTCTGCTGCCCACAGGTCTCACTGAGCAGAGCCCTAGCCGACGATCCACCATCGTCGATCAGCCCTTGCTGAGCTTAGTGGATCTGCCCGCAATCACCACCGACTGCCAATTAATTCTCTTCCATCTACTTCCCATCCCTTAGTCCCTGGTGATGAGATTTTCTTCCTCGCGCATCACAGCAACATCCGGATTTGCATCAGAGAGGAAGCTCGAGTTGGAATTCGGCTTTGGCGAGGGATTGGCTGTTCATGGATAGCTGCTGCCACTAGATACTTTGCTTCGGCTGGTTCCCTAGCTCTAGGATCTGTAATGGACTTCTCATTTGGTTCGACATAAAGCCTTGGCCAAATTCCCAAATAGCACTAGTTCGGTCACCATTACCGCAGTGAACGCACTCCGACACTGATCAAGCAGGTAATCTTCTAGAAATTAATGAGTTGTTGGAGGTTAATTCATTGTTTTATCATACTGCTACAAATTGAATCAAAAGATAGTTGGGATTGGTCCGAATGGTGGAACGATTAGTGTTAATGGGTGATTAGTTGTTTATGTGTTAAAAAGGGTTAATAAAGCTAAACCTAGATGGTTGGTGAATTAGGAATTTGTTTAGCTATTTGTTTATAATTATATTAGCTAAACTGTACGATTTACCACAGGACTTTGACGCGAGACGAGTACCTCGATTACCAGATTTGGACTTTTCGATTGGAGGCGGGTACTTTGACTTATGTCTTTTGATATGCATAATAATGTGTTTAACATATAGCAATGATTGTGTTTTCCATTTGTTTCGGTTGGTCACTACATGATTTGTTACATGTTGCTTGTTTACTTATTATGCACTGCATGTTATTATTTACCTGATCATACATGCTTTAGAGGTAGTGACACAACCATATTATATAGTATGTTCAGGACCTAAGGTTTATTTGATACCCTATCTGATCGGTGTACCTTCCATTTGATACATTGTACTGTGGTACACACTTTGTATTTATTTATATGGTTATTGTTATGTTGTTCATGATATTGCCATATTTAGTGTCATGCATCATCTTGCATGATTGCATGTTGTGCGATTGTCTGCTCCATTATTGTCGAGCACATCGCCAGTTACATGTATCTGTACACACCACCACTCATGGGTTAGTGGTATATCAGACAGATGTGTGACAGTTCTGCTGTTTGGCTCCGTTGGTCTGGTGACTCAGCGTGGTAGCCGGCAGACAGTTCTGCTCTGTTTGGCTCCGTTGGTTTAGTGTAGCAGCGTGGTAGCCGGCAGGCAGTTGGACTTTGTTTGGCTCCGTTGGTCCGCTCATGGGTAGTGTGACGCAGCGTGGTAGCCGGCAGAGAGTCCTCCCCGTCATCGTGTACCGGGAGTTGAGGCATTGCGCTCCCCCATTTATGATTTGGGGTAGGAGTATGTGTGTACTCCGACAGCATCCCGTCCACTCGGTCACTCATCAGGGGCAGTGATGTCAGAGTGCACGGTTGTCACAGCCCTACCCACTCGGACTCACCATTGTGTGTGAGATGGCTGACTGGCGTCAGGGGTGACCATATCATTGGCATCATATGCATGATGCATTTATTGCTTGTGTTTGCTGCATTTACTTGCTGCATTTATATGGATGCATATGATTGACATGCATACAGGATTATGACACCCTCGGTCTGACGACCCTGTTACCCTTATACCTTGGTCCGGGTTAGTACAACTTTTCTCCTGCATTCCTCAGTTGCATTTACCTTTCTTGTGTCAGGAGACTGTACGCATGATTAGTGCTAGTTGTTATATTCTTTATTATGCATATCAGTTGTACCTGCTGAGTGTTGGACTCACACCCTCCTTCGTTGCTATTTTCAGGATGATGATGTCCGGAGAGAGTTCAGTCGCTAGTCTCCTGCAGTCCACGAGGATGGTTATTTGTCTTTTGGTGTTCTTTTCTAGACTATGTTCGGACTTGTTCCATTTTAGATACTTTGGATCTTGTATGGATTGTTTTACTTGTGGATGACTTTTATTCGGATTTGTTTTTACTACATGTGTGCCTAGAGGACAGAAGAGGTAAGTTCGTTGTGATTTGAGCTTTATGAGTGTAGTGGTGTAGGATATCGGTTTTGAGCTTTACGAGTGTAGTTGAGTAGGGTTGTTTTTGAGTCATATTATCCCTGTTCTAGTTTGTTAAATTGATATAAACTGCATGGATGGCTGTGTGATGTATTTTTATTATTGTTATTATTCCAGCCGCATGTGGCTGAGGTATATGGTGGTGTAGGAAGTTTCAGATTTTTCCCCGTACAGGGGAGATGCTGCTGAAATTTCTTCGGATAGGGACTCCTCCGGGGCGTGACACTAGGTTTAGATAACCTAGTAACCCTACTGGATTCGGGACTTGCTACCTCGGGCCTATTTAGGGATGCGCACATAGCAAGTACAGTTGGCGGGCCCATCAGCAGCATGTTTATTATTTTTATCTATTTATGAAAATAGTTTTCAAACGTCACAAACCAGATATGTGAATGCAACTTAGCTTTAGTTCAATTTTCTTATTGATATAGCAAATAGCTTTATGTTCAGTTCTTGATTGCCATGACTTACATGCCCATATGCCATGTTTTTAGCATTTTCCGTATGATCATTAGCATCTATTTCATTAGCATCTTTTAAAAGCATGATTTTATCGAATGCATGTTTTGTGAGGTAGATGATTTCTTACTAAGCTCCCAAGCTTATAGTTTCCTTTTTCCTTATACTGCAGATAAAGGTAAAGGGAAGATGGATTAGCGGAGACTGGAGGACAATGCGATCAGATGTGTGTGAGAAGGAACTTGGAGTAAAGACCCTTGGGGAATTAGCCCATCTGAAGATTTAGAATTTCTGATCTTGGTACTTTCTACACTTTTAGGATGTTAAGTATCATGAATTATGAACGTATGCACCATATCATGCTTAGACCACTAGTTTTCTTGATGTTAGTTAAATAACTAGGAATGATGCAAGTAATGACATGTCTAGTAAGTTAGTAATGCTTTTAAGTCGATACAATTGTGTTGTATGTGGATTGTGGTGAAATGCAGCAGAAATCGCAGAAATCAGAGCTCCAATCGATCAGCCGATCGATTGGGAAGTGATCTGCTGCATACAGAAAGCTGATGAATCGATCAGCTAATCGATCGGCCATGGATCGATCAGCCGATCGATCGGCCATGGATCGATCAGCCGATCGATCGGGAATTTAATTCCCGCGAACAGAGAGCTGTTGAATCGATCATCGGATCGATTGGACAGACTAGATCGATCATCCGATCGATCCAGAATTGGCCCCCGTGCACAGTAGCACGTTGAATCGATCAGTGGATCGATCGAATAACTCCAATCGATCAGCCGATCGATTAGAAAGTCTGATTTCAGCTTTTGACCAAATGTTAAGTTTAGGTTTCCTTCTTCAGTACATGTACAACAATGACTAGGTATTTTGAACACAAGTTATAGGTTTCTACTAGTCGTTAGCAGAGTGAGACTTTAATTATTACAGTATTCCGCACCTTATAGTTCAGTTTAGCATAATGATTGTAACCCCCGACCTTACAGTCTAGACAGTAGGAGGCGGGGCGTTACAGGCCAAATGCCAGGCATGGAGACCTAACAGGTTATGGTTGACCGGAAGTTGGCTGTGGGACTTTGGACTTGAGTTTGAGTTAAGTTCAGAGTGTTCAATCGATCGGTCGATCGATTGAACATGGTCCAATCGATCGGTCGATCGATTAAACTACGCTGTGATTGTAGGAAGGCTCAATCGATCGACCGATCGATTGGGATGTGAAATCGTGAGCACAGAGGCTTTCCCAATCGATCGGGCGATCGATTGGGAGCTTCCAATCGATCAGTTGATCGATTGGGCGGCAGAAGCTCTCATGCGGACGCGAGAGCACAGAGAGGCGTTGAATCTATCGGGCGATCGATTCAGGCAGTCTCAATCGATCGGTTGATCGATTGGGAAGTGACCGTTGCGCAAGATGTAGGTGATGGACGACTGCGATAGAGCGGTGCTAACATGGCAATCTATTGAGGTTGATTTCAATCGATTGGGAGCACAAGATATAGCCATTGCGGAGCGTTTTCTCCGCAGATCCTTGCGATTTCTTCCTACGATTTCTTAGCAATCTTCAGCGATAGTCTCCAACATTCACTGCAGTCTTGAAGGCACTTGGAGATGTTTCTCCAAGGTTCAAGAGGCAACAACAAGCAACAAGTAAGCAAGAAGAAGTAGTATTTTCATTTGCATCTTGTACTCTCCTCTTGTATTTTTGTGTGTGTTGTTGTTTGAGTTTGTACGAGGCTTCTCCACCTCCGGCTGCGACCGAGAATGAGTGTTTTATTAGTGGAGATAGCATCGTGTGTAGATCCTTGGATTAGTCACCTCATCTTGAGGTGGATACCAAGTAAATCCGTGTGTTAGCGTTGTAGTGTATTTGTATTTTATTTTCTGCTGCATATCAAAGAAGAAGCAAGAACAAGCGCGCGACGAGACGCTATTCACCCCCTCTAGCGGACACGATGGTCCTAACAATTGGTATTAGAACGAGGTCGCTCTTCTACGGACTAACCGCCAAGAGAGCAAGAAGCTAGAGGAAGAAGAAGATGGAGATTGAAGGACCGCTCGGATGGGATATCCAAATTCCACCTTCGTACGACAAAGAAGACTTCAATTATTAGAGGACACGATTAGAGACATGGTTTCAAATGGATTGGAACCAATGGGTTGCATTGGAAAACCCATTTGAAGCCCCTAAGGATAAAAATGGGAAGCACCTCCGAGCTCGACATTGGACCGAGGAACAACGGGAGCAAGCGGAGACGGATAAGGAGGCAACTAAAATTTTGCTAAATTTATTATCCTCTAACATTATTTTGAATGTAGGAGAATACTCAAGTGCATGTGATCTTTGGAAAAAGATCATTGCTTATCATGAGCATCCTACACAACTCCAAGGAGTTGAGGAGCCCAAGGAGAAGGGCTCATTGGTCCAAGAAGAGGAGGACCAATCGGATGTTGACACGAGTGCAACATTCGAGGAAGAAAAAGAAGAGGAGGAGAAGGAAGAAGATGAGAGACCCTCTACATCTTCAAGAGAGGAAGAGGTGGAAACATCCACATCCTCAAGTAAAGAAGAGTTAGAAGATAAGGCAACCTCCACGTGTCAAGCTACATCAAATGGAGGATTGAGTGCTACTCCTACAAGCAAAGGTATAGAAATTTCCTTTGTAAAAAATAAAATCATATCATTTGCTTTGAGTGTAGGGAGCATGGGCACTACAAGAGCAAGTGTCTCAAGTTAGCCAAGAAGAAGAGCCAAGTAGTACCCAAGGGCAAGGAGACAATCCCCACAACAAAGAAGAGCAAGGAACACATTGTGTGTTTCTTATACAACCAAAATTGACATTATCGAAGCCAATGTCCAAAGGGGAAGAAAACAACCAAAGTCAAATGAGGAAGCACAAGTCTAGGGGGAGCTTCCCAGGTAAAAACCAAGGTATCATTTAATGAATCTATTCCTTTGACATATGATAAAAAGCATGCTAGAAATAATTCTTATCATCTTAATGCTATTTATCATGAGAATAGGAGGCATGATTGCTTTAAAGATAAATATATTCCTCCTCATGCTAGATTTACCACATCTAAGGTTAGGAAGGTAAATAATTGTTAGAGTGTATATTAAAAGCCTAGCTTTTGTAAATATTTATTTTTGAATAAAGAATCACATTGGTCAAATGTCTGTGTTTATTTGTTAAATATAGTTGTTCATTTAATTTATATTATAGATAACATAGTATGTAGTGTCACACACAGAAGATAATATTATCAGTTCCTTACAAATTATAAACAGTAGCTCACGACCAAGATGGACAGGAATAAATCATTGGAAGGTCGTAGTATAATTAGGTATTAGTTTATCTTGACTATATAATTACACTAGTACACTCAGAGTGTATTGAATAAGACCATTTGAGGTAGTTTCTTTTTATACTGACTTTATAAAAGAACATAGCCTCTGTTATTATGGAAGTGTGTGCTCTTAATCCTAATATAATAACAAGCACATATATTTAATATCTATTTCTTTAATTTATCAATGGGTGAGATTTAGTTCGATAAATCAATAAGCCCGATAAGTTGGAAAATAATATTACTTAGAGTGTGTGTTGTTGATTTAGGTTAATAATGTCCCCAAGAGGAGCTCATAAGGATTGTCATGTAAACCTTGCAGGTTGACTTAGTCTGGCATGACGATAAGGTTGAGTGGTACTACTCTTGGAACTAGATATTAATTAAGTGAGTTGTCAGTAACTTATTTAATTAATGGACATTCGATATCTTAAACACAGGGAGACTAACACACTCATAATAAGAAGAAGCCCAAAATGTAATTTGGGATTGGTGTGGTAGTTCAATAATAGTTATTTAGTGGAATGAATTATTATTGATGAAATTAAGTTGGGTGTTCGGGGCGAACACGGGAAGCTTAATTTCATCGGGAGACTAAAATCAATTCCTCCTCTCGGTCCCTATCGTAGCCTCTTATTTATAAAGTATTATACCCACCTATACACACCTTCTTACCCATCCTAAGGTGGCCAGCCAAGCTAGCTTGGAGCCCAAGCTAGGGCCGGTTAAAGCTAGGTTCAAGGGTGCATGATAGTGGTCGGCCCTAGCTTGGAGTCCAAGCTTGGTGTGGCCGGCCCTATTAAATAAAAAGGATTTTTATTTTTTTAAATTTTTCTGATGTCGAAGCTATGGTTTAAAAGAGAGTTTAAAATTTAAATCTTGTCTTTTATAGCTTTCTACAAAAGATTAAGAGAAGGGTTTAATCTCTTTCCTTATTTGTAGTTTTAAAAGGAAGATTTTAATTTTGGCAAAAACTTTCCTTTTTGTAACCATCAATATATTTTAAAATAGAAATTTTAATTTATAAAATTTTCTTTTATAACCAACCATGAAGGGATTCAAAAAGAGGAAATTTTATTTTTAAAATTTTCTGAAAACAAATAAGGAAGTTTTAATTTTGTGTTTTAAAACTTGCCTTATTTGGAGCATGATGAGGGGCCGACCATGTAGGTTATGAAAATAAACTTTTAATTAAATTTTCCTTAATAGCCATTGGCAAGTAAAATAAGTATATTTTAATTATAATTAAATTTCCTTATTTGCCAAGACCAAGGAATATAAAAGAGAGGGTAGGGGTGCCTTCATGGAGAGATAACTCTCTTCTAGTTTCCTCCCCTCTCTTCCTTGGTGTGGTCGGCCCCCTCTTTCTTTTCGTTTTTACTTTTTATTTCTTCTCCATTGGCCGAACCTCATCTCTTATAGCTTGGAAGAAGTGGCCGGATATAGCTTGGAGAAGGAGAGAAAGGAAGCATCCCTTGGAGCTTGGTGGTAGCCGAACCTCAACATCTCTAGGAGCTCTTGAGGTGGCCGAAACTTGCAAGGAGGAAGGAAGCTTAGGTGGATTCTCATCTCGGTAGATCGTCGCCCACACAACGTCCCGGATTAGAAGAGGAATATGGTAGAAGATCAAGAGGTCGTTAAAGTTTACAAAGAAATATATAACTAGTAATTGTTTTCTACATCATGCTAGTTTTTCTTTGTATGAATTCCAAACACAAGAGGCTAGAGATTCTAGGTTTTGAATTATGTTTCGATTTGTGTTTCTTTTTCTTTTTCGATCTTGTGATTCGATTGTTCTTTAAGGTTAAACCTAGGGTTACTATAGGAAGATTAAATATTGAATTTCTTTAAAAGGCTTTGTCTAGTCGGTGGTGGATGTTCTCATACCCAAGAAGGCCTAGTGCCTCACCATGCAGTACTAGAAGCCAATTTTAGAAATAAATATTTAATCGACTTTGTAACATGGGTGGACTTGGATCAATAGTGTTAAGTTCTGCTTGCGATCCAAGTCTAAACCTTTAAGAACAGATAAGTTAAACTTGGAATCAATAATGTTAAGTTCTGTTTACGATCCAAGTTTAATTTCTAAAGAACACAATAGGTTGTTAGGAAAGGTTCGACACTTGTACAAAAATTTTTATACAGTGGAGCCGGTACGATATTTCGAGTAGCAACCAACAATAATAATTTAGGCAATAACACTAAGGACTTTAGATATATGCCTAAGAATAGAAATGCTCAAGAATTTAAGGAAAAACTAAAATCTAGAGATTTATGGAGGGAAAACCAAGTCTTGAGGTTAAAACTTGATAACTTGGAAAGACCCTAGCAAGAATGGAAAATATTCTTAAGGGTTAAAATGAGCAAAATCTAGGGAGAACTAGGCAAGAGTCATTCAATGGTCATAGAGGTTTGGGATACAAGCCTAAGGCTAAGAAAAATATGACTTCCTTTCATAGAGTCTCATATAGTTATGGGACCAACCCTAGGTTTAGAGGTCAAATCAAAGATACTAGGGAAGGAATCCCTAAAAGTACTTTTGGTAAGACCAATGTGACTAAGACTTCTAAGAAGTCTAATAAAGTCACAAAGAAGGTCACAAGGGAGGCCATCCCTAAAGTTGATCTAGTAAAGGTGACTAAGGCTCCAAAAATGTCAAATCAAGTCACAAAGAAGGTTACAAGAGAAGTTATTCCTAGAAGTGATCTAGTGGAAGTGACCAAGGCTTCTAAGAAGTCTAGAAAGGTCCTTACGAAATTATCTAGGGAAGTCATCCCTAGTGAGTACCTAGAGCATCCAAGGAGCACCAATAGTTTTGGGTGCCTAGAAGCATATTCTTTACACCCTAGATGGGTTTAGAGAGTGTCAACTCTAATTAGAAGGGTAGGTAACCTAACCTTGGTAAAGTTGACACTTGAGAGCATTTTCAAGGTTATTGTTAACTTTTGAAAATGAAGAGGATTATTAGTGTTACTCTTTGAAAGAGTAAAATGTGCCAAGTCTTGAGGAATTGGACTTAACTTTAATTTGTCACACATGCAAAAAGAATAAGGGGGCTAAGGGACAATTTAAACCTTAATCAAATTAATTACTCTTTAGAAGAGTAAATGGTGCCAAATCTTGAGGAATCAAATCTAATGTAAGTTGACACACTTGAAAAAGGATAAGAAATGTCTAGTTGAGATCTTAGTATGTTCTTAAGGAACTAAGAGCAAATCTAAGTCTTATGTCTCGAAGATTAATCCTTAAAAGGAGTAAAATGTGCCAAATAAAATTTGAGGATATAATTTTTAATTTCAATTGGCACAAATGGGAAGAGGTAGAAGAAATGTCAAGTTGGGTTTTGGCGTTTCTTCAAGAGATGGACAATCTAGTATTAAATTTTAAGGTTTAGCATAGGATTAAGGATGCTTAGATAGATTATCTAGGTATGCTTTATTAATGCTAAAATGTCATGATTGATTGCCTATCACATGTCATGACATGATGTGTTGCATTCATCCTTATTATGAAAAATATAAAAATATCATGTCATGTCATACATACATCATGTAGATATAGCATGTTTTTCTTTTGAAAATTACTTATTTTGATGTATGCCATGTAACATCATGAATTATGTTAATTTCCTTATAATTAAGGACAAATGACAACTACTATGAGTAGTAAAGATCCCAACAAGTGGTAGTATACCAAGTGACATCCTAGGTGGATGATCATAAATTTCATAATGCCTAGATATATATGCATGATTCCTTCGTTTAGGGTAAAACCAAATATAAATCTCACAAAGAACTATAAGGTGACTTGTATGTATTTTAATACACGTTAGATACAAGTGAGATGTTAGGATGGTGAACAAAACTCAAGATGTTGATTTAGTGCATCTTGTTGAGTTTTATATTTATCAAAACATATAGTTATGTGTTTCCAATCATTGGGAAAGCTAATGTACAAGTCATGTGCATTGAGCTAAAAGAACATGATTGGATATTGGTTTTGAAAATCATTTTAAAATGCTTTTGGAAAACCTTGGTGAAGACTATCTTTTGATAGTATTCATCATTGAAAAGTTAGACATAAATTAGAAGAAAACATTGAAGTTTTCGAGAGTTTTCAAGATTGTGTCAATCTTTGAAAATAGCAAGTATTTTTGTAGAAAACTATTTTCCCTTGATAGAGTATATATACCCTAAAGAGTATTTACATGAATTTTCATAATTTTTGTAATTTTGTAAAATTTTTGGGGAGTTTCTGAATTTCGCTAAAACTAAATTTCAGGAAATTAGAAACCCAATCGATCAGCCGATCGATTGTGATGGTTTCAATCGATCAGTCGATCGATTGGGAAGCCAATTCTCGCGAACAGAGGGTATGTGGATCGATCAGTCGATCGATTGACTTAAACTATATCGATCAGTCGATCAATTTAGAGGGAATTTCTGCACACAGAAGCGCGTGGAATCGATCAATGGATCGATTGAAGTGGTTTCAATCGATTAAGTCCCAACTTCAATCGATTGGAAAGTCTGATTTTGGCCTGAAAAACCTAATTTCAGCACTTTAACCTACTTTAAGTTCCAATAACTATTCCAAATCCCTTGGAATATATTTGTATACATTTAGGGGAAGTTTTCTTGATGAAAACAAGTATGGATTGGTTAAGATAAATCAAGGTGAAGTTTAGGATGAGGTTTAGTTTAAATTTCGAATTTTGGAACCTCAAAACTTCAAGTTTTGATTTTCAAGGGTCATTAACCATTGCTAACCCTTTGGAATACACTTGTATACATTTAGGGGGAGCTTTCATGATTAAAGCAAGTATGGATTGGTTAAGGTAGACTTAGGTGAAGTTTAGGTTGGGGTTTAGTTTTATTATGAAATTTTGAACCTTAAAACTTCAAGTTTTGGCTTTCCTAACTGTTTAGAAACTCTAAATCATTATTGGTGCAATGACAAAAGTTTGACCATATTTTTAGGGGGAGCTACTCCTTGAATGCATGAAAATTTACTTTTAAGGATCTTAGAAGGGGGTTAAACCTTCGTGATGGATAATACTCAGGGTCGAGTATTGGGGAACAATGGAAGATTGGTTACCTTCATTGGTAAAGTGAAAAATGCTCTTGGATGAGCATTGAGAAGAAGATTACTGCTCAAGGAGGAGCATTGAATACAATGAATGGGAGTTTCATTGGGAAGTTGATGCATGTTCTAGGATGAGCATTGTGAAGTGAAGTATAGCTCAAGGGGGAGTTTTGGCGGCAATGAAGAATATGAGATCTTCATTGTGGAACAACATATGAGGTTGTAAACAATGTAGAGTTAACTCTTACGGAGAAGAGTTTGTTTTTTGGTTTTGATGTGTGCCAAAGGGGGAGAATTGGAGGTTAGGTTAGGCCTTCATCCCAAGAAGGGGGAGTTTGTCCTCTAGAAAAGGGAGAGAATGAAGGAAACCTCCATTCATGCTTTATCCATTCATGCTTTATCATGGGGTTAATGCTATGGGATTTAGCCTTGTGATAAAGAAGATGTTAAGGCTATGGGATTTAGCCTTGGTATAAAGAAGCGGTTAAGCCTATGAGATTTAGCCTTGTGATAAAGAAGAGGTTAAGGCTATGAGATTTAGCCTTGGTGTAAAGAAGCGGTTAAGGCTATGGGAATTAGCCTTGGTATAAAGAAAAGGTTAAGACTATGAGATTTAGCCTTGGTATAAAGAAGAGGTTAAGGCTATGGGAATTAGCCTTGGTATAAAGAAGAGGTTAAGGCTATGAGATTTAGCCTAACTTAGAGGTATTGTCAAACATTAAAAAGAGGGAGATTGTTGGGGCAATTTCCCTAGGTCAAGTTTGACCAGTTTGACTAAGCTTGAGTTGAGTCAAGCTTGAGTCAGGATTTGAGTTTTGATGTTTGACAATATAAGGAAATTGCTAGAGCAATCGTCTGGTTGTGGAGATGGTCAAAGGGTTGACCAGGTTGATGAGAATACAAGTCAAGTAGGTCAAGGTTGACAGGAGTCTTAACTGGGAAAGTCCTAACTAGAGGTTAGGCATTTGGAAAGTCCTGGTGAGGAGCCAGGCAATTGGTAAGTCCAAGCATGTAGTCTTGGAAAGGTAAGTACTAGTGTGACTTGGCAAGGAGAACCTGATAACTAGGATGAGGTCGAAGGAAGCTCCTGAAGGTAAGGCGTGAAGGATGGGGAGATATCTGAGGGATGCAAGGCTGATGGAGGAGGCTAGAAGGCTAGTTCGAGGTTGGTCGGGTGTGGCCAAATGCTAGGCATGGAGACCTAACAGGTCATGATTGACCGGGAGTTGGGTTTGGGACTTTGGACTTGAGTTTGAGTCAAGTTCAGAGTGTTCAATCGATCGGGCGATCGATTGAACAGGGTCCAATCGATCGATCGATCGATTGGACTGTGCTGCGATTGTAGGAAGGCCCAATCGATTGGTCGATCGATTGGGATGTGAAATCACGAGCACAGAGGCTTTCCCAATCGATCGGGCGATCGATTGGGAGCTGCCAATCGATCGGTCGATCAATTGGGCAGCAGAAGCTCTCACGCGGACGCGAGAGCACAGAGAGACGCTGAATCGATCGAGCGATCAATTCAGACAGTCCTAATCAATCGGTCGATCGATTGCGAAGTGAATGTTGCGCAGGATGCAGGTGATGGACGGCTGCGATGGAGTGGTGCTGACGTGGCAATTCAATCGATTGGGAGCACAGGATATAGCCGTTGCGGAGCGTTTTCTCCGCAGATCTTTGCGATTTCTTCCTGCGATTTCTCTGCGATCTTCAGCGACAGTCTCCAACATTCACTGGCAGTCTTGAAGGCACTTGGAGGTGTTTCTCCAAGAATCAAGAGGCAACAATAAGCAACAAGTAAGCAAGAAGAAGTAGTGTTTTCATTTGCATCTTGTACTCTCCTCTTGTATTTTTGTGTGTGTTGTTGTGTGAGTTTGTACGAGGCTTCTCTGCCTCCGGCTGCAACCGAGAAGGAGTGTTTTATTAGTCGAGATAGTGTCATGTGTGGATCCTTGGATTAGTCACCTCATCTTGAGGTGGATACCAAGTAAATCCGTGTGTTAGCGTTGTAGTGTGTTTGTATTTTATTTTCTACTGCATATCAAAGATGAAGCAAGCACAAGCGCGCGACGAGACGCTATTCACCCCCCTCTAGTGGACACAACGGTCCCAACATAAGGTCTTATATAGTTTAGTTAAAAACCCCTAAATTCTAAATATAAAAGGGAAAAAGACCAAAATATCCTAAAAGCTATAAACAAATAAATATATATAATCTAACATTCCCCTCAAACTCACGATGCTACAGCTAGAAGTATTGAAAATTTGTTAGATAAGAAATGAAAGCGTCAAGTGGAATGTAACTTGGTAAACATATCAGCAATCTGTAGCTATGAAAGAACAAAAGGTAATGTGATGATGCCAATCTGATGATGGTGACGAGTAATGTGACAATCAATTTCAATATGTTTCATCTGCTCATGAAAATTTGAATTGCATGTAATTTGAATAGCACTCTGATTATCACAATATAACGGAGTAGGTTGATGAAGAGAGATACTCATATCCGCAAATAACCAACACAACCAAACTATCTCACAAGTAGTTAAGGTCATGACACGATATTTAGGTTCTGTGGAAGATCTAGAAATAACATCTTGCCTCTTACTCTTCCAAGAAATGAGGTAGTCACCAAGAAAAATGCAAAAATCAGTGGTAGATTTATGATCCGTAGGATCACCAGCCCAATCCATATCCGAGTATGCACACAGTTCAAGAGATGAAGTAGAAGAAAATAACATGCTTTGAAATTAAGTGCCCCAAAAATACCTGAGAATACGAAGAATAGCAGTCCAATGAACTGCAGTTGCTGCAGGGACAAATTGACTAACCACATGAACAACATACACAATATCTAGACGAGTCATAGTGAGATAAATCAAGCTTCAAACAAAAGTTCTGTACAAACTAGGATCCGACAAAGGTGAGACATCAAATGAAAAATATCGAGCATTAGTCTCAATAGGAGTATTAATGACTCTATTATCAGTAAGACGAGCATCCTCGAACAGATCAGATATATACTTTGACTGTGATAAAAAATAATCTTTCGGGAAATAAGCTGTAAAATACTAAACAATTAATAATTAAATAATAAGGTTATTTGATGAAATAATCTTATTGGATTTTTCAGAAATTTTTAAAAAAATTCTGGGAATTAATTAGAGCTCGTATGATGAGTTTAATAGGATAAATATATAGGCTTGGTAAAACCCGTTTGAAATACCCAATTAAGGTAGGAGTTGATTAAGGAAAATAACTTAGGCTTTAATTAAGTTAAACCTAAGTTTATTTCCTTTTTCTCCCCTCTCTTTTTCTATTTTTCTCCGTGCCCTAACCCCTCACGCAGCCGACCCCCCCTTTTCCCTTCTTCATCGCACCGCCGCCGACGCCCTCTCCCCTCTCACCCAACTCGTCGCGCGGCCTTGCCCAATCGCTGACGCCGCCCTCGCCGTCCATTAGCGTGAGACAAGTCGACATCGCTGTAGCCACTGCCGACTAGGGAGGCGACGTCATGGGCTATTGCGAGTGCCGCAAAGCCCCTTACCGTCGCCCCTCTTCTACTAGCGTAACCCTTGCTCTCGATGCAGCCGACATCACAGCTGCAGCAACCACCACATCGCACCCAACTGACCTCTCCTTCCTCGACGTTGGCCCCGTGCAGAAGCCCTATCATACTACATCCTAGCCATCGCTGCCCTCTTCGGTCGTGCCATCCCCAACCCTAGCCGTGGACACCAAGAATTTGTCGGGAGCCGAGCACTTTATGCCACCTTTCCGGCAGAGCTCTATGGTCGATCCACCGTCGTCCGATCGTGCCAGACTCTGCTCGACACTACCACCCTCTCGACCACAGGAAGTGATGTTCCGAATTGTAGATCCCTAGCTGCAGCGATCCCTATGACTCAGACGATTGTTGCTAGGGTTTGTAGATACCATCAGCTCCGGCAACAATCTTCTCCAGCAGCGAATAAATTGTTGGGGGCATTTGGATTGAGGTAAGAGAGGTTAATTTCAGGTTTGAAACAATCTGAAATTCTATTGTGGCATTGAGAGGTATATAATTTGGGGTGTTTATTTAGATGACAGCAACTTCCATCTTGCTCTAGCCACGATCCTCAGGAATAAGCACATCTTCGACTGTGGATCACCAGTTGATCTTCTAAATTTGGGTGAGTTTCGAAGATTATTTCATGTCTACATTTGATGTGATCAGTATGATGAAGATTATTAGTGTTGTTGCTTGGCTGCAATTTCACAGCCATCGTTTATTGGACAAACCGAAGATAGAGAAGGTAGATGTGAAGGACGAAGGAATATTTCTGAAAAACTAATAGAATTAATATTTTTTTTAAAAAAAATAGAGTATATAATTTTGAGTATTTGGGAGCATTAGTTATGATGAGCACATAAGAACGTCCTATTAATAATCAAATTGGATAATCTTTATTGTAAATCATATTTTTATTATCAATTTAATAGAATAGGTTTGAAAAATGACAATCTCTCTAATTACTAATTTCTCTAAGAGACTCTTTATTATTTTTCTCCCTTTCAACTTTCCTAAACCAAGTTTAACATATTACAAATAGTATATAATTATACAATTATATTTATAAGATATTTATTATAATTTTTATATAATAATAATTTTATAATTAAATTTTAGATAGATAAATTAATAAACAAATTTATTTATTAATTATTTATGAGCATTAATGAGGCCATAGACAATTATAAATTTATTTATAATTAATTGTGGTAAGAATGTACTTGTATGCATTTATCTTATCTAATTTTTAAGTATATTTATTGAAAAGTTAATTGAGCTTTACTTTTTTATTGAGCTCAAAAAGTGATATGATGCGATCATGCTATTAAATTAAATCATTGATTTAATAAATAAAACTTATATTGTCATTAATTTTTAACCTATTATAAATAATTTAAAAAACTATAGTGTCAATATATATATATATATATATATATATATATATATATATATTAAATTAACAAAATAATAATTATGTTACATGTTTAAAAAAAACTTTAGATAATAAATGAGTCAGTTATAACTAAGTTTCTCTAGAAACATAACTATTTCTGAGTTTAAATTTTCTTGTTAGAGCTATTACCTATTAAAAAAACTTCAATAAATAAAAATCATTAAGTTTTATTTTTGATATATTTCAAATACTATATAATTATATAATTTATAAGATATTTATTATAACTTTTATATAAAAATAAATTTATAACTAAATTTTATATAGATAAATTAATAAATAAATTTTTTTATAAATTATGTATGAGCATTAATGAGGCCATAGCCAATTATGCAAGTATTGTAGTTGAACATTTATCTTATCTAATTTTTAAATATATTTATTGAAAAATTAATTGAGCTTCAATTTTTCATACGATTATTCTTCTAAATTAAATTATTGATTTAATAAATAAAACTTATATGGTCACTCGTTTTAATCTGCTATAAATAATTTAAAGAAAGATAGTATTTTTATGTATTTAAATTCAAAATTAAATTAGCAAAATAATAATTATGTTACATGTTTAAAAAATCTTCAGACAATAAGTTCATATAACTAAATAAAGATAAAAATAACATTCTAATCTTTCGCCTAAGTTGGCTCAAATTGGTTCACATGCATAGTTTACAAAGAAAAAGGAAAAGATGCAGTTATCTAACTTTAATTTATTGTTTATCAATTAAATAAATAATAAATTAATTTAAGATAATATCAACAATAATAAATATTTTTTTAATAAATCTGTAAAACATCCAACAAATCAAATCAAACAATTTTCTTCATAGGCATCATTAACTATATGCAGGAGTTTTGTATGCTTGATGAGCATTAATGAATCGATTTGATTAGTTGCTTGATAAATATGTGATTCAATGGTGGTAAAAGGTGAGTACGTTCACCCTCAACGCCTCCGTCAGCCCCAACTGTAAAATTCAATGTAATGGAGCTTGTCCCAACTGTAAAATTCAATGTAATGGAGCTTGTCCCAACTGTAAAATTCAACAGACCATATTGTCTCATTGTTCAACCATACTCTTATTGTAACATCATAAAATAGAGAAGGTCGAGAATGCAAATCTATTTCCTTGAGTTTTGGGCACTGAATTAGTGTCAATTGTTCAAGCTCAACAAAAACATTTCTTTCCGGCATAGACCATTTCTCTAGCGCAAGCATTTCTGAAAAAGTGAGCTCTCTCAACACACAAAATGTGTCGCCGTCACCATAAAATGTATTGTCTATGTGTTTTATTAAATCCATGCCACTTATCTCAAGCTTCTCAAGACAAGGAAGTTGACCGAGTGATGGTAATGTAGCACACCTCCTGAGATTGATGAGTCTCACTTCAACCAAAGAATCAAAACGAACAAGTTGTCGTTTACTCATCCAAGTAGGAAATTCCACTCCCTTATAAGACATGATCTCTAGACTTTTCAAATGCACGTTGGGGCGGAGAGCTTCGAGTACCTGCTGTGACAGAGCTAATTCAGAACTCTCATCTACTTCTTCACCACCCCAATGCAATGACAAGTCGTGAAGACTTTGTTGGCCCATCAGCAACTCAGTTTGAGTCTTCTCTGCTCGTTCTAGGTTTCGTAATCTTATTTCCTGAAGATTTGTTAAAGCTTGCAACTGGGTGAGCACAAATCCTCCATCGACACTGATAAATATTCCTGACAACTTACGAAGGTCAATTGATTGCCCGATCCCATGAGGAATTTGAGACAAGGATGCACATCTTGTGATGTTGAGGATTCTCAATGATTTAAAATTGACCAAATCCTCGGGGAGCTTGCTGAGCCAACAACAACCTTCCACATCAAGCGCTTCTAAGTTTTTGAGTCTTGTTATAGATTTGGGCAACTGTTGAAGCTTTGTACAATAAGCTAGTTTCAAAATCTGCAACTTCTTAAGCTGATGGATTCGTTCAGGTATCTTTTGAAGCTTTTGGCAGCGAAGCAAACTTAAAATTCGTAAATTTGGTAGGTCAAAAAGTGATTTCGGAAGTAATTCCATCTTAAGCTTTGAAAGGTGGAGGTATCTCAAGTTAACCAACTTGCTAACTTCATTGGGTAGCCTTTGGATCATACCACTTTCTACAACTAATATACGCAAATGTACGAGTCTTACCGACATCTTGTTGAGGAACTTTGATATTGCAGTTGTTGCTTTCATGCGTCTTTTTTTATATAATTGAAGTGTTATTTCCTCAACATCTTCTTGTGTCGCTTCCTCTTGTTCTCGTAGAATCAATGTTATCAGTTTATTGCTCACCTCAACTGGCATGGTCGGTAGTCGAAATGGTATAGCTCTATGACTAATTTTCAAACACAAATAGCGACAACACCTTGAAATAATAGTTGAATTTTCGGGAACCTTCATATGCAAGTAGACCATCCTTGATAATCGTAATGCTAGTTCTCGCTTGTTTATATATCTTAAAGATCTTGCATAGAGCTGAATCCAACCTCGTTCGAGGCCTTCAGTTGGTATGAGGTATTCAGCAGTCAACATGTGTAAGATAACATCATAATCATTATAAGCATCAAGTAGGTGATGGTATTGATGTAATCGTATGATGACAAGAGGAAAATTCCTAACCATATAAATATCATTAAGCAAGTGAGTTGCAGCTGTTGCATTCTGGCTTAACAATCCAAAAGCCTTTACCCCAGAAGTATGACTAGGAAAGTAATTTCGGATGCGCCATGCATCCTTCTTTGATTTGTCTTGCTTCAATGAGGGGATTGTCGTTGCTGCCTGTCTCTTGAATAATTCCACCCATGCATCCATCGATAAGGGATTCAAGCAGTATGTTATAATATCCTTCATCCCATTTAAAAAATTCATATCTCTTAAAGCTGATTGTGTTGATGATTTGTCGATGATCAAGACTCCACTCCCCGGCCCGCCCACACGCAATAAGATGTTTTTCAATTCATTCCACTCAGTTGGTTGCATCAAACTAACCAAATTTTCACAATGAAGCACCAACAAGTATCTACTATTGCAGAGTTGTTCATTAATATATTCCCACATGGCTGGTAGCGGCAAGTCTAGGTGTAATTTCTGATCACAATATTCTTCCTTGTTCATGGACCTTACAAATTCGTTTCCAATAATATTAATCGTCTTGAATGTCGAAACGAGGGGAAGATCCACCCAAATGCGATGATGAAATTGTTGGCAAACCCAAGTATGGTGGTAGATCATATGAGCCAAGGTCGTCTTCCCAACTCCTTGTTCGCCATCTATTACAATTACGAACGGGTCGTCATCATCACCATTGTTGTTGGATGATACTAGTTGTTGTTCCAAGATTGCAATGAATTTCTCTAGATCTTCCTCTCTACCCACCACCTCATTTTTTAGGACAATTGAGTAGTCTTCTCGGAGTGGGTTCATAGAACCCATAGGGTCCCTCCGAAGACCCATTGAAGATCCTCTCAGCACAAGAGAATTCAAGCTGCACAACATCTCTTTCAGCTCTACTAGAATAACATGGCGAAAGTTCACCTGTTGGGTGTTGCCCACAATGGAACGATGGAAACTTGCTTCCCAATCCATGATTCTACTGAGCAACTCTCCCACATCTATAACTGCTGCAGCCACATCTCTCTCCCAATCTTCAAATTCTGGAGGCACATCTAACACCTTGCCAAAGTTCGCCCATCTTTCTGAAAAATTTTTAGACAGCATTCTCATCTCAGGGAAAGCGATCATTGAATTGATGGCCCAAAGGTTATCACAAACCATGGCCAAGTGGTTTTGGATACACAGCAAGCGACCTTGTGCCATCAGGGAAGACGATGGGAGCACCTGCAGCAATAGATGCTTCAATTCGTGGAACACCGACATTATCTCTTCAACTTCTTATTTTCTTTGCTAGTGAATGGGTTTATCAAATGGTGGAGAGAATGGTAGTCAACCAAATTAGTTTTGATATGTACACCATCGTGAAGCAAACTTTCTTACCATCATCTGCATCTTTCATTTGCCATCGCCACAAGCAAAGCAAAGTATTCTTTTGCTCATGGAGTAGAATAAACATCATGCTTTACCCTGGTCCGCAACATAAAATATCCTTAATCTACATCTCACGCCATGGAAAATTCAATTTTCTTCAGAATTAAAGGCTTGTGACCAACCAAAATCCTTGTCAGCTTTAATTTAATTTATGTATTTAATTTCTTTTTCTTTTCTTTTCTTTACTTTTTCCTTTAAGAAAGTAAAAAAAAAAAATCTTCAAGGCTTGTAAGATGCTTATATCCTTAACAGCTTTAGTTTATATATATATTTTTTTTCATCTCTCTCCCAATCTGTAAATTGGTATTTGAATTTGAACGTGGAACCGCCGAACCTAAATATGAAATTCTCCGTTTCGACCAGCATCCTTTATAGATAAGCCAAAAGGAGGATTAACGTGTGGAGAAGCTGATGAAGTTTAGCATACTATGTATAGACTCTGATTAGTTTTGATTAGTTTAATTACGAGGAAATTGAGTTTCATTTAAAAAATTAAAGGATTAGGGATTAAATTGTTGGAAATTGGCTTTTGCTAACTAATTAGTCCAAAAATATGGACATGAACAGCAATGTAATTATATTTGGCGAATGAAAAATTAATATTTTTTTATTATTTGAGTGATGAAAGATTATTTGATAAAAGTGTTAGTTCGCACGTGAGTAATTGAGGTTTATGAACACATGTATGTACCCCAAATGTTAACTAAAGATGCGTGTCAATTCTCATAGGGCTATAATTAATCAATTATACTTAAAAATACTTAATCATTGGAAATTAATTATACTTAATCATTTGAAATTAATTAATTAATAAATAAAATAAGATTATTGAAAATTTCAATGATCGGGAACACATTCTAAAGCTAGGAAACAACCAATTAACAATTGATTAATTTAAATAATAATAATAATAATCCTTTTTGAAAGAAATCCTTATTCTATAAACGGAAGTTACTAGCTCAACTTACTGATCAATACTCAAGTTGGAAGTTTATAAACTCTTGAATGCTTATGGCTCTCACTAAAAAGTTCTAAAGATAGGAAGGTTTGTCATGACTTATAATTATAATTTATTGTGCTTCTATTTTATTTTTTATAACCCACATGTTCAATTTTTACAATCCAATTAATTCTGGAGATGACTAATTCGACCTATAGAAATTTTTCATTAATTTTCAAGGTAAACTATGAAAGCACATCAGTAAGTCGTCTGTAGTAGACCCTATAGTTTTTGCCTTGTTTGTAAGGCCATCCAATACCAAATCAATATTTCATTTATGAAGATAAACTCGTAGATTTTTTTTCATCCATGGGTAAGTGCTTCTATTTTAAGTTTTAAAAGGCAATGGTTAATCAATTGTACAATATTAAAATTTACTTTTATCCTAAACTTTTTCTCTTATCCAAAATAATAAGTCAACTTGAAATGGTATGTGTACTTAAAAATAAATTGATATAAAATTGATATATAGAATCGATAACAATCTATTAATTTTGTTAGTAGCCGAATTAACTAATTTTTAAAATTTTAAAAAATAGTAAAACTTTTATTGAAAAAATTAATCAGTTTAATAAAAAAATTAAAATTCTCAATATTTTTTATTCAATAAAAAAATAATTTAATTGAATTTTAAAATTCATAACGAACCTATTTCATCAAAATAATCAATATTTTAAAAAATAAATTTTGAATAGATTGAATCGAATTTTCAAATTAATTTATTTAATTATTTTAATTGAATTAAATTTTATTGAGCATCCACATCATCTTGAATAACTTAATAGCAATTTTTTTTCCTGAATACAGAATTTCTCTTAAAATTTATATTTTAAATAAAAATATTTAAAAGGATTGTATTGGGTAATGAAAAGTGGATATTATATATGAAGAGAGATAAAAATAGAAGAAAGAGAAGAAAATAATAAAAAATAAAAGATAATAAAAATTTTATGGTAGTTGATATGGTGTGTAGTAAAAATTAATTGTCTAAATTTAATAAAGTAAATGATTTATTTTAAATTTTAGAAATATTATAGATAAATTGATATCAATGTGGCAAAAGATGATTCGCTTGCATCAGTGTCCTTGCCAATTCGTTTCTAGGCCAACACGGAGGAGGTAAATCATGGGTGGTTACTAGCCATTAGTGCAGGTGACAAGACATGGGGAGGTATGCTCGGACATGTCGAGTTTAATTTCGACTCCAAGATCTCATATGGTAACACCCCATACTTTAATCATCATACCGTCTTAAGAGGACAAATAAATTGATATGAATTGTGACAAAAGGCGAATACGCTTGCCCCCAGCGCCCCCACCAACCCATCCCATGAGCATCCCCGCCAACCAGTCTCAGGGTCAACACGGAGAAGGTAAATCACAGGCGGCTACTAGCCTTTGGAATAGTGACTAATACATAATGGAGATATTTACCTCGGCTTTACCGAGATTCGAACCTAATATCTCATTATGACAACACCTTATACACTAGCCACTAGACCATCATGAGGGGACAATAAATTGATATGAATGGTGGCAGGCGAATACGCTCGCCCCCAGCGCCCCCGCCAACCCGTCCCAGGGCCAACATGGAAGAGGTAAATCACGGACGGCTACTTGCCTTTAGAATAGTGACTAGCACATAAGGGAGACATTTACTTCGACTATGCCGAGATTCGAATCCCAAATCTCATGATGGCAATATCTCATGCGCTAGCCACTAGACTATCCCGAGGGGACAATAAATTGATACGAATGCTCTTGCATGAAGTGAATTTTGAGGTGTTAATTGAATGAGTGAGTGATAGGAAACGATGGATCCTCTCCATAAACGAAGAATAGGGAGATAAGCTAGTCTAGTTTTCTAATCTTCTTACGTTTGGGCTTGGGATTTTACCCGCATGAATAAATAAATTATAGCACCCTCAACTCCACATTAAACGAGTTTGTTTACTCCAAAAAAAAAAAAAATTATTAAATTAATTTTATACTTTAAAATTTTAATAATTTATCTAGATTATTAAAATTAATAAATCTCAACTAAAAGAGTATTTATTATAAGTACTATGTGGTAGTTTTGATGTGATCAACCAAATTAAGTTAGGTCCTATTGTGTTTTAATCATTATGTCTAAGTGTGCAAGAACTTAGTAGCACAGGAAGTCGAGTGAAAGACGCAGCTGATGAGAATGATGGTACGGGAGAGAGTCGACGGACTCGGTGCGTCTGAGGGATGATGTGTTGTGAAAGAGTATGCTGACGAATGAGAAGGAAACACGTGACGTTTCCGAGGGACGAGAAGCTGGAGCAGAAGCTCAAATAGAAAGTCAACTTTGAGTTGACTCTGGTCCAGGCACCCGGACCACTTTGGTCAAGCCGAGGCGCCTTGACCTCTTCGACGTTGTGCATCAGATCAGCAAGGATTCGAGCCTTCGGAGCGGGATAAAATTTTATCCCGCGTCCGTTACGTAGCCATTTGCGAGAAGATAAGAGTTGTCATGCTGGGGGCTCTTGGAAAGGGGGCGGGCCCAAACCGTGCCACATCAACAAATGACCATTTTTTACTAGTGGGCTATATAAATAAAGCCTTGGTCTTCTCAATTTCGAACAACACATTCTGTACTTCGAAATCTATTCAGTCTTTTATTTCTGAGCTTCATTTTCTTATACGAGGCTTCTTCGCCTCGAACGTTTTATTCGAGAAAGAGATCTTTATAGGGAGTTTATCTTCCTTAGAGTAGCAATCTTCTGATTATCAACTAAGTAAAAATTTGTGTGTCTCATACTTATTTTAATTCCAATATTCCCTTTTGATTAAGTATGTAATTGTATTAAGTTCCATTGTTTAAGAAAGGTATTCGTTGTTTTAGTTCTGCAGGACAATTTATCCTTCTCTTACTAGGCGCAAGGGACCAATACTTATCACCCTCTACGCCGTCACTAATATGAATCAGTTCGTCATTTGTTCCAAAAATATGTAATTTGTTCTTTTGTTTACCACCATTTTCGTAGTTAAAGATGGACAAGTAATTTGAAGTTTCGATATTAGTTGGAGTGAATATTCGATTAAAACTAAATCAAATTTATTAAAGTTAAACTAATAAAAAAAATCAATCAAGATTGATAACCCAATTGACTATTGTTTAAAAAATATTAAAACTTTTAAATAAAAACTTAATCAATTTAATAAAAAATATTTTATTATTATTTTTTAATAAAAAGCAATTTGATTGATTTAATGGAATTTCAAAATTCATAATCGAAATTGAACCGATTTACTTGAAATAATTCGGTTTGAAATTTGAAAGTCAATACTCGATAATAGTAAATTGATGGTGATATTATTCTAAGGGGTGCATCTACCACTTTAAATTATTTACCATAAGGAGTATGTATACCTTTCAAAGGATTACATCTACTAACCAAAGGATGCATTTAACACTCAAAGATGCGTCTCGCCGGTTCAAGAGGTGTGCCAATTAAGGGTGATCATGAATCGGATTGATTCAATTATTAGGGTAAAAAATTATCCGACCCTACTAGATCAGATAATACAAAATCAGGACCTACATCCGACCCTATATCCGGTGGTTCTTATATTTCAGATATCCGACAGGTTATCAGTTATTTGGATATCCGACCCTATATCTAATGAAATATAAAATATAAATATAACAAAAAAAATAATTTTTTTAAAAATGATAATAGACATTACTCATTACACGTTATAGCAGCTAATCGGAAATAACTATTACAACGTATAGCAGTTTATCGGCAGTAGTTGCTACAACGTGTAACAGCTTATCAACATTAGTTGCTACAAGTAGGATGATCGGATCGGGTTGGTTCGGATATTGGGATAAAAAATTATCCGACCCTACTAGATCAGATAATGTAATATTAGGACCCTACATCCGATCCTATATCCGGTGGATTATTTTTTTTCGGTTCGGGTCGGGTCGGTATAAACGGGTTGATCGATTTGACGGATTGACTGCTCACTCCTAGTGCCAATGATTTTAAGATAGAAAACTTACCTATATCACTAATCATGTTCAATAATTTCTTTTCTTTTAACTTAAAATATATACCTACTCCATTATATTATAAATAATATGCATCCTATCAAAATATTTGGAGCTCAATATGAACTTTTCATGATACTTTTTAAATTCTCATCAAAATTTTAATTTTTTAAAGAATCACGTTCTTGACTTTTACAAATGTAAAGAGTTTGGAAGTTAGAATTACTATCAAACAATAATAGTTAGAAGCAAGAGGTAGGGATTTAACGGATATAAAGACTATAATAAAAAGATTTAGAAGATTTTTTTTGGTAACTTTATGGATACACTAAGTTGTGAATATAATTAAGTAAACAAATTTATAGTTAATTGCAAGCTAGGGCAAATAGAATGAGAGGTTTATGTTACATTGATTATAAATAAGAGGAAATGATCTTTTTAGTCCCGTAAATTACACTTTTTTTAATTTTGATCTTATGATCTATAAATTCACATTCTTAATATATTAACTTGTATTGTTTTCCAATTTTAATCTTTTTTTTAATTGAAACACTCCGGGAGCTAGGGGTGATTAGCTCCCTTCCCTTCGTTGAGTTGATTTACAGTGGAATTCTTGAAGCAAACGCTAATACCTTCGTTTTACTTGGTATACACCTCCTTAAGATGACTAATCTAAGGGTCCACTCTTCCTCACTCACATCCACTATGAAAAGCATTTTCTCAGAAACACTCCAAAGACAGAGAAACCTTGTACATGCTCACAATACAACAAGAATAAAAGAAAAGCTAGTACAATAGAAATCTTACAACATTTATACAAGTGAAACTCTAGCTAGCTTCTTTTTCTTGATTGAGAATGCCTTTTGATCCTGGAAGTGCAACAACACTTGTCTCCAAGAAGCCTCAAGAACCGACGGTGATGACCTGTGAGCACGGTGAAGAAAGTGGGAGAAAAAGTTATGCGAAGAGATGCAACATTTGAACTCGCCATCACCTTTATATTTGTACTTTTAGGGCTCTCAATCGATTGGGCATGCTCCCAATTGATTAGCACCTCAGATCCGTGAGATCTCAGCTGTATAAACCTTGCAACCTGCGCAATAGTCATATCCCAATATATTTGGGAGGCTTTGATTAATCGACTGATCGATTCAGAGCACCTCTGTGCTCTCGCAGATTTCCCCGGATTCGATTGACCAATCAATTCAGGATGTCTCGCACCTTTGTAAGAAAATCTTCCCTAATCGATCGGTTGATTGATTGGGAAACCCTCTATGCATTTTTACGATAACCTTCCAATTGATCGATTGATTAATTAGGCTTGGGCTAATGATCAACCGATCGAATGTCCAACCCTATTTCGGTAAACACAAGTTTAGGGTTTCACTTCCAACATCCGGTCAACTGTGATCTATTGGAACTCCTCATGGCTAGCATCTGGTCAACATTAATCTGCTGAGACTTCATCACCAGGTGTTCAGTCAATCCTTTGACCCACTTAGACTTTTCCCTATGTGCCAAGTGTCTGGTCAACCTTGACCCGCTTGGACCTACCATCTCATGTCAAGTGTCCAATCATCCGTGACCCACTTGGACTTCCAAACACCAGGTCTCCGATCAACCTTAATCCACCTAAATTTTCATATGTCTAGCTTCACTCACCAGAACTTCCTCACTGTCTAACTTCACTCACTAAAACTTTCACACTGCCTAGCTTCACTCACTAGGACTTTTCACCTAATTTCACTCATTAGGATTTTCATCTACCTAGCTTCATGCACTAGGAATTTCACCTGACTTCACTTACCAGGATTTCCTTCTGCCTAGCTTCACTCACTAGTATTTTCCATCTGTCTAGCTTTACTCACTAGGACTTTCCCACTGTGTGGCTTCACTCACCAGGACTTTCCAACTATCTGGTTTCACTCACCAGGACTTTCACACTAAGTGTCCGGTCAACACTGACTCACTTGGATTGTCATCTTCTGCCAACTTTTCCATTAGACCTTCCCTTGCCTGACCTCCAGTGAGAACTTCCCAGTCAGATATCTGATCAACCTTGACTTACTTGACTTCTTTCTCTCATATTGTCAAACAGCGAAACCCAAACATCACAACTTAAACTGAGCCAACTCAAGCTTAATTAACCTGGTCAACCTTCATCGAGGCGATATTGCACCAACAATCTTCTTCTTTTTGATATTTGACAATACATTTAAGTTAGACTAATCCTATAGCATCAACTTCTCCTTCATGCCAAAATATGAATGGGAGTTTCCTTCATTCTCTCCCTTTCCAAGAGGGCAAACTCCCCCTTTGAGTAATGAAGGTCTAACTTAAACCCTACATTTTTCTCCATTAGTACACATCAAAAACTCTTCTCCTAAAGAGTTATCCACATATTGTTTACAACCTTACTTGTCATTCACAACATCATAATGAATGTCTCATACCCTTCATTATCCCCAAATGCTCATCCTAGAGCATACTTCCATCATACAATGCTCATTCTAGAGCATTCACACTCCATAATGAAGATATTCAATCTTCCATTATTTTCTAACACTCAACCTTGAACATTCACAATAATGAAGGTTTACAATCTTCTAATGTAAAAAATATCTAACTCATTTATTTAAGGAGTAGCTCCCCCTCAAAACATACTCCAAACTTTTGTCATTACATCAACAATGACTTGGAATTCCTAAACCTTTAGGAAACTCAAAATTTAAAGTTCCGAGGTTCAAAAAGTAATAATGAATGCAAACCTCATCTTAAACTCCAACTTAATCTTTCTTAATCATTCTTTTCTTGTTTTCATCACGAAAACTACCCTTAGATATCATAAATGAGTTCCATGGGTTTAGAAATGATTAACATGAATAAACATGGCTTTATGGACTGAAAACAAACAAAATCAGCCTTAATCAGCTTTTCCAATCGATTGAAGTTGAGACTCAATCGATCAAAGTCACTCAATCGATCAGCTGATTGATTCCGTGAGGCTCTATTAGCAGAAAATGCACTTGAATCGATCAACTGATCGATCAGTTTAGGTCAATCGATCAACGGATCGATTCCGCGAGGCTCTGTTCACGAAAAAACCATGTTCAATCGATCGATTGATCGATTCAACATGCCCAATCGATCAGTTGATCGATTGGGAAATCGTCTATGCATTTTTGTGATAGCCTCCCAATTGATTGACCAATCGATTGGGCTTGGCCAATCGATCAATTAATTGATTGTCCAACCCTATTTTGCCAAATATAAATCTAGGGTTTCACTGTTAGGACCAAATATGTAGCTAGAGGGGGGTGAATAGCTCGGTGCACTCGTCGTGCTCTTCGTTGCTTGTTTCTTCAAAGATATGCAACGGAAAATACAAAGAAAACAAACACAACGCTAACACTAAGGATTTACTTGGTATCCAGCTCAAGAAGAGGTGACTAATCCAAGGATCCACACATTCATGCACCCTCCACTAATAAAAACACTCCTTTATGGTAACTACCAAAGGCGGAGAAGCCCTACAAGTTCACACTACAAGAAGAAAGGGAAGGGAACAAAATACAAGCAAGAGCTTACAAGTTTGCACAAGAAAAACCCTAACCCTAGCTTTCTTCTTCGCCTCTTGACTTGGACGTGCCTTCAAGATCCTTCAAGAACTGGCGGTGAGAACTTTGTGGAGATGTTGTGGAAGCGCTGAGATGATCTGAGATGAACAGTGCGAGCTTTGGTCGTGATCTACTGTGGAAATTGCACGCCACCAGCTAAATACGACGTTAACGGTCGAATCCTAATCGATTGGATTGCTCCCAATCGATTGGGGAGACTTTGGATCGATCACCCGATTGATCCAGAGTGCCTCTGAGCTCTCGGGAATGGCCTGGATCGATCGGTTGATCGATCTAAGGCTTATCGCGTGAATACAGACCTCCCAATCGATCGCCTGATCGATTGTGGGCTCTGGATCGATCGGCCGATCGATCTAGAGGTGTTCTGTGCGATCGCAAGCCTCTCCCAATCGATCCACCTATCGATTGGGAGAAGGCTTGTCGCGGGGACTCACCCAATCGATCGGCCGATCGATTTGGCATGAGCCGATCGATCGACTGATCGATCCAACTCCTTGATTTTGCCCAAAATCAAGTCCAAAGTTCCCTAAACCAACATCCGGTCAACCATGACCTGTTGGTACCTCATGCCTAGCATCTGATCACCCTTGACCTGCTAGAACTCGCTCACCAAGTGTCCGGTCAATCCCTTTGACCCACTTGGACTTTTCCTCCTCGTGCCAAGTATCCAGTCAATCCCTTTGACCTACTTGGACTTTCACCACCAAGTGTCCGATCAACCTTGATCCACCTGGATTTCCTCGTGCCAAGTATCTGGTCAATCCTTGACCTACTTGGACTTTTCCTCTATTGCCTGGCTTCACTCACCAGGACTTCCAATCTACCTGGCTTCACTCACCAGGATTTTCACCTAGCTTCACTCACTAGGATTTTCATTTGCCTGGCTTCACTCACCAGGACTTTCACCTAGCTTCACTCACTAGGATTTTCATCTGCCTGGCTTCACTCACCAGGACTTTCACCTAGCTTCACTCACTAGGATTTTCACCTAGCTTCACTCACTAGGATTTTCATCTGCCTGGCTTCACTCACCAAGACTTTCAGTCAAGCTTCACTCATGAACAATTGCACCTGCAATCTTCATGTGTTGTTTACATGTATTGTCAAACATCGAAACCCAAACATCATGACTCGAGCTTGACTCAATTCAAGCTCAGTCAACTTAGTCAACCTTGACCTAGGGAATATTGCACCAAAAATCTCCTCCTTTTTGATGTTTGACAATACCTTCTTTAAGTTAGGCTAATCTCATAGCCTCAACCTCCTTCATGCCACTAGGTAATGAAGACGTAAGTTAAACCCTACATTCTCCACCTAAGAGGGCAAACTCCCTCTTAGATAATGAAGGCGTAACTTAAACCCTTCATTCTCCCCCTATTGGCACACATCAAAAACAATAAACTCTCCAGGGGGAGAGTTACTCATCGTTGATCACAATTCCACTTGTTGTGATTAACACGATTTTGAAAGTCCCATACCCTTCATAATCAACAATGCTCACCCTTGAGCATATACCACTTAAACCAACGAAGGTCTCATACCCTTCATTGCTATCAATTGCTCATCCGTGAGCAGACACCACTTGAATAATGAAGATATCCACTCTCCATTATATTCAAATGCCCAACCTTGAGTATTTTCACGAAAGAAGGTTAACCACCTTCCAAGGTGTATGAAAAAATATTTTTCATGTCCTGAAAGAGTAACTCCCCCTAAAGACATGCACATAACTTCTGTCATTGCACCAACAATGACTTGAAATCCCTAAACCTTTAGGAAACCCAAAATTAGAAGTTTTGAGGTTCATAAATTCAATAATGAAACCAAATCTCAACCTAAACCTCTACTTAGTCTTTCTCAACCAGTCTATCCTTGTTTTCATCATGAAAACTCCCCCTAAATGTATACAAATATGTTTTAAGGGGTTAGGAATGGTTTCATAGACTAGAAATGGTTCAAAATGCTGAAATCAGGTTTTACCAGCCAAAATCAACATTTCCAATCGATTGGAGTTGGGTCCCAATCAATTGAACTTGCTTGAATCGATCCACTGATCGATTCAGGAGGGCTGGATCGATTGGTGGATCGATCCAGGAAGCTTCTGTTCGTGAGAATCTTGCTCTCAATTGATCGCCCGATCGATTGAGACCCTTCAATCGATCGGGTGATCGGTTGAGGTTCTGAAAAGACTGAAATTCCATTTCAGACAATTTCAGAAACCCCTAGAAAAATCTACAAAATTTCAAAAATCATAAAAATTTGTGTAGACATTGTTTAGGGCATATATTATTATGAAAAAAAATAGTTTTCTAAAAAAATACTTCATATTTTCCAAGATTGACACAAACTTGAAAACTTGTAAAAACTTTAGTGTTTTCTTCAAGTTTGTGCTCAACTATTCAATGATGATTACTATCAAAAGATAGCCTTCACTAAGGTTTTCCAAAGACATTTTGAAATCATTTTCAAAACCAATATCAACCATGTTCCTTGGGCTCAATGCACATGACTTATACATTAGCTTTCCCAATGATTGGAAAATACATAACTATGTGTATTGATGAACCTAAAACTCAAAAGAATGCACTAAATTACATCTTGAGTTTTGTTCATCATCCTAACATCTCACTGTTAGCTAGAGCCCTAGAGCCAATCATTTGATGATTGTATTTTGGACTTATTGTATCATATTCTATATAAATAAAGGCATTTGGATTTTGGTTATTATACTTACTTGTATTGGTACCAAATAAACTAAGTATAATAATGTCCTTGAGTAGACGGTTCTCACCTATATCAATCGGTTAGTTGAACCGATAGTGAGATGATATAGGGAACACTACTCTTAATCATTCCTAGTCGAGTATTAACATTCAGGGACAATGTTAATGCAATAAGACTAGCATGTAGGTCAACTCGATGACTTGATCTCACAAGTCATGGATATAGAGATATCAAGTTGACACATGGGTATGCATTAGAGAATGTATACTGAATGACCCGCCATGAGAAAGTATCATGGATCGTTATATGAGTGTCATATACTTTCTCATGTGACTATTAGTATGACTACTAGTCCTTAGACCTGAAGTCACCATGGTTCCCTATATAAGGAGTTATGTACTTTGGTTTCCTCAAACGTCACCCGTAACTGGGTGGACCATAATGGCGATTACTGGGTATGTAACAAATTATGCGGAGGGATGTGAGTGATGTAGATGGGATCTATCCCTCCTATATGACGGGAGAGACATCGGTATTCTTGATAGAGTGAGACCACGAAGTGCATGGTCATGCCCAAATGAGTCAATATAGGATATTGAGCTCATTTGATTGAGTGAGTCTACTTGGAGTTCAAGATTTAGATTGATTAGAGGATGACACGGTCTATGCCTCACATTGATCAATCTAGATGTCTAGGATAGAAGGACACTTGTCATATTTTGTGAGGAGTCACAATTAGTAGTCACAAGGTGATGTCGGATCTCGACATTCTTGTAACTTGGGTTGTAATGATGTGTTGCTAGATACCGCTCATTACTTATGCTCCTAAATGGGTTTAGGGCATTGCCAACGTTACAAGAACCTATAGGGTCACACACTTAGGACAATTAGATGGAGATTAGGTTCATATGATGAACCAAGAGGATTAGATTCATTTGATGAATCAAATTGGATTAAGAGTAATCATAATTGGGCTAACTTGAGTTGGACTCAAGTGGATTCATGTATTCAATGAGTCTAATTTAGATTATGACTCATTAAATCAACTTAATTTAATGAATTAGATTCATTATATTAAGTTGACTTTAATCAAATGGTTAGATTAGATCAACCATGGAAGAGATTTGGTCAAGTTTGACTTGACTTGAGAGGAAGATTAAAAGTCAAGTTTGACTTGACTTTATGCCACCTCATTGGTGAGTTGGCATTGATGTGGACCAATGATGTTACTCCACATCATCATGGGTGCCACCTCATGGAAGTTACAAAGTCATTCTCTTTAATGGCTTCACATTAATTGCAGTTAATGCAATTAATTTGGGGTTACACATGGAGAAGTGGCCGGCCACATTTTTGAATGAAATGGATTCATTTTTCATTCAAGTGGTATTATTGCATCTTCTTCCTCTCAAGCTCTTCTCCTTTCTCCCTCTTATCTTCTTGCCGTGACCTATCAAGGTGCTAGCACATCTTCGTTTAGGTCTTCTCCACCTAAGTGTTCGTGTGGATATTTCTAGAGGAGTATCTATCTTGATACTCTTGAGATCCGGCACCGTTTGGACGAGCGGGAACACGAAGGGCTTCACTTCAAAGGTATATCCTTTCTTCTTGTAGATCTAGGAGTAGATCTAACTAGTAAACTCGTACTCGTATTCGAAATTTTGAAATATACTCTTCGCACGAGATCCGTTGGCTAGGGTGATTCAGGGTTTCCGCGACGCGAAAAGCGGTTTTCGCGGCCCGAAAAACCCAACACTCACTTGCATCTAATGTGTACAAAAACACATACAAGCCACCTTATAGTTCTTTGTGAGATGTAAGTCTTGGTTTTGCCCTAATCTAGGGATCATGCATATCTACCTAGGCATTTTGAGGTTATGAACATCCACCAAGGATGTTACTTGTTAATAAATGCCATTAGTCCTTAATTGCAAGGAATAAACTAATGCATGATAATGTTATGACATACATCAAAGAAAAATAATTTTCAAAAGAAAATTTCCTATGACTATATGATGTATGTATGACATGACATGGTATTTTTGTATTTTTTATAATAAGGTATGAATGTCAAAGCAAATAAATATGATGTCATGACATATAAAAGGCAAACAATCATGGCAGGTTTTAGCATAAATAAAATACCTAGATTACCTATCTAAGTATCCTAAAACCTTGGTTAACTTAAAATTTAAGTCCTAGATTGCCCTTAAGTCTCTAATAAAATGTCAAACTCCCAACTTGACATTTCTTTTACTCATATTTTGTTGTGCCATTGAAAATACATCAAAACTTCTCAACTCATAGCACATATTACTCTAATTAAGAGTAAATGATAATCCTTTTCATTTTCAAAGGTTAATAATAACCTTGAAAATGCTCCTTGAGTGTCAACTTCATCATGATTAGGTTAACTACCCTTTCAATTTGAGTTAACACTCTCTAACCCATCTATGGGGTAGAGAAAATGCTCCTAGGAACCCAAAACCTATTGGTGCTCCTTGGATGCTCTAGGTACTCGCTAGGGATAACCTCCCTAGATACCTTCCTAGTGACTTTGTTTGGCTTCTTAGAAGCCTTGGTCATCTTTTCTAAGTCAACCCTAGGGATTTCTTCCCTTGTGACCTTTTTAGTGACTTTGTTAGACTTCTTAGAAATATTAGTCACCTTAGTTGCAAAAATACTCCTAGGGATAACTTCCCTTGTACTTTTGACTTGACCCTTAGACCTAGACTCGGTTCCATAGCTATATGGAATCCTATGGTAAGAATTTACATCCTTCTTAACCTTAAGTTTGTATCCCAAACCTCTATGCTCATTGGATGGCTTTTGTTGTCCTAAACCTAGGTTTTGCTCATTTTGCCCTTTTAGGATATTTTCCATACTTTTTAGGGTCTTTTCCATTTTATCAAGTCTTGACCTCAAGACTTGATTTTCTTTCCATAAATCCTTAGTTTTTGATTTATCATTAGGTCCATGAGCATTTCTATTTCTAGGCTTATAACTAAAATCCTTAGAGTTATTGCCTAAATTTTTATCTATCTTCCTAACCCTAGGTGTTGTAGTTTTAGCATGAAGAGCCATAGGATTTCCCTTAATGCTATCATGCTTCCTATGTTTATGGTAAATAGCATTAAAATGATATAAATTAGAACTAGCATGCTTTTTACCATTATTTAAAGGGGTAGACTCAATAAATGATACATTTCATTTTACCTTGGAAGCTCCCCCTTGAGTTGTGCTTCCTTCTTGAGCCTTGCCGCTTTATTCCCCTTGGGACATTGACTTCTATAATGTCCCTTTTGGTTACACAAAAAGCACACAATGTGCTCCTTGCTCTTCTTTGTTGAGGAAGCGGTCTCTTTGGGCTTCTCCTTACCCTTTGTTGCCACTTGGCTCTTTTTCTTGGACAATTTAGGGCATTTGCTCTTATAATGTCCATGCTCCCTACACTCAAAACATATGATATGATTTTTATTTTTAACTGAATCATTTGTACCTTCACGTGTAGGGATGACATCTCCTTCTTTTGATCCGGATGTAGAGGCTTCCTCTTGATCCGATAATGGTGGTCCTCCAATAGATTCGACTCGACTTGTGGAGGTGGAAACTTCTTCATCCTCTTCTTCTCTTGACCCGGATGTGGAGACTTCTTCTTCTTCTTGATCCGGTGTCATCGAAAATTACTCCCCCTCAATCCTAGAGGTGGAGGCTTCTTCATCTTCATCTTCTACAAGAAACAAAGAGTATGCACCCTCTTTGCCTTTTTCGTTGCATTCCTTTCAAGATGAAGCTTCTTAGACTTCTTCTTCGGAAGTTGAGCATCTCTCAACTTCGGAGTCCTCCTTCTCTTGGTCTTGCTCCAATGAGTCGCCCTCTTTAGATTTATCTTGATTTCGTACAATGGAGGGTTCTTCATGAAATTTGGCCAACTTGCTCCACAATTCCTTTGCATCTTCAAATTCTCCAATTTTGCAAAGAATGGTGCTTGACAATAAATTAACCAATAATTTGGTTACCTTATTATTCGCCTCACACCTTTGAATTTGTTCTTGGCTCCATTTGCTCCTCTTGAAAATTTTGCCCTTTGAATTTCTTGGAACCTCGAAGCCTTCCATTAGAGCAAACCATTGCTCTATCTCCATCATCAAAAAATTTTTGATTCTTGATCTCCAAGAATCGAAGCTTATAGATACATACATATGGTGGAGGCACCCTTGTGTCGAATCCAAGTCCGTCTTGGAATTCCATGTTGAAGTTGAGCTTGAAGAAATCTTTGACTTGAAGAATTTTTGCTCCAACTTCTTCACCCTCTAGCTCTAGCTAGAGGGGGGGAAGGTGAATAGCTCGGTTCACTCGTCGTGCTCTTCGTTGCTTGTTTCTTCAAAGATATGCAGCGAAAAATACAAAGAAAATAAACACAATGCTAACACTAAGGATTTACTTGGTATCCAGCTCAAGAAGAGGTGACTAATCCAAGGATCCACACACTCACGCACCCTCCACTAATAAAAACACTCCTTTATGGTAACTACCAAAGGCGGAGAAGCCCTACAAGTTCACACTACAAGAAGAAAGGGAAAGGGAACAAAATACAAGCAAGAGCTTACAAGTTTGCACAAGAAAAACCCTAACCCTAGCTTTCTTCTTCACATCTTGACTTGGACGTGCCTCCAAGATCCTTCCAGAACTGGCGGTGAGAACTTTGTGGAGATGCTGTGGAAGCGCTGAGATGATCTGAGATGAACAGTGCGAGCTTTGGTCGTGATCTACTGTGGAAATTGCACGCCACCAGCTAAATACGACGCCAATGGTCGAATCCCAATCGATTGGATTGCTCCCAATCGATTGGGGAGGCTTTGGATCGATCGCCTGATCGATCCAGAGCGCTTCTGAGCTCTCGGGAATGGCCTGGATCGATCGGTCGATCGATCCAGGGCTTATCGCATGAATACAGACCTCCCAATCGATCGCCTGATCGATTGAGGGCTCTGGATCGATCAGTCGATTGATCCAGAGGTGCTCTGTGCGATCGCGAGCCTCTCCCAATCGATCCACCAATCGATTGGGAGAAGGCTTGTCGCGAGGACTCACCCAATCGATCGATCGATCGATTTGGCATGAGCTGATCAATCGGTTAATCGATCCAGCTCCTTGATTTTGCCCAAAATCAAGTCCAAAGTCCCCTAAACCAACATCCGGTCAACCATGACCTGTTAGTACCTCATGCCTAGCATCTGGTCACCCTTGACCTGCTAGAACTCGCTCACCAAGTGTCCGGTCAATCCCTTTGACCCACTTGGACTTTTCCTCCTCGTGCCAAGTATCCAGTCAATCCCTTTGACGTACTTGGACTTTCACCACCAGGTGTCCGATCAACCTTGATCCACCTGGATTTCCTCGTGCCAAGTATCCGGTCAATCCTTGACCTACTTGGACTTTTCCTCAATTGCCTGACTTCACTCACCAGGACTTCCAATCTACCTGGCTTCACTCACCAAGACTTTCACCTAGCTTCACTCACTAGGATTTTCATCTGCCTGGCTTCACTCACCAGGACTTTCACCTAGCTTCACTCACTAGGATTTTCATCTGCCTGGCTTCACTCACCAGGACTTTTACCTACCTTCACTCACTAGGATTTTCACCTAGCTTCACTCACTAAGATTTTTATCTATCTGGCTTTAGTCACCAGGACTTTCAGTCAGGCTTCACTTATGAACAATTGCACCTGCAATCTTCATGTGTTGTTTACATGTATTGTCAAACATCGAAATTCAAACATCATGACTCGAACTTGACTCAATTCAAGCTCAGTCAACTTGGTCAACCTTGACCTAGGGAATATTGCACCAACATTCACTTCCAACATCTAGTCAATCGTGACCTGTTGGAACTCCTCATTGCCTAGCATCTGGTCAACCTTGACATGCAGGGACTTCGTCACCAAGATCCAGTCAATCTTGATCTTTGATCAATGACGAATAAATTCATCGCTGATCAAGGGTGATTACGTTTTCGTCCACGATCAGCAATGAATTTTGCAACGAATTGATCATTTATCGTAAAATTTTGCGACAAATTTATGTTTTTTGTCATGAAAATCTACAACGAGCTATTTGCAACGAAAATATAGTCATCACTAATTCCGTTACCAAAAAATTTTGCGATAATTTAAAAAAAAAAATTATCGCAAATCATTATTATTTTTTTTGTAATGGTTGGTTAATTAGTAAGGTAATTAGGGTGGCGACCAAGATGGAGAGGAAGGTGGAGCGGGATCAGATGCTGGTCAAAACAGAGAGGAAGGGGAGGTCCGGGATCAGGTGGCGACCAAGAAGAGGAAAGTGAAGTTGGAGCTCCTCTCCCCGCCAAGACTAAAACCCAAATCCAATAAGAAGAAAACTAATGAGGTTTGTCCCTAGAAGCTCGGGGATTGTCATTAACGCTTGCTGCTTGTAAAATTAAAAATTAATTACGCACATGCATGGAGTTATGTTGGAGAATGATTTGATGTAGAAAATAAAGATCCCGACCATTAGCGACCTGCTAAAGTTTCTTGGGCAGATCAAAATATCTCAAATTTCAATTTTAACGTAGATTATTAATTTAATCACAAATTCATAAATTTATCCATCTTTAAAATAAATACTCATTAATCTATGTAATATTGAAGAGGAAGATTTTTGTTTATTTTTTTCAATCATGTCAAATGAGATATTATGTTATGTATATGATCCCGTCCGGAAGTTGAGTCGGATGAAAGCGGGCCTTGTTGTGCTAAAAGTTGACGGAAAGTCGTTGAGATGCTGAATCAGCGAGGTACCCCGTGGACAGGTGCACACGGGCGATTGTACGGAAAGAAAGGATCAGGATGATGGCGCTGTTGCTCTGCACACACTCAGACGAGTCACACGGTCGTTAGAGACCAGAAACCAGGGAAAAAGTCCCCGGGTCAGGCCCTCCGACGCTCAAGTCAGGTACTTTTTCCCAAAAATCACAGAGAAAAACACGAAAAGTAAAAGACTGGTAAGAAATGACGAGCGAGCGTACCTTCGTAAGGGACAAAGCATTCCTTTTTATACTGCAACTGAGGCTTCTGGAACCTGGCGAATGTCAGGGAATGTCGGGTGTCAAGCTCTGTATGACGGTGGTCGACACGTGGCTTTCTCTTATAGGCTGGCGGAGGAACCAAGAGGAGTATGAGCCTCCCTCCGTTAGAATATTCCCTGACATGTGATGATTATTCTCTGACAGGTGGTTACGATTCTTTGCATGCTTATTTGTCATGTAGTGTCCGGCCTCCTGATCCACCTTCGTCTGCGTCATTCGAAGTATGTATATCTCGACGACCTGCTGATTCTCGACCGCCTATGCTTATTGCTATCCAAGGCAAGTACGTTTCGACCTGCATGCTGGGTCTAATTCCCGACCCGCATCTGCTTATTGCTATCCAGGGCATGTACGTTCCGACCTGCACGTTGGGTCTAATTCCCGACCCGCATCTGCTTATTGCTATCTAGGGCATGTACGTTCCGACCTGCACGTTGGGTCTAATTCCCGACCCGCATCTGCTTATTGATATCCAGGGCATGTACGTTCCGACCTGCACTTTGGGTCGGATCCCTGACCTGCATCTGTCCACTGATCCATGGTATGAACGTCCCGATCTGTACGCTGGGTTGGTTCCTTGACCTGTATAGCTTCATCGGAAGTTTTATTTGGTATACCCATCCAATCAATAAGCTGGCTCCTTGGTCGCACTCAATCCCTGATTATATCTGACCCATGGACCCGATCCTCAATTACTTTGATCCTGTGGGTCGGGTCCATTTTCGATTCCCTTCAAGGTCAGATCCGGCCCACCTCGTAAATACTGTCCTTTGACCAGTCCCTCAACTGAAGCTTTGACTTTAACCACGTGTGCCGGAATCTTGACCTCATTGTAATTCTGATTCTTGACCTCCACGATGGCACTGCCACAGAGGCAAGACTTTTGACCTCCAGGCTGGTGTAACTTTTGACTAGCCACGAGGGCTAGACTTCTGACCTCCAGGCTGGCGTGACTTTTGACCCTTCTGTGGCTTTGACTCCGTGCCAGATCATCTCACAGGCCCCACATTCATACATCGTATCACAAGACTCCCCCTCAAGTCTAGTCGAAGGAAGACCCAAGTCTGACTGACTAGACCCATACACACCTCTGTGCTCTCTGCCTCCTGCCCTACATACCGTACCAACCTTTATGTCCTACCGCCTGGGATACCCTATCTGCTTAATTGCTTTAGTGGTTGCTTATGGTACGGCGCATGCGTAATTGCTTTAGTGGTTGCCTGGGGTACAGTACCTGCATAATTGCTTTAGTGGTTGCCTAGAGTACGGTGTCTGCGTAATTGTTTTAGTGGTTGCTTGTGGTATGGCGCCTGCGTAATTGCTTTAGTGGTTGCCTGGGGTATGGTGTCTGCGTAATTGCTTTAGTGGTTGCCTAGAGTACGGTGCCTGCGTAATTGCTTTGTCTTGAGTACTCAATCTCCTCTTTAAAAAGACCTCAAGACGCTCCCTTCTCGTATCCTTCTTTTCCCCTGCTTTCTTCCTGCTTTTCGTCACTCTGCCTTCTACCGGTTTCTCCTTGACACCATGCATTCTCCCTCTTCCGACGAGGTTGATCAGCCATCCCCCAAGTGCGGATAAATCAACTCACCCTACAGCTTGCAGAGAAGGAGCACGAGCTGAAAAATATGTCCATGGATCGAGATCGTCAACTCGCTCCCTGGCGGGACGCAGACGCCTTGTATCGCCTTGCTAAATCTCGCGTTCACGCTGAAAAGGCAATGAAAGAGAAGTACCAGTCTGACCTGCAACACCTACTTAGCCTCCAGGAGCATCTGCAGCGGAAGCATGAGGCCGAGCTATCCCTCCTCCGTACGTGCCTTAATGATAAACAAGACACCATCTCTCGGCAACAGAAAATCATCAGATCCCTTTAAGCGGAGCTAGCCCGAGCTTCAAACATCCCAGTGGCTTTTGACCCTCAGGATGTTCCTTCCAGTGGCAGTGCGTACACCCCTTAACTAACTCCTGTAGCTCCTAGCTGGGCTTTAGTTGTCTCAGTGACTCCTGTCCGGGTTTTAGTTGTCTCAGTGGCTCCTGTCCGGGCTTTAGTTGTCTCAGTGGCTCCTGTCCGGGCTTTAGTTGTCTCAGTGACTCATGTCCGGGCTTTAGTTGTCTCAGTGGCTCCTGACTTGTAGGACGTTCTTTCCTGTAGGACGTTCCTTCCTGTGGCAGCGCCTGTACTTGTCTTATGTAATTTATAAACAGTAATTCAGCTATTGAGCTCGTATAATGGGTGCTGGCTTTGTAATGAATGTTTTGTACGCTCATTGAACTATGTTGCTGTAGTTGCCCGTGAAACCTGATTCTCCAGTTAATATTGCTGATCACTTGAAGATGCTTCGATCAACGTGAGACCTGCTCGCCTGACTGAAAGGTCGTTGGGCGTGAGAGCAGAGCTCACTTATAACTCACACTGAGGCGAGAGTCTGGAAAAGCCGACCGATTTGGCGTTCAGCAGACCTGTGCGACAGCCGGGCGCCCCTTATGATCACACTATCTCTTCGACTTCCGAGTATGGTCTGTCTTTACTGTTACACTGGTTTCCAAGCGTCTTCTCCGGTTCCAAGAGAGTCCTTTCACCTTCCTCTTTGGTATAAAAGATTTGGGGCACTTCACCCTTCCTATCCGCATTCTCTCTTTATACCTGCTCCTTAACATGTTCATGGAATCCCCCGAGTTGTCCGCTCTGGGTCACCAGCTGGCTTTTACCGAGAAGGCTTTACATGATATGACCTTGAGCCGGGATCTACAGACCTCTCTTTTCCGGGAACTGGAAGAGTTATGGCGAGCGGCCAAATGTAGGACCCGGGCAGAAATGGCTCTGAAGATGAAAGCACAAGCAGACTTTCACGCTCAACTCCATCATATCCTCTATCTGAAGTTGAAGCACGAGGATGAGGTGACATCTTTGAAGGAGGAGAATCGACTACAAAATGCCACCATTGATCAACTGCGGGACACCCTTGATCGTACCCAGATAGAGTTGGCTCAAGCAAGAACGCGCTTAGAAGAAGGACCTCCAGTGTCTGGGTCCGATAGCAATTGAAAGCACTATTAAATGTTCCTTTCTATGAATCCCTCTTTATGAAATGAAGCCTATTTTCTACTTTATAACTGTATTCCTTCATCCTAATGTTTGTGTTTGTATCACTATAAAACACCTGCATTCTTTTAGCCTTTTTAGGAAACATAACAAAAGCACTTCGCGTACCTCACTTTCTTCTTACCCCTTGCCAACATAGTAGTAAGCATTAATACCTGTAAGGCGTGTTGTATTTTGCTTTATATGTAAAAGACTCTGACCGAGAAAGTGCTTGAGCCAACCGAGAAGGTTGTTGGGCGTGAGAGCAATGCTCACTTATAACTCGCACTGAGGCGAGAGTTTGGAAAGCCGACCAAGCAGCTCAGTCGTTGGGCGTGAGAGCAAAGCTCACTTATAACTTGCACTGAGGCAAGAGTCTGGGATAGCCGACCGAGCAGCTCGGTCGTTGGGCGTGAGAGCAGAGCTCACTTATAACTTGCACTAAGGCAAGAGTCTGGGACAGCCGACCGAGCAGCTCGGTCGTTGGGCGTGAGAGCAGAGCTCACTTATAACTTGCACTGGGGCAAGAGTCTGGGACAGCCGACCGAGCAGCTCGGTCGTTGGGCGTGAGAGCAGAGCTCACTTATAACTTGCACTGGGGCAAGAGTCTGGGACAGCCGACCGAGCAACTCGGTCGTTGGGCGTGAGAGCAGAGCTCACTTATAACTTGCACTGAGGCAAGAGTCTGGGATAGCCGACCGAGCAGCTCGGTCGTTGGGCGTGAGAGCAGAGCTCACTTATAACTTGCATTGAGGCAAGAGTCTGGGACAGCCGACCGAGCAGCTCGGTCGTTGGGCGTGAGAGCAGAGCTCACTTATAACTTGCACTGAGGCAAGAGTCTGGGGCAGCCGACCGAGCAGCTCGGTCGTTGGGCGTGAGAGCAGAGCTCACTTATAACTTGCACTAGGGCAAGAGTCTGGGACAGCCGACCGAGCAGCTCGGTCGTTGGGCGTGAGAGCAGAGCTCACTTATAACTTGCACTAGGGCAAGAGTCCGGCGGCTCGGTCGTTGGGCGTGAGAGCAGAGCTCACTTATAACTTGCACTGAGGCAAGAGTCTGGGACAGCCGACCGAGCAGCTCGGTCGTTGGGCGTGAGAGCAGAGCTCACTTATAACTTGCACTGAGGCAAGAGTCTGGGACAACCGACCGAGCAGCTCGGTCGTTGGGCGTGAGAGCAGAGCTCACTTATAACTTGCACTGAGGCAAGAGTCTGGGATAGCCGACCGAGCAGCTCGGTCGTTGGGCGTGAGAGCAGAGCTCACTTATAACTTGCATTGAGGCAAGAGTCTGGGACAACCGACCGAGCAGCTCAGTCATTGGGCGTTAGAGCAGAGCTCACTTATAACTTGCACTGAGGCAAGAGTCTGGGATAGCCGACCGAGCAGCTCAGTCGTTGGGCGTGAGAGCAGAGCTCACTTATAACTTACACTGAGGCAAGAGTCTGGGACAGCCGACCGAGCAGGAGCTTTCCTGGTCCAGATAAATATTGCCAACCTGCGGATCAATCCACCAACCAGGACACATGCAGCCGACCTGGGAGTCTAACTCCCGACCCGGATATAAGTTGCCGATCTGGGGGTCGAACTCCCGACCCGGATATAAGTTGCCGATCTGGGGGTCGAACTCCCGACCCGGATATAAGTTGCCGATCTGGGGGTCGAACTCCCGACCCGGATATAAGTTGCCGATCTGGGGGTCGAACTATCGACCCGAAATCGTTCGAAAAACTTCCACTTCGCCTGTCATCAAGAAACATATTATTAGTGGTGTTGAGGGGATAGCTATATTAACACTTTACTTAGCCTTGGCCCTGTTGTGTTTGAATTCCTTTCCCGCTACTTTTCTTTCACGGTTCCCCAGAAAAGCGTGTGGTAAGCGTTTCCGTACGCTTGCTTCATATCATGATCTTGTAGGACCGTTAGATTCGATAGAGGGGGGGTGAATATCGATTCGAAAATATTGAGTATAAGCGCAGCGAAAAAGTATAGTAGACACAGGGTGTTTTTACTTCGTTTGGAGCCTGTGACGACTCCTACTCGAAGGAGTGTTACCCGCACCAACAGATTTCCTTATCACGTCCATCATTAATACGGCTCCTCGGAGGTCGACACCTGTCCTCTGCCTTTATTGCTTATGCAGAGTGACGCCGCCCACACCACTCCTTTTTGTACACGCTTTCCCATAAGAGCATGTTCTTCGTGATCGGACGGTTTTAAGCGCTTCACCCAAAAAGATACTCTTCTTTTCGATATTCCCTAGGAACACTCCCTTTATAAACCCTAAAGGCCGTCTGCAGTCATTGCCTTGCTCGTCTTGACTGCTTGCTTCCTGTCGCTTCGACTTCACCGGCGTCCACACCTTTCCTCTTCTAAGCTCCTCCGTCTAGCGTTCTTCTCCTCTTTGACTATTCTCATCCTCAACCCCCTTTACTCTGATAATGGCTGATGGTAAGACCACTCTTTGGTATTCCTGCTTCATTTCAGATATGGATGACCACGACCTGTCAGTGATTCGCTCAGACCTGCATCTTAATGACGCTTATGAACTCTGAGTTCCCACACGTCGAGAGCATCCTGCTAGCCCTCCGGAAGGTTTCGTGACCATTTTTAAAGACCAGATTTTAGGAGGTCTTCGTTTTCCCATCCATCCATTTATTTCTTCCCTGAGTGAATACTTTGACATTTGTATCTCTCAGTTCGCCCCTAACTTCTTTAGGGCAGTCTGCGGCACTGTGATCCTCTGTCGCGTATATCAACTTCCCTTGACTGTTCATCTTTTTTACCACTTCTATTCTTTCAAACGCTCGGAGCCAAGAGTGTTTATGGTGCAAGCTAGGCCCGGCTACAAGTTCTTCTTCGACATGCCTTCTTCAAACAAAGGGTGGAAATCTCGTTTTTTTTCTTTGTTAGACTACCTCAACCACTGGTCGGGCCCATACAATGGCGCCCAGACCTCCCTGCCGACCTTCCTACACACCAGCACCAGCCTGCTTGTATCCCTTCCTCCGAAGCACTTCAAGGCGTACTTGTTAACTTTTCTGTGTTGTTGTTGGAAGGCTTTCTATATTTATTTGGGCTCAGCCCTGTTCAGAAGGACATCGGGGCTCCGTTTAGTAAGACCCCGTTTTCCTTTTATCTATTATTCGCTAACTGAGGTATCTTTCTTCTTTATCGCAGAGGCTGCCATGTACCGAGCCTACTCATCCGATGTTAAGCGTCGGTCCTCCTCTTATTTGAAAAATCTAGGTGAAGAGCTTAGACGGGGTGTAGCAGCTTCCTCCCGATCTATTCCTTCTGCTTCGCAATCCGCTCCTTCTGTTCCACCACCCATTCTGCCAGCGAGGACCCAGGAAGTAACTTTCACAGCGCTTCCCCTGGAGGTGGTTCCTGCGGAAGGTCCGGTTGCTATAGAACAGGCTGAGCTATCCACGGCCGGGCAAGTTGAGGAAGCCTCTGAAGAACAGGCCGGGGAGGGAGCTGGAGAACAGGTTGAGGAGAAGCAAGTGGCATTTCCCCGACCGGCTGAGCGCCTAAAACTCCAACGCAAGAGAAAAAGAGTGACCCCAGCTATTCAAGCATCACCCCCACCTATCCTTCCCAGCCGCCGCTCTTCTGCCGCTCACCGTCCTTTGGAAATCCCGGCTGCATCTTCTGCCCGGGAGAGCACTATGGGCCTGAGGTTCCTGTTGTGTCCCCCCGCATATCAGTCCTAGCTCCCGGTCGAGATATAGCTCCTGAGCAAGCTTCTTCACAAGCGCCAACCCCTTCTCCCGGTCAGCCACCTTTACCATTAGCGGACCAACCTGGGAGCTCTGATACTCCATCTGCCCCCCTTCCCTTAGATGCTCCCGCGCCTACTTCGAGATCCCGGAGAAAAACTTGCAAGAAATATTCCTTTACTGATTTTTGGCGCGTGCCTTCCTCCACAGGCTCAGGGGTCGCCGTAGGAACTACTGATGGGGCTCCTCCCCTTACTGCTTTGATCGAGTTAGAGGGCGATTTAGCGGCCTCCTGGCGCACTGGCAATCACAAATTTTGGAAGAATGCTCCGTTGGGGGGACTAGATCAAGTAGCTTGTCAGATGGTTGCTGTAAGTCTTTCTACCTTTATGTTCCTCTGCTGCGATCTTTTATAACCTTTCTTCTTATGTCTGACACAGACCTGCTCCGCCAATCTAAGTGCCGTTAAGTACGCCTGCAGTTTGCAGAGAGAAAATGAAGTGCTGAAGGCTCGGCTGGAGGAAATAGAACTGCCCTTGACTCCCTGCGATCCGCTCAACCCAACTCCTGGAGATCTGGCGCACTATCTTCGCTTAATTGGAGAGTCTGCCGAATCGGCCCGCGATATTTCTCACGTAGCTTTTGACAAGATAAAGGCCTTGGAAATAGCTTTGCAGACAAGTGAGTCGTAACTGGCCTCCGAAGCAGAAAAGCGCCGAGAGCTAGAGGCTGAGTTGGAGAAGAAAGATGCTCAATTGGCTAACTTGCAAGAAACCCAGGAGAGTCTTCAAAAGACCCTGGCAGAAGTCCAAAGTCACCTGGCTTCTAGCGCTGACCGAGAGAAGGCTCTTCAAAGCCAGTGGGAGACCAGCCAGGCGACTCTCAAAGCTGTGCAAGCTGACCTTCTGAAAGTTCAAGAGGAGGTCTCCCAAAGTCAAGAAGCCTTGACTCAAGCCCGCGCTGACACGGAGAAAGCAGAGACCAAGCTGGTCGATTATCTAGCAGGCGAAGTGGGTCGGCTGAGGGCTTATAGGCAAGCATATGTTACCTCCCCCTTCTTCATGAAGAAAATGGGTGATTTAATGAACTTCATGGTATGTTGCGGCGTGGGCGGAGGAGCTCGTCAAATGCTGGAACAGAATATGATTTTAGCTGTCCCTTCAGAAGATTTTTTAGATATAGGTCGCATCATGGATGAGATTCCTGATGAGTCATTCCCCTCTTTTAAGGATGATGACGACCTCTTTCTCTTGCCCGAGCCTCCGGCTGACCCTGCTCCCTGCCCACCTGAACCTCCGGCAGACCCAACTATTGATGACTCAACTCCCGCAGACAACCATCCCTAGAATAGCACCCTGTATTGCCTGTCTTAATGTGAAATTGTAATTAACCAACTTTACTTCTATTTCAACGTCTTTCTAAACTTATCTTTCTTTTGGAATGCTTGTGCTTCTCAGGATAGGCTTTGGTAACGGGCCCTTGACTTTTATCATAGTAATCGGCTGATATTATGTTGATCTACTATTGTTGATAATCGATCATTCTCCTGTTCATGCTTCAGCCCTTTGTTTTAGGTCTCACTTACCCCTGGTCAGGGATCTTTTTAATTTCCCGACTTGCTTCGTTACCTTCCCCTGCTGATCTTGCCTTATTCTTACTCTGCGATCTTTCCTTGGCCTCGTTTACAGGTCGATCTAAGTTTTAAGACCGAGTCATTAAAAATTATGTACAGGCCGAGTACCGTCAGGCTCCAGGTCTGTATTGAGGACGACCGAGAAATTAAATGTAGACCAGGACCCCTCGTTATTCAGGTTTGCTCAGATACAAGTCTTTGCTTAAGAGATAAGCCAACTCGGGAAACGCGATTACTTTTTCGAGTACACTGGGTATCTTTTCCCAAGGTTCACATCTTCGTATTTCGTGCCAATACTTTTCCCAGTATACCCTTTGGCATTATTTTCGAGGCTGATCCTACGGCTCTCGTTGTTCCCGCCCATTATTTTGCGCCGACAACTGATAATTTGACGAAAATACCCCTCTGCTAGGCGCCTATAAATATTCTCCTTGCTTTCGCCTTGCAACGTTTGACGTCCTCTTCTTCTGCCTTTTACTTGCATCCTTCCTGTTCCTACCACTTTCGACCCGATCCTTTTTCACTCAATCCTCCCTCTTTTCGTTTCTGCTTCTCATGACGTCCCCTTCTTTTCTCTCTTCTTTGGCGTCAATACTTTACCCCAGCTCTTCCTCTTTTGATGAATATGCTCGAGATGATCTACGTTACACCTATGGGGTCGAAGATGACGTGCAAGTGATCATCCCAACTGGAGTACATCGATTCTCTAATCCCCCTGTTAGCTCCAGCACCTTTTTCAGAGAACAATTTATGGCTGGCCTCTGTCTTCCCATCCATCCTTTCTTTACCGACATAGGCCACTATTTTCAGATTCCTCTGGGGCAACTGACACCAAATTCCATAAGAATCCTTTGTGGCTTTGTAATTCTGTGTGAAGTGTGCGAAATATCCTGGTCCGCCTATTTATTTCATTGCTTCTTCACCCTACGGCACCAAGAAGAAGGCACCTTTCGTTTCCAGCCTCGTCTTCGAACTAATTTTTTCTCATCCCTACCGCCTTCTGACCCGAGCTGGAGAGGCCAATTTTTCTTCATTGTCTTTCCCCGTGACGTGGAATGACCCCTGCGATGGCAACAGTTACCTCCTTCCTCTCCTGAACTGGGAGAGTTTCATCTAGACGCTTCTTATTTGGAAGCCTCGTCTCGCTTGGCCGGCTGGTGCATTAACTTAATGCGTCTACTATCTGAGGAATTGTTGTCCTACTTTCGCCTGAGCCATCTGACCCAAGAGACGCTTCGCTCCCTGGGTAAGCTTTTCTTTCTGCTCTGTCATCACTGCATAAGTATTTTATTTCTTTTGAGGATCTAGGGAAAGTAATTCCACACTTTACTCGGTGCAGCTGAAATCTTGATCTATGCTTCGGAGGTTCATCCCCGCCCTCTAAGTGACATGGAGATAATGAGGCGAGGGCGAGTTATCCTGGAGAGAAGAGCACTTCCCCACTCGTCTTCGACCTTAATCGGTGGGGCTTCATCGACCAATCCTCCGCTCAGACTTGTTCGGCGAGGGTCTCCTGCTGCCCGACCTTCTTTACTGGCCCCTCCTACTCGCTCTCGGACTGCTCGTGCCCCTCGATCGACCATTCCCGCTAGCCCCCGGGCTGCTCGTCCACCTCGGCCGGCTACTCCCGTTCGCCCCCGGGCTCCCGCTCGCCCCCGAGCCCCACGTACGGCCCGACCTACTCCCCCAACACCGCTACCCTCGGTTAGTCCTCCTCGAGCCCCTTACATCCCCGGTCAGGGCCTTGGTGAGAGGCATACGGGCCTTGGCGGAAGAACAGGCAACGTCTCTCTTGCCAGTCCTGCTTTCATAGAGGCTTCTCAGGCAGCTCGCAGGGCTCGTGCCACAAATGAACGCGTAAGCCAAAACGCCCCAACTTCCTCTAGACGTAGGGCTCGGTCGTCCTCCGATGATTCTGACTCTGACGATCAGCCGCTATCTCAAAGACGTCGGCGCCGAGCCCCTCGCCCGATGTCCGACTCCGGCCCATCATCTATCCCTTCTTCTCCTCCAAACGCAGCTGCCTCTCCTACATCCCCTCAGGCGACTCCACCCTCAATTCCGAGCCATGTGGCTGATCCCCCTACTTCATCTAATAATCAAGCCGAGCCCCCATTGGCTCATCCTACCACCTCCCAGCACACTCATGACAATGAAGTTGGCCCCTCAAAATGACCTTCTACTATCCCGCCTACAGTACCTCCTCAGGGACCTTCTTCAGCTCCATCTGGTGCAACCGCCGAGCCTTCAGCTCCTCCCAGCTCAGCTGCGGGTCCTTCAGGACCCCCTTCGCTTACTTATTAGGATTATTGCACTACTCTCCCTTCTGAGGCGCAGTTATGGTCCCGGACGGATGTTCCCACCAGCTCCCTAAAAATAAAAGGTCGCCTGACCACTCTATGGGAAGAAAGCCTGCGGCATATGGATTCCTTGCCTCCCCCGACCTAGATGGACCAATTTGCAGAGTTATATATCAAGGTAACCTTTTAAAAATTTCCCAACTATTGTTTTTCCCGCTCTTATCAGATACTTCTTGTATGTCCCAGGCCTATGCAGAGTCTCTGATAATGAATTGTTCCTTCCATGCTACTCATCATCAGAATAAGATGTTGCGGGACCGTGTTGCTGAACTGGAATTGCAACTGAATGATCCTCCCCAGGCCAGCCATGCTTTGCGAGCGGAAATAAAAGCCTTGACCAGCAGGAAGAATAGTCTAGAAGTGTCCCTAGCCCTAACCGAGCACGAACTTGAAGAGCTCCAGGAAAAGCAGAGTCAGGGTGATAATGTACACCAACAGAGTATGAATCAGCAGGCTTTAGAGCATCAAAGAGCTATGGACCAGTTGGTTCAAAAACTGTGTGAGGCCGAAACTCTGGTGCAAGATTAGGACCAAAAATTAAAATCGCAGGAGGCCCTTTTAAAATCTCAAGAGACCCAACTGACTTCCCAAGCAACAGAATTGGCCATTGCCAGAAGTGAACTAGCTCAGGCTAGGGCCACCACAGAGGACGTGTCAATAGCTCTGGCACTTTACAGACAAGGGGAGAACGATCGTTGCTTGCAAAACTGTGCCATGTATCTGCGTTCTCCAGAATTTTGTGCACAGGTGGGACATCGTTTTTCTACATCTGCTATCTACGGGGCGGGCGGGGCTCTGCGACAACTTCACGAGCAGGACTATTTAAAGTCCCTTCCGCCTCCTGAATTCTTAGACCATGATCGGATCATCAAAGAGATACCGGATGAGATATTTGCTCCTTTCGACTGACATTTTTTTGACTTTTTGTACATAATAATTCGAGAATTGCTTGTAAACTACTTTGTTGTTTCTTTGTTTACCTTCCAATGCTTGCCTTAAATTGCTTAGCTTTGTCATAAAGTTTACATACAATCTGCTTTCACCTTTCTCGCTTTCTCCGATCTGCCTTTCCCCGGTCTGATAACCCAATTTGTGAGATAAGTCACAGCTCGGCTTATCACTCGATCTGCACTTCTCAGTCTGTCTCTTCAAACTCGATAAGGTCATAGGTAATTAGTGCTCCAGGGCCGATCTAGCTTCTTGCCTCGTTCATCTTGTAAATAATAGGCCCCGGAAGCTAACTTTTTAATGACTTTATAAGGTCTATCCCATTGTGGTGCTAGCTTAGTCACGTCCCCTACTGGCTTGATTTGCTTTCAGACCAGATCTCCTTCCCCAAAGAATCGAGGAATTACTCTTCTGTTGTAATTTTGTCTCATTCTTTGTCGATAAGCCTCCAGCTAAGCCACAGTCAGGTCGCGAGTCTCGCTAATAAGATCTAGCTCAGCTAACCGCCGCTCCGTATTTCCTTCATTGTATAGTGTCCTTCTGACCAGCGATACTCCAATTTCTATGAGTACCACTGCCTCATTTCCATAAACCAAGTGCAATGGCATCAGACCTGTGCCTTCCCGAGGTGTTGTACGATAGGCCCACAGAATGCTGGGCCGCTCTTCCACCCAATTGCCTCCGACATGATCTAGCTTGACCTTCAAACCTCGAACTATTTCTCTTTTAATTATCTCGGTTTGACCATTGCTTTGAGGATAAGCTACTGAAGTGAAAGCTTGCGTTATATCAAATCCCTTGCACCAGGCCTGTATTCTTTGTCCTTGAAATTGCCTTCCATTGTCAGACACCAGCTTATGAGGAATACCAAATCTACAGAGGATGTTCTTCCACAAGAATTGAATGACAGCATCTTCCGTAATCCGGGCCAGAGCTTCTGCTTCTACCCACTTAGAAAAATAGTCCACAGCCACCAATAAGAAGCGCCTCTGACCTGGTGCCATCGGGAATGGTCCCACGATATCCATGCCCTATTGATCAAAAGGACAAGACACTATGGACGTTCTCAACAGGGCCGTAGGTCGATGGGTCAAGTTTTGGTGTTTCTGGCAAGACAAGCATGTGTTCACCAACTTGTGAGCATCCCTCTGTAAAGTAGGCCAAAAATATCCAGCCAGGAGCACCTTGCGAGATAATGTTCGACCTCCTATATGATTGCCACAACATCCCAAATGTATTTCTCGCAAGGCCTGGTCTGCTTCCTCCATACTCAAGCATTTAAGTAAAGGTCGAGAGAAGGACCTTTTGTAGAGCTGGTCCCCGATCATGACATAAGCATGAGTCTGCCTCCTTATCAATCGAGATTCTTCCGGGTCGGTCGGTAAGATACCCTGCCTGAGATAACTGGTCACGGGTGCCCACCAATCAATAGTTGCTTCTGCGTTGTTTTGCAAATCTATTTGGGCTATCAGAAAGGTTTGTGTCGTTGACCGATCCAGCACCCAGGTAGTTAAGAAACTGGCCATCTTTGCTAACTCATCTGCCCGCTCATTCTCTGACCTAGGTATCTTTGTCACAATGACCTCTGTAAATTCTGCCTTCATCTTCTCATAAGCTTCCCGATACATTTGTAATTTATCACAATTTATAACAAAGTTGCCAGTAACCTGTTGAGTCACCAATTGGGAATCTGAATATATGATTACCCTAGCTGCCCCGACATGCGGGGTTGCTTGCAATCCAGCCAACAAAGCCTCATACTCTGCTTCATTGTTCGTGGCTCGAAAATTTAATCGCACTGCCAACTGGAGTATATCTCCTTGAGGAGATATTACTAATACCCCGACCCCGCTTCCATGATGATTAGCAGACCCATCCACATAGATCTTCCATGTTTCTTCAGGGCTGGCTTGATGTACCTCTGTTAAGAAATCTGCCAAGGCTTGTGCCTTAATAGCGGTGCGAGGCTGATACTGTATGTCATATTCTCCTAACTCTGTGGCCCATTTAATAAGCCGACCTGCAACTTCTACGTTAGTCAGTGCTCTTCCCATGGTGTTGTTGGTTAAGACTGTGATTGGATGCGATAAAAAGTAAGGACGTAACCGCCGAGCCATAAGAACCAATCCGTAAACCAACTTCTCGAGTGCCATGTATCGGGACTCGGCTCCCTTCAATAAATGGCTGAAAAAATACACTGGTCGTTGTACATTGTCATGTTCTTTAATGAGCACAGCCCCCACAGCCTCAGGGGTGGCTGACAAGTAAACCCATAAGGGTTCTCCTACAACTGACTTAAAAAGAGAGGGAAGAGTCTCCAGATACTTCTTCAGCTCTTCAAAAGCCTTAGTACATTCTTCATCCCACTGGAACTTGGAGGTCTTCCTTAGCACCTTGAAAAAAGGAGCGGCCCGGTCCGCAGATCTGGAAATGAATCTTGACAGGGTTGTTATCCTGCCGACCAACTTCTGGGTTTCTTTTAAATTCTGAGGAGGCTGCATATCCTTGAGCACTTGAACTTTTTCAGGATTGACCTCTATTCCTCGCTCGGTCACCAGGTAACCCAAGAATTTTCCTCCTTTAGCCCCGAATAAGCATTTCAGGGGATTGAGTTTCAGCCCATATTGTCGGAGAGTCCTGCATGTTTCTTCCACATCTTTGATCAAGTTGTCGGCCAGCGGGGATTTTATGAGTATGTCGTCTATATAGACCTCCACATTTCGCCCGATCTACTCCCGGAAGATTTTATCCATCATTCGCTGGTATGTGGCTCCGGCGTTCCTGAGGCCAAAGGGCATGACAGTATAACAGAAAGTACTGTCAGCCATAATAAAACTAACCTTCTCTTGGTCTTCCCGGGCTAGAGGTATCTGATGATACCCCTGGTAGGCGTCCAGCATACATATTCTTTCACATCCGGCTGTAGAATCTACCATTTGATCAATCCGGGGCAGAGGATAGCAGTCTTTGGGGCTGACCCGGTTGAGGTCCCGGAAGTCGATACATACTCTCCACTTATTGTTGGGCTTCTTTACCAAACTACATTGGAGAGCCAGGATGGGAACTGAACCTCCCGAACATGTCCTGCTTTTTTGAGCTGATCTACCTCGGCTCTTATTATTTTATTCTGGTCAACTGAAAAATTTCTTTTCTTTTGCTTCACGGGCCAGAAGTCAGGTAACAGATGCAACTTGTACTCAGTCACCTCTGGCTTGACCCCAGGAAGTTTCTCAGTAGACCAGGCAAAGACATCACGATTGCGGATTAAACACTGAATTAATTCTTCTTTGAGGGGAGAAGGAAGGTCGCTCACCACTCGGGTCAGACTTTCAGGTCGATCAGTGTGTAGTTGTACTTCTTCCCAAGGGATGGGCTCCTCAGCTACAGGAAGAGGCTCTTCTTGAACGACATGAACATCTCCGTCCTGCATCCTTTGATGTTTCCAAGCTTCAACTCGAACCATGTCAATATAGCACCGCCGAGAAACCTTCTGTTCTCCTCTAACTTCCCCGACCTGCTCGCCCACAGGAAACTTGATTTTCTGGTGAAAGGTCGAGACAGCAGCCCTAAATTCATGCAGGGCGGGCCTCCCTAGGATAACATTGTAAGAAGAAGGGGAGTCCACTACTATAAATGTGCTCCTCCTCGTGCGCACCAGTGGCTCGGTGCCCAAAGATATAGCCAGCTTAATCTGGCCCATAGGCTTCACTTCATTGCCTGTAAATCCATATAAAGATGTGGCCACTGGCTGAAGCTCAGCAGCATCAATCTGCATCTTTTCAAATGCAGTCCTGAATAGAATGTTGACCGAACTCCCAGTATCGACAAAAACCCGAGCCACTCGGCTATTGGCAATGATGGCCTTAATGATGAGCGCATCGTCATGAGGCGACTCCAGACCCTCCAGGTCTGCTGGCCCGAAGCTAAGAACAGGGCCAGCAGCTTGCTCCTGACTACATCCAACAGCATGAACCTCCAATCGCCGAACATGAGACTTACGTGCTCTCCCTGAATCTCCGTCAGTCGGCCCTCTAGAGATCATGTCGATCTCTCTGACGGCTGCATTACCTCTGTTCTTGACCTCCCATGATCCTTCTGGCTCTTTTCCCCGGCCAAGCTGATGAGTGCTAGGTCCTGTAAGGTCAAGACGAGATGGTCCAGCCTGTCCTGCCACCCTTTGTTCTTCCATCATCTTGATCAACTGAGGAGCTAGCTCAGGTGGGGGCAAACCCATCTCGGCGGCTCGTTTAGAGTCTCGAGCAAACTGAAAACAACGATTAGTATCATGGGTACGGGATCTATGATAGGTACAGTACCGATTACTCCCTGGCCCTAGTCGGGGGATATGTACAGCAGTAATTCGAGGGGCAGGTCGAATTTCTGGCCCGGGATGAAAGGCAGGTCTGGCTTTCCAAACTCACGGTAGAGGTTGAGGGGGTGGTTGAGGCGCTGTTCTTTCCTGCTTGTTGGTGGAAGGAAGTGGTCTTTCGGCCTTCCTTCGAGCTGCTTGTGCTTCTTCCACCTTGATGTAGGAAGCAGCTTTTTCCACCATCTCATCAAAATTCCAAGCAGGATTTTTGATGAGATCCCTGAAGAATTCTCCCTCCCCTAATCCATGAGAGAAAGCGCTCATCAGAATCTCTGAAGTGGCAGTGGGGACATCTTGAGCCACTTGATTAAAGCGGTTGATATAACTTCTCAGAGGCTCAGTCGGTCCCTGCTTTAGAGCGAAAAGACAATGATCTGCCTTCTGATATTTCTTATTGCTAGAAAATCGGCGCAGAAAAGCCGTTTTGAAGTCCAGGAAACAGGTGATGGACCCTTGAGGCAACCCATCGAACTATTTTAAGGCTGAACCAGATAAAGTATTCAGGAAAGCTCTGCATTTAACAGCATCGCTATATTGGTGCAGCAGGGCTGCGTTTTTGAATTTTCGCAAATGATCTTCCGGATCCTTGCTCCCATCATATTCTCCGATCGATGGAGCTCTATAATCCTTAGGCAGTGTTTCATTTAGAATCCTGGCTGAGAAAGGTACTTTCTCGTCCGAATCTTCGGGGAATACCTCAGATATAACAAGAGCCTTTCCCTTCTTCGAATCCCGCGGCTGTGAACTCTCAGCCACAGATGCTTGAGGCTGCTCCTTCTTGAGGCTTTGTGCTTGGAGCTCTGGCTGATAATATCCTATACCAGGCTCGTGATAAAGATGTTGAGGAAATACCTCAGACTGCTTTCTTTTGGAACCCCGATCTGAAACAGGGAGGGGCTCCTTGGAAGCCTCAGCAGGGGCCTGTCGTGGTCGTGAAATAGTTGCCTGTCTCTCAGAGGCTACCAACCTTTTGGCCTTCTTGAAGAGCTCGTACTCTCCAGCGGTCATAGTGACGTGAATGCGGCCAGACTCTTCCATCGTCATGTTCCAGAACAGGTTGTTGTATTCCCACAAACGGCGCCAAATTTGATCTCGTCCAAAAGCTGAGTCGGATGAAGGCGGGCCTTGTTGTGCTAAAAGTTGACGGAAAGTCGTTGAGATGCTAAATCAGCGAGGTACCCCGTGGACAGGTGCACACGGGCGATTGTACGGAAAGAAAGGATCAGGATGATGGCGCTGTTGCTCTGCACACACTCAGACGAGTCACACGGTCGTTAGAGACCAGAAACCAGGGAAAAAGTCCCCGGGTCAGGCCCTCCGACGCTCAAGTCAGGTACTTTTTCCCCAGAAATCACAAAGAAAAACACGAAAAGTAAAAGACTGGTAAAAAATGACGAGCGAGCGTACCTCCGTAAGGGACAAAGCATCCCTTTTTATACTGCAACTGAGGCTTCTGGAACCTGGCGAATGTCAGGGAATGTCGGGTGTCAGGCTCTATCTGGCGGTGGTCGATACGTGGCTTTCTCTTATAGGCTGGCGGAGGAGCCAAGAGGAGTATGAGCCTCCCTCCGTTAGAATATTCCCTGACATGTGATGATTATTCTCTGACAGGTGGTTACGATTCCTTGCATGCTTATTTGTCATGTAGTGTCCGGCCTACTGATCCACCTTCGTCTGCGTCATTCGAAGTATGTATATCTCGACGACCTACTGATTCCCGACCGCCTATGCTTATTGCTATCCAAGGCAAGTATGTTCCAACCTGCACGCTGGGTCTAATTCCTGACCCGCATCTGCTTATTGCTATCCAGGGTATGTACGTTCCGACCTGCACGTTGGGTCTAATTCCCGACCCGCATCTGCTTATTGCTATCCAGGACATGTACGTTCCGACCTGCACGTTGGGTCTAATTCCCAACCCGCATCTGCTTATTGCTATCCAGGGCATGTACATTCCGACCTGCACTTTGGGTCGGATCCCTGACCTCCATCTGTCCACTGATCCATGGTACGAACGTCCCAACCTGCACGCTGGGTCGGTTCCCTGACCTGTATAGCTTCATCGGAAGTTTTATTTGGTATACCCATCCAATCAATAAACTGGCTCTTTGGTCGCACTCAATCCCTGATTATATCTGACCCATGGACCCGATCCTCAATTGACTTTGATTCTGTGGGTCGGGTCCATTTTCGATTCCCTTCAAGGTCAGATCCTGCCCATCTCGTAAATACTGTCCTTTGACCAGTCCCTCAACTGAAGCTTTGACTTTAACCACGTGTGCCGGAATCTTGACTTCCTTGTAATTCTGATTCTTGACCTCCACGATGGCAGTGCCACGGAGGCAAGACTTTTGACCTCCAGGTTGGTGTAACTTTTGACTAGCCACGAGGGCTAGACTTCTGACCTCCAGGCTGGCGTGACTTTTGACCCTTATGTGGCTTTGACTCTGTGCCAGATCATCTCACAGACCCCATATTTATACATCGTATCAGTATACAAATAGTACGAAGAATCACCTTATATAAAAAAAATAAAAACACTAAAATTATTTTAATAATTTGATTAAAATATTTTTCTAAATCAATCGATTATTCTCGCTGAAATTTAATAACATGAAAAATGATAAATTATTATTTTCAATTTGTGATTAATGAAGAAGTTTATAAATGCCTAAATAATAAATTCTACTTTTCAAATTATTAAATCACATACAGATTTTTCAAAATATCTTACCAATCTCCTCCTAATTGTAAACTCATGGCCACAAATCATAGCCGTTTTGCGGTCGAGCCGACGGTGAAATCATGGCCAGGAGGTCACTTGACCACTATGATATTTGGTTAAGCGAACATTTGATCCTGATTTTTGCTAACTACTGCTAAGTGCGGTGGCTTGGTTGCAATTTCACAGCAAGTTGGCCCCACTTAAGGCTGGTTGACCATCACTTGTTGGATAAATCAATTGATTAATTAAGTCAGGTAAAGTTAAATTTAGAATGATCGATTTAGTTCTATAAAAATTTTCTATCAATTGTTAAGGAAAAATTAGAGAGTGCTCGCGGCGGACGACTCAAAAGTCTAGCATCTCTTGACTGCACGTTTTATTTGGAATTTTTTTTTTTTACAAATATATTGTAACTGAGAATCGAATTGTAAATATTTATGTGACAACTTAGCACCTTCTACTGCACCATAGTCCTTGGACTGGACAAATCGAAGATAGAGAAGGTAGATGGGAAGGACAAAGGTATATATTTTTGAAAACCTAATATGAATTCGTAATTAAAAACAAAAAGAGTAGTGTATATAATTTTGAATATTTGGCAGAACCAAGGATGAGCATAGAAAAATGTCCTATTAATTAAAGACAAAATTTACATACACTTCCCTAACCGAACACGGTGGATATCAATTTATCTAATTGTTCTTTATATATATTTTTTTTAAGTATAGAAAGTTTGAAAATAAGTATAATTCTTCGTAAATTCAGCATATTAAAATAGAATTTAATATATTTTCTATCAAATTGAGTATTACTCTTTTTCCATCTCAATTAGATGAAAAATATACTAGATTCTTTTTAAATGGTGCTCAATTAGATGGAAAATATACTATATTATTTTTAAATGGTGCTGAATTTGGGAGGAATTATATTAAGCGGAAAAAAATTGTACTTAATTTGTTAGAAAATATACTTGATTCTAGTTCAAAGTGTTGAATTTAACTAAAATTATACTCATTTTTAGACTTTTTGTACCTAAAAATATGAGAGACAATTTTGATAGAAAATATATTTGATTCTAGTTTAAAGTACTAAATTTAAGAGAAATTATACTCATTTTGAGACTTTTTTACTCATTTTCTGACTTTTTGTATTCATTTTTGAACTTTTTTTATATCAAAAAGATGAGGGACAATTAGATAATAATGTTTGCATGAGAGAGTTGAAGCAAATAAAATTTTACATGCAAGGAGTGGAAATAAAATTTTTTAGACAAAGAAATTGCATGTAAAGTTGAAATTATGATGGGAGATTTTCTCGAAACTGCATGTAAAGTTGAAATTATGATGGGAGATTTTCTCTAATTAACTCTTAATTAATTTAAATCCTATTAGTAATGATGAGCAAATAAAAATTGGATAATCTGTATTTTAAATTATATATATATATATATATATATATATATATATATATATATATATATATATATATATATATATATCAATTTAATAGATTAGGTTTGAAAAATGGCAATCTTTCTAATTACTAATTTCTCTAAGACCCCCTTTAATTTTTTTTCTCCCTTCAAATTTTTCTATACCAAGTTTAATATATTTCACATGCTATATAATTATATAATTTATAAGATTTTTATTATAATTTTTATATAAAAATAAAATTATAATTATATTTTAGATAGATAAATTAATAAATAATTTTTTTATGAGCATTAATGAGGCTATAGACAGTTATGTGGTGAGAAAGGCGATTCGTTCACTCCAACACCCCTATCAATCCGTCTTTAGATGAATATGAATGAGATAAATCACGAGAGACTATAGACAATTATGCTTGTAATTGTAGAATTATCTCATCTAATTTTTAAATATATTTATTAAGTTAATTGAGTTTTACTTCTTTTTTTTTATAGATCCTATTAAATTAAATCATTAGACACTAAGCATCTACGGTGAGATCCCTAACTACAATGTATTTACAAGAATTTTTCTTTCAAATGAGATATGCAACCACGATTGCTCGATTTTTGGGCCGCTCGTTACGAGCGCTTCCCAATTTATCCTAACGGTCGATGGGGAACTTCTATAGGATCAAATCGGTCGCTCCAGATTCAATGTTACCGGTTCATCATTTTTTATTATTAAATTAAATCATTGATTCATAAAACTTATATGGCATTCATTTTTAACCTATTATAAATAATTTAAACCAATATAGTATTTTTTTTATCTATTTAAATTAAAAAGTAATTAACAAAATAATAATTATGTTACATGTTTAAAAAAATTTTAGACAATAAATTTATGTAACTAAATAAATATAAAATATAGAGTTGAGAAGTCTCAAATAACACTCTAATCTTTCGCCTAAGTTGGTCTTGGCTCAAATAGATTAACAGGCTAGTTTACAAAGAAAAAGAGAAAGATGCACTTATTGTTATTGTAATAGTCCATCTAATAGGCTTGGTCTAACTTTATCTATTATTTATCAATTAAATAAATAATAACATAATTTAAGATAATATCAACTTTAAAGCATCCAACAGATCAAGTAACTTTCTAAGTTCATAGACATCGTTAACTATATGAATGCAAAGTTTTGTATTGTTGATAAACATTAGTAAATCCATTGGATTAGTTGCATAAATTCTCAAGAGTGAGAAAGTTCACAAGCCATAATTTGTATCTAATTAATGATGCATGACAAATAAAGGGTTTCAATAAACACACATTAATTTCACAAAGTAAAAAAAAAAACTAAGCATATCAGCATGTCCAGGGAATCATTCAATTTGGTGCAGAGAACTACTTGCATTGTCATATTTTTCATCATTTTTTTTTCTTTTTTTTCTTCTGTCCTTCGTTTCTTTTCTTCGCCTTCTTCTGTCATCGTCGTCATCATCGTTTCTCTTCTTTTTTCTTCCAGACATCATGATAACTAAAATGCTAAGCAATTATTAGTCATATGCAATTTTAATATGCTTGGATAACATTAAATTGATTGAGGATATGAATCTTGGTCTGAGTTTCCAACCTTTGCACTACACTTTATACTCAAACATCCAAGTACAGTAAATAAAAGTAAAAATAAATTTCATAATTTTTCCTTTTTTATTTTTTATTTTTTATTTCAATATGTTAAGTTTTATTGACAAACACTTTATATTACTAATCATACAAGTCAGTTAATTTTTGTTTAATTATCTAAGTAACAAGTTTACACATGCAGTGATGGTATGTAACATCTAATAGTACTAGAACAAATAAGGGGGAAGAGAATAAATAACTATTCTGGTTGAATATAAGCATAGGAGGAATAATTAAATGAAATCTACTAGGAGATGACGATCACACTCACATTTGCATCTTCGGGCAGCCTTTAATTGTAAGCCTCCCAAGTCTTGTAAATGCTTCTAGGTTGAATGCTAGCAGTGGGCAAGCATATATGTTCAATTCTATAAGTGAATCCAATGCTACCAAAGTCGTCAAATTGTTGCAGCTGTTAATTGTCATCCCATATAGATACTTCAAACTTCGTATACCCTGTGGCAGGCACCATAGCTCTTGGCACCCGACTATCTCTATTATTCTAAGGTCTTGGAGGTTGTCCCAATTGTAATATTTAGCAGACCATATTGTCTCATTGTTCAACCATATTCTCATTGTAGAACAATTATGCAGATCTATTTCCTGGAGTTTTGGGCACTGAACTAGTGTCAATTGACTAAAATTTGGAAAAAAATCAGCATCTTTTCTTTCCGGTACAGATAATTTCTCTAGCGCAAGCATTTCTGAAAAAGTGAGCTCTCTCAACATAGAAAATGTGCCGCCATCACCGTAAAATGTATCTTCTATGTGTGCTATTAAATCCATGCCACTTATCTCAAGCTTCTCGAGACAAGGAAGTTGACCGAGCGATGGTAATGTAGCACATCTCCTGAGATTGATGAGTCTCACTTCAACTAAAGAATCAAAACGAGCAAGTTGTTGTTCACTCATCCAACCAGGAAATTCCACTCCCTTGTAAGACATGATCTCTAGACTTTTCAAATGCACGCTGGGGCGAAGAGCTTTGAGTACCTGCAATGGTGTAGCTGATTCAGAACTCTCATTTGCTTCTTCACCACCCCAATGCAATGACAAGTCGCGAAGACTTTGTTGGCCCATCAACACCTCAGCTTGAGTCTTCTCTGCTCGTTCTAGGTTTCGTAATCTTATTTCCTGAAGATTTGTTAAAGTTTGCAACTGTGCGAGCACAAAACCTCCGTCGACACCGACAAATATTCCTGACAACTTACGAAGGTCAATTGATTGTTCAATCCCATGGGGAATTTGAGACAAGGATGCACATCTAGTGACATTGCGGATTCTCAGTGATTTAAAACTGACCAAATCATCTAGGAGTTTGTTGAGCCAACAACAACCTTCCACATCAATCACTTCCAAGTTTTTAAGTCTTGTTATAGATTTTGGTAACCGCTGAAGCTTTGTGCAATAAGCTAGTTTCAAAATCTGCAACTTCTTAAGCTGATGGATTTGTTCAGGTATCTTTTGAAGCTTTTGGCAGCGAAGCAAACTTAAAATTCGCAAATTAGGTAGGTCAAAAAGTGATTTCGGAAGTAATTCCATCTTAAGCTTTGAAAGGTGGAGGTATCTCAAGTTAACCAACTTGCTAACTTCATCCGGTAGCCTTTGGATCATACCAGTTTCTACAACTAACATATGCAAATGTACGAGTCTTACCGACATCTTGTTTAGGAACTTTGATATTGCAGTTGTTGCTTTCATGCTTCTTTTTTTATATACTTGAAGTGTTATTTCCTCGACATCTTCTTGTGTCGCTTCCTCATGTTCTCGTAGAATCAATATTATCAGTTTATTGCTCACCTCAATTGGCATGGTTGGTAGTCGAAATGGTATAGCTCTATGATTAATTTTCAAACACAAATAGCGACAATACCTTGAAATAGTAGTTGAATCTTCAGGAACCTTCATATGCAAGTAGACCATCCTTGATAACCGTAATGCTAGAACTATCCTGTTTATATCGCTTAAAGATCTTGCATAGAGTTGAATCCAACCTCGTTCGAGGCCTTCAGTTGGTATGAGGTATTCAGCAGTCAACATGTGTAAGATGACATCATAATCATTATCAACATTAAGTAGTTGATGGTATTGGTGTAATCGTACGATGACAAGTGGAAAATTCCTAACCATATAAATATCATTAAGAAACTCAGTTACAAATGTTGTCGGAATATTCTGGCTTAACGATCTAAAAACCTTTACCCCAAAAGTTTGACTAGGAAAGTAATTTCGGAAGATCCGTGCATCCTTCTTTGATTTGTGCTGCTTCGATGAGGGGATTGTCGTTGCTGCCTGTCTCTTGAATAATTCCACCAATGCATCCACCGATAAGGGATTCAAGCGGTATGTTATAATATCCTTCATCCCATTTAGAAAACTCATATCTCTTAAAGCTGATTGTGTTGATGATTTGTCGATGATCAAGACTCCACTCCCCGGCCCGCCCACACGCAATAAGATGTTTTTCAATTCATTCCACTCAGCTGGTTGCATCAAACTAACCAAATTTTCACAATGAAGCACCAACAAGTATCTACTACCACAGAATTGTTCATTAATATATTCCCACATGGCTGGTAGCGGCAAGTCTAGATGTAATTTCTGATCACAATATTCTTCCTTGTTTATGGACCTTACAAATTCGTCTCCAATTATATTAATCATCTTGAATGTCGAAAAGAGGGGTAGATCCACCCAAATGCGATGATGAAATTGTTGGCAAACCCAAGTGTGGTGGTAGATCATATGTGCCAAAGTCGTCTTCCCAACTCCTCCTTTGCCAACTATGACAATTACAAACGGGTTGTTATCATCGCCATTATTGTTGGATGATACTAGTTGTCGTTCCAAGATTGCAATGATTTTCTCTAGATCTTCGTCTCTACCCACAACCTCATTTTTTAGGACAATTGAGTAGTCTTCTCGGAGTGGGTTCATAGAACCCATAGGGTCCCTCCGAAGACCCATTGAAGATCCTCTCAGCACAAGAGAATTCAAGCTGCACAACATCTCTTTCAGCTCTACTAGAATAACATGGCGAAAGTTTACCTGTTGGGTGTTGCCCACGATGGAACGATGCAAACTTGCTTCCCAATCCATGATTCTACTGAGCAACTCTCCCGCATCTATAACTGCTACAGCCACATCTCTCTCCCAATCTGCAAATTCTACAGGCACATCTAACAAATTAAACCCAGGCCAATTTTTAAAATAATTGTTATGCATCATTCCCATCTCAGAGATAACGATCATTGAATTGATAGTCCAAAGGCTATCACAGACCATGGCCAAGTGGTTTTGGATACACAGCAAGCGACCTTGTGCCATCAGGGAAGACGATGGCAGCACCTGCAGCAATAGATGCTGCAATTCGCGGAACACCGGCATAATTTCTTCAATCTCTTATTTTCTTTGCTAGTGAATGAGTTTATGCAATGGCGAAGAGAGTGGTAGTGAACCAAATTAGTTTTGATATGTACACCATCGTGAAGCAAACTTTCTTACCATCATCTGCATCTTTCGTTTGCCATCGCCACAAGCAAAGCAAAGTATTCTTTTGCTCATGGAGTAGAATAAACTTCATGCTTTATCCTGGTCCGCAACATAAAATATCCTTAATCTACATCTCACGCAATGGAAAATTCAATTTTCTTCAGAATTAAAGGCTTGTGACCAACTAAAATCCTTGTCAGCTTTAATTTAATTTATGTATTTAATTTCTTTTCTTTTCTTTACTTATTCCTTTAAGAAAGTAAAAAAAAAAAAAAAATCTTTAAGGCTTGTAAGATGCTTATATCGTTAACAGCTTTTGTTTATATTCTTTTCTTTCTTTTTCTATTTATTTTACTAAAGTAAAAAAAAAAAAGAAAAAGTAAAAGTAACTGCTGTAGATTGGTATTTGAATTTGAACATGGAAACGTCGAACCTAAATATGAAATTCTCCGTTGAATTTCGACCACTGATCATTATAGTTATTATCTCATGTATTTATCAACAACGCCAATACTAAGGGCCACAAATTGATATTTGAGAATGGATATATAGTTAGTTTATTTAGAATTAATTTATTTATTAAACTGCTCGCTCACCATTAATTATGAAAATTATGTTAATTAATTAAGAAGAACAGAGATTGATTAATTGTGTGAAGAAGGTAGAGAGGTTTAGCATCCTTTATATAAGCGGAAAAGAGGATTAATGTGTGGAGAAGCTGATGAAGTTTAGCATCTTATGTATAGACTCTGATTAGTTTTGATTAATTTAATTACGAGGAAATTGAGTTTCCTTTATAAAATTAAAGGATTAGGGATTAAATGGTTGGAAATTGGTTTTTGCTAACTAATTAGTCAAAGAATATGGACATGGCCACCAACTATATAGTTATATCAAGCGAATGAAAATATGATATTTTTTATTATTTGAGTGATAAAAGATTCATTCGATATGAGTTGATAAAAGTGTTAGTTCGCACGTGTGAGTAATTAAGGTTTATGAACACATGCATATACCCAAATGTTAACTAAAATATACTATCAATTCTCATAGGACTATAATTAATCAATTAAACTTAATAATTGGAAATTAATTAATCAATTAATAAAATAAATGATCATGTCTGAATGAAGGAAGCTGGAAAGTCAAGGATGGAATAACCACTGACGAAAGAAGACTTCGATCCTGCAAAACAAAACCAAACCAGGGAAGGAGTTCCTGACGTTGACCCTCCGACACTTAAGTCAAAATCAGGAAAAGAATGAGTAATCCAAAAAATAAAAAATCTTGCATTCCTCATACTTGATATACCCTTTTATACCTTTTTCTGTGATTGTTCATCTGCCCTTATTTAATGATATTAATTGTTGGAGGAAAGCTTCTTTGTCTTGACTTTCGTACATTAATGATAGGTGGAGTGTCCTTCTTTATCTTGACTTCTGTGTATTAATGATAGGCGGAGTGCTCTTTTTTATTTTCTTTCCTCCTGTGTAGTGTAATTCCTTGCGCCGAATGGGCGGTCCGAGCGGCTTGCTTTCCTGTCAACCGGAACAACTGACTCCAGGCTTGTTCATTCGTCCGACCTACCCATAATGTCCGCTCGTCTGACTAGCCGGGTGATCTGCTCGTCTGCCCCCCCCCCCCCCCCCGGGTGATCCTCTTGACCTTCTCATTTTGTCGATCGGGATAAACAGACAGCCACCTTTGGCTGAGTTTCTTTTCGTAAGCCCTGACGTTGATCACTTTGACTTTGACCGACACCGTGTCAACTGACCCGTGACAAGTGGGCTCTCCCTTATCGTCGTATCACAAGTCTCCCCCCTCAAGTCTAGTCGAAGGAGGCTACATGTCTGACTGATTGGACCATCACATTAGCAGTCCCCTAGAGTCGGTCCCATGAATATGGAGGGAGGTAAATGCAGGTACACAACTGAAAGCACATGGACGGGACGCTAACCCCAGGCAATGACACCCTGAAGATCGAACCCTAGACCTCTCGGGCATAAAACCATGCGCCCCTAGTTGTGCTATGCCCTGGGGATAAAATTTAATAATGAAAAAGTAGATATTACATAGGGAGAGAGAAAAAAAAAAGGAAGAGAGAAGAAAATAATAAAAAATAAAGATAATTGAAATTTTAGGATAGAAAAATGACTGTCTAAATTTAATATAGTGGATGATTTATCCTAAATTTTAGAGATATCATAGAGAAATTGATGTGAATATGGTAAAAATTGATTCATTCATCCCAGCAACCCCGACCCGTCTTTAGATTAACACGGAATTAAAAAAAAAAAAGAAATTGATGTGAATACTCTTACATGAAGTGAATTTTGAGGTGTTAATTGAGTGAGTGACTGACACTACAAAAATACTGTCACTTAGGGACAAATTTTGCAACAAATTTTAGAAAAAAATTCTTTGGAAATTGGATTTGGGACGAAAATTGTGATGAAAAAAATTCATTGCAAATACGGCGTCGCAAAAATTTGCGACGAAAAATTGTAAATTCGTTGGAAATTTTGCAACGAAAACAAAATTCATTGGAAATTTTGCAACGAAAATAAATATTTGTTGGAAATGTCGGCAGAAAAAATCTCCGATGAACCCCCAATTTGTCGCAAATTAGCAACGAAAAAACGTATTCACAAACAGATTTGCGACGAATAATTATTTGTTGTAAAAGTTACAAAATACAATTTCTGCAACGAAAATACATAATTGTTGGAAATTTCCAACGAATAATTTTTTCATTGGAAATTTCCAACGAATTCTAATTTTCGTTGGAAATTTCCAACAAATCCATATTTTCGTTGGAAATTTCAAACAAATTTTGATCTTCGTTGGAAATTTCCAACGGATCCTTATTTTCGTTGGAAATTTACAACGAAAAAATGATTCGTTAGAAATTTCGAATGAATTTATATTTTCGTTGGAAATTTCCGACAGAAAAAAGAATTCGTTAGAAATTTCCAATGAAAGTAAAGATCGTTGGAAATTTCCAACAAAAATATAAATTCATTGCAGTATTTCGATAAAATATGATATTTCCAACGAATCTAATTTCATTGCAAAATTTGTGCCAAAATTAAACACAAACATCCAGACCCATCTAATTTCAATATTTTTTCTTATTACAATTTTTTTTCATAATATATATATATATATTATAATACACAACTAAACACGATAATATAAATATAAACAAAAAATCAACTAACATATTAGTGTACAACACAATGAATACAAACATCAATAATATAAACACAAACACATACGTCATCAAACATGTTCCATATACAACCTAAACTAAGAACGTAAAACTAACAATACAACACACATCATCATCCAACAATACAAATTACAACAATATACAACTACAACTAACACCCTAAACCAAATACTACAACAAAGTTACAACAAACATGTCATAGTATCCAAATTCCAATGTCATACAAAAACATTAAAAAGATAGAGTAAAAGATAATCTCATGGAGATCCTTCTCAATCGAAATCCTTCTTCTACCTACATCAAAAGATAAACAAACAAAAAGAAAATCTTATAAACCAACACAAAAATAAATAGGTAATGACTTACATATTTTTACGTCAATACCACCATCATCTTCACTTATCAACCATGTTTGAAACAAAAATAACAATACTAATCAAAATACAAAAATTAAGAATTTACAAAATCAATAAAATAAAAGAAGTAAAAAATTCTAATTACAAACACTCATGCATCAACATCAACATCATCGGCAACATCATCGTCGTCGTTGGCATCATCACCAATACCAGGAGGAATATAACTTGAACCCGATGAATTGTTGAAATTGTTGCAAAAGAAAGGCTTGTTGTTTGCGCATTCCAATCATATCCAGATCTCTTTGTGAATTTTGCTATTGAATTTCTAAAATTTGCTGATCCCTTTGAGATATTATGCCTTTCAAATTGTCAATCTCTTCAGTTAAGCTAAATCTGTGTTGTTACTGCGGGTGGGGTAGAAGAAGATAAAGATCTTCAAGGAACATTATGGATTCTGCTCATAGAACTCATACCTATTATCCTTCCCCCTTTGACTGTTGAGTCAGATAACATGAAATACAACCGAAAAGTAAACTGTAAATAGCTTACATGGATCTCCCGATGAACTCGCTGAAGATATCGTCAAAGATGTCGCTGCTGATGAAGACGTCGCTGTTGTTGTCCCCGAGAAGATCACCACTCGAAACCTCCTCGAACTTTTTCACGAACCAAATCCCAGCCTCTGGACGTTCTCTAACGCTCGCTGATCACCTCACAACTTCGTTGCGCTCTCTGATCACCTCCGCTTCATCCGCTGCCCCTTTCTCATTGCTTGGATGCTCCTTTTATAGGGAGGTCGAGGAAGACGAAGGGGAGAGGACGCCCCTTCGTCTCCTTGGCATTTGCAGCAACGAGACGTTTGCAGCAACGAGAGAGACGACCCCCTTCGTCTCATGTTGTTGGGACCCCAATGTTGTTTTTTGTGTGATCAACAAGTTAAGTTAGGTCCTATGTGTTTTAACCTTATGTCTAAGTGTGCAGGAGCTTAGGAGCACAGGTAGTCGAGCGGAAGACGCATCTAGCGAGAAGGATGGCACGCGGTGCGTTCAAGGGATGAGGCGCTGTGGAAGAGTACACCGGCGGACGAGAAGGAAGTGTGCGGTGGTTCCAAGGGACGAGAAGCCGGAGCGAAAGACTGCTCGAGGAGCAAGAGACGCAGCTAGCGAGAAGGTCGGCATGGGGTGCGACCGAGGGATGAATACTATGGATGAGTACGCTGGCAGACGAGAAGGAAGCACGTGGCGATTCCGAGGGACGAGAAGCCGAAGTGGAAGCCTGCTTGAGAAGACCGGACGTTGGGTTCGAGTGAGCCCTATTCCGGATGGCAGAGATCACCCAAGCGAGTGGAAGACTCGGTTTGAGGCGAACGGAGCCGGAGCAGAAGACCCGGGCTGAAAAAGTCAACGGGGTTGACTTTTCCAACCGGGCCGCCCGGAACAGTCCGGAGCACTCGAAACAGTCCGGGGTGCTCGGAACCCTTCCAGGTGCCTGGAGTTGACTTTTTGACCAAATCGCGTCAATCGCGATCTGAACGTTGGGGGATAAAGTTTTATCCCCCCAGGGCGCCCGGAACCCTTTCGGAGCGCTCCGACCAAGGCTATTGTAACGACCCAACTCCTGGGTACTAAGCTGTGAGCCGGAACGCTACATTAACTATTGAAGCTACTGTGCTGTACTATGCGGAAAACTGGGTAAAATAAAATTTCACTAACTGACTCTATTGAACTGACAACTGGTACACCCATGCTGTTATAAGGAAGGGTTCAATACCTTTCCGGTTGGGGTATATGTGCTAAGGAGGATACTTGACCTCCCATTTGAGCTAGAACTCAAAGCTAACCTCCCAGCTAGCTGCTGTTCGATCCACGGATCGATCAAACTTGCCGCGATTCTGTGCCCTGCTGGATCGGTCGGAAGACCGATCCAGGTGTGTCTGCATCGGTCTGCAGACCGATCCAGGCACCTGGAGACGCTGGGATGCCTACTGTTCGATGCTGGGTCGGTCGGCTGACCGATCCAGGGAGATACAGTAGGCTACTGTATCCATCTGGATCGGTCGGCTAACCGATCCAGGAAGAGGAGTAGCACTGGATCGGTCTACTGACCGATCCAGGTTCTGATAGTTTGAAACGAAATCAGAATTTCTGATTTCCAGCACTGATTCGTGCCAAAAATCACATACACAAGCTCTAGATACATGAAAAACACTCTAGCATGTAAACACTAACGTTCTAAACATGATAAACTAAACAAGACATAGGTTACTAAGCTATAACTACTAGTAACAAGACTAAGTCATAAAACTAGGCATGTTAAGTACTAAAACTGAAATAAAAGCGTATATATCCCAAGGATCTTTATTTCAGACCCCTTGCACACACACATCATCATAGCATCGCCCTCCAGCCTCCGCTAGTCCACTTTTCTTTTACCGGTATCTGCAGTATAAGAAAAGTAGCATCTGTAAGCTAAGAAGCTTAGTAAGAAACCATCTACCTCACAAAAACATGCAACGATGCGATTATGTTTTTAAAACATGCTGTTTGAAAACTGAACTGAGCATGGCAACATGGCATGGCATACAAACATGTACTGAACTAATCATGGCATACAAACAAGCTGAGTATAGCATACTGTATCTGAAACTAAGCAGGAATACTGAACTGGTCATGCATATACATCTAACTGGTCATGAACTCAAATCATGAAACTTAACTGAGATAATTAACTGAAACTGAAACTAAGTTAGTGTTTCCATTACTGATTATCTAATTCGAAAAACTATATATAATAATAGATGAAAATACTAAACATGCTGTTGGGGCCCTGGCAACTGTACTTACTGTGCGCGCATCCCTACGAGACCCGGGATTGCAAGTTCCGAATCCAGCAGGGTTACTAGGTTATCTGAACCTAGGGACGACTGTGGGAGTCCAGCCCATGGATATCTGATCCAAGTACAGTGCCATCTGAATAAAAGTAAAATACTGAATACTGTTTTATTTTACTTTGCTGTTCTAGGTTATCTGAACCTAGAGCTAGGTTATCTGAACCTAGGGCTACTGTGGGAGCCCACCCAATGGATATCTGATCCATATAGCTGTAATAACTGATAATAAGCTGAATAAAATGTTTCTAATACATTTTACATGCTGTTAGGACGCCTACTGGTGCATCCTTCTGAACTGGGCATTCTACCGAATACTTGGTGTGCACTAAAAGCACACCCTAAAACTGAAAACTGTAGAACTACTGAACTAACGCCAAAACTAACAAGCGAGAGCAATTATACTGCAGGTGAGGGGTTTCTTACCTCAATCGCAAGGTTTTCTTACGATTCTATTCGCTAGAATTCCGGTGGAGATGATCTTCTCGACGATCCGCTCACGTCTTCGCGTTCCTCTCGCGGAGAAGAACCTTTTTCGTGTTGGAATCGTCGCCGGAAGGAGTTCCCTTGGCCCTTAGGGCTTGGTGTGCCGTGCGTGAGGAAGAGGAGAAGAAGGGAGAGGCGGCGGTGATGTTGGGTCTCGGCGTGAGGGTTTTGGAGAGGGAGAGTTGCCGAACCAAAACTTAAACCAAACCAACTTAAGCTCTTAATTTATATCAAGTGGATGACTAGGCCCAACTTAAATATAAATATAAATGTTTCCCTTCTCTTTCAGCACGGCCCTGCTGGGTTCAACCGGTTACTAACATTATCTCTAAACCATGGGTCTCGGGTTCGATTCCCGCCTAAGTTATTTTGCGGTTCTATTTATTTTTGCTGCTTCCGCTACTCGGAAAATTATGTAAAAATATCCTAAAAATCTAGAAAAATCATAGGATATTTATAAAATAAATTCGGGAATTTTTCGGGCTTTACAATCCCCCATACCTTATAAAAAGTTCGTCCCCGAACTTAAAACAATTCTGGGTACTTCTGTCTCATGCTGGCCTCTGTCTCCCAAGTCGCCTCTGCTGCTGTGTGATTTTGCCAGCTGACCTTGACTAATGGTACTTCCTTGTTCCGTAATTTCTTTACTGCTCGGTCTATTATCTGAATAGGCCAACTGTCATAGCTGAGATCATCACGGACCTGTACCAACTGGGGCTCAATCACCTGGGTGGCGTCTGGAATATGCTTCTTCAGCATGGAGACATGAAATACATTGTGGACGGCTGACATCTCCTGAGGTAGCTCTAGCTCATATGCTACCTTGCCCACTCTCTTCGTGATAAGGTATGGTCCCACATATCTGGGAGCTAGCTTGCCCTTCTTCCCAAAACGCATGACTCCCTTCATGGGAGCTACTCGAGGAAAATGATCCCAAACTGAAAACTCTAGGGGTGCGTGGTGTATCAACATAGCTCTTACGGCTCTGTCTTGTCTCTATCCTCTGGCGAATCTGCTGTATGGGTTGTGGTATTTGCTACTAGATGCTCAAGCTCTAGTTCCTTCTTCACCACTCTCATACCGGATTGGTGATCTGCACCTCCACCCATAGAGTGCCTCATGGGTGCCATGCCGATAGTGGCACGATAGCTGTTGTTGTATGCAAATTGCTAGACTCGGATATTTGCACCAACTTCCCTTGAAATCTAGGGCACAAGCCCGGAGCATATCTTCAAGTACCTGATTTACTCGCTCCGTTTGACCATCTGTCTGGGGATGGAAGGCTGTGATGAATTTTAACTGGGTGCCCATAGCTGACTGTACACACTTCCAGAAGTGTGAAGTAAATCTGCTGTCTCTGTCTGATATAATGGTTCGTGGGACTCCATGCAGCCTGACAATCTCCTTGAGATACAACTGAGCTAGCTGCTCCATGGAATAGGATATTCTGATAGCTAAGAAGTGGGCTGATTTAGTCAACCTGTCGACTATTACCCAGATGACATCAAAACCATTCGTGGTTCTGGGTAATCCTACTATGAAGTCCATAGAGATATCCTCCCACTTCCATTCTGGAATCTGGATCGGCTGCAGAACTCCTCCTGGTCGCTGATGTTCTGCCTTAACCCTCTGACAGGTTAGACAGATGCTGACGTATCTGGCGATATCTCGCTTCATCCCAGGCCACCAAAATCGTTTCTTTAGATCCTGATACATTTTGGTGGAACCAGGATGCATCGCATAGGGAGTCCTGTGAGCCTCGTCTAGAATCTGTTTTCATAGTTCCTCCTGATCTGGAACACAAAGTCTGTCACCACAGTACACTACCCCACTCGCGGACACTCTGAACTCTCCACTTTCTGATTCTGCTAACCCTTGCTTGATTTTCTAGATTTCAGGATCCTGCTCCTGAGCTGTATGGATATCATCAAGCAAGGTAGATGCTAAGGACATAGTGGAAAGCTGCCCGACTATAAGCTCGAGACTAAAAGCTGTAATCTCCTTCCTTAGGGGTGGTGACATAGCTACTAAAGATAATAAGGTAGCACTGGATTTCCTGCTGAGTGCGTCTGCTACCTTATTAGCTTTCCCTGGATGGTAGAGGATATCTATGTCATAATCCTTGACCAGCTCTAACCATCTGCGCTGTCGCATATTCAGATCCTTCTGAGTAAAGAAATACTTCAGACTTTGATGATCTGTATACACTCTGCACTGAGCTCCGTACAAATAATGTCTCCAAATCTTGAGAGTGAACACCACTGCTGCAAGCTCAAGGTCGTGAGTAGGATAGTTCCTCTCATAATCCTTGAGTTGTCTGGAGGCATAGGCGATTACCTTGCCCTGCTGCATCAGTACTGCTCCTAATCCCAATTTAGAGGCGTCACTGTAGATGTCGAAGCTGTCTGTGTTTTCTGGTATAGCTAAAATAGGAGCACTGGTCAATCTCCGTTTTAGTTACTGAAGCTGTTCTCGCAGTCCTCTGTCCACTGAAATTTCTTGGTGAGAGCTGTCAGTGGGGAGGCTATCCTGGAGAAGTCCTCTACGAATTTCCTGTAGTAGCCTGCTAATCCCAGAAAGCTTCTGATTTCACTGGCGTTCCTGGGTCTCTTCCAGTTACTTACTGCTTCTATCTTGCTGGGATCTACCATAACACCATCCTTGGAGATGATGTGACCTAGAAAGGCTACCTGGTCTAGCCAAAATTCACATTTCATGAATACTGAAGGATCTGCAAAACTGTCTTCAGATGCTCTGCATGGTCCTCCTGAGTGCTTGAATAGATAAGAATGTCATCGATGAATACGATGACAAACTTGTCTAAGTATTCTCTGAATACTCTGTTCATGAGGTCCATGAAAGTAGCTGGAGCATTTGTTACGCCGAAAGACATGACTACGAACTCATAATGTCCGTATCTGGTCCTGAAAGCTGTTTTAGGTATATCACCTTTCTTGACTCTAACCTGGTGATATCCTGATCTGAGGTCAATTTTAGAGAACACTGTGGCTCCCTTTAGCTGGTCAAACAGGTCATCTATCCTGGGAAGAGGGTACCTGTTTTTAATTGTGACCTGGTTCAAGGCACGGTAGTCTATGCATAGGCGCATGCTTCTATCCTTCTTCTTCACGAACAACACAGGTGCTCCCCATGGTGAGTGACTAGGGCATATGAAACCCTTGTCAAGAAGCTCCTGTAATTTCTCCTGAAGTTCCTTCAGTTCTGCTGGAGTCATGCGGTACGGTGCCTTGGAAATTGGATTTGTGCCGGGAATGAGCTCTATCTCAAATTCAATCTCCCTATCTGGTGCTAAGCCTGGTAACTCTTCAGGGAAGACTGCTGGGTAGTCACAAACGACTCAAACCTCTGATAGCTGTTGGTTCTTGTCCTGGCTGGTGTTGACTACATTTGCTAAAAATCCCATGCATCCTGAATCCATTAGCTGCTGTGCTTTCAGTGCTGAGAGAAACTTCCTGGCTTTTCTCTTTGGTTTTCCCATGTACTCAAACTGTACTCCTGCTTCAGGTTGGAATATGACCTTCTGTTTACGGCACTCTATAGAAGCGCCGTATCTGATCAGAAAATCCATTCCAAAGATGACATCGTAGTCAGTCATTTCTAGCACTATCAGATCATCAAAAAGTTCTCTGTCTGCTATAATGACTGGCACTGCTCTGAGCCAGTGCGTAGATGCCATAATGTCTCCTGAGGGTAGTGTTGTCAGAAACTGGCTATTGAGTACCTTTGGAGGTGTTGCTAATTTCTCGGCAAATGCCCTGGATACATAAGAGTGGGTTGCCCCAGTATCGAATAAGACAGTTGCATTATGCTGTAAAATACTGATCTGACCTGTGACAACTGTCGAGGCATTTGCTACGTCCTCTCTAGTCAGTGAAAAAATCCTGGCATTCGGGATAGCTGTGGCGGCTTCTAATCTGCCCTGACTGATCTGTGGACCATCTAAGGCAGCATACATCTGGTGTAGCTGTGCTGGCTGAGCTCCATACTGTATCGGCTGAGGCTGAGAAAGACTGTGCTTGTTCAAGCACTGCTTAGCCATGTGCCCTTCCTGTCCACATTCAAAACAACCTCGCGTACCCTTGCGGCAAACTCCTGGATGATGTTTCCCACAAGTAGCACACTTGGGATGTCTGGAATATTTTCCAGCTGGTCCTCCTTTTGGGTCACTGCTTGCCTTACGTTTCCCCTTCCAGTTGGAGCTATGTCCCTGTTGTTTCTGCTGAGTACCTGAGCCAGCTTGTCCCTTGGGCTCTGTGAAAACCTGCTTCTGCTGGGTGATGTTGTGCTGATAGTGCTCGGTGATCAGAGCACTACTCACTAGCTCCTCTGTGGTTTATGGCCTATGAACGCCACCAGCCACATTCATTGCGATCTCTGGTCTAAGCATCTTCAGCATCAACCGTACTCGTTCCTTCTCTGAGCTGACTAGTTCTGGACACAGACGGGCCAACCTGTTGAATTTCTTCACGGCTTCCTGAACTGATAGGTTGCCCTGACGAAATTCTGTAAACTCGTCATAGTGTCGGTTCATGACTTGCATGTGAAAGAATTCCTCGAAGAATTCTTTCTCGAAGTTGGCCCATGTCATCTGGTTTACTGGCCACTTCGGTTTAATCCGCTCCCACCACATGCGTGCATCTCCTGTTAAGCAGAAGGAGGCACACTTCACTTTTTCGTGCTCTGGTCAGTCTAGAAGCTCCATCGTGCTTTCCAGTGTTTTAAACCATGCCTGAGCATCCCATGGTTCGCTGGTGCCTGAGAAGTTCTCGAGCTTAATTCTCTGCCACTGGATAAGGTAAGCTTCTCTCTTAGCCCCTGCTACTGGGGCTACTGGGACTGGTACTGCAGGCTGAGCTGGTACAACCTCTGTGATTACTGGAGTCGTGAGGTTCGGTACTGGAGTGACTGGGGGAGTAGTCTGCTGGTTAGCCTTTAAGGAGGCTATCTCCTGCTGCTGTTCAGCTAACTGCTGTTGTAGGTCCGGGAGGCACTGAACTACCTGCCTCATGCTGGGGCTCAGCCGCTGATGCTTTCTTAGCTGGACGTCCTCGTACCATTTTCTAAGTAGCAGAGAACACATATATATAACTAGGCTATCATGTTATAGTTAACTACTGGTAACATGTTAAATACTATTACTGTAAACATGAATTAATTAACTACCAACATGAGAGCAAACATGAAAGCACATATAACTGATATGAAAGCTGAAAACAAACTGAGTGAGAGATGTTCTTACTTGGAAGCTGTAGGCACAATGCTGATGTGTGTGTAGGAAGTAAGGAACTTGCTCTGATACCACTCTGTAACGACCCAACTCCTGGGTACTAAGCTGTGAGCCGGAACGCTACATTAACTACTGAAGCTACTGTGTTGTACTATGTGGAAAACTGGGTAAAATAAAATTTCACTAACTGACTCTATTGAACTGACAACTGATACACCCATGCTGTTATAAGGAAGGGTTCAAGACCTTTCCGGTTGGGGTATATGTGCTAAGGAGGATACTTGACCTCCCATCTGAGCTAGAACTCAAAGCTAACCTCCCAGCTAGCGGCTGTTCGATCCACGGATCGATCAAACTTGCCGCGATTCTGTGCCCTGCTGGATCGGTCTGCGAACCGATCCAGCAGAGGCTGGATCGGTCGGAAGACCGATCCAGGTGTGTCTGGATCGGTCTGCAGACCGATCCAGGCACCTGGAGACGCTGGGATGCCTACTGTTCGATGCTGGGTCGATCCAGGGAGATACAGTAGGCTACTGTATCCATCTGGATCGGTCGGCTGACCGATCCAGGAAGAGGAGTAGCACTGGATCGGTCTGCTGACCGATCCAGGTTCTGATAGTCTGAAACGAAATCAGAATTTCTGATTTCCAGCACTGATTCGTGCCAAAAATCACATACACAAGCTCTAGATACATGAAAAACACTCTAGCATGTAAACACTAACGTTCTAAACATGATAAACTAAACAAGACATAGTTTACTAAGCTATAACTACTAGTAACAAGACTAAGTCATAAAACTAGGCATGTTAAGTACTAAAACTGAAATAAAAGCGTATAGATCACAAGGATCTTTATTCCAGACCCCTTGCACACACACATCATCATAGCATCGCCCTCCAGCCTCCGCTAGTCCACTTTTCTTTTACCGGTATCTGCAGTATAAGAAAAGTAGCATCTGTAAGCTAAGAAGCTTAGTAAGAAACCATCTACCTCACAAAAACATGCAACGATGCGATTATGTTTTTAAAACATGCTGTTTGAAAACTGAATTGAGCATGACAACATGGCATGGCATACAAACATGTACTGAACTAATCATGGCATACAAATAAGCTGAGCATAGCATACTGTATCTGAAACTAAGCAGGAATACTGAACTGGTCATGCATATACATCTAACTGGTCATGAACTCAAATCATGAAACTTAACTGAGATGATTAACTGAAACTGAAACTAAGTTAGTGTTTCCATCACTGATTATCTAATTCAAAAAACTATATATAATAATAGATGAAAATACTAAACATGCTGCTAGGGCCCTGGCAACTGTACTTACTGTGCGCGCATCCCTACGAGACCCGGGATTGCAAGTTCCGAATCCAGCAGCGTTACTAGGTTATCTGAACCTAGGGACGACTGTGGGAGTCCAGCCCATGGATATCTGATCCAAGTACAGTGCCATCTGAATAAAAGTAAAATACTGAATACTGTTTTATTTTACTTTGCTGTTCTAGGTTATCTGAACCTAGAGCTAGGTTATCTGAACCTAGGGCTACTGTGGGAGCCCACCCAATGGATATCTGATCCATATAGCTGTAATAACTGATAATAAACTGAATAAAATGTTTCTAATACATTTTACATGCTGTTAGGACGCCTACTGGTGCATCCTTCTGAACTGGGCATTCTACCGAATACTTGGTGTGCACTAAAAGCACACCCTAAAATTGAAAACTGTAGAACTACTGAACTAACGCCAAAACTAACAAGCGAGAGCAATTATACTGCAGGTGAGGGGTTTCTTACCTCAATCGCAAGGTTTTCTTACGATTCTATTCGCTAGAATTCCGGTGGAGATGACCTTCTCGACGATCCGCTCACGTCTTCGCGTTCCTCTCGCGGAGAAGAACCTTTTTCATGTTGGAATCGTCGCCGGAAGGAGTTCCCTTGGCCCTTGGGGCTTGGTGTGCCGTGCGTGAGGAAGAGGAGAAGAAGGGAGAGGCGGCGGTGATGTTGGGTCTCGGCGTGAGGGTTTTGGAGAGGGAGGGTTGCCGAACCAAAACTTAAACCAAACCAACTTAAGTTCTTAATTTATATCAAGTGGATGACTAGGCCCAACTTAAATATAAATATAAATGTTTCCCTTCTCTTTCAGCATGGCCCTGCTGGGTTCAACCGGTTACTAACATTATCCCTAAACCATGGGTCTCGGGTTCGATTCCCGCCTAAGCTATTTTGCGGTTCTATTTATTTTTGCTGCTTCCGCTACTCGAAAAATTATGTAAAAATATCCTAAAAATCTAGAAAAATCATAGGATATTTCTAAAATAAATTCGGGAATTTTTCGGGCTTTACAGCTATAAATACAATCTTGGTCCAGAAGCTTTTCATCAATCAGAACTCCAGCAATTCTTTCAACACTTTTGTACTTCGTTTGTAGTTTAGCTTCTTTTTGTGCGCTTCATCATTGTACAAGGCTTCTCCGCCTGAAGGAGTTTTTAGTACGATTATCTTCCTTGGATTAACAACCTCCCCGGTTGTAACCAAGTCAATCCTGGTGTGCCTTGTCTTTTCTGATTTACTTTCTGTTTAGCTAATTTATGCAAGTGTTAGTTTAAGAGTTCGAGAAAGGTTGTGTTTTTTGTTTTTGCAGGCTATTCAACCCCCCTTCTAGCCGGCCGCAACGGTCCAAAAAGTGGTATCAGAGTCAAGGCACTTCAGGAGGACTAACCGCCAATCGAAGCAAAGATAATGGTCGGACCAAGCATCTACCCGCCGAAGTTCGAAGGGGAATTCGCTAGCTGGAAAAAGCGAATGCAGGTATTCTTTAAAACCGATTTCGATTTAATGTTAATTATGGAATTCGATTTTACAGCATCGGAAGGTAAGGAGAAACACCACTAGACGAAAAAGGAGTAGGCCGACTACGTGGCAAACGACAAAACTGAGTATCATCTACTAACCGTTGTTCCACCACAAGAAGTCAACCGGATCAGCAACTACGACTCTGCGAAGGAATTGTGGGAGAAGTTCCTTGAACTGCACGAAGGAATGTCCGAAGCAAAACTCGCAAAATGGGATCTACTCCACAACCAGCTCACCAGCTTGCAACTTGGGGAAGATGAGACAGTTGCGCATCTGCACTCAAGGATAAAAGAAATCATCACTGATTTTCGAATCTCTGAGAGACGGTAAGTAACCAAGATTCACTAAGGTACGCACTAAATTCATTTCCTAGAAATTCAAAATGGGTCTCACTAGTAGATGCCTTTTATATTTCAAAAGATTTAGAAAAAATTTCATTAGAAGAATTTTTTTCTACATTTGAAGTGCACGAATCAAGATGTGCAGGTACGAAGGAGCCTAAGAATAACGTCACCCTCAAAGCATCGAGAGACGAACTTGAGTCCGATTCTTCTCTCGACGACGAGGAAATGGTAATGATGGTAAGATGGTTTAAGAATCTCTATAAATCTAGGAAATCTTACCATCCGCAGGGGAAAAAGAAAAGGATCATCCGCTACTACCACTGCGATAAAGAAGGGCACGTCAAGGACAACCGCCCCAAGGTAAAGAACAAGGACAAGGATAAAAGTAAAAGTCTATCCAAAAGCGCAAGGTCCTAAAGGCGATGTGGGACGATACGCCGTCCGAATCAGAAGTCGAGGCGTTCTCCGGGCTCGCATTAATGACGAGTCATCAAGATGACAACTGCGAGTCAAGCTCTTCCGAAATGAGAATCGAGAGCATCGATGAAGGGGGAACCACGTCGGAAGATAGCAGCAAGTCAGGGGGAGACACGGACAATGAGATCGACAAGGTAAGTCAGGTACAATCTTTTCCTCCCGATAAGCTTTTTAAATTCGTTAAATTGTTAACAAAAGATTGCTGCAAATTAGAAAAAGAAAATAAAAGTTTAAAAGTAATACTAGCTAAATCTTGCCCTCTAGAAGATTTAGACAAATCAAAATTAGAAAATAAAAAATTAAAATCATAAAATAATAATTTGAAAATGCAAATAGATGATCTAAAAAATCATGCATGTTCAAATAACACATATTTTAGAAAATATAACAATTTAAATTGGTATTTTCGATATCATAAGGGACAAATTAGAAATATTTCAAAGAAAAATGTCCTTAAGAAATTCTTAGTTAATCCAGTAGGCCGGAACCTATATTGGATTCCTAAGTCTTGTTTAACTTGAATTTTTAATCGGATTTAGAGCATTTAGTGAGAAAATTAGACATTAAAATTTCTTATGAGGCTTTCTCTAAGGAAGTGGTTGCTGCTCCAATAACCAAGAAGGCCTAGTACCTCGCCACGACCTGGAAGCCAAAATATTGAAATAAAATATTTAATTAACTTTTTGATAAATCATTAAGATTAAAATTTAATAATACTTTAAAAAGTCTTTTAAACATTTTTAAAGTTTTCAAAATTTTTTTACTTAGAATTTTTTTTTTTTGCATAAAACTCTTTAATAAAAGTTAAAAGTTTTTCTGAAATTTATGCTTAAAATCTTTACTTAGAAAATTTTTTAAAATTTTTGCAAAAATTTCTTAAGTTAGAATTTCTTAAAAAAAAAATTACTTAGAGTTTTTCTTTAGAAAATTTTCTTACCTAAAGTTTTTAGAAATTGTTTAACTTAGAATATTTTTGCTGAAAATATTGCAAATTCTCTAACTAAGAATTTATTTAACTTAGAATTCTTGTTACGAAGTTAGAAATTTCTTTTAACCCTTAGATTTTTTTTTCAGAACCCCATTTTTTATGTGATCAAAGGGGGAGAAGGAAAAGTATAAGTATAGGGGGAGGAAGGCTAACATCTAAATTTTCTATCTTTTTGTACTTAATTGTAAAATTAGTTCATTTATTTTTTTATGTCTATTTTTCCTACCTTAACTTGGGTTGCTCACATCAAAAAGGGGGAGATTGTTAGAACCCCAAGGTTATTTTGGTGTGATCAAAAAGTTAAATTAGGTCCTGTGTGTTTTTAACCTTGTGTCTAAATGTGCAGGAGCTTAGAAGCACAGGCAGTCGAGCGAAAGACACAGATAGCGAGAAGGATGGCACGCGGTGCGTCCGAGGGACGAGGCGCTGCGGAAGAGTACACCGACGGACGAGAAGGAAGCGTGCGGTGGTTCTGAGGGACGAGAAGACGGAGTGGAAGACTGCTCGAGGAGCAAGAAACATAGCTAGCGAGAAGGTCGACACGGGGTGAGACCAAGGGACGAAGACTGCTGATGGGTACACTGCCGGACGAAACGGAAGCACGCCGCGATTCCGAGGGACGAGAAGCCGGAGCGGAAGTTTGCTCGAGAAAACCGGAAGTTGGGTTCGGGTGAGCCCTATTCCGGATGGCAGAGATCACCCAAGCGAGCGGAAGACTCGGTTTGAGGCGAACGGAGCCGGAGCCGGAGCAGAAGGCCCGGGTTGAAAAAAGTCAACGGAGTTGACTTTCCCAACTGGGGCGCCCGGAACTGTCCGGGGCGCCCGGACCCCTCCGGGGCGCACAGAACCCTTCGGGTGCTCGGAGTTGACTTTTTGATCAGATCGCGTCAATCGCGATCTGAACGTTAGGGGATAAAGTTTTATCCTCCCCAGGGCACCCGGAACCCCTTTGGGGCGCCCCGACCAAGGCTATAAATACAACCTTGGTTCAGAAGCTTTTCATCAATCAAAACTCAAGCAATTCTTTCAACCCTTGTGTACTTCGTCTGTAGTTTAGCTTCTTTTTGTGTGCTTCATTGTTATACAAGGCTTCTCCGCCTGAAGGAGTTTTTAGTGCGATCATCTTCCTTGGATTAACAACCTCCCCGGTTGTAACCAAGTCAATCCCGGTGTACCTCGTCTTTTCTGATTTACTTTCTGTTTAGCTAATTTATGCAAGTGTTAATTTAAGAATTCGAGACGGGTTGTGCTCTTTGTTTTTACAGGCTATTCAACCCCCCTTCTAGCCGGCCGCAACGGTCCAACACCTGTAATGCCCAACATCTCCCACTCGTCCAAGTCAATCCATAAGGTTATATGGTTACATAGACCATGTCAGTCACATAGACTACAAGGTGATCATGTCACGAAGACCAGAGAAAAATTAGTCACAAAGACCAAATAAGTCACGTAGACTTTATGAGGATCAAGTCACGAAGACCAGAGCAAAATTAATTTGTCACAGAGACCATATAAGAATATTCATTCCATACATTAGGGAAAATGGTTCGTGCGACAGCAAGAACATTGAGCATTCAACTGTCAAGAAGATTGTCACACCTTACTTAGCTGCTCTATAGAATGAATCAGAGACATAAATATCCATAGAATGAATTAGAGACATAAATGACTTACCTTTACCCCAGATTAAATTATTTACATCATTATGAACATCTCTAATCCCTCATATTGACTATATGTCATGTGCATGTTCAACATCTCCAATCAAACAAATTATTCACAATTACATTTTATGTACTAAAATAAAAATGTAACTGGTACTAGTGAATAAATGTCACAGATGTAAATTAATCTTAATCTTCCTTTTTAGCTAGAATATATTCATTATAATCAGTCACTTTCCTAGTTATGCTCCATAGACCGCATCATCCATAGCCAATAGGAAACATGCTAAAGTAGTAGGCACTGATCAAAACTTCAAGTAGACAGCTAAATAGTCACTTAGGGTAAGATTGAGATTAACTTATAATCTTAAGGATCTCACATAATAGAGAAGCAGGGATCCATTCTCCTACTACCCTTTTTGTCGCCATAGCACATGTGGTATGAATCACATGCTATGATGTTATTCTCTTTACTAAAAAGAGCACATGTTTTTCTCAAATTTAATATCATACAAATTTCGATCTAGATATACCTAATGTCTAATCCTGAATTCGACATATGAATTCTAATCTGACCTTTAAGCAGATTCAGTAAATGGTGGGTGCATTTACTCTAAACAATACACAAATGATCTCATCTTAACACAATTATCAAGACGACCTTAACTTATGGGTATGTCTCTATTCACAGTTATATAAGTTGTCCCATAAGCAACGGTCTTACCTCTATTTGTACTTAACAAATAGAGATGATTGTCCATGTGAGTGGACCAATCTCAATCTGCCAACATGCTTATTGAGACTTTTATTCGAATGTAACAAAGACATATACACTAAATAGATCATGACATTTTTCATTTATCAAAATATCTTTACAATTAGTTACATTCTTCGAAGTCCCAAAGACTTCACATGTCCATGAAATGACTCTTTAGTCAATGGCTTAGTAAAAGGATCAACAAGCATATTTCATGTAGGGATGTACTCAAGAATCACCTTTTTCTTGTCAACAATATCCCTTACAAAATTATACTTAATTTCTATATGCTTGCCTTTGCTGTGATATTTAGGATCCTTGGAAAAAGCTATTGCAGTTTGACTATCACAGTACACTATAACAGGACTCCCACTGTCATCAACAATCTTCAAATGCTTTAGGAACCTTCTTAGCCAGACAACCTCTTGCACAGTCGTTGCACAAGCCACATACTCAGCTTCTATTGCCGACAAGGCTACACAAGCCTGCTTCTTGCGGTTCCATGAGATGGTGCCACCATTCAGCAAGAAGGTATAGCCAGATGTGGATTTTCTGTTATCAAGGTCCCCTGCCCAATCTGCATCTGTGTAGTCACTTAGGCTTATATTTAATCCTTGGAAGTAGAGGCAATAATCCGTTGTTCCTTTGAGATATCTGAATATCCTCTTCACGGCTTTCTAGTATCTCGATTCTAGGTTTGACTGGAAACGACTAACTAAGCCAACAACATAGCTTATATTAGGACGAGTACACAACATAGTGTACATCAAGCTACCAATGACACTGACATATGGTTTCTTCTTCATTTTAGCTATTTCCTTAGGAGTCTTGGGATACATACTTTTGCTCAAAACAGTACCTTTCGCTATAGGTATGTGTTCAATGTTGCAATCTGACATATTGAAGTGTTGTAGCATCTTAGTGATATAAGCTTCTTGAGACAAACCCAAGAGCCTTTTTGATCGGTCTCTAACGATCTTCACTCCTAAGTTGTACTCTGCTTCTCCCATATCTATTATGTCAAATTGCGATGAAAGCCAACTTTTGACTTCTATCACACACTTTATGTCACTTCCAGCTATTAGCATATCATCAACATATAATGATAAAATGAAAAACTTTCCTTTTTTCCTTTCTTAGATAAATACAATGATCCTCATTGACCATTTTGAAACCATAAGACAATATTACTTCATTAAATCTTATGTTCCATTGTCTTGATGCTTGCTTTAGCCCATATATAGACTTCCTGATCTACATACTCTTTTCTCTTGGCCTTCAGCAACATAACCTTCTGGTTGTACCATATATATTTCTTTGTCAAGATTACCATTAAGGAAAGTCATTTTTACATCCATCTGATGTAATTCCATGTCAAATTGTGCTACTATAGCTAGGATGACACGTATTGACACAAACTTCACAACTGGGGAGAATGTCTCTTCAAAGTCAATACCCTCCATTTAGGTATATTCTTTTGCAACTAATCGAGCTTTGTATTGATTAATCGATCCATCTGCTTTCCTCTTTACTTTGAGAATCCACTTATTCCCAATAGCCCTTCAGCCCGGAGGAAGATCGACTAAATCCCAAACTTGATTCTTTCTCATTGACTCCATTTCTTCATCCATTGCAATTTTCCATTCTTTTCTAATTGAGCATCTCAAAGCTTCCTCAACTGTTCGAGGTTCCTCATCATCAACTGGGAGAATCATCAATGCCTCATTCTCAATGTCAAACCTTCTCCGAGGAATAACTGACGACTACTTCTTCGAAGGTTAGACTGTTAAGAAACTGACTCATTCAGTGGCAAATTACTCCCACTAGGTTGACTAGATTCAAGCATCTCCTGATTTATTGATAAAGGAATACTATCCTCCTCCTCTATCTCATATAGAGGAATTGTCTTATCAACTTTACCTCATGTTGGGAACTCAGTTTCTAGAAAAGTAGCATCTCTTGACTCTATTTCAGAGATGGTTCTATCTTGTCGCTCACCAATAAAAACATAACTCTTAAAAGTCTCAGAGTACCTTATAAAGATACACTTCTTACCTTTGGGTCCTAATTTTCTATGTTCGTGAGTCTTATCATGAATGTAGGCAGCTGACCCCCAAGGTATCAGATTACTTAAATCCGGCTTTCTGCTTGTCCAACGTTCATATGGGGTAGATGGAACTGACTTTGAAGGCACTTTGTTAAGTATATAGGCCACAACTAATAATGCATCTCCCCAATAAGAGATTGGAAAATTATCCTACGCCATCATAGACCTAACCATTTCAAGAAGAGTCCTATTTCTTCTTTTAGCAACCCCATTTTGCTATGGAATTCCAGGGATAGTAAGCTGTCTAATAATCCCTTTCTCATTACATATTGTCTTGAACTGATTAGACAAATATTCACCTCCATGGTCAGTGTGCAAGGTTTTAACCTTACGTTCCAATTGATTCTCAACTTCATTCAAGTAACGAATAAAGCAATCTAATGCTTCAGATTTGTGAGAAATCAAATACACATGACTAAAACGTGTGAAGTCATCAATAAATGTAATGAAATAATAACTCCCATTTCTAACCTTCATATTCATTGGACCACAAATATCTGAATGAATTAATTGCAATGGCGACTCAACCCTAATAGTCTTACCAAATGATTTTCTAGTCGTCTTTCCAGTAAGACAATGCTCACATATAGACAAGTTAATCTTAGCATGAGTGCTCAAAAGGCTCTCCTTAGCTAATCTATTCATATGCTCTTGTCCTATATGTCCTAACCTAGCATGCCAAATTTCATAATTAACATCAGCATTACTAGTAAGAGCAATGTTTGGAAAACAACCATCATTATTATTTGGTTCTACATTAAGAACTATAAAACCATTTGTTATATAACCATGCCCAATTAACACAAAGTTAATTCGAAGTTCCACACAATGGCTATAAAATTTACATTATAACCTAAATCAAGAAGACAAATGACAGAAACTAGATTTCGTCGAATCTCAGGAGCATACAAGACATCATGTAGAAACAAGGTGCGTCCACCACTAGGTTGATCTTGCACGTGCCAATTCCTTTGACTTCAATTCTTGCATTGTTTCCTACATATATCCTCTTGTTGCCAGCTAGTACCCGACGGTACTCCACATATGCAGCTTGATCACGTGCTACGTGGTTCATTGCTCCTGAATCCATAATCCACAAAGGATATGCATAAGCTAACAACACTGTACTTGCAACATATTGCTCGTGGAAAGAAGATAACAATGGATCTACCTTTTTAGGCTCAATACAATCCTGAGTAAAATGTCCCTTCTTGCCACAGTTGAAGTAAGTCAACTTGCTCATAGGTCTCTGTCCATATCTCTTTACTTTCTTCTTGATTTGGTTTTTAACAGCAACAACACTGCCTCCTTTCCTTTTCCCTTTCCTTTCTTAAACCATCTTTTCTTATTCTTGGAACTAGAACCTTCAGCTACAAAAGCTTGACCAGAAATCCTTGCGGATTCAATCCTCTCCGCCTCAAGTTCAACATGGCGTGAGACATTGGTGAAAGTCTTGATACTCTCATTATGGGTCAGATTCTTTTTCATCGTTTCCCAAGAATCAGGAACGGAACGGATAACTACTTGAACCTATTGTTCATTGGTCAACGCATGACCAGCAGTCTTCTCCTTGAGATGTTGGGTCATGGTAACATTCGAGCATTTTTTATAGCTATCAAACTTAATGGTTAGGTGACAGAGCTTACTGAGACTAACTCCACTGTACTTTTCTCTAAGGGCTACCCAGACAGCATGAGCCGATGATAATGGCTCTTACTCAAATACCAAGACATCCACCATTGAACTAATCAATATACCCTTAGCAATGGATTCCTTCCTTTTCCATGTTTTATAGGCATCAAGGTCACGTCTGTGCTGTGTTGTAAAACCATCAGCTGGTTCTTCCATGATTTGATTTACAGCCTCTAGAACTGCTTGTTCCTCAAGAACGTATTGTATCTTGAGGTGCCAGGTTTTGTAGTTATCCCCATATAATTTCTCACCCTTATTGAGTTCAGCTATGATGTTTTTAGTTACCATGATCTACATAAATAAACATATTATTTATTATTTCAGTGTAATTCATATATGTGCAATTAATTATTGACTCAGTGTAAATTAGAATTAGTTTACAAAATCAAGTGATAACATTGTTTCTACTCATCATTTGTATGTTCTAATCTAATCAACATTGATCAATCATATTACACATATTCCATCTAATGAATGAATCATTATTAAAATGAGCTAATCATTTTTCATATGAACTAATCATATCATGAAATGAACTAATCATTTCCAAGTTTGTTAACATATAACATAACTTTTCATTATATAATTCTGTTCGTACATAATGACAGAAATTATTACATGACTCAAAACTAGATGAGCTAACACTGTTCGTACATAACGAGTAAACAGAACACTAGTAACATAGATAAGCTAGCACTACTCCCACTAGGATAAATGCTAGAGCAATGGGTAATTGCATCCCATTTATTCCGGATTCTATGATGGGTGGTTCAGCCTCAGATGTATCCATCAGATCCATTTCTAGATCTTCTACACACTCTTGAGGATCCTCCTCTGATTCTTCAGGATCCATCTCTAGATCCTCCTCGAGATCCATCTCTGGATCCTCCTCAAATCTTCAGGATCCATTTATGGATTCTCTTTAAATTCTTCGAGGTTCATCTCCGGATCATCCACAAATTCTGTGGGATTTGGATCCTCCTCTAAATCTTTAGAATCCATTTCTGGATCCTCCTCAAATTCTTCAAGATCCATTTCTTCGGGATCTGGATCCTCTTCAGATTCTTTAGGACTCCATTCTAAATAAAGTAACTCCCTACACATCTATGAATATGAGATGTGCCCATCAGAATCATCCCAAAGTTGGAATGTTATCTGCCTTAGATGTTCCGATAATAAATAAACCAAAGACCATCTTCTTTCTTTTTTTCTGGACTAGATACCCTTCTTGCTCGAGATTCCAGAACAACTAATCGATCTGACCAATAAGCCTACCGACTCTGTGATCCTAGTCATATTCCAGCTTCTTAATCTCCTCCCATAGCTCATGTTGTCGTTCATAGTGACCAGTCATCGTGTATATCGTTCTTTGTATCTGGAATTAAAAATCATGATGTCATTACAAAACCAATAGACCAGTAACAAAAATCGGTCAAATTCAATTCCCACATATAGAATAAAATATACAAAATACACAAGAAATTAAGAAAAATAACTTTCCTTATTTTAGGGAGTCTCATGTGACTGACACATTGGATCAATCGATCAGGAATCCAGTTCTTAAGCTTAGTCTATCATCCTCATTAGAACTAGTCTAATTGGATAAGGATTTCTGACCTACATTCTGTTATTGTTTAAGCCCATTTGGGTCAATCTCAGACTTATTGATCAAACTTATGTCCGTTTGATTCACCCAATTGTCTATTGGATTAAGTCTGTGTTGGTTAATCCTAGGAAAAATGTGTCGGTTCCACTGTACAAAAATTTTGTACAAATGTCGAACCTTTCCTTAAATAACCTATTGTATTTTTTAGAAGTTAAATTAAGAATCGCAGATGGAACTTAACATCATTGATTCCAACTTATCTGTTCTTAATGGTTTAGATTTGAATCACAAGCGGAACCTAACACTATTGATTCAAACCCACCTATGTTATTAATTCCATTAAATATTAATTTCCAAAATTGGCTTCCAGGATTGCATGGCGAGGCACATGGCCTTCTTGGATATGGGAGCAACCACCACCGCCTAGACAAAGCCTTTTAAGGAAAGTTAATATTTAATTTCCTTAAATAACTCTAGGTTTAACTAAAAAGAACAATCGAATCACAAATTCGAAAAAGAAAAGAAAAGAAACACAAATTTGAAATAAATCTGAAAACTCTAGAATCATATACCTCTTGTGTTTGATATTTCCAAAAATAACTATACAAAGAAAACTAGTATGATGCGGAAAATAATTACTAGTTACAACTTTCTTTGTAAGCAAATAACCTCTTGATCTTCTACTGTATTCCTCTTCTTATCCCGGACGTTGTGTGGGCAACGATCTACCGTGATGAGAATCCACCTAAGCCACCTTCTTCTCCAAGCAAGATTCGGCCACCATAATTCTCCAAGAGAAGTAGAGGTCCGACCACCACCACCAAGCTCCAAGGGATGTTAGAAACAAAAACTCCTTTCTCTCCTTCTCCTATCTAGAACCGGCCACCATGGATTTCTCTTGTGTTGATGCCACCGGCCATAAATGAGGAAGAGAAGAGAAGAAGAAGAGACCCTAGGGCTGGCCACACCAAGGAGGAAAAGAGAGGAGGAAAAAGAATAGAGTCGTTAGCCATGAAGGCACCTCTACCTCCTCTTTTATAATCCTTGGCATTGACAAATAAGGAAATTTAAATAATAATTTCCTTAATTCCTTTGCCATGAAAAAGAAAAATTATTTTAATTAAAAACAATTTTATTTTCTCAATAATAATGGTTGACCACCTTTTCTCCCAATCAAGGAAATTTTAATTCACACAAGAATTAAAACTTCCTGATTTACTTCCAGAAATGTATAAAAAAATTTCTCCAATAATTTTCCCTTCATGGTGGATTATAAAAAAGGAAATTTTATAAATTAAAATCTTTCTTTTAAACATGTGGATAATTTCCAAAAAGAAAATTTATCTTTAAAAATAAAATCTTCTTTCAATCTACAAATAAGGAAAGATATCAAATCTTTTCTTAATCTTTTGTAGAAACTTATAAAAGAGATATTTAATTTTTAAACTCTCTTTTAAATCATGAACATGGTTAAAAAAGAAAAGTTTTCTTAAAATTAAAATCTACCTTTCAATCTACAAATAAAGAAAGATATCAAATCTTTTCTTAATCTTTTGTAGAAACTTATAAAAGAGATATTTAATTTTTAAACTCTCTTTTAAAACCATGATATCCACATAAGAAATAATTTTAATAAAAAAACCCTTTTTATTTTCTAGTGGCTGGCCACCTAAGCTTGGGACCCAAGCTTTGGCCGACCACCTAAAATTGGCTCCACTATTAGCTTTGGCCGACCACCTAAAATTGGCTCCACTATTAGCTTTGGCCGACCCTAGCTTGGGCTCCAAGCTAGCTTGACCGGTCACCTTAAAGTGGGTAGAAAGGTGGGTATAGGTGGGTATAATTCTCTATATACAAGAGGCTATGATAGGGACCGAGAGGAGGAATTGGTTTTGGTCTCCTGATGAAATTAAGCTTCCCGTGTTCGCCCCGAACACACAACTTAACTTCATCAATAATAATTCATACCACTAAAGAATTATTATTGAACTACCGCACCAATCCCAAATTACATTTTGGGCTCCTTCTTATTTTGAGTGTGCTAGTCTCCCTGTGTTTAAGATGTCAAATGTCCACTAATTAATTGAGTTACTGACAACTCACTTTAATTAATATCTTAGTCCAAGAGTAGTACCACTCAACCTTATCGTCATGTCGGACTAAGTCCACCTGTAGAGTTATTAACATGACAATCCTTATGAGCTCCTCTTGGGGTCATTATCAACCTAGATCACTGGGACACAGTTTCCTTCTATAATCAACAACACACAGTATAAGTGATATCATTTCCCAACTTATCGGGCTTATTGATTTATCGAACTAAATTTCAACCATTGATAAATTAAAGAAATAAATATCAAATATATGTGCTTGTTATTATATTAGGATTAAGAGCACACACTTCCATAATAACTGAGGTCTTTGTTCCTTTATAAAGTCAGTATAAAAAGAAACGACCTCTAATAGTCCTACTCAATACACTTCTAAGTGTACTAATGTAATTATATAGTTAAGATAAACTAATACATAATTACACTACGACCTTCCAATGGTTTGTTTCTTTCCATCTTGGTCGTGAGCTATTGTTTATAATTTATAAGGTGTTGATAATATGATCCTCTGTGTGTAACACCACACACCATGTTATCAACAATATAAATTAATTGAACAACTACATTTATCATAAATGTAGACATTTGACCAATGTGATTTTTATTTCTAAATAAATATTTATACAAAAGCTAGGCTTTTAGTATACACTCTAATAATCTCCCACTTATACTAAAAGACTAAACTGTCATTTCTGCTGTCATACATCTGATTCCCAACCCTTCAACATGCCTATCAAAAGCTTTTGCCTTAAGGGCCTTAGTGAAAGGATCTTCTAGGTTATCACTTGATGCAATCTAAGCGGCAACAACTTCTCCTCGTTATACGATTTCTCGTTTTGGGTAGTACTTGCGCTCTATTGTGTTTACTTGCCTTATGGACTTATGGTTTCTTCGAGTTTGCTACTGCACTAAATTATTTTGGGCAAACCAGAAATCATATCTAAGTCTATCTTGAAGTATCTGAGCCATACCACTTTTATGGCTACCTCAGAGGCTGCCATATACTTAGCTTCTATGGTGGAGTCCGAAAAAATACCTATGCTTATCACTCTTCCATAGTTATGACTTCACCTCCTAAAGTAAACACAAAACCCTGAGGTCAACTTACTAGTGTCCCTATCCGATTGGATGTCAAAATCCATGCAACCCACAGGGAACAAATTATCTGCCTTGTAAGCTAGCATATAATCTCTAGTGTCTCTAAGGTACTTCAATATATGCTTTACCGCAGATCAATGTCCTTGTCCAGGGTTACTTTGATATCTACTAATCATGCTCACGGAAAAACAGATATCCATATCTTGTACACAGCATTGCATACATTAGGCTTCCCACACCCGAAGCATAAGGAACTACCTTCATGTCCTCTATCTCCTTTGATGTCTTCGGAGACATCTCTTTAGATAAAGCTACTCTGTGCCTAAAAGGTAAGAAAGCTTTCTTGGAGTTTTCCATGCTTAAATGAGCAAGAACTGTATCGATATATGAAGCTTGAGATAAGCATAATATTCTTTTCTTGCGATCCTTGATCGCGAGAATATGTGCGCATTCTCCCAACTCCTTCATATCAAATTACTTGGACAACCGTACCCTTACTTCTGACAACACTTTGATATTGTTTCCAACTACCAAAAATGTCATCTACGTATAGTACAAGAAATACCACCACGTTTCCATCACACTTTTTGTATACACAAGACTTATCCGGTTACTAAATAAATCCATAGGTCTGGATTACTTTATTAAACTGGATGTTCCAAGACCTTGAAGCTTTGCTTCAGTCCATAGACTGATTGAGCTTGCACACAAGATGCTCTTTGCCCTTTGCAATGAACCCTTCTGGTTGCTTTATATGGATGTTTTCTTCAAGACTTCCATTAAGGAAAGTTGTCTTGACATCCACTTTCCAAATAGATAAAAGAATTCAGATAGACTTAAGCATGACTACCGGTGAAAAAATTTCCTTTTTCAACAAGCCTTGCTTTGAAAGTTTCTACCTTCCCATCTATTCATCTTTTCCTATTGTAGACCTTTTTACACCTTATGGCTTTTACACCATCTGGTGGTTCTACAAGCTTCCAGAATATATATTCCAATTCTGTATTCATTGCTCTTTGCCAAGATGCTGCATCTTTATCTTGGAGTGCTTCATCATGTGTCCGGGATCAGGCTCATGTTCATTTTGGGATCAAGTCCAAAGACTCTCCCAAAACATGAATCTTTTAGGTTGTTTGACAACCCTCCCACTACGATGAGGTACTGTCTATAATTGTGTATCAATTATGATACGTGTTGCAGTTTCTTGTGATATTTCATCTTGTACAGTTGGTACTAGATTAGATGTGTCCTTTATTATTTTCTTAAGAACAAATTTACTTATGGACTTGTAGTTCATTATATAGTCCTCTTCTAAAATCGGTCATTGATGCTAACAATGACCTTCTGATTTTTAAGACTATAAACCTACTTTCATTTATCTAGGATAACCCACAAACAAGTGAACTCCTGTCCAACTGATCATTGTCTCTCTTTAACATATGTGCTGGACTACCCGAATCCGAATATGCTTCAAAATAGGCTTACACCTATTCAGCAATTCTATATGAGTAGAGAGTTCTGATTTGGAAGGTACTATGTTCACTTTCGTTTTCAAAGTATATCCTTAAAATGAATTTGGTAATTTTCTGAATAACTCATCATTAATCTACTCATTTCCATAAGCGTCCTATACCTTCTTTTTTCTACACCATTTTGTTGGGGTGTACCAGGTTGAGTTAATTGGGATTGAGTCCCGTCTTCTGATAAGTGACTCCTAAGCTCTCCTAAGAGGTTCTTGCCACTATGATCTAATCGTAGTGTCTTGATACTTTTACCTTGACGTTACTCCACATCAGCCTAGTACTCTTTGAACTAATTAAAGCACTTAGATTTGCGGTGTGTCAAGTAAATGTATCCTTATCTCAAATAGTAATCTATAAAAGAGACGAAATATTTGAAACAACCTCTTGCCTAGATAGTCAAAGGTTTACACAAATCAGAATGAAACAATTTCAACATATCTTTGGCTCTAAACCCCTTAGACTTAAAAGCTTCTTGGTTATTTTAACTCCCAAGTAAGACTCATAGGTTGGAAAGTTTTCCACTACCAATGAATCCAAAAGTTCATCGACTACCAATGAATCTTACTCAAGTTAATATAATCTAGCCTTAGATGCTAAAGATATGATTGGTTCAGTTCCGAAGGTTGCTTTCTCTTATTAAAGTTAGAAGATGTGTCATTAATTTCCATTTATTGTATTGTGGGAGTTATTGAATTTATAAATTGCCAACCAACGTACCAGAACAGATATCTTTCCTATTTTCTCGATAACAACTTTGTTATCAAAATAGACACAATATCTATTCTTTAATAGTTTAGAAACTGAAATCAAGTTCTTTCTAAACTTAGTACGTAAAGATAATTTCTAATAATCCATATTTTATTCCTATTAGAGAATAAACCTCTCCCACTGTAACAGCTGCTACTTTTGCAGCAATGCCCATGTAATCGGTGGTTTTCCCTTCATATAGTTGTCGGATTTCCTGGAATCCTTACAATGAATTACAGACATAATCAGTGGCTCCCGTATCTACACACCAGGTACCGGTAGATAACACCACTAATCATGTATTAACTAATGAATGAAATACACCTATTTTGTTCTTAGTTCTAAGAGGACAGTCTATCTAAATGTCCAAGTCCTATTTTCAATCATTACAATTGAGACTACTAAGCCTATTCTATAGTATAACAACTAGGGGATTGACAAACATTTTAAATCCTAAGAATCACAAAAATATTTGGTCAAGACCAACACCTTAAAATCCTCATGAATTTTGTATGACACGATAGTGTGGACGTATACAAAATAAAAAAGGAGATTTTATCCATTAATTTTATTATTTCGTCATCCTAATTTTATGACAAATAAAATTAATAGTTGGTCTATCAAATATTTGGTCAAAAACTTTGAATTTGAAATAATATTGATTCCTCAAAATAATATCATTTAAATTCACCAACACCTCAAACACCATGAATTTTGCATGCCACGATAGTGTGGACGTATACAAATTCAAACATTTGTTAGAGGAGGATTTTACTCATTAATTATCTTGTCAATAAGTCTTTATGACAAATAAAATTATCTCAAACACCGTGAATTTGTATGCCACGATAGTGTGGACGTATACAAAAACTCGACATTTGTAAGAGGGGGGTTTTAATTTTATTATCTTGTCAACTTGTCTTTTTGACAAATTAATAGTTGGTTTTCTTCGGTCACACAAATAATAGCAGTGACTCCGATGGGAGGATACTATTAGATGTGCCTAAGTGTATACAATTACTTGACACTAAGTCCATTAATAAGATTGTCCCCCTTCCGATGGGGAAGATCACACGCTCTTAATTAATTTCCTATAGTCATCTAAAATGGAAGTTTGATCTAGTGATCCGTAAACAAACTCATCCGATATGGAGGAAGGCACTCAGAGCTAACGCGCAAGTTTGTTTGCATCACTTACAAACCAGTAATGGAGATCGTGGAATTTATTAAAATAAATCTCTCTCCCACTTAGTTATTTAAAGTGAGGAATTTTAAACTATCCTAGCATACATCACAATCATACACACACATCACAGTAAATAAAAGTAATAAATATGGAAATTATTTTTTTCAACTATTATGGCCTTTTTTGTCACTGTTCTCTGCATGATCCAACCCTAGCTGCTGCCTTCTTTAGCCACCACCACTGGGTCGAGTCGTCGCATCTATCTTGCTTGTTATTCCGGTGCGCCTCTGGTGCTCCAAAAGTACCACGCCTCGTAAGCATCTGATCCGCGACAAAAATAGAATTTTACATATATCGATCCTATATTCCACGAAGGAATGTACATGTAATCTAGATCGAAAATAAAATTCTAAAATCCTAAGGCTAATGTAGCTCCTGCTGTATTAGTTACATACAATCATGCATACATAAAAATAATGCCCTTGACATGTCCAAGGCTCCAATCACACACAACATCTATAAGCCATAATATTTGGAGCCTACAACCACAAAGTTAGCACATCCTACTATTATCCTGCCTAAATTATGTATGACATGTGCATAACCTAATTTGAAAACCAAACACATATAGGCAAACCCTAGCTCTGATTCCAATTGTTGGTTAATCCTAGGAAAAGCGTACTGGTTCCACTGTACAAAAATTTTGTACAAGTGTCGAACCTTTCCTTAAATAACCTATTGTGTTCTTTAGAAGTTAAATTAAGAATCGCAGATGGAACTTAACATCATTAATTCCAAATTTAACTTATCTATTCTTAATGGTTTAGATTTGAATCGCAAGCGAAACTTAACACTGTTGATTCAAATCCACCTATGTTATTAATTCCATTAAATATTAATTTCCAAAATTGGCTTCCAGGATTGCATGGCAAGGCACATGGCCTTCTTGGATATGGGAGCAACCACCACCGCCTAGACAAAACCTTTTAAGGAAAGCTAATATTTAATTTCCTTAAATAACTCTAGATTTAACTAAAAAGAAGAATCGAATCACAAATTCGAAAAATAAAAGAAAAGAAACACAACTTCGAAATAAATCTGAAAACTCTAGAATCATATACCTCTTGTGTTTGATATTTCCAAAAATAACTATACAAAGAAAACTAGTATGATGCGGAAAATAATTACTAGTTATACCTTTCTTTGTAAGCAAATAACCTCTTAATCTTCTACCGTATTCCTCTTCTTATCCCGGACGTTGTGTGGGCAACGATCTACCGTGATGAGAATCCACCTAAGCCACCTTCTTCTCCAAGCATGATTCAGCCACCATAATTCTCCAAGAGAAGTAGAGGTCCGGCCACCACCACCAAGCTCCAAGGGATGCTAGAAACAAAAACTCCTTTCTCTCCTTCTCCTATCTAGAACCGGCCACCATGGATTTCTCTTGTGTTGATGCCGCCGGCCACAAATGAGGAAGAGAAGAGAAGAAGAAGAGACCCTAGGGCCGGCCACACCAAGGAGGAAAAGAGAGGAGGAAAAAGAATAGAGTCGTTAACCATGAAGGCACCTCTACCCCCCTCTTTTATAATCCTTGGCATTGACAAATAAGGAAATTTAAATAATAACTTAATTCATTTGCCATGAAAAAGAAAAATTATTTTAATTAAAAATAATTTTCTTTTCTCAATAATAATGGTCGGCCACCTTTTCTCCCAATCAAGGAAATTTTAATTCACACAAGAATTAAAACTTCCTAATTTGCTTCTAAAAATTTATAAAAAAAATTCTCCAATAATTTTCCCTTCATGGTGGAATATAAAAAAGGAAATTTTATAAATTAAAATCTTTCTTTTAAACATGTGGATAATTTCCAAAAAGAAAATTTATCTTTAAAAATAAAATCTTCTTTCAATCTACAAATAAGGAAAGATATCAAATCTTTTCTTAATCTTTTGTAGAAGCTTATAAAAGAGATATTTAATTTTTAAACTCTCTTTTAAATCATGAACATGGTTAAAAAAGGAAAAATTTCTTTAAATTAAAATCCACCTTTCAATCTACAAATAAGGAAAGATATCAAATCTTTTCTTAATCTTTTGTAGAAACTTATAAAAGAGATATTTAATTTTTAAACTCTCTTTTAAAACCATGATATCCACATAAGAAATAATTTTAATAAAAATCTCTTTTTATTTTCTAGTGGTCGGCCACCTAAGCTTGGGACCAAAGCTTTGGCCGGCCACCTAAAATTGGCTCCACTATTAGCTTTAGCCGACCCTAGCTTGGGCTCCAAGCTAGCTTGACCGACCACCTTAAAGTGGGTAGAAAGGTAGGTATAGGTGGGTATAATTATCTATATACGAGAGGCTATGATAGGGACCGAGAGGAGGAATTGGTTTTGGTCTCCTGATGAAATTAAGCTTCCCGTGTTCGCCCCGAACACACAACTTAACTTCATCAATAATAATTCATACCACTAAAGAATTATTATTGAACTACCGCACGAATCCCAAATTACATTTTGGGCTCCTTCTTATTATGAGTGTGCTAGTCTCCCTATGTATAAGATGTCGAATGCCCACTAATTAATTGAGTTACTGACAACTCACTTTAATTAATATCTTTGTCTAAGAGTAGTATCACTCAACCTTATCGTCATGTCGAACTAAGTCTACCTGCAGGGTTTAACATGACAATCCTTATGAGCTCCTCTTGGGGTCATTATCAACCTAGATCACTAGGACACAGTTTCCTTCTATAATCAACAACACACACTATAGGTGATATCATTTCCCAACTTATCGGGCTTATTGATTTATCGAACTAAATCTCACCTATTGATAAATTAAAGAAATAAATATCAAATATATGTGCTTATTATTATATTAGGATTAAGAGTACACACTTCCATAATAACTGAGGTCTTTGTTCCTTTATAAAGTCAGTATAAAAAGAAACGACATCTAATGATCCTACTCAATACACTTCTAAGTGTACTAGTGTAATTATATAGTTAAGATAAACTAATACATAATTACACTACAACCTTCCAATGGTTTATTTCTTTCCATCTTGGTCGTGAGCTACTGTTTATAATTTATAAGGTGCTGATAATATGATCCTTTGTGTGTGACACCACACACCATGTTATCTACAATATAAATTAATTGAACAACTAAATTTATAATAAATGTAGACATTTGACCAATGTGATTTTTATTTCTAAATAAATGTTTATATAAAAGCTAGACTTTTAGTATATACTTTAACAGTCTGACTCATTAGAACAAATCTAATCTTTTATGATCAAATCTAACACAACAGAACTAATCTGGTCACATTTGATCAGCCCAACTTTTGTAATCAAGATTATCCCAATTAATTCAACAATAAATTGAACTGGTTAAACCAACAAGTAATTTGAACCAGCTTTATGTATCATTATATCAAACTGGTCTGTTCAAATAAACTAATAATTTAAAATAGACTTGGGTTTGATTGGACAAGTTGATCTGGTTCAATTTTCAGTAAATTGAACCATAAATTAATTAATTTTTATTAATTAATCTACTGATAAGTTGATCTGGTTCATTGCATCTGTGGAAGTCGTGGGTGTGTTGTAGGTGGGGAGGAGCACCTTTTTAATTCAACCTTTTTAATTTGATACAAGTTTTTGTTAAATATTTTTTTCCATTATATATTGAAATATGTTGATAGAATATAATTTGGTGGTTCTATTGAAGGTTGGAGCACATGTCTTTTGTCGCTTGAAGCAAATGCCTTTTGTCGTTTGGAGCACATGTCTTTTGTTGTTTGGAGCACATGCCTTTTGATGTTTTTTTGGTGGAGAAAACTTGTTATTGAAGGTTGTATATATTTTGGAGATTGAAGAAAATATTGTGTTTGTGTTATAGTGTGGAGTTAAATGTTATATGTTATGAATATTTTGAAATGAAATACAAATTGTATGTGTTGATTGTAATCGAATTTATATTTATGTGTTATGGAAATAAATTAAGTTTGTGAAATGAAATATGAATATTATCAATTGATTTAAATTGAGCATTTGATTTGGAATTCTACAGGTACAATAAAAAATAGGATTTTTTTTTGTAAAATTGGTAATTCAATAATAGCGGCGGTTTTAACCGTTCCTATAACTAGACCTCTAGAACCAGTTATAACCGCTTCTAAAGGGCAGTTTTCTAGATTGGAAAATTTTATAGAGGTGGTCATTAACCACTTCTATAGGTATGCATTAGGATCGGTCATTAACCGCTTCTATAGGTATCCATCAAGATCGGTCATTCACTGCTTCTATAGGTATGCATCAGGATCGGGCATTAACCGCTTCTATAGGTACTCATTAGAATCGACTCTTAGTCATGGCCACCGACCAGCTTTACCGCATCTGTTGGCTTTAGCGTCGCCAACATCCGCAACGATTTTGAACTGATGCGATAGATTTAGCAGCGGGTGAAAACCGTTGCTATAGGTGTCTTAAAACCGCTTCTAAAGGTTTATTTTTTTGTAGTGAAGGCGCCTCCAGCGTGGCAATTTCTATCCGTGCGAAGATAAAGTTTATCTTCGCAAACGGTTACTTAGAAGGTGCCTTCATACTGTTCAACGAAGGCGCCTTCTAGCCATAGAAGGCACCTTCACATTGTTCATCGAAGGTGTCTTCCAGCTATGGAAGGCACTTCCACATGGTAATTCAGCTCAACACTGATCTCTTGGCAAGGCTCTTCGCGTAGGTGATTCTCCGACCATCCGAAATTTGAGCTCATCCAAACTTAACTTTGACCTTCTCCTTGTGTAGACTTCCTCCCCGACTTCTCGTCCCTCGGACGTCGCGCAAGTCTTTTTTGTCCACTAATGTACTCTTCCACAGCACCTCGTCCTTCAGATGCACCGAGCCCATCGACTCTCTTCTCATGCCATCCTTCTAGCTAGCTGCATCTTCTGCTTGACTTCTTGTGTAACGCCCGCCCTCCCTGCTAACCCTAAGGGACGGGGCTACGATACTCTATGTACAAATTTTTCTTTTTAAAACAGCGAAAGACTTAAAATAATTCTCTTAGTTTAATAAAAACTTTTCTTTTGTTTTCCCTTTCATCAAATCCAAACTACACTATCATGGCCTCAATAACATAATATCAAAATTAGTAGAAACATAACATCAAGTCACATATACGGTACTACAATTCATGATACCAAAGCATAGTTCTTTAAAAGTTTTTAAAGCAGGTTCTTATTTGATTGCCTAGCCACTGCCACACACATCTCCTTGCCTCTCCTGCTGCTCCTCTAGCTCATCCAGCTTTCTCCTTTATCTGTGGTACAAGGACAGTAAGCTGTGAGCACTCATGGCTTAGTAAGTTCCTTTCCTACTCACTAAAACCGAAAATCATGGTATAATCAAAGAATGTCTCAACATGGCATCATTTCAACTAGTCATGACATAATGTAACATACTCTTTTAAGCATATCATGCAACATGAAGAAATCATAACTAGTCATGGCATATCATAGCGTAAAGCATAGCATGAAGCATAACATAATCGTATCTAATCATGGCATATCGTCATAAGGAGTCATGGCATATCATACACATGTACATATCATGGAACATAACATAATCATATCTAACCATGGCATATCATAAATCATCATAAGGTATATGCAATATGATTTTGAAAAGAATGTATCCGAAAACATGTGTATGTCTCATGATCTTTAAAACCATTTCTTCTTACATATATATACTTGAACATAATCTCAACTTAAAGGGGATCCCGGCTATGTACCACTTACATATTGCGCGCAACCTATGTAGGTCCAAGGTAGCAAGTCTTGAACCCTACAAGGCAAACATACTAGGCCCGAGTCTTACTCCATCGACCTAGGGGCACTTAGGAGCTCATCCCTAACGAGGCCCGAGTCTTATTCTATCGACCCCGTAGCGCTTATGGAGCCCACCCTTGGTACAAGCCATATAAAGTAAAGTACATGTCATACTTATACATATCATACATCATAAAAGCATGCATCACTTAGGCACACATCATATCATAAAAGTATGCATCACTTAGGCATACATCATGTCATAAAAGTATGCATCACTTAGGCATACATCATATCATAAAGGTATGCATCACTTAGGCATATATCATGTCATAAAGGTATGTATCACTTAGGCATACATCATACCATAAAAGTATGCATCACTTAGGCATACATCATATCATAACAATATGCATCACTTAGGCATAGATCATAAAAACATGCATATCTTAAACATAAAGCATATCATCAAGCATGCATAATTTAACCACATAGCATATCATGAAAACATGCATATTTTAAGCACTAAACATAGCGTCAAAGCATGCATAATTTAACCACATATCATAACCTAAGCATGCATATTTTCAGCTCATATCATATCATCAAAGCATGTAAAATTTACCCACATATCATAACATAAAGCATGCATATTTTGAACTCATAACATATCGTAGAAATTCTCATCTTGTATAGCTCACAAGCATACATGTCTAAGCATAAAAGTGTATCATGTGCTCATCCAATCATAAGGAACAATGTAACATGATTAATTTGGGTACTAAGCTTCCTAGTCCTTTGGGTTCTTATCTTGGCCGAAACCCTCTTAGGTGCCAATTTAGGTTTTAAACAACATCCAAGCATGTAGAACCTAATTCATCCACATATCATTTTCACAGGAAGTATTATAAACAAGATTTACTTGGACTCTAAGTTCTCCAAGTCCTTAAACCTCATTTGGTCGAACCTTAACAAGTGAAACAAGGTTCTAAATGACATAAAGCATGGAAACCTTAACCATATTTATAGCATTTGTTTCAAGGAATATGGTAAGCACAATTGAGTTAGTTCCTAAATCCTTTAAGCCCTTAAAATTATGTCATGGCCGAAACTTACAAGTACTCATTTAGGTTTTCAAGCAAGCATACAAGCATGTGAACTTACTCTAACATCATGTATAAATTTATAAATGGCATCATACAAGTGGTCATGGCCGAAACTTCCCTTAGCATCAATTTAGGTCACTAACAACATATAGCATGTGAATTTTTAGCTTTTTACATTTCATATTTCATGGAGAGTGACATGAGCATGTTCTATGTAAGTTCTAGGGTTTCTAAGGCATGTATCCCTTCATGGACGAGACTTTAAGGTGCCCATTTGAATCATAGTTAAATGTATAAGCATGTGAACACAATCAACATGTTATCTCAATTTCATAAGAAGCATCTTTAACACATGAGGTCTAAATTTTAAGGTTTCTAGGTCTTTAAACCCTACATGGCCGAACCTCATCAAGCATGGAATTTGTTCAAATGGCATAAAAGCATAGAAAGTCATAACACATTTCATAACATGTATAAAAGTCAAGCACTATAAGCATACATTTAAATTGTGTCTTAGGTTTCCTAGGTTTTTCCTTTCTTTATCTCATAGCATATGTTTGGCCGAAACCTTCCAAGTCTTTAAACTAGGTTTTAGGTGGCCTAAAGTATGGAAAACCTAAACAAGTTTTATGGCAAAAATATCAAAGAAACTATACATATAAGTTTGGTTCACAAACAAGTTAGGACCCTTGTGGTCATAATTATCATATATCATGCAACCAATTTTTCCTATACTCTAATTAAGCATGGGAGCATCAAACAACTTTCATATCTTATTGTCAAGGAGGTTTTGAGCATGTTAAAAATCTGTTTAAGCTATTCTAAACCATCCACCTTACCATGGCCGAAACATTAAAAGTGATGTTCATGAGTTTCTATCAACATACAAGCATGCAACTCTTTAAGAAACTCTATATTCTATCATATAAACATGGTGAGTTTAAATTCAAAGTCTTCCTAACCCTAAACCCTTCCTTGGCTGAAACTTGTGAGTGGGGTACTTTTGGTTCCATGTAACCTTCAAGTATGAAAACAATAATGGATCCTTAACCATTTATTTAGAGGGTTTTGTGCAAGTTAGGTAAACAAATAAATTCCCTAGCCCTTATAAAACCTTTTTGGCCGAAACCCTAGGGTTAGGTACATCTCTAATCCAGCATCACATATATATAAAAATATGAGAGAAAACCTTCTTACAAAGCATAGAAAAATTATCATGAATCAAGGCTTATATTAAACATTCCTAGGATCAACAAGTCCTTTCTTTGGCCGAATTTTCACAATTTTGTTTCTAGGTTTTAAAATCCTCATAAAATCCAAAAACACATTAAAACCACTTGTACCACAGGTGAGGGGATACTTACATCCTTTTCTCTTGTGGTTCTAAAGTGTGGTGATGGAAGAAAGGGTCTCTTCTTCTTGTTCTCCTCCTTTGATTTCCCTTGGTAGCCTTCCTTGTATCCTAGGAGGAACCTTGTTTTGGGGGCCGAAAATGGAGGAGAGGGGGTTGAGGGCTCTCGGTGGTAGAGAGGAGAGAATGAGAGAAATGAGAGAAAAATAAAATCTTCTCTTTACATGCTCCCTTTTATGTTAAGGGGGAAGAGGTAGCAAAATTGATTTTTGCTTTCCTTCTCCCTTAGCCCTTTTTTTTCATTTTCTTTTTATTTTATTTATTTATTTGTTCTCATCATTCATGATGAAACAAGGGGGAATGAATCCCCTTAATTGTCCTCTTTAAGTCACGGCAAAGGGAGAGGAAGAGGGAGAGAAAAGAAGGAAGGCAAGTTGCCTTTCTCTTGCTCTTTTCTTGCTTTCTTTTGGCTAGCTTTTACTCTCATCCTTATCATGAGTTTCCCTCCTTTGCTATCAATATATCATTCCTATCCCAACTGGTTATTACCCATTAATCCTATCATTTATATCATGAGAGGTTCAAGGTTCAATCCTTGACCACTCCCTATTTTTATTTCTTTTTATTTCTTTTTGGTTCAACATTCTACTAATATTTTTCTAAGGCAAATTCATCATTCTCATATTTACCTTAAAAGCTTAGTGGGTGTTACATCTTGTGTTCCTAATCTCTTGCACACTTAGATACAAGGATCAAATACAACAGAACCTAATTAAACTTAGTTGACCATATCAAAACTACTTCAGGTACTTACAATCTCCCCTTTTTTGATATGTATCAACCCAAGTTCAAGTTATGGTAAAAATTGTAATAAAACAAAATAATTTCTTGTTAAATAAAAAAAATAATTGCTTGCAAAATAAAAATTCTAAATCTTCCTGAACTTGTACTTATTTCTCTCCCTTTGATCACAACAAAAACTTTCGGGAAAAAATGATTAAAATACACTTTTTAGACACTAGACCAATGTTAAAAACAATTATTAGTGCAGCGAGGTCGGTAAGAGGGGGTGAATTGCCTGTTAAAAATAAAGTGAACCTTTCTCGTTCTTTCAACTCTAGTTAGTGGCACAAGTATACTAAATAGAATAATAAAACTAAACACAAACTAAGAGGATAATCTATTTACTTGGTTATAACCTTGGTGGTTGTCAATCCAAGGTGTTGGATAAAATTTCACTAGAAATACTCCTTTATTGAAGGTGAAATAGCCTCTTATAGACTTTTACAGCTCATAGAATGACTAGGAAGTGAATACAAGACTTGTAGTTCAGTTGTTATATTTTTCCTAGGTCTAGGGGTATTTTTATAGCCCCTAGAAATTCTTATCTAAGACTGGAAGGCACCTTTAATAGGGTGGAAGGCACCTCCAGCATGGCAAGTTCTATCCGTGCAAAGATAAAGTTTATCTTTGCAAATGGTCACTTGGAAGACGCCTTCAAAGGCTAGAAGGCACCTTCGTACTGTTCATTGAAGGCGCCTTCTAGCCATGGAACGTGTCTTCACACTGTTCATTAAAAGCGCCTTCCATCCATAGAAGACGGGTTCCACACGACAACTCAACTCAACGTTGATCTCTTCGCGAGGCTCTTCACGTAGGTCATTCTCCAGCCATCTGGAATTTGAACTCACCTAAACTTAACTCCAGCCTTCTCCTCAAGTGGACTTTCTGCCTCGCTTCTCGTGCCTTGGATGTCGCACGCGTTCTTCTCGTCCACCAGTGTACTCTTCCGCAGCACCTAGTCCTTCGGATGCACCGAGCCCGTGGACTCTCTCCCCGTGCCATTCTTCTCACTAGCTGCATCTTCCGGTCAACTTCGTGTGTTCCTAAGCTCCTACACACTTAGACACAAGGATCAAACATAACATGACCTAACTGAACTTGGTTGACCACATCAAAACTACCTCGGGGTACTTACAATCTCTCCCTTTTTGATGTGCATCAATCCAAGTTCAAGTTAGGGTAAAAATTACAATAAAATAAAATAATTACTTGCAAAATAAAAATTCTAAATCCCAACTCCCTAAATTTGTACTTATTTCTTCTCCTTTGATCACAATAAAAATTTAGAAAAAAATTAAAATACACTTTTTAGTGAAATTTGAAATATTTTTCTAGGGTAGTCTACGCAAATAACTGGAAAGAATTTTCAGCAGAAGTCTAAGGGATAGAAAAAAAAATCAAGAATTTAGAATTTAAAAAAAATCTGAAAACTTTTATACCAATTGAATGGTCATAAAAAAATTTAAACAATATTGAAATCATTTTAAGGGAAAAATAAAGACTAAAAAAACTTCTATTTCAGTTAATTAATTAAATATTTATTTCAATAATTGGCTTCCGGACAGTGGCGAGGCACTAGACCTTCTTGGATATTGGAACAACAACCATTTCTAGACAAAGTATTTTAAAGAAATTAAATATTCAATTTTCTTTCTGAATATTCTAGGTCTATCTTTCAAACATAACACTTTAATCTAAGCATGTTTTTTGAACCCAATATAAGTTCCTACCTACTGGGTTAATTAAAAATTTCTTAGGGATATTTTTCTAATTTGACTCTGGTGATTTCTAATGTACCAGTTGATTTTACCATAATTTATAACTCTGATTTTTGATAGTAATTATAACATGCATGGTTATCTTTCAATCTCACTATTTGTGTTTTTAATTTTTAGTTTTCTAATTTCAAATTATCAAACAATTCTAGTAGGCATGCATTGACTAATTGTCTTTTCAAGTCCATATTTTCTTTTTCTAACTTGCACATGTTTTTAGAAAGCATTTTGATAAATTCAAAATATTGTTTAGGAGATAGTGCACATACCTCATTTACTTCGTGTTCTGATGCTCCCTTTTCGTCACTGCTTTCTTCAAAGGTTCCTCCCCCTTTGTCGATGCTCATTTCTGAAGAACTTTCAATGTCCCTCTGGTGATTTGCCATCAAGGCTAGTCCGGCGTAGGCTTCAATCTCGGACTCGGAGGACGATGATTTATCCCATGTGACCTTCAAATTCTTGTGCTTTGATCTTGTTGGTCTTTAATCCTTGTCATTCTCCTTTTTCTTTAGTTCTAGGTAGTCATCTTTGATGTGTTCTTCTTCTTGGAAGTTGTAGCATCAGACCTTTCTTTTGCTCCGAAAGTGTTTATTTGTCTGCGACTTATTAAATTTAATAGATTTAATGAATTTACAAAACTTACTTACCATTAGAGCCGCTTCATCTTCATCAATTGACACTTCGGAGTCTAGATCGTCCATTCTTGCCTTCAGGGCAATGATCTGATTAGGCTCCCTTTTCATTTTTACACATCTAGATTCGTGAAGTTTAAAAGTGGAAAAAAAAAGATTTTCTAATGAACTAACTTCAAGGTCTTTAGATATATAAAATGAGTCGACTATTGAGGTCCACTCGGGTGTCTTAGGAAATGCATTTAAAGCATACCTTAATAAATCTCGATTCATTACCTTTTCTCTGAGATTCGTGAGTCTGGTGATGAATTCTTTGATCCTGCAGATGTGCAACTGTTTCTCTTTCTTCCATTCGGAGGTTCATCAGTTGGTTCCGGAGTAGGTTCTGTCTTGCAAGCTTTACTTCAGAAGTTCCTTTGTGAAGCTCCAAGAACTTCTCTCAAAGTTCCTTTGCTGATTCGTAATCTCTGATCTGATTTACTCCTGGGTTGGAAGTATGCTGAGTAGGTGGAACTCGACTCGTCCGTTCACTATGAAGTATGCTTGCTCCTTCTTGGTCCATTGCTATTCTTCCTTTTCATTTCCTTGTGGATCTTTGGGAGCTACAAAATCATATTTAATTATCAAAAGAATTTCAAAATCAGTTTTAAAAAATACCTCTATCCGTTTCTTCCATAACGCGAATTCTCCCTCGAACTTCGGCGGGTAGATGGTCAATCTGGCCATCATTTTAGTGCTTTAGTCAGCGGTTAGTCCTTCTGAGGTATTTTGGATCTGACATCAATTGTTGGTACAACGGGATCGGCAAGAGGGGGGGTGAATTTCCTGTTAAAAACAAAGTGAACCTTTCTTGTTTTTTTAACTCTAGTTAATGGCACAAGTATACTAAACAAAATGATAAAACTGAAAAAAATAAAAGGACAATCTATTTACTTGGTTACAGCCTAGATAATTATTAATCAAAGGTGTTGAAGAAAGCTCCACTAGAAAAACTCCTTTGTTGAAGGTGGAGTAGCCTCTTATAGACAAGACTTGTAGTTCAATTGTTGTATTTTTCCTAGGTCTAGGAGTCTTTTTATAACTCCTAGAAAATCTTATCTGAGACTGGAAGGCGCCTTCAATAGGGTAGAAGGTGCCTCCAGCGTGACAATTTCTATCCGTGCGAAGATAAAGTTTATCTTCACAAACGGTCACTTGGAAGGCGCCTTCATACTTCATCGAAGGCGCCTTCTAGCCATGGAAGGCACCTTCACATTGTTTATCGAAGGCGTCTTCCAGCCATGGAAGGCACCTTCTACACGGCAATTCAGCTCAACATTGATCTCTTGGCGAGACTCTTCGTGTAGGTGATTCTCCGGCCATTCGGAATTTGAGCTCACCCAAACTTAACTTCGGCCTTCTCCTCGTGCAGACTTCCTCTCCGGCTTCTTGTCCCTCGGATGTCGTACACGTCCTTCTTGTCCACCGGTGTACTCTTCCGCAGACCTTGTCCTTTGGATGCCCCGTCCCTTCCCTTGACATCCTTCTCGCTAGTTGTGTCTTCTGCTCAACTTCTTGTGTTTCTAAACTCTTGCATACTCAAACATAAGGATCAAATGCAACAGGATCGGACCTAACTAAACTTGGTTGACTATATCAAAACTATCTGGAGTACTTACAATGTGTACAATATTACAGGTTGATATTTAATAAAATAATTTGTATCTTAAACGAAAAAATAATTATGATTTGCAAGAAATACCCTGGTTGATAATTGATTTACAATGATTAATTAATATACAAACATTATGAGAGAGTGAAAGGTAACTATCGTTAAGGAAGAATTACACAAAAAGATAAAAATATCACCCGTGCAACCTACAATTGGAGCTAAAGGATCTCTGTTAATTTGACAAATATACATAATTTTATTATTGATAAAGTTTTATTTCTTAGATAATTAAATTTATGAATCAAATGGTCAATCGTTTTTTAAATCAAATTGGATAAGTAGAACTATTAATTGGAAAAGATAAAGTAGTTTAATAGCATATTTTTAATTTAAAAGAAAAAAATAAGTTAAATAATTTCATAGTAAGAAATCCTTAGAATTTATTATGACAATATTTTTTATTTCAAATGATAAAACATGATTTTATATGTTTTAATTCAATAATATTTAATACTCAATATTTTATTAATTAAATAATAACAGAGTTACACTAATTTTTTTTAAGTTATTGTTTGATGGAGAAGGTGATAGTGCAAGGCAAGGTGTTCAAAATCAGGGACGTTGGCCCAAACACCTGGATTATACATATTTTTAAAAATCATCGGAATCGCTTCAAGTATCTATTTACTTAATCTATTTTATTTTTTTAAAAAAATATTAATACTAATAAAATATGATAAATTAGAGAAAATTAAATCTAAACTTTTAATATATTATTAAGTCAACTAAAAAATATCAATTAGAATTGCTAAATGAAACATACACAACTTTAAATTACAATAATAGACATTACTATAAGTCTAATAAATTCGAATGATGGTTGAATACATACAGAGCCGTAATTTTTATAAGGACATAGAGCCAACTGTCTCAGGCCCAACTCAATGAAGGGCCTATTTTTTTTAATTATATTAAAAAAAGATAGATATGGAACTAAAAGGGCCGTTAAACCTATTCTCACGACTCCGAGACACATAACGACGCATGACTCTTCTTTGCACGTAATTTCTTCTATGATGTTGCTCTTCTTTGCACGCGATTTCTTCTACGACGTTCTTTCTACCAAGGTACGGATCTACGGAATAAGAGGTAATCATAATCTTCTTCTTCGACCATCTTCTTCGTCTTGCAACATGTGACACTAATTGTAATCTAATTGTGTAAGAAGGATCATTTGTGCGACATAATCGCATCGATTCTCGTAATGATTATCTCACTCGATGTGGGCTGACGGTTGGCCTTTACTCACGTGACCTAATTACGTAGCACGAGGAGTCGCACGCTACCTCAGTCGCTTGTGCGAACTACGACCTAATTACATGGTGGTCACTACTTGTCATCTTGCTACTGCCTACGACCACAACATTGATCTCAGTGTTACAGGATAGACTAAATGAACTATCAATGTTATCGATTGTAAAAGAAAGAATTCGATAATTGAATTATACAGATTTAATAAATATTTTTATCTTTAAAATAATTAGACGAGTAGTATTTATATAATTATTTTAAATATTTATTAACTTTTTTTATTGATGTAATATATTTATTTTTAGTTTATTTATATATTTAATATATATGTTATTTATAAATTAAAATTTATTACTAATTATCATTGCAAAAAGTCACTTTTTATATATGCGCTTCGGATACGGCTCTGAATACATAGATCGGTTTTGGTTAAACTTTATAGTCAATTAATGAATTCTGATAACAAATGATATATGGTGAATACAATCCGTAATTTATAAATTTAGTGTGCCATATTTACCTCAACATTCTAAACGAGGCCTTTGAGGATGCTTAGTTATAAAAAAGAAGGCAAAAACACTCATGCACCTTTCGCTGTTTATTATTATTTTTTATCCTTGTTAAACGAGCAAATATTATAATAATGTAGAATCCTTGGCGAGGGATAAATAATCTATATAAAAATAAATAAATCTGTTTCAAATACTTACATAAATAATAAAAGATTAATTAAAGAAAAGAAGAGGCACAACTAATTTACTTAGTTATAATTAAGGAAGTTATTAATTCAAAGAAGTTGAAGATCACTATCAATTTTTTTTTCAGGTGGAGAAACCTCTTACAACGTTGATGGCTCATAATAACAAAGCTGCAATCAAGTAGAATCAATTACAAGTATTCTTAAGTGTTGTTCTCAAGCATTTGGACTAGGGCTGTATTTATAGCCCTGGTCGGGGCGTCTGGAAGGATTCCAGGTACCTCTAGGGGGATAAAACTTTATCCCCATCGCAACAGATCGCGATTATCGTGGTCTAGATAAAATTCATGGTTCGGGTTCTTGGACCAAGTTAACCTTGTGTTAACTTGTTTGGTCTGGGTTCTCGCTCCGACTCCGCTCGTTTGGGTTCAGATCTTCCGCTCCGGCTACGCTTGCCTGGGTGATTTCGTCCATCTGGAATAGGGCTTACCAGAATCCAACTTTCAGTCTTCTCAAGCAAACTTCTGCTCCGGCTTCTTGTCCCTCAGAATCACCGTGTGCTTCCTTCTTGTTAGCCGGCGTACTCTTCTGCAACGCCGCGTCCTTTGGACGCACAAAGCCCGTCGGCTCTCTCCCGTGTCGTCCTTTGGTTAGTCGCGTCTTTTGCTCATCTCCTCGAACAATTTTCCACTCCGATTTCTCGTCTCTTGGAAACACCACACGCTCCCTTCTCGTCCGCCCTCGTACTCATCCGCAGTATCTCGTCCTTTAGACGCACCAAGCCTGTCGACTATCTCCCATGACGTCATTTTCACTAGCCGCATCTTTTGCTCGACTTCCTGTGCTCCTAAATTCCTGCACACTTAGACACAAGGGTTAAATATCAACATGACCTAACCTGACTTGGTTGATCACATCAAAACTACTCCGGGGTACTTACAATATCCCCTTTTTAATGTGAGCAAATCCAAGTTAAGTTAGGGTAAACCACAAAAATAGAAGTTATAAAATAATAGTTTTTAAAAAAATACAAGTATAAAAATTAAAAAATTGTACTACCTTCCCCCTAGACTTATCTTTATTACTCTCCCTTAATCACATTAAAAGTGGGGTACATTAAAAATGTTGAAAGTCTAAAGCAAGAGACTAAGGGAAAATTCCCCAGAAAAATTAAAATTTAAGCTTAGAAAAATCTAGATGTATAATGAATTTTTTTTAAAAAATATTTAACCTATATAAGGCTGATTAAAAATTTATAGAAAGTTGAAATTATCATTAAGCAAAAAAACTAAGGTATTTTCCACATTAATATTAAAGGTATCTTTCCCAGAAAATTAATTTTTTCACAAAAATAAAAAATTTACATATTTATCATTAGTTCATAAAAAAAAAATTCTAATGGAAAAAAATTCCAAAAATTATTGACGAAAAAATAACTTAAGCAAATTTTAATGATTAGACTTTATCAATTTTTCTAGTAAAAATTTAAAGCATTACTTAAATGCTTCACAATAAGTCAATTAAACATTCAATTTAATAATTGACTTTTAGGTTGAAGCGAGACACTAGATCTTCTTGATTATTGGACCATTAACCATTACTAGACGAAGCCTCTTAAAGAATTTAAACATTTAATTTTCTTTCTGAAAACCCTAAGTCTAGAAAAACAGTTAACCTAAATATGATTTTGGAATCCAATATAAGTTTCTACCTACTGAATTTATTAAAAATTTGAGAGGAACATAACTTCTGGAGATTTTTCTAATTTATCCATGGCGTTTTCTAATATGCCAGTTTAGCGTATCATACTTTTTAAATTTTGGTTTTTGAAAATTATTCAATTTTAAACATACATGTTCATTTTTCAAACTTTCAATTTGTATTTTCAATTTATCGTTTTCTAATTTTAAATTATCAAACAAATTTATGGGGCATGCATTGGCTAATTGTCTTTTCAAGTCTATATTTTTTTTCCTTCTAATTTTACTAAATCCTTGGAAAGAATCTTAATAAATTTAAATGACTTCTTAGGAGATAAGACATGTACCTGACTTAACTCATATTCTGATGCTCCCCCTTCATTATAGCTTTCTTATGATGATCTTCCTTCTTCATCGATGCTCATCTCTGAGCTGCCTTAGTCAGACGTAAGCTTCAATTTTGGATTCAGATGATGTGTCGTCCCAGGTCACCTCTAGATTATGCTTGGATTTCGTTGATCTTTTGCCCTATTCCTTCTCCTTTTTTCTTTAGTTCTGGATAGTCGTCTTTGATGTGTCATTCTCCTTGGCAGTTGTAACACCGGACCTTCCTTTTGCTCCGAGTTTATTTATTTGCCTGTGACTTCTTAAATTTATTAGATTTAATAAATGTATAGAATTTTCTTACCATTAGGGGTGCTTCGTCTTCATCGATTGATGCTTCGGAGTTAGAATCTTCCTTCTTGGCTTTCAAGGTAAGATTGTTGTTCGACTTTTCGATTTCTTTAGGATCTGCACATCGAGTTTCGTAAAGTACAAAAGTAGAAAATAAATTTTCTAGTATACTTACCTCGAAGTCTTTAGAGATGTAGTATGCATCTACTAAGAATGATCATTCTGGAGTTCTCGGGAAGGCGTTGAGCGCGTACAGGATTGAATCTCGGTTCGTTACTGATTCTCCTAGATTGTTGAGCTGAGTGATGAATTCTTTGATCCATGCTTAGAGTTGTGCTCCCTTTTCTCCATTGTTCATCCGCAGGTTTATCAGCTGGGTTCGGAGGATGTCTCACCTTGCTAACTTTACTTCCGAAGTACTTTCGTGGAGTTCCAAGAATTTCTCCCAAAGCTCTTTGGCAGACTCATAGCTGCCGATTCGATTGACCTCTTGGAGCGGAAGGACGCTCAGCAGATGGAACTCTGCTTTACCATTCATCACGAAGTCGACTTATTCTTTCTTCATCCATAAACACTCTTCCCTTTCAGCTCCATGTTGGTCCTTGGGGATTACAAAACCATATTTCATAATTAACAAAATCTCAAAATCTGTTTTAAAAAATACCTCTATCCGATGTTTCCATTGTGTGAAGTCTCCCTCGAACTTTCGTGGATGAATGCTTGCATCGACCATCGTCTCGTTGCTTCAGTCGGCAGTTAGTCCTTCTGAGGCGAACTTGGCTCTAATACCAATTGTACGACCCTTGGTGCTCGGCTAGAGGGGGTGAATAGCCTGCACAAAAATAAACAAACCTTTCTCAAACTTTTACGGCTTAATAAGAATCAACACTTGTATAAATAATAAAAGACTAATTAAAGAAAGGAAGAGACACGACAGATTTACTTGGTTACAATCGGGGAGGTTGTTAATCCAAGGAAGTTGAAGCTCACTGTCAAATTCTCCTTCAGGCGGAGAAACGTCTTACAACGTTGATGGCTCACAATAACAAAGCTGGAATCAAGTAGAATCAATTACAAGTGTTCTCAAGTGTTGTTATCAAACATTTGGATTAGGGTTGTATTTATAGTCCTGATCGGGATGCCTGGAAGGGTTCCAGGTGCCTCTAGGATATAAAATTTTATCTCCGTTGCAATAAATTATGATTATCGCAATCCGGATAAAATTCATGGTCCGGTCTCCCAGACAAAGTTAACCTTGTGTTAACTTGTTTGGTCCGGGTTCTTGCTCTGGCTCCGCTCGCTTGGGTCTGGGTCTTCTTCTCCGGCTCTGGTTTCGCTTGTTTGGATGATTTTGGTCATCCGAAATAGGGCTCACCCGAACTTAACTTCTGGCCTTCTCAAACAAACTTCCAGTCCGACTTCTCGTCCCTCGAAATTGCCACATGTTTCCTTTTCGTCCGCCGACATACTCTTCCGTAATGCCTCATCCTTTGGACGTACGGAGCCTGTCGACTCTCTCTCGTGTCGTCCTTCTCGTTAGCTGTGTCTTTTGCTCGTCTCTTCGAATAATCTTCTACTCTAGCTTCTTGTCCCTCGGAAACACCACACACTCTCTTCTGGTTTGTTTGCATACTCTTCTGTAGCATCTCATCTCTCGGACGCTCCGAGCCCGTCAGTTCTCTTCCGTGCCGTCTTTCTCGTTAGTTATATCTTTTACTTAATTTTTTGTGCTAGTAAGTTCCTACACACTTAGATACAAAGATTAAATACTAATAAGATCTAATCTAACTTGATTTATCATATTAAAATTATCCTAAAATACTTACAAATAAGAGCTAAGGTTTTTGAAGTTATACTTATTCGTTCGAGGGAGCAGTGGTGAATTGTCGCGTTCCCTTCAGTATGCCCATATTATTTTTTCTTTCTTATTTTTTTTATGGATATGTTCTTATGCTTTTTATAAGCTCTATTATTTCTTGGGAAAAAATTAAAAGGACGCACTTTATCGTCCCTCAAGCAAACTTCCAGTCCAACTTCTTGTCCCTCGAAATTACTACATGTTTCTTTTTCGTCCGTCGGCATATTCTTCCGTAACACCTCGTCCCTCAGACGCACCAAGTCCGTCAGCTCTCTCTCGTGCCGTCCTTCTCGCCAGCTGTGTCTTTTGCTCGTCTCCTGGAACAATCTTCCACTCTGGCTTCTCGTTCCTCGGAAACACCACACACTCCCTTCTGGTCCGTCTGCATACTCTTCCGCAGCATATCATCCCTCAGACGAACCCGTCAGCTCTCTCCTGTACCGTTATTCTTGCTAATTATGTCTTTTGCTCGATTTTTTGTACTCCTAGATTCCTACACACTTAGACATAAAGATTAAATACTAATAAAATCTAATCTATGATTCATCATATTAAAATTATCCTAAAATACTTACAAATAAGAGCTAAGGTTTTTGAAGTTATACTTATTCGTTCGAGGGATCAGTGGTGAATTGTCGTGTTCCCTTCAATATGCCCATATTATTTTTCCTTTCTTATTTTTTTTTTATGGATATGTTCTTATGCTTTTTATAAGCCCTATTATTTCTTGGGCAAAAATTAAAAGGACGCACTTTATCATCCCTCAAGCAAACTTCCAGTCCAACTTTTCGTCCCTTGAAATTACTGTATGTTTCTTTCTCGTCTGTCGACGTACTCTTCCGTAGCGTCTCGTCCCTCAGACGTACTAAGTCCGTCGGCTCTCTCTCGTGACGTCCTTCTCGCTAGCTGTGTCTTTTGCTCGTCTCCTGGAACAATCTTTCACTCTGGCTTCTTGTCCCTCGAAAACACCGCACACTCCCTTCTGATCCGTCTGCATACTCTTTCGCAGCATATCATCCCTCAGACACACCGAACCCGTCAGCTCTCTCCCATACCATCATTCTCGCTAATTATATCTTTTACTCGACTTTTTTATACTCCTAAATTTCTACACATTTAAACATAAGGATTAAATACTAACAAAATCTAATCTAACCTGATTCATCATATTAAAATTATCCTAAAACACTTACAAATAAGAGCTAAGGTTTTTGAAGTTTTATACTTATTCGTTCGAGGGATCAGTGGTGAATTGTCGCGTTCCCTTCAGTATCCCTATATAATTTTTTCTTTCTTATTTTTTTTTTATGGATATGCTTTTTATAAGCTCTATTATTTCTTGGGCAAAAAATTAAAAGGACGCACTTTAGTTTTTGGAATCGTCCAGATAGTATCCCCATTTCAATTCATTTTTTTTTAAATGTACAATTATCTAACTATCTTCATTATACTATTTCTATTATTATCTCCCATATATAATATCATCCCGAATCTCAAGATAACATCATCTTATATACTAATTATAAATTAGGATTATCACCCGAGATATTACTGTCTGGGGTGAACGTCTCCATCATACACTTTCCACCTATGTATCTACATTTACTTCTTTCTATATCCATGAGACCGATTTTAAGAGAGCCACTGATGTGACGATTCCACATTTTTTATAAATTGGAACTACCAACAATAATAAATAATTGTACTTATAGTAGCTGTAAAACGTACATCATACAAAATGAACGTGTGTAATTAACCCAAACAACTTTTACTTGCCTATAAAATATTATTTGAGAAATGAATGGGATATTATAGAGCTGTGAGACGGGTCAATGCTAGTTTAAGTCTGGATCTTTCTCTCTAATTTCGGTTTGACCTACGAACCGGATCAATTAATTGAGTCCGGGCCGGGTCCGGGTCAACCCGGCCCGGGTCAGGTCCACCCATGTATCATCCGCTGAGTGGCCCAAAAAACTTAAATGCCTAATAATGAATTGGCTCAATAAAAGCCCAAATCATAGGAGCGTCTCGCGGACAATGGCAATCGTCTACTCTATTGTGTCTCTACTGCTACCTCAAGCTACTCCACCTAATCCCGTCCACGGCGCAGCCTCACCCTGGTGCTCAGCTCTCAGAAACAACAACGCTCTCTTCCTTCTCAGGTTCCCTAATTTCCGCATTTGCGCCGTTCGGGATGGATTCGCCAAGGTCTCGCGGGCCCTAACGAAGGATAGCGAAGCAACGAAGCCACTGGTGAGGATCACCGCGGTGGTTGGCGCCGGAAGCGTTAGCCCGCTCAAGGGAACGCCTTGGGAGCAGGTCATGTGGCACACGGTGAGTCGATCCAGGATCCACAATAGCTATTATTCCCTTTCAAATCTTTATTTCCTCTGGTGAAGGTAACGGATGATTGCGAAGCTGCAGCGGTAATTGGATCGCTTTCTTTTAAGATCTTTCTTCGTTTCCTCTGTTGATTCTGCTTGCAGGCAACTCGGCTGAAGTGGGTGGATGAAGCAATCGAAATGACCGTCTTCAGCGACAAGGCCACGCGCTCTAATGATTCTTGCAATGAACAGCTCACGGAGGAGATGTTACGTTCGGATATCTTGGTTAATGTTGCAGTATATGATCCAGAATCTGTGGAATGGCTTCAGAAAAACAGTAATAGCGTTCCGAACATCATATGCTTTGAATCTTCGACAAATCTAACCAACAAGCTTGGCGGATTACGTGTCAGAAACAAAGAAAGAAACTTCTTCAACAGCTTAAACCGTGAAGCAACAGAAGTTCTCAGGACTGCATCAAATGCTTGGGAGAGACATAATTCAGATGACATTAGGTTTTGCCTCCTTGTCATCATCAACTCCTACATAAGACCCATTTCCATACTGAAAAATCTGAGGGCCAAGGGGCTCTCCTCTGTCAACTGCATGCTGACAAATTGTGGATCGCAGGTGCTGAACTGCTTATTGGATCCTAACTGCAGAAAAGCTCTTCAGTGTTTGAACAGATGTTCGCCGATCGATCAAGTTTGTAACTATCGCTGCATTGCATCCTACGAGAGCCCATACCTGGAGGCATTTTCGCTGTGCGTGCTGCAAAAGAACAACTGTCTTGAGTTGAATGCAGTGATCCCCACCAAGCCTGTCGTATCTCCATTGACCATGTTCCGGGGAGAGCTGTTGAGCCATGAACTCGCAGAAGATCTCTTCATTGGCTGGTTGGGCAAGTTCGAATGGAGTTGGCGAGTCATAGCAGGCCAGAATCCTGCTTATGATCATTTTCCTTGTCAGTATCAGCTGTTCTACAGGGGAAAGGCTAGAGGATCATTTTGGTATGAACCTGTGTTTCAAGTTCGAACTCTTGGAGGTGACTTAATCTGGAGGAGGAGGAGGTATCGTGTCCGAAGAGCAAGCATTCCCGGCACATTCTACTTCAGTGTTCTTGATAATGGGGTGGTTTCTGAGGAATATTGGACAATTGTAGACGTTTGTGAGGATCTCAGTTGGGGTCTATTTCATTACAGCGGGGCAGCTTCGGCTGCGGGATTGTCATATACCGGGGCGGTGCTCGTCAGTCCAGACGGATATTATGAGCCAGAGTTGGGAGGGCACCGACTCAAGTCGGCATTGGAGAAATGCAGCATCATGGAGTGGGAGCTGCACATTGTAGATAACTGTTCTTGCACAAACCCTCCGCTGGGAATTCCACAGGGTTCACGTCTGCATTCTAACATTAATATTTAATACGAAGGATCATGGATGGGAGTCTGAGCAGATTGGAGAAGCTATCATGTAAAATAATTCAGAAGATTTAGTTTTAACTTCCAATTGGACACTGGTTAATGTTATCGAGAACGACAAGGGGCTGAATATTTTGCTGCGTGTTATAAAATTGGCAGACATGATAAATTTAAAACCTCACTTCCACAATATTTCCAGGAAGAGCTGCTTTTGGTGGATGAGTAAAAGGGCTTGGATGACTAAAAGTCTAACTAAACCTTTACAATTTGTATGCATTATATAGTGCCATCTTTTGTGTTTGTACCAATATAGAGATTTTTCTTTCTATAATAGCTGCAGAATGATTATTTTACAAGATATAAATTTGAGATAGGATATTGATTTCTAATTTATACAATAAAGCTTGGTTGTCACTTGGATATTCTTCTTGTCAGATTTGTTATGGTAAGCTACCTCCCCATTTGTCAATTGTAACATTGGGATGCTTTTTTACCAGATAAAGTACTTCTTGAATACGCATGCCAAAGCACATTTGGGCTATACCGTTGATATTGTGCAGATATTTAAGGTTTCCAGGAAAGATGAACTTGAACGATTCAAAAAGGTTAAAATGGATCCTTTTGTGTCACATTTTTGTATGTTTTATTTATTGTTTTATTGTACTGTTTGACTATACAGAGTTAAAATTATTACACACTTATGCCAGAAATTCTTAGTGATTCCTTCTCATTAAAATGATTATTACTCTGTTACAGTACTCACACCAAGAATAGGATGCTTCTGTGGCATGGTTCTTGACTCACAAACTGGACCGGGATCCTTTCTCAAGGTGTCCCTTTGTTGATTGAATGTTGTTTATCATTGACATTTCATGTTTACTGAAATTAGTTCCATGGAAGTTTATTTTATATTTTCTCATTTAGGAAGGTTCTATTCATTGTTGAATTTCTTGAGATTGGATTTTTTTTTTTAAACTGTAAAAATGTTAATAATTTCTTGAAGAATTTATTCATGATCCTTGAGCATCAGGGTTGAGGATTGCACCTCCAGAAGCACCCGTTACTGGTTTCATGTTTGGAAAGGGTGTTTGTTTTGCCGATTTGTTTTCAAAGAGTGCAAATTATTGTTATGCATCAATACAGTCCAGCGAAGGAGTGTTGCTCCTTTGTGAGGTAAATGCCATACAGTAACTAACATCATTTAATTATCTTCATTATTTTTGCATTTGTTGATTGAGACCACCTTTTCCCACAGGTTGCACTTGGTGATATGACTGAACTATTGTCTGCCAATTATAATGCTGATCAATTACCTGAGGGGAAATTAAGGTTTGCATCAACCTTTGCTAGATTATCTATCATTGGAATTAGATTTTTTTGGCATATGATTATTGGAACATGAGACCCGTTAAGGGAGATATCAACTGTATCACAGCTGGTTCTCTCTGGCAAATCTCTTCAGGTGGATATATTTTTGTCCTAGTTCACTGAACTATGCATACATTTCACATAAATTTTTTAAAGACAAATGTGGTTCAATATTTATGCTTGCCCATTGACGTGATTTAAATACAATGCAATCATTTTTGTTGATTTGAAAATATTATCATCCTTTAACTTGGATGTTTAGGACAATGAATTGCCCTTGATAAAGCTATTTTGGAGCATGCTTCCGCATTTAATCACACTGGCCCCATTGACTTACTAACTAGAGGTACATGAGGTATGAGGTTCGAATCTCGGTAAAGTCGAGATAAATATCTCCTTTATGTGTTAGTCACTATTCCAAAGACTTAGTAGCCGTCCGTGATTTACCTCCTCCATGTTGACCTTGAGACGGGTTGGGGGGGGGGGGGCGAACGTATTCACCTTTTGCCACCATTGTTAACTGGAGGAAAGAAAATTAAGGATCAATGTAATATGCCTTGAAGCTTTAGGTACTCACTTGTACAATTACACCATGAATATGATTGGTAAATTTTCATGTAATGCATATTATGAGATACCCAATTGGAAACCATGGTCTATGTTCCTTTGTCACCTATCAGATAGAACGCAACACTTATGGAGTAGCCCTTCAAAGGATTTCCTATCAAGGACCTTCCAGATGTCTGATCTCAGTTAATAATGCACAACTATCAGTCAGTGGCTAGGATTTGATCCAGACCAATGGAATGGCTAGGAGAGGGCCCTCTATATATTTGCATTCTATTTGGTGCCTTTTTTCTAAGTCTCATTTAGATGATCCCAAGTGATTCTAGAAATTGTGGTGGATCTGTGGCAAATGGAGCGATCTGTTCATATAGTATAATAGAAAGACTTTCTAAACCATGTAGATTTTGTGGAACTTGTTAGTGTTGAAGTAATATATGCAATATATTGATTTTCTATATGATTTTACAGTACAAAAGGGGGATTCACAGCGCCTCAACGTGTCGAATTCCCGGATCCTAGAAGATGGTGTGATTGTTCCTCTGGGAACACCAAAAAAACAGAATGGTTTCGAGGTTATCTTATTTAATGTTCTAAAGTATTTGCTTAACTCTCTAAGAGCACAACATGGATGATAAAAGATGAATACATTCGCCTTCAGCACCCTTGTCAATCCGTCTCAATGTCAACACGGAGGAGGTAAATCATGGGCGTCTACTAGCCTTTGGAATAATAATTAGCACATAAGGAAGGTATTTACCTCGACTTTGCCGAGATTTGAACCTCAGACCTTATAATGATAACACCTCATGTGTTAGCGACTAGATCGTCCCGAAGAGACCAACGATTTCATGAATCATGGTGGCAAAAAGACTAATACGTTTGCCCCCAGCGCCTCTGCCAATCCATCACGATTTCATGAATCATGTGGCAAATGATTCATGAATCATGTAGAGTAGTTTGGTGTACAATGAATACATTGTGTACAACTTAGAGCAGCTTCAGATGGGGTATGTATGTCAGTCATGTGTGAATAATTTCAAACATTAACTAACTGCTGCAGTCATTCACCTTCGGACATTTCGTTGTGATATCTCAAAACATAGAGAATTTTGTTGCATTTTGTACATCATTATGGTGCCCTAAGGTTGACACTACAAGATCATTATGGTGCCCTAAGGTTGACACTACAAGAATATCCGCGAACGACGACAAATTAGAAACGGAATTTAGTGACCCTTTTTTTTATTTTGGTCATTATTTAGCAATGGAATATAATTCGGTCATTAATTAACGATTGAAATAAAAAAGGGTCAATTTTGGTTGCTAAATTACGATACAAATTTAACGAATATTTTGGAGGCGAATTCAACGATGGAAATAGAAATTGATTGCTATATTTAAAGGTGATTTTATGTCTAATTTAGCAATCAAATTAAATTTTGGTTGTCAAATTAAATTATAATTGGGTCGTTAATTTAGCGATCTAAATTATATTTCGGTCATTAATTTAGTGATTGAAATAGTTTAGCAATTGAAATTATTTGCGACCTAAATATAATTTCGGTCGCTAATTTAGCGAATAAATATTTAGCGATTGAAATATAATTTTCGTTGTAAAATTAGCGATCGAATTTATATTTCAATCGCTAAGTCTAAGTCAAATTGTGACGGAAAATTTTACGACTATTATTTTCCATCGTAAATCAATCATTAAATATTTTTAGTGACAACAATGATAAAAATTTCAATAGTTAAACGTGGGGTTTTTTTTTTTTGTTATGTAAAACATTATGAAATCGGGATTCTTCTTTCATCCGAAGAACAATATAACTTTGGTGACAATCAATCTTATGGCGCAATCTTGTTTTTTTTATAGGAATAGCTTCATGTATGTGCAACCCTAGTTTATCTGGACACCTTTTGCTTTTTTAGAAGTCGCCGAGTTTGTCCGAATCTATAGAAGTAGCTAGTGGAAGCTTGTTAGTGTACTGTGTCCGCCTTTGGAAAAGAAAAAAACAGTTGCCAAAAGTCCATCTAGTTCTAACGCTTCGGGCGGTAAACGAGTCAAGTGTTTTTTTCCTCATGAGCTTAAGTCGATGATGAATATTATTCATGTTATTCATAAATATTATTTATGTATATTAAAAGAAAATAAATAAATTCTTATAAATCGAATATTAAATCAAATATTCAGTGGAGCAAACACATTAATATGATATTAAAGGAGCTCCTCCAAGTCCACGACTATGGATCCTCTTTTTCATTTTAAATTACGTGAGACAGTTTTGGAGGAGCTGGACGAGAATAATCATTTTTTGCTGCTGCAATCATGCATAGTAGGTCAGCAAAAGAATTTTATTTTATTTTCAGTAGCTTATTCTCCACATGTGTCATTTACTGAGAGCTCTGTCGTAGATTCGTTTTCTTATTTTAAGCTCTTTGCTTCTTTTATTTTCCTCTTGAAAATTTTCTCGTTTGTTTCCTTCTCGTTCACATTCCTGTCCTGATTTATTAATCTTTTTTCCCCATTCTGCTAAAGATGTAAAATTCAAAAACTATAATATATGACGATTCATCCATCCATTTCCTAGAAGCCAATTGTAATATTAAAATATATCCGGGGACAACCGGCACCAAATTGAAGAACTTCGCGTTTTCAAAGGTAGTTTATTCTCTCTTGGAGAGAAGCATCGCTCGGAGCTCCGCCGCGTCCACCTGCCTGCCTATATCACTGGGCCTGTAATATCCAGTCTCCGGATCCGGCACCCAAGAATTCGATGAAGAGGAAGAAGTGGAAGAAGCAACAGAAGAAGAAGAAGAAGTGGCGGTGGAGGATTTCACGAGCACCGTCGTCCTCTTCTCTAAAGCTGCAGCAGAGTATGCCCTTCTGTATCCATCGTTCATTAAGTTAACATTAGATTGCATATGAAAAGAGAGGCTGCTATATGAGCCTCAAAATCAAAATGCTTGCTGCAGCGTTACCTGTTAAGAAAGAGGGTGATTCCTCTGGAGAGGACGGAAACAGAGCGACTCATTGCTAAATCGATGGGTCTGAAGAAAGGAAATGTTTTCTGATTTCCTTCCTCTCCTTCTTCTCTCCTCTCGCTCTCTCTGGCCTCTGCTGCTGCTTTAGTTAGGGATTAGTGAGAAAGAGAGGAAGATGGCAGCGGGGATTTTATAGATAGCGATGCAAAATTTGGTTGGAAAAAATAATAGGAAAAGTCGAGGCCAATTTGAACTCGTATTCTGCGGTGCCTTCCTCTCGTGTTCCTCGTGCGATCTGTTATCAGGAGCAAGTTCTTTGTTTTTTCTGGTTTATTTTTCATTAATTTTATTTTTAATATTAATATATACATTTTTTATTAATTTTTAAAATTTTAAGTTACTTATTTCTATTAAATCTATTTATTTTATTCTATATATTACTTTTTTAAAATATTATAAAATGTATTTTATATTTTATAGATATATTTCATTTCAATATATGATTTTTTAAATCAATATACTTTACTTTTTTCTATTTTATTTTTCTATAATTATATATATATTAAGTTTTTAAATTTTAATTTATTTATTTTATATTCTATCTATTTTATTCTATATATTAATCCTTTTTATATTATAAAATTATATTTTATATTTTATAGATATTTTTCATTTCATTATATGATTTTTTTAATCTATATACTCTACTCTATTTTTTTTCTATTTTATTTTCTAGAATTTTAATTTTAATATTCATATATATTTGTATTTTTATTGTTTTTTTAAAATTTTTATTTATTTATTTTATATTTTATCTATTTATTTTATTCTATATATTACTCCTTTTTTAATATTATAAAAATGTATTTTTATATTTTATAGATATATTTCATTTAATTATATGATTTTTCTTAATCTATATACTTTATTTTTTTTTCTATTTTATTTTTCTTTAATTTTATTTTTTATATTAATATATATTTGTATTTGTATTAATTTTTTTAATTTAATTTATTTATTTTCTATAAAATTTATTTATTTTATTCTATATATTACTCCTTTTTAGGGTATTTGGATTTCTTCAAATTCACGTTCCCTAACAAGATTTGAGAGAGGCGAAGTTAGATATAGTGCCAAATTTTAGTTTTAACTACTACCGATCAAGGTCTTATAACATGCCAGTTGGCACAGAACAATGCACCTGATTTGTATTCAACGAACAACAAACTCTATCGAATTTTATATTAAAAAACAATAAGAATTATTTTGTTTAAGTCATAACTTCATTTTAGTTCAAATAAAATTACAAGACTATTTTATATTTCCAAGTGTACATTATAGACTTGAATTCAACTGTTGGTGCTAACATATTTGAATTTTTGAAAAATATCTCAACTACTAGCAAGTTTTTGTTTACAGATATGAGATATGATGTAAAATTTTAGATATCAAAATTATAATCTTAGTTGTGATTAATGAACAAAGTGGCCAAGGACGGATCATATAAGGCCCAACATGGGCTTGATATTATTCATATCAAACCCAAATTAGGTCTGATATAGGATCATATCAGGCGCATGTTGGGCCTGATATGATCTTATATCAGGACCACAATCATGCTGAAATTTATCGTCACGTTGGAGCACCTTTGGAGAGCTTTAAATAAGTAATATATAGCATCGTTAGAGTCTACACAACACCAGAAATTCACAAGACTTGTAATGGGTGTAATCGAACTTGTCTAAGTCCATCAGTGGATTTTGATCGAAATCTACTTATGGACCTATGGTATTTGGATTTCTTCAAATTTACAATCACTCACTGGAAGGTTTAAGAGAGGAGAAGCTAGATATGATGTCAAAACTTAATTTTAACTACTACCGATGAAGTTCTTGTGGCGTGCCAGTTGGCACAAAACAATACACCTGATTTGTATTCAACGAACAGCAAATGTTATCCTATTATTTTTTTCAAGCACAACAACACTCATTTTGTTTAAGTCATAACTTCATTTTAGTTCAAATCAATTTACAAGACTTTTATATTTCTAAGCACACCCTACAGACTTGAATCCAACTGTTAGTGCTAGCCTATTTGAATCTCTGAAAAATATCTCAACTGCTAGCAAGTTTTTTGTTTATAAACCTGAGATATGGTGTGAAATTTTAGATATTGGAATCAAAATCTTGGTTGTGATCAATGAACAAAGCGGCCAAGGATGGATCATATAAGGCCCATGTTGGGTCTGATATGATCTCATATCAGGCCCATAATCATGTTGAAATTTATCGTCACATTGGAACATCTCTGGAGAGCTTTAATAAGTAATATATAGTATCATTGGAGACCTCACAACACCAGAAACTCACAAAACTTAAAATGGGTGCAATCTGACCTATGGTATTTAGATTTCATCAAATTCACATTCCCTAGGAAGGTTTGAGAGAGGAGAAGCTAGATATGGTGTCAAAACTTAGTTTTAATTACTATCAATGAAGTTCTTGGGTCGTGCTTGTTGGCACAGAATAGTGAACCAAATTTGTAATCAATGAATAACAACCGCTGACCTATTTTATTTTTCAAGTATAACAAAACTCATTTTGTTTAAGTCATAACTTAATTAGAGTTGAAAATAAATTTACAAGACTTTGAAATTTTTAACCCAACCTGTAGAGTTGATATGCACAGTTGGACTGAGTCTATTATATTTTGGAAAATTCACAACTGCTAGTGAGTTTTTATTTTATAAAATAGAGATATGGTATGAAGTATTAGTTCTGCCTTGTTGGGATTGGTTTACACTTCTCATATCATAGATAACACTGTATTAAAAAACAAATACTACATACAAAGATATAATAGTAATATCACTTTGCACAACTATTTTTCTTACAACACTATGGATGTATTGCATACAAAATATATGAATCTACTCCTCCTGCTTACAAAATATATAAATCAAGCAGAATATTCCTATATACATATACAATTAAATCAATAACCAGGGGCTCACGACATTTTACAAGTCCTTCGATTATGGCCTAGTTGTTTGCACTAGCTACATTTAATTTTTACATTCCCATTATGTTTCGACTTGATCCATGCCTTCTTTCGCCTACCCAGCTGCACAAGGCTACAGGTGTTAGTACTCCAAGGTAGTTTTGATGTGATCAACCAAGTCAGGTTGGTTCTGTTGGTATTTAGCTCCTCTATCTAAGTATGCAGGAACTTAGGAGCACAGAAAATCGAACGAAAGACACAGCTAGCCAGAAGGACGGTACGAAAAAGAGCTGACGGGCTTGGTGCGTCTGAGGGACGAGGTACTGCAGAAGAGTACGCGGGCAGACGAGGAGGCGCATGACGTTTTCGAGGGATGAGAAGTCGGAGTGGAAGATTGCTCGAAGGCCGAAAGTTAAGTTTGGATGAGTCCTATTCCAAATGACCGAGATCACTCAAACGAGCCGAGCCAGAGCGGAAGACCTAAATCCAAGTGAGTGAAACCAAACCAAAAGACCCGAACCTGGTCTGGAGATGAAAACTTAGCCAAACTCTATGTGGTGTGAGCCGTCTCGACGGGGATAAAAGCTTATCCCCCTCTAGGCACCTGGAACCCTTCCAGGCGCCCCGAACAAGGCTATAAATATACTCCTAATCCCAGTAGTCTAGAACAACTAATATACGAGTTTAAATTCTTTAAGTGTTCTATTACTTTGTGTGCTTCCAATGCTTGTAAGAGGCTTGTCTACCTACGACGAAAGGAGAATTTGAGTAGTGCTTCAAAGTCTTGGATTAACAACCTTCCCGGTTGTAACCAAGTAAAAAAAATTGATAGCCTCTTATGTTTTTTGGTTTATTAATTTTGTTTATACAAGTATATTATTATTTCAAAAGATCAAGAAAGGTTTGTTTGTTATTATTGTGCAGGTAATTCACCCCTTTTCCCGACCACACAGATCCTAATAATTGGTATCAGAGTCAGGCTTGCTTTAGAAGGACTAACCGCCATCTAAAGTAAAAGAAAAGGTCGGATCCATCATCTACCCGTCGAAGTTTGAGGGAGACTTCGCAACTTGGAAGAAGAGCATGGAAGTATTCTTCAAAACTGACTTCGAAATTCTCTTAAGTATAAAACACGATTTTGTAGCACCTACAGATCAACATAGAACCGAGAAAGAAGAATGCACATGGACGAAGAAGAAGCAAGCCGACTCATGGCTAATGGAAAAGCATAGTTCCATCTACTCAACGTTATTCCGCCCCAGGAGGTCAGTCGGATCAGAAGCTATGATTCTACCAAAGATCTCTGAGAGAAATTCCTGGAGCTTTACGAAGGTACCTCGGAATCCAAACTAGCTAAACGGGACATCAATTGAAGCCAACTGACGAACCTTCTGGTGAACAAGGGAGAGAATGTAGCCTAATTCCATGCAAGAATCAAAGACTGATCACCCAGCTTAACAACTAGTTATATTTAGGTATTAAATCCATGACCAAATCCCTATGTAAACTAAAGATAAAAAATATTAATTTAAAAAAAGGAAGTTTTGGAATTAAGAACCATCCTAGCAAAAACATGCCCCCTAGAAATGTATGATAAATTAAAAGATGAAAATGAAATATTGAAGGACCAAATTAAAAAATCAAGAAACTTTACATATGATAATCAAAATACCTAAAAAAATTATAGAAACCTAAATTGGTATCTTAAATATCATAAGAGCTAAATTAGAAAAATATCATACAAGTATGTTCTTAGAAAGTTTTTTGATAAATCCAATAGGAAGGAATCTGTTTTGGGTTCTAAAATCAAACTTAAATTAAAATTATCTTTTAATGCATAACCTGTTAGATATAGGGATTTCAGAAAGAAAATTAAATATTTAAATTCTGTAAAAAGCTTTGTCTAGAAGTGGTTAATGCTCCAATAACTAAGAAGGTCTAGTGCCTCGCCACGGCCTGAAAGCCAATTACTGAATTAAATATTTAATTGATTTACTGTGAAGCATTTAACTAATGCTTTAAATTGCTTATCAAAATTTTTATTAGAAAATTTTCTATGAATTAGTTATCAAAATGCAAGTTTATTTTTTTGTGAACTTTTTTCCTAAAATTAAAATTTTTACCCTTGTTAAGTCTTTTTAACATTTAATTTTTTTAAAAAAAAATTGTTAATAAAATCAGAGTTTTTGAAGCTTAACATTTCATTTTTTTGACTCTATATTTACCTTTTCCAAAGTCATCTTAAAAGTACATCATTTTTGATATGATCAAAAGGGAGAGTAGTGAAGATTAAATCTAAAGGAAGGGTAGTTAGTACATATTTATTTCAATTTTTTTTCCTTGCAATTTTTTTTCTTTAAAAAATTATAACTATTATTTTGAGATTTACCTTAACTTAACTTGGGTTTGCTTACATAAAAAAAGAGAGAGATTATTAGTACCCCAAGGTAGTTTTGATGTGATCAACCAAGTCAGGTTAGGTCCTGTTGGTATTTAACCCCTGTGTCTAAGTGTGCAGGAACTTATGAGCATAGGAAGTTGATGAAAGACGCAGCTAGCGAGAAGGAGGACACGGAAGAAAGTCGATGGGCTCGGTGCGTCTGAGAGACGAGGTGCTGTGGAAGAGTACACGGACGGATGAGAAAGAGGCGCATGACGTTCCCGAGGGACGAGAAGCCGGAGAGGAAGATTGCTCGAAGGCTGAAAGTTGTGTTCGGGTGAACCCTATTCCGGATGACTGAAATCACCCAAGCGAGTAGAGCCAAAGCGGAAGACCCGGACCCAAGCGAGCGGAATCAGATCAGAAGACCTGAACCAAAAAGTCAACAGAGGTTGACTTTTTGGTTTCAGGCGCCTGAACCTGGTCTAGGCCCCCGGAACTCCTCCGAGCGGCCGGAGTTGAAAACTTAGCCAAACTCTTCGTAGCGCGAGTCGTCGCGATAGGGATAAAATTTTATCCCCCTCCAGGCGCCTGGAACCCTTCTAGGTGCCCCTAACAGGGCTATAAATATAGCCTTGATCCCAATAGTCTAGAAGAACCGATATATGAGTTTTTTTAAGTGTTCTACTACTTTGTGTGCTTCCGATGCTTATAAGAGACTTCTCTGCCTACGACGAAAGGAGAATTTAAGTAGTGCTTCAGAGTCTTGGATTAACAGCCTTCCCTGTTGTAACCAAGTAAAAAAATCGGTAGTCTCTTATTTTTTTTTGGTTTATTAATTCTGTTTATACAAATATATTATTATTTCAAATGATCGATAAAGGTTTGTTTGTTATTATTGTGCAGAAAATTCACCCCCTCTTGCCGGCTACACCGATCCTAACAATGGGGACATAGAAATATAATATTATGTATGCCCTTAGGCCAAAATTCCTTGCTTCGATAGGGGTAAATATGATCCATGTATGTTTTATTCCAATTCTGTGAATGAAAATAATGCTCACAATATGAGAATGTATCCATGTTTCGGTGAATAATGGCGGTAATATCATGTGAGCAATGCAGTCCTAAAATTTGAAACTCCCCATAGTTATAATATTTTATTTCCAAATCAATAATGAATGAAACACCCCAGGTCTCTACTTTCATTTCTGACTGAGAGTAGGGGAAGACTTTATATTCTCTAGCTTTCTCTCTCCTTGAATCCATTTCTTTAGTAGTATGAGGTGTCAAAGCAACATATCATTTCGAGGCTTCCTCCCTACGGTTAAAGAACCATTGAGCTACCTTTTTCCTGGTATTATCAATTAACATGTTTATGGGAAGTTCACATGTATGCTTGAACAAAGTATTTAAATTCTCTACACAATTGGTGGTTAGCATTATGTACCTTCTCCCATTAAAGTGTGCATTAGTCCATCTTTTAGGGTCAATGTTCTGAAGACACTTATAGGCATCTGGATGTCTTTCAAGCATGAACTGCATTATGAGATCATTTTAGAGTTTTGTATTTGCTAGTACTGCTATCCAAAATAAGCCTAAAGCTGACCTACTGCTAGTATCTGTTACTATATTACAAGACATGTGATGGCAATAGAAAGCATGATCAGTGATTGGGTAGACTTTCCTAACTGCTGATATAATATCGCAACGTCTATTTAATACTATGCTCATTGACTGTGCATCAATAGCAAAGAATCTCTTCATATGATCCAAAGACCATTCTCATGCAGACCCACATTCAACTTTACCGATTCCAAAGGCTACGGGGAGGACATTGTTATTAGCATCAATTGATGTAACCATCAACACACCCGAATACTTTTCTCTTAGATGTGTCACATCAATTCCGATCAATTTGCGAAGATAAGACCTGAATACTCTTCGACAAGCTCCCAAACTCGAAAAACAACGCTGAAACTTATTATCACCATTTCTGTATAGTGCCACATAGGTTTCAAGATCCCTGACTCTTAACTCGCACAGATATAGTGGAATATTTTTATATGCTTGGTCAAAATCTCCAACGACCTTCTTCATCACTTTCTTCCAAGCTATGTATGCTTTTCTATATGATATGATCACTCTAAACCTAGCTTTTATATATGATATAATCAAACTTAGTTTGTACTATTCATTAGCTACAAATTGCTCTTCAACAAAAGATGTTATAAAGGAGGAAGAGCATGTTTAATTATTAGCACTTTTCCTATTTGTGTCACATTGGTGTTCTTTTACATATTTTATAATAGTGAACTCTACATCCCGGGCAACTACTCTCCATGTACATGGTTGATTAAAGAAGATGACTTTTACTTTATTTTCCGGTTGTCAATTGGGTTATAACTCATATGTTTAACTATGACATATTTCACAAGTGCAATCTTGAACTCTTGCCAAGATAAAAAAAATTTGTCCAACACAAAATTCATGTTCATCTTTTGCCTCTTCAATTGACCTTTGGAGCAATCGAGAATTTAGAATATATGGATCATTAGTTATTGGGAACTCCTCCTCTAAGTCACTATACTGCTCTAGGGAAATTTTATATTGTTCAATCTGTATATCATCAGCTAAGAATTCTTGTACATTTATATTGCATTATAATTTCTCTCCAATTTGGGTATAATACCCTTCCTCCTCACTCCATGTAGGCTCAAAGTAATCACCAAGTGTTGTACAATGATTCAGAACCTCATCTTCTAAAATACTTGCTTTTTCATTTAGATCAAATGTCAAATTACTACTTGTATTTCTATTTGTGTTATGTACACCACTATACTCAGAAGACGATAGAATATTTGTTCTAGATAATTCTCCTACATTAGCTCAATATCTCATGTAAGAATTTGCATCAAGTATATTTCATATCTCAGAGAGAATTTCTTCAGTAATATGATCGCCCTTGATAAATAAATTATAAACTAATTTAGCAAACTTACAACTACATAATCAAGTATTGTTGTATATACTAATTTAGCAAAGACCATGTAACAATATATAGTTATGGTGTACATATTAGATTTTCATAATTTATCAGTGGTTGTGATACAATCCAACTGATAGACCTAGGGTTTTTATAATTTTACATAATTTCAACCACTAGGAAGGATTGAGCGAGGAAAAGGTCTATATGGTGTAAATGTAAAGTTTTAATCAAAGATCACGTTGGGTTTGATATGATCCCATATTAGATCCGCATTGTAGCAGAAACTTCTTGTAACATTGGATCACCACTGAGAGCCCTAAATAAATACTGGAAAGCACAATTTAATTTCTTGCAACAAAAAATTGACAACACGTTAAATGAGTGTAATCATACAAGTTTAGGTCCATCAGTGAATTTTGATTAAAACACACTGATGGGCCTAGGGTAATTGGATTTATGCAAACTCCCAATTACTACGAAGGGTTGAGCGAGGAGAAGGTAGATATGGTATCAAACTAAAATTTTGATCAAGAAAGAAAGTGAGCCTAATATGATTGCATATCATGCCCAACGTGCTGATATATACTATATCAACCTAACATGCATCAACAAAGTCTAGCTGAAATCTAGCATTACAGTGGAGTACCTTGCAAACTGATTAAGTATTAGAGTACATCATATTGCAGGTGTTGTTGAATATTTATTCCCCACACATCCAATGACATCATAAATACGATTTTTGTCATCACTCTTTGCTACCAAACTATACTTTTTTTTTTTACATGACAACTCTATTTTACAGTACTAAATTTATACATACATCATTAAATCTTTAATTGTCTTCTACTAATTTCACTCTAGCTTGTTAGAAATTTATCCTTCGACGTCGAGATTACGTTCTTAATCGCTGTTGTCCTTTGAACCCATCTCTTGAAACTCTTACGACAATATCCCTAAATCATAAATAGTTTTTTGCAATCCCGCCAAACAACACGAGGAGGTATAATAAGTGGAGGTTCATGATCGTTTCATGTTTAGAAGACCAAGAAGATGGATGGAGGGAGAGAGAGAGTGAGAGGATGTGTATCCGAATCATAAAATGATTTTCAATTAAAAATGTGGCTTGGATGCTTGGAAAATGGTGATTGAGATGAGGGGGTTGGCAGGTTGGCAGGAGGAGTAAAAGGGGAATTATATTTTTTTTTTGTCCACCCTTTGGTATAAATAGAACTACCATACGTCTTTTGGTAAATACTAAATTCAACATATGTCTTTTGGTAAATTGCCGCTAGTAGAAACTTGTTAGTGTATTCTATCTGCCTTTGAAAAAACAAAGGTCCTCAAAAGTAGAAACTTGTTGGTGTATTCTGTCTATCTTAGGGGTGACAATTTCTGACCCGACACGAAAATACGATCCGAACCGAACACGAAAAAAATCATATTAGGGTCAGGTCTTATTGGGTTCAGGTTAGATTTGGGTCAACCTGATTAACACGATTAATAAATGGGTCGGGTTCGGATCAATCTGAAAGCTCCAATTACAACCCGTGAACCCATTTATAAATATTTTCAAGCATGGTTTGGGTCGGATTCTAGTTAAATTTGGGTTTAAATAAACATATTTTAATAAAATTGGTCTTTTCAGATTAGGTTCGGGTTAAAATGAATATTTTTTATAAATGGGTCATTTCAGGTCAGGTCGAGTTCAGGTTGGATTCAAGTTGTGGGTCATTTCAGGTCAAAGACAGATAAACAAGTCGGGTTTAGGTTGAACAATTTGATTCGAAATATTAATCAGGTCGGGTTCGGATTTTGATATTCCAATCCGTCAATCTGTCAACCTAAATTTGTCAATCCGAATCCGACCTAAATTACCACCCCTAATCTGCCTTTCAAAAAAATTAGGTCGTCAAAAGTCCACCTAGTTCTAACGCTTTGGGCAGTTTTACTAGTCAAGTTTTTTTTTTTTTTTTTTTGAGTTTAAGTTGGTTCAAGATTCAAGTTTTTAGACATTATTGAGTTCTTCCTTTAGCTTATTAGTGCTTAAATTTATTTAGTTAGTTATTAAATTTAATAATAAAAATTTATTTATTTATTTTATTTTTTTAAAATTTATTTAGTATGTTAAGGGTTTTATTGATGCATCTGATTTATGAATATTATTTATAAATATTATTTATGAATATTAGCAAGTTAAATACTCATTCATTCAGTTTAATTAATTGTTTGAGGATGCTCATTAATTAATTTAAATATTATTTATAAATATTAACGAGTTAAATACTCATTCATTCAGTTTAATGATTTTTTTGAGGATGCTCGTTAATTAATTTTATACATTTTGAATGAATATAATTAAATTTTTATTAAATTTAACATCAAATTTATTTATAGATATTTAATTTATGGATGACGTCCATGAATATTTGATTTATTGGTCCTGCTGGCGAGTGTTGTGCACACATTTTTTCCACTGCAGGTCATTGCGTATGCCGTATATATACGTGGCACCAGGGGCGGATCCAGAGGAGACGGTGGCATCAACAGTCACCCTCCTTTGCTAGTAATGAAACTCTTAATAATATGGATTTTATCGATAGAAATAAGAAATACTATTTCTTATTTCATGTAAAAATTATTTCTTCATTTTTAAATTTCTGAATCCGTGACTGCATCGCACTATCCACAGATGAGGTCGGCAGTGGATTTTAGTTACCGATGTTTTCCTCATTTTGTTTGCACATAAATGTCGGGAACATTTATTCAAAAATCATCCAAGCCAGCAGTAGAACTAGCACACGTCTTGTATGTCGTATACGTGTCACTATCCACACAATTAGGTCGGCGGTGAATTTTAGTTGCCCATGTTTTCTTCATTTTGTTTGCCCATAAAGTCAAGAACGTGTATTCAAAAATCATCCACGCAAGCAAGAGAATAAAGCCACGTTTTCTAGTGAGGTGTGATGGTTAAAATATAAAATATTATTATATAAACTTTTACTTATTTATATTAATAACTAGTAATTATTCATAATTATAAATTGACAAGAGTCCCCACGTAATTGCATGATTCTTCGTCAGACTTAGAAGGTAAGTCAGCAAACGAATTTTATTTTATTTTCAGTAGCTTATTCTTCACACGTGTCATTTCTTGATAGCTATGTCATAGATTCGTCTTTTTCACTCTTGAAAAGTTTCTCGTTTGTTTGCTTCTCGTTCACATTCCTGCCCTGATTTATTAATCTTTTTTTCCCATTCTGCTAAAGATGTAAAATTCAAAAACTATAATATATGATGATTCATTGAAATATATCTCGGGACAACCGACACCAGTTCTTCTCTCCTCTTTTCTGCTGAAATCAATTGGAAATATAAGGAAACAGAGTCTAGAATTGCAGAACTATGGTAGTTTATTCTCTCTTGGAGAGAAGCATCGCTCGGAGCTCCGCCGCGTCCACCTGCCTGCCTATATCACTGGGCCTGTAATATCCGGTCTCCGGATCCGGCACCCAAGAATTTGATGAAGACGAAGAAGTGGAAGAAGCAACCGAAGAAGTGGTGGTCGAGGATTTCACGAGCACCGTCGTCCTCCTCTCTAAAGCTGCAGCAGAGTATGCCCTTCTGTATCCATCATTCATTAAGCTATCATTAGATTGCATATGAAAAGAGAGGCTGCTATATGAGCCTGAAAAATCAAAATGCAAGCTGCAGCGTACCTGTTAAGAAAGAGGGTGATTCCTCTGGAGAGGGCGGAGCGAGAGGGAATCATTGCTAAATCAATGGGTCTGAACAAAGGAAATGTTTTCTGATCTCCTTCTTCTCTCCTCACGCTTTCTCTGGCCTCTGCTGCTGCTTTAGTTAAGGATTAGTGAGAAAGAGAGGAAGATGGCAGTGGGGATTTTATAGATAGCGATGCAGACTTTGGTTGGAAAAAATAATTGGAAAAATCGAGGCCAATTTGAACTCGTAGTCTGTGGTGCCGTCCTCTAGTGTTCCTCGTGCGATGTGTCATCAGGACCAAGTTGTTTGTTTTTGGTTGGTGTATTGTATTGGGAGGCAAAGCTAAGAGGGTTCACTGATAAATAATTGAGCTGAAATTTAGCTTATTGTGTTATGTTTAAGATTGTTTATTAGTAAAAAAAAAAAGGAAAAAAGTCCAATGTGCTCTACTTGTAATAATATACGGTAATTTACCAAAAGACACCTATAGAGATTTAAATTTATCAAAAGGGGTATAATATTTTGGTATTTATCAAATAACGTACTTTTTTAAGTACATTTCCTATTTTACCCTCCTGATAATTTGGCTTTTTCTATCATTTTCTTTTCTTCACTATATTTCTCTCTCTTCTCTTTTTTTATCAGCAGAACATATGGATAATATTAGTCAATTTTTTCATAATATTTTAATACATTTGAAGAAGCAAAAAATAAACAACGAATAGCATATTTGAACTCCTTACAATTTCAGAAATCTACTTGAACTAAAATGAGTGTAATCGGAGCTCTCTAGGTCGATCAGTGGGTTTCGATCAAAATCCACTGATGGACCTAAAGAGCTCTGATTGCACTCATTTCAGTTTCTATGGATTTCTAAAATTGCAAGGAGTTCAAATATGGTCTCCATTATTTATTTCGACTTTTTATAGATGTTAACATGCAAAATCAAAGAATCGGCAAAAACACTCACGTTGGGCCTGATATGAAATCATATCAGGCCCAACGTGGGTCTGATATCATTCCATATGAGGCCCACGTTGGGCCTGATATGAGTCCATATCAGGCCCAACATGGAGTTTTTTCGTCGATTCTTTGATTTTGCATGTTAACAGCTATGAAAATCCGAAATAAATAATGGGCACCATATTTGAACTCCTTGAGACATCAGAAATCCATAGGAACTGAAATGGGTACAATCAGAGCTCTCTAGGTCCATCATTGGGTTTTGGTCAAAACTCACTGATGGATCTAGAGATCTCCGATTGAACCCATTTCAATTCCTATGGATTTCTGATGTTGCAAGGAGTTCAAATTTGGTGTCTCTTATTTATTTCGGTTTTTCATAGCTGTTAACATGCAAAATCAAATAATCGACAAAAAACTACACGTTGGGCTTGATATGGAATCATATCAGGCCCAACGTGGACATGATATGATTCCATATCAGGCCCAACTTCCATGTTACAAAAATTTAATCTTTTTATTGTTCTAGATTTCAGTTTCTAGTATGTTTCCTTCCGCACAGGAAAATATTGGTACGTAAGATTCATATGTTTCATTTTGAATGAATTAGTAAGTTCTTGTTAAAGATTAACTAAATTGGTTACATCCTAAACTTTAAAAATGTACTTTGTTTGTCGTTCTAAATACCTTCAATTTTGGTAATAAAAAAGAGAGGGAAAATAAAGCAGAGCTTTGAAAATTTGTGAAAGGCGGTTGCTTGAATAATGTAAGGATCTGACTAACATGCAAGTTTAAACTAATTTACTATCCTCTTATTTTGTTGGATTAAGCACAGCTAAAATCTCGAATGATTAAATTGCACCTGAACGATTAATCATCTAGTCATAACCAAAGTTAGCTATCTGTTTTGCAGCTGTTACAGTTAGAGAAATTACCACAACGACAATATTTTCTCATAATCAATCTTTTTATTATTTTTCATATACACAAAGCATGTATAATCTCTAAACTCAATCTGTAAAAGGTACATTGAGTATTACCGGGTCACATGTAAACCACGACTATCAGAAAAGGCTGTTGAATTTTTGCAACATGGAAGTTGGGTCTGATATGGAATCATATCAAGTCCACGTGGGCCTGATATGATTCTATATCAGGCCCACGTTGGGCCTGATATGATTCCATTTTTGCTGATTCTTTGATTTTGCATGTTAACATCTATAAAAAGCCGAAATAAATAATGGACACCATATTTGAACTCCTTGCAATTTTAAAAATCCATAGAAACTGAAATGAGTACAATCGGAGCTCTCTAGGTCCATCAGTGGATTTTGATCGAAACCCACTGATCGACCTAGAGAGCTCCGATTATACTCATTTTAGTTCCAGTAGATTTCTGAAATTGTAAGGAGTTCAAATATGTTATTCGTTGTTTATTTTTTGCTTCTTCAAATGTATTAAAATGTTATGAAAAAATTGACTAATATTATCCATATGTTCTGATGATCAAAAAAAGAGAAATATAGTGAAGAAAAGAAAACGATAGAAAAAGTCAAATTGTCAGAAGGGTAAAATAGGAAATGTACTTAAAAAAGTACATACTTTGGTAAATACCAAAGTAGTATACGCCTTTTGGTAAATTTAAATCTCTACTTACGCCCTTTGGAAAATTGCCGAATAATATACAATGAAATTTTATATTATTTTAACCTATTTCCAATTAAACATTCGATAGTTTACTGGATCGAATGACATTTAATTTTTAACTAAAATGACATTGTCGTGTAGGAGCGACAGACCGTGCGTAAATATACAAGTAATAAAAAATAATAAAGACGATCCATCTAGACCGGCCACAATTCGTCGACAAAAAATAAAAAGGAGGATCCATCTGTCCATAGTTCAAATCGTCGAACAAAAAATAAGATTAATTTAGATCCCATTATAGTTTAGAGCCATGGGTTAGTTGATACCTGATAAATCGATCTTTAATATTAACCGTCTAAGATGATTCATAGTTCGCTACGGCTTATAATTCACAATTATTATTATTTAAAAAATATTTTAAAATTATAAATTTATAAAAAATATAAAAAAAAATTTGCACTTATTTAAGTTGTTTATGTATTTTTCACGATTTTGAAGTGGTATCTCGAACCTTAGAAGTATAGTCATTAGTACGTCTTTATGTCTCAAGTGACAAAACTTGCTCAGGCAACGGCGGAGGCAGGGGGCGTGAGGGGGTGCGGAAGCACCCCCTTGCTTCCCGAAAAAAAATAAAACTGTAATTATGATTAAAAAATAAAGGGCATAATTATAATTTTTTTAATTTATTGGACTTTTTCTCATAAGTGTCATTAAAAACACCTTTCCTTTTCTTTCTCATTCCCGATCCTTTTCCAGCAGCTTTCCTTTTCTTTCTCATTCCCGATCCTTTTTCCAGCAGTCGAACCTTCTTTTTTCTAAGCCAACCCTTTCTTCTTCAAACCAAAAACCCTAATCACGTTAAAAGATCTCATTGTTTCCCCCTCTCCGATCTCCTGAAATCGTTGTCCTTATCTTTGTCGTCTCTTCACTTCGTCGATGCCTCACGTCAGTGACGCCACTACTGTTCACGGTTCGACTGTTCCGTCGACGCCGTTACCACTGTCGACGCCGCTGATCCTCCACAACAAGCAAAATCTCTTCAATTTTAGGTGAATCATGTTCCTTATTTCATTTAATTTCTAATTTCATGATTTATACTTGGTAGTACTTTAATTGTTATATTGATTGCATAAATTAATAATTTTGAGAAATTGACATAGGTTATGAAGAAATTTTTAAAACGAAGTATTGAGTCTTCTAAGAATTCTATGGAAAAAATAGTAAGAAAAATATTCTCGTGTTGAATTCAACCCAGATGATGTTGTTAGTGATCCAGGGCTACACAAACTAATTAATGAATTTGATGTTTCTATTAGAGATCAGATTCGAAGAGAATATTTGATTAGAGGACCTTGCCAACCATTTGGTCATAGTTATTCCTAAAGACAATTTGGTAAAGAACATAGAAGTTTCCAAGTTGCTTGGTTTAAAAAATTTTCATAGTTAGAGTACAGCATATCAAAAGATGCGGCTTTTTATTTTTGGTGTTACTCTTTAAAAATTCTCATAGAGGATGTCAAGTTGGAGATGAGACATTTACTAATTTAGGGATGACTAATTGGAGAAAAACAATGGAAGTATTTAATACGCATGTTGGTGGTGTAGCTAGTGTTCACAATGATGCAAGAACACAACTTGAGGCTTTTCAAAATCAACGACAAAGTGTGTCACATTTGCTACAAGCATAGGGGCGTGGAATGGAGGTTGCATATCGCACTCGATTAACGACAACTTTAGATGTTACACACTTTCTTTTGAAACAAGGTTTGTCTTTCCGTGGACATGACGAGTCATTGAGTTCCTCAAATAAAGGTAAGTTTCTTGAATTGATTAAGTGGCATACCCAAAGAAATGATGAGGTTTCCAAGATCATGAATGAAAATACCCCTGTAAACAATTGAAATGAAGTCTCCAACAGTTCAAAAGGATTTAACACGGGCTTGTGCTGCTGAAATCACAAATGTCATTCTTAATGATATAAAAGACAATATATTTTCTCTTATGGTAGATGAGTGTTGAGATATTTCAGTCAAAGAACAAATGGAAGTTGTTTTAAGATATGTGAATAAACATGGATGTGTTATTGAAAGATTTCTTGCTATTGTACATGTGTCTGACACTTCTGCTATTTTTTTGAAGAAGGCTATTGATGAATTATTTGCAAAACATAAGTTGTCATTATCAAGATTGAGAGGTCAAAGATACGATGGAGCTTCAAATATACGAAGTGAGTATAATGGATTAAAGGCTCTCATGTTGAAGGAAAATTCATCTGCAAAGTATATCTATTGTTTTGCTCACCAACTTCAACTAGTTGTTGTTGCAGTTGCTAAAAGCAATTGAATTGTGAGTGATTTCTTCCAATATGTTACTATGATTGTGAATATTACTGGTGCTTCATGCAAAAGAAAAGATAAGTTTAGACAACTTGAACATGATAGACTTGTAGAATGTTTGGAGAAAGGAGATATTGTTAGTAGCAAAGGAAAAAAAATATTAAGAAATCAGTTTAAAACGACCAGAGGATACTCGTTGGGGTTCACATTACATGACTATTATCTGTTTGATGCCTACGTGGACTTCTGTTTTACAAGTGCTTGAAAATGTGTATGATGATGGTACTAATGATGATAATGTTGGATCGAGAAGCGCTAGAGAGGGGGGTGAATAACGCTCGCGGCTATTTCATTTGATTATCGGAATCGTAAAACGTTCGTCGAGTAATTAACGTAGCGGAATAAAAATAAACAAACACACAAGAGCACAGTCGTTTACTTCGTTCGGAGCCTAGATCGACTCCTACTCGAAGGCCCGCGATCCTTGATCGCTTTCCGTGGGCAACAACTAAAATATCGTGAATAAGTACAAGTAGAAATAAGTACAACTGAAATTGAAATAATACCGACAACAGAATAATAAATGAAGCTTCGGGTCGTCGGCGACTTCAACAACACTTTAGAATCGACTCTTGAGCAACACACAGTAGAAGGAAAGCTTGTAAATTATTGTCTATTGCTGCTGCTCGAACCCCTCTTATAAAGAGTGTTCAAGGCGCTATAAACCCCTCCAAGGCGCCTCCAGGCTGGCCGCGTCACCCGCGTAGATCAGAACTGACCTGGTCGAACTTTATCTTGTTCAAGGCGCCTTCAATCTCTCTAAGGCGCCTTCATCAACTTGTTCAAGGCGCCTTCAGCCTCTCCAAGGCGCCTTGAAGCTTGCTTCGCAGCCAGCTCAGGTTTTGCACCCGAGGCGCCTCCAAGCTCCATGGAGGCGCCTCGGACACTGTTTATCCGAGACTTAACTTTGTTCTTTTGTACCTGCAAGACATGTTAGACCCAAAACACAAACATATCCTGCAAAACAAAAGTTAGCACATATAATATTATAAACATGAAGTTTGGCAGCCATTGGACTGTCCGGGTCTGACTTCGGATTTCCGACCGGAAACCCTAGGTCGACACAACGCCTACTATTCCTTCTACGGGGAACGCGTCCTCACCTACTCCACTCAAGAGATTTACCTGATGCCAGTCCGGTCCTCCAGACCGACTGGACTTTCCACCTAGGGTTATCGCCCCCTAAGACCTAGGGTTACCGCCCTCTAGGGTTTTTCTCCACCTAGAGTTACCACCCCCTATGACCTAAGGTTACCCCCCTTAGGATTTTCCTCCACCTAGGGTTACCACCCCCTAGGATTTTTCTCCACCTAAGGTTACCACCCCCTCGGACCTAAGGTTACCACCCTTAGGGTTTTCCTCCACCTAGGGTTACCACCCCCTAGGACCTAAGGTTGCCGCCCCTTAGGGTTTTCCTCCACCTAGGATTATCACCCCCTAGGACCTAAGGTTGTCGCCCCTTAGGGTTTTCCTTCACCTAGGGTTACCACCCCCTAGGACCTAAGGTTACCACCCCTTAGGATTTTCACCTGCCTAACCGCAGTTAGGACTTTCCTGAAACCTTATTTAAGCATGTTAGATAACAAAGAATCTTAACTTTGAATCCTTTGCCATTATCAAAACATGAGTTCGATCATCGGATGCTTCCCGCACCAACAGATAATAGTGGTATTACCACCAGTTTGATTGATAAGATGGAGAGTTATGAATCTGTGCTTGTGATGCATTTGATGAAATCTTCATTGTGAATCACGAATGAATTGTCACTTGCCTTACAACAAAAGGATCAAAACATTGTACTTGATCCTGTCCGAACGCTGACTCAACAGACGCTGGGCGCATGGTGCTCTCCGATTTGCTTATATAGATCTCTGGCTAGTCGTACGAAGCTCCGGCGAACCTGCACAAAAGTCGGGCCGGGAAGGGGTTCCCGGCGGCGACCCTCCGACGCTCAAATCAGGCAAGCAAGTAGTGAAAAAAGGTGGCTTCAAAGATGTCTCACGCGTACCTCCGGCGAAGTATGAGGCTCTTTATATAGCGCGGTGAAAGAGCTCCTGCACGTCCACCGAGGCGCATACATGTCCGTAGCCCATACCTCGGTATGTGTCTGTCAGAAAGCTTACCTGACGCCATACTGCTACAGTCTCAGCACGTCGTCGATGGGACAACAAAACACCCCGATGTCAGACTTGTAGTACGGCCTAGCCATAGGGCTTGACAACTATCATAAGATGTTCTTGTCCCTCTCTACTGATCACAGGCCAGGGCGTCTGGCCAGCCGGCTGGACGGGAAGTCCATCCGGACGGCCCTTATCTTAAGTGCTGGCAGGACGGAGCTCACATCCCGTCCGGCCTGCCGTTGGCATCGATATACTGGGGATATTTTCGGTAGGATGTCATGTAGGGACTGTAGCAGTGTCACCTTCTATTAGGCTTTCCGCTCGGCTCTTTGCTACTGTTTAATTGAGCGTCGGAACCCCGACTTCTATCGGGGCGACTTTTTCCATCGGCTATTCACCGGTCGGTCGGTCGGGGGGTCGGCCCCTCCTTCTCCGATCGGCCACCTGGGCCTTTGACTCCCGCGTGGCATTGACCCCTCAGAATGGGGGTCCCCTGTTCTAACCGCCGGATCAATACTGGCTGTCAGTTTGATTAAGCCAATGAAAGTTCGATTACAAAAATTGAGAGAAGAAAGATGGGAGAATTTTTTAGATGTCGTCAACAAATTTTGTAGTAGCCATGAGAAAATATAAGAACTCGTGGTTGTAGTAGACGTAATGGACAAATGATTACTAATTTTCATCACTATCGTGTTGAATTTTTTTATCAGGTATTATTTTTAAATATTTTATTGAATTTTAATTTTCTAATAATATTTTTTATTCATTTTTTATTGTTACAATATTAGGTTCTTGATATGATGGTTGAAGAGATGAATAATCGATTTTCAGAATCAAATACGGAGGTACTTACTTGCATTGCTTGCTTAGATCCAAAGGGCTCTTTTTCTCAATTTGATATTCGTAAGCTACTCCACCTTGCTGAACTTTATCCGGAGGACTTTTCATTGACTGATCGTGTAATACTTGAGGACCAACTTGAGACTTAAATTCAAAATGTACGAGGTGAATTTTCTATAATTGAAGATTTGGGAAGTCTCGCTAAAAAGATGGTTAAAACAGGCAAGAATATAATTTTTTCATTGGTATATTATTTGATCGAGTTAGCATTAGTTTTACCAGTTGCAACTGCTTCTGTTGAAAGAGTTTTTCTACGATGAAAATTATCAAGACTGATTTGCGTAATAGGATGGGGGATGAGTGGATGAATGACAGTTTGGTAGTATACATCGAGAAGAATTTTTTTACTATAATTGAAAATGAACAAATTTTACAATATTTTCAACAGATGAACACTCGTAGGATGCAGTTGTCTCCTCTTGTTTGTATGTCTAGATCTGATGCTGGTGGTTCAAGTATCAAAAAATAATTACTTTATTGGTATGTACATATTTTTTATGTCTGTATCATTATCATTATCAATTTAGTATTTTTATCTTTTAACATATTTATTTGATAGCAAGAAATATTTTTTTAGTCTCTTCTTTGAGCACCCCTCTAAATTTTTGTCTAGATTCGCCACTGTGCTCAGGTTTATCATCCGTAAAGTGGATTGACTATTCCTTGCCTTTTTGAGATTAAGATAATGAACCTCCTTCTTCCATTATAATTAGATAATTGAAGTTAAAAATGATTGAGATTTTAGAATTGAGAGATGAGAATAGAAAAGATGATGTAGGAATGATGAAATGAACTTCTTATCTATAGAGTTTAGAGAATAATAGATACTGATAGTAGCTCTTGAAAAAACATGATTAAATAATTACAATTATTAAAAAAAAACTCTCTTTCTCTAATCATCCAATTTATTTTTACTCCTTCCTTATATCTTTTAAATCCACTATTATAAAAGAAATCTTATAAAGTTGAAAGAAATTATTTACTCTTCTTCCAATGATTAAGATAACAATATAACAAAAGAAAACTATTAAATAGTTATTAAATAATTAACTAATATATTGAAATATTAACAGATGTAGTTGAGTTGGTTAAGAGACTTGGCTTTCGTCCGGGAGAATCAAGTTCGAGTCCCACCACTAATAAAAAATTCTTTTTAACATCCATAAAATAAAATCATTGCCACACCACCTGTTCGGCCATTAAATGACCCCCTAAACTGTAATTGGCCTAGCCAGGTCGTTTAATGATGATTTTAAAAAAATAGACCTTTCAAATAATATCATTCATACAACAGTAGTAATTAAACCTTATTTAATTAAGTGAGATTAACAATATGAATTATTCTCATTAGATTCTATTTCTTATTATATTATCATTTATATTTAAATAAATTTTATTTTATTTTATTATTACTAACTAATTTTTTTTATCTTCCTCACTTGATATGGACATTAATCTTAATTTCACAATAATTAACTGGAGTATTTATTGGTAATCTAAGTATATCTTTATACCATCTCAAATGTGTCTGTCGAAGTTTTTCCTTAATAAGTGCAACCCCAGACTTTCTCTAATATTTTCATTTCTTACTTTGTCCATCCTTGTATGTCCGTACATTCAACTTAATATTCTCATCTCTTAAGCTCTTATCTTCTATTTATATGCTTGCGTTATATACCAACATTCAACTCCATATAACACAGCAGGTTGATCCTACTCGCGAATGTTGATGGATGAATCACCGGTGAGTTGTCTCTGTTGCCAACTTAATCGCAAATTGCCAAATGACAAGGAAGATAATGATGTGGTTGAGAGCATGAATGAAGACAAACAGGAAGAAGAAGAGGGTTAGAATGATGACCAAGGGTTCCTTAGCGCAACCACTCTGATGCTCAAGTTAGATAACAAAGAAGATGAGTGCTAGAGTTTTGATTTATGTAGGTGTGCATATATACTTGGATACCAGAAAGAACTACCTTTTATAAAGAGATCATCGACTTTTTCCATCCCATGTTGTCATTATTAATTCCTTAAATAATGTGAGACTTGTTCACATTATTACTTATTTCCTAAAATAACCCGAGATTTGTGTGATAATTTATTCTTTTCATGAAATGGTCCTGCGTCTTGCATTGCTAAAGGACTAGGAAGGCAAAAAGGTAGTGGCCTGAGAGTCAAGAGCCGAGAGGCCCGAGAGACCGGGAGTCCAATGAACCGAGAGACCCGAGAGGCTAGGAGACCAATGAGTTGGGCATTGACTTGAGTTTCCTTTGTTGGAATCATCTCAGTAGGTTTCACCAATCTTCTATTATCTACGTGGCGTCCACTAATCCTTCTCTGGATTATAAGTCTTTTCTTCAAATCTAGTCGAAGGATGTGAGAGTCTGATTGACTAGACTATTGTATAATCAGAATGATTCTAGTTGCCTTGACTACTTAAGCCACATGACAGATCCACTATGTAGTTCTGAAGAGATTACACATAAATGTCAGCATGGATCGGTCATCATGTCTTTATTGTTGGTGCAATCGACTTAGGTTTAATCGGTATTTTGATGTATATGTCAAGAGTTTAAGTTAGTCTTTCATATGTGTTTGATATGTGTTTAAGTCGTGCAGGACTTAGTAAAACACATGAGGAACTTGGTGCGGCCAAGTGTGGGAAGCTCATCCAAGGGCTTGAATCCTTGAGTCGGTGAATGATGACATTGGGAACGAGCCGTGGGCTTGAATGCATCCGAGGGACCGCCGGACGATGAGCAATGAGTGGAGCCGAGGGAAGCGGACTTCAAGGCAATACGAAGGGTGCATGAAGAGGAGCCGTGGGCTTGGGTGGATTTGAGGGGTGAAGGCCAAGGAAGAGGGCTTCAAAGGTGACTCCGGAGAGGATGAGTGTGAGTGAATGTAAGGTACCAGTTAACTGGTACTTGGACCAATCGAGTGGTCTAAATTCACGAAAAGCACAGAATGCTTCTATGCTTGTTGGCTGCGAAGACCGATTGACTAGTGTTGACACCAGTTGACTGGTAGATAACAGTTGGCAGGGTCGCAGCCTTTGCAGAATGTTGTTGGCTGTGGCCAATGGCTACACCAGTCGACTGGTGTCGGGTTGAGTTGATATAATGATCAACTCTCTCCTCTTATTTATAGGTAGCTTTGGGGCATGAAGGAGGTTACTCATGCTTGTTGAATAACTCCTAAGGTTCTACTTAGAGCTTCCAAGTCTTCTCTTCCTCTCCAAACTAAAGTTTTCATCTTGTAAAGAGGAAGATGTTAGAGTGTATACTAAAAGCCTAGCTTTTGTATAAACATTTATTTAGAAATATCACAATGGTCAAACACCTACATTTATTTGTTAAGTGTAGTTGTTCAATTAATTTATATTGTAGATAACATGGTGTGTGGTGTCACACACAGAAGATCATGTTATCAGTTCTTTATAAATTATAAATAGTTGCTCACGACTAAGATGGAAATGAACAAACCATTGGAATAGTCGTAGTGTAATTAGGTATTAGTTTATCTTGACTAATAAATTACACTAGTACACTCTGAGTGTATTGAGTAGGACCATTTGAGGTAGTTTCTTTTTGTACTGACTTTATAAAAGAACAAGATCTCTGTTATTATGGAAGTGTGTGCTCTTAATCCTAATATAATAACAAGCATATATATTTAATATTTATTTCTTTAATTTATCAATGGGTGAGATTTAGTTCGATAAATCAATAGGCCCGATAAGTTGGGAAATAATATTACTTATAGTGTGTGTTGTTGATTATAGAAGGAAACTGTGTCCTAGAGAGTTAGGTTGATGATGTCCCCAAGAGGAGCTCACAAGGATTGTCATGTTAAACCCTGCAAGTGGACCTAGTCCGACATGACGATAAAGTTGAGTGGTACTACTCTTGGAACTAGATATTAATTAAGTGAGTTGTCAGTAACTCATTTGAATTAATGGACATTCGATATCTTAAACATAGGGAGACTAACACACTCATAATAAAAAGGAGTCCAAAATGTAATTTGGGATTGCTGCGGTAGTTTAATAATAGTTCTTTAGTGGAATGAATTATTATTGATGAAATTAAGTTATGTGTTCAGGACGAACACGGGATGCTTAATTTCATCGGGAGACCAAAATCAATTCCTCCTCTCAGTCCTTATCATAGTCTCTTAATTATAGAGTACTATACCCACCTATACCCACCTTCTTACCCATCCTATAGGGGCCGGCCAAGCTAGCTTGGAGTCCAAGCTAGGGTCGGCCAAAGGCATGGTTCATGGGTTCATGAGGTGGTCGGCCCTAGCTTGAACCCAAGCTTAGGTGGCCAGCCCTATTAAAATAAAAAGTAATTTTATTTTTTAAATTTTTCTTATGTGGATTCCATGGTTTTAAAAGAGAGTTTAAAATTTAAATCTTTCCTTTTATAGCTTTTTACAAAATATTAAGAAAAGATTTGAAATCTTTCCTTATTTGTAGATTGAAAGGTAGATTTTAATTTTGAGAAAACTTTCCTTTTTTAACCATGTTCATGATTTAAAAGAGAATTTAAAAATTAAATATTCTCTTTTATTAGTTTCTATAAAAGATTAAGAAAAGATTTGATATCTTTCCTTATTTGTAAATTAAAAGAAGATTTTAATTTTTAGAGATAACTTTTCTTTTTGAAAATCATCCACATGTTTAAATGAAAGATTTTAATTTATAAAATTTCCTTTTTACAAATCACCATGAAGGGAAAAATTATTGGAGAAATTTTTTATAAATTTCTAGAAACAAATTAGGAAGTTTTAATTCTTGTGTGAATTAAATTTTCCTTGATTGGGATTAGAATAGTGGTCGGCCATATGGTTTGAGAAAAGGAAATTGATTTTAAATCAATTAAGTTTTCTTTTTCATGGCAAAGGAATTAAGGAATTTTTTATTAAAATTTCCTTATTTACCAAGACCAAGGAATATAAAAGAGGGGGTAGAGGTGCCTTCATGGGTGATAACCTCTATTCTATTTTTCTCTTCTCTTTTTCTCCTTAGGTGTGGCCGGCCCATTCTTTTTCTCTCCTCTCCTTATTGTGGCCGAAACTTCTTCATTGGTGGAGTTCTCTTGGTGGCCGGATCAAGCAAGGAGAAGAAGGAGAGAAAGGAAGCCTAGTCTCTAGCATCCCTTGGAGCATTGGTGGTGGTCGAACCTCTCCATCAAGAAGAACTCTTGGTGGCCGAAACCTAGAAGGAAGAAGAAGGTGATTAGTGGTTCTCATCCCGGAAGATCGTTGCCCACACAACGTCCGAGGTTAGAAGAGAAATACGATAGAAGATCAAGAGGTCATTAAAGTTCACAAAGAAAGATATTACTAGTATTTATTTTCCGCATCATGCTAGTTTATTTCTTTGTAAGAATTCCAAATACATGAGGCAATTAGATCTAGTTTTCGAATTTGTTTTCGAGTTTGTGTTTTTTTTTTACTTTGTCGAATTTGTGATTCGATTGTTCATTTTAGTTAACCTAGAGTTATTTAAGGAAATTAAATATTAGTTTTCCTTAAAAGGCTTTGTCTAAGCGGTGGTGGTTGCTCCCATATCCAAGAAGGTCATGTGCCTCGGCATGCAGTTCTGGAAGCTGATTTTGGAAATTAATATTTAATGGAATTAATAACATAGGTGGATTTGAATCAATAGTGTTAAGTCCCGCTTGCGATTCAAATCTAAACCATTAAGAACAGATAAGTTAAATTTGGAATCAATGATGTTAAGTTCCGTCTGCGATTCCTAATTTAACTTCTAAAGAACACAATAGGTTATTTAAGGAAAGGTTTGACACTTGTACAAAATTTTTGTACAGTGGAGCTGGTACAGTTTTCCTAGGACTAACCAACAGAAGAGACATTTGTGAGAGGTTTGCTCCACCAAGAAGGAGTAAGATCTAGCCAGAGATTGTCAGAGACTAATCCACCGAAGGATTAAGGGTTTATCTATCTCAAGGACATGCCGTGGAGTAGGTGCAAGCAATCTTCGAACCACGTAAAAGAATCGTGTTAGCATTTGTGTTCTTACTTATTGCTTTCATTGTTTTAGTTTCATTTCCGCTTACGCAAACTAACCGTGTAGAGAATAAATTGAATTGGGGATGACCTAGCTATCGAACCCCCCTTCTAGCTAGTCACTGATCTTCCACAAGTGGTATCAGAGCGAGGACACTCTTCAACAGACTAATCACCAAGAAGAGCAACATCATCAAATGGCCAGCTCAAACATTCACCTACCAAAATTCAAAGGAGATTTCTCTTGGTGGAAGAAGAGAATGGAGGTATTTTTGGAAACCAATTTTGATATTATGCTAATCATGAAAAATGTTTCGAAATGCCTAGGGATCACAACAATGAGATACTCAAGAAAATAAGGTGGAGCAAGAAGCAAAGGGAAGAACATTTAGAAAATTGAAAAGCAATACATCATCTACTAAATGTTCTTCCCAACAAGAAGTAACAAGAGTTGGAAGCTACTCAAGTGCCAAGGAACTATGGGAAAAGCTAGTGGAGCTTCATGAAGGGACATCGGAAGTGAAATTAGCAAGAAGAGATATCCTTCAAACTCAACTCACCAATATCAAACTTGAAAAAGGACAAAAGGTATCAATTTTACATTCTAGAATTAAGGAAATTTTAAATGGACTAACAAGTGTAGGTGAGACACTTACAAACCAAGACATCATAATGAAAGTCATCAATGCTTTCCCAAGAACCTCGACATGGAGCTCAATTGTAGACTCATTCTACATTTCAAAGGATCTAGAGAAATCTTCTCTAGATGAATTTTTCTCAACAATGGAGCTCAATGAGACTCGGATTGAAGGACTAGATGGAGAAGCTAATAGATCAAGAGGAGTAGCTCTTGTGGCAAACAAGGGAAAGGGTAAGAAGAAGAAGTCTTCATCCTCACTATCCTCCGACTCTGAAGAATCAAGCACTTCAATAGATAGCGATTAAGAGACATACATGGTAAGGAAGATAAAAAACACATTTAAAACTTTTTCTACTAACAAATCTCATGTTAGGAAGAGTTCAAGAGGCAAGAGTAGGACAAGGAGAGTCATTTGCTATAATTGCCAAGGAGAAGGACACATGAGGGATGAATGCCCTCTCTTGAAGAAGAAAGAAGAAAAGAAGAAGGAAGAGAAGAAGAAGACAAAAGAAAGGGGAAGAAGGTCAAAACCCTAAAAGAAACATGGGACGATCCATCGTCGTCGGAGGAAGAAGAGCACCATGTGTCCCATTTTGCTCTAATGGCAATTGATGATGTTGCCTCCACCTCATCTGAAAAAGAAGAAGGAAGGAGCTCAAGTGAAGGGGAAGAAGGGAGCTCAAGTGCAGGGGGAGGACAAATTTTGGATTTGAACTTCTCGGTAAGTGAGGTATACAATCTTCCTCCCCATGTTTTAATTAAGATTATTAAAAGTACAAATGAGGATTTGTTCAAGGTAAAAAGGAAAAATAAGTCCTTGAAAAATGATATTATTTGCCTTGAAGAAAAATTAGAATTTATGACTATTAAGGGCAATGATATGCATGCTTTTTCCTCAATTTTAAATGATTCATGTCTAGAAGAAGAAAATATGAAACTAAGGGAAAAGGTAGAATACCTTAGCAAAACCCTTAGAAAATTTAAAATTGGCTCAAATACCCTAAGCATGATTATTGGGATCCAAATGGCAAGCTTCAACAAAAAGAGTTTAGGGTTTAAGGAATCCAATAATGAAAAGTCATATCATTGCTTACTTGCTATGGGACAATCAAAAATAAAGACCATAGATAGGAAATGGATCCTCAAGGAGTATTTGGTTAACCCAATTAAGAAGAACCTCTATTGGGTAACAAAATCAATCCTCAAGGGTTAGAGGATTTTTGGGTCAAGTCAACCATGATAGTCATAATTTCAATTTTTTTTTATATGGTTGACTTGAAACCTTAAGGGGGAGCACTTAGCCTTGAATATAACTTCATGATAAAGAGGGCTAAGTAGAGGTTACCTTTATTTCATCTCACAATGACTTGCATTATCTTCTAAACATAGGTGTGAGATGATAGGATGATACTAATAATTCACTTATGCTTATGGCATTTTGATGAATTATGAAATGTATCAAATTTTTAGTAATCAAAGACTAACTATGGGGAAAGCAAATGTTTAATTAATGGACATCTTGCCCATAGATCATAATTGGATATTTCAAATATTTTGAAAATAATTCTATTTTTTATGTATAGTGAATAGTTATTTTGAAACATATGAATTCAAAACTAGGGTTTAATTTGATATAAACTTGTATGTTTTCGAGATTTGGTAAAAATTTCAAAAATACCTTGACTTTTTATGAAAACATATTTTTCCTAGTTCAAGGACATTAAAAGAAATATGTTTTCAAAATTTCATAATTTTTTTAATTTTATGGATTTTTTATGTATTTCTGAAGTTGACCTCAAAAGACTGAAATTTAGTTTCAGTGTGTACCAGTCGACTGTGTCAGCTACCAGTCGACTGGTATCAGCTTTTCAACATTCTGTTTACTTTCTTAAATCAAATTTTTGGTCAAAATTTTGTTAGACTTGATGCCATATAGTGTATGATTGTTTGATATAATCTTTTTGATGGTGTCAAAGGGTGAGAAATGGGTAGGTTTAAGTTAGAAACCTACTTGTATGCAAAACTTGAAAATTAAGGTTGAGATCATATGTTAAGGGGGAGCTTAGGTTTTATGCTTCATGTTTACATATTACTTATGATTTTCAAAGTTATTATTTGTACCTAACTTAAAACATATTGCCACACATCAAAAAGGGGAAGATTGTTAATCAATCGACCTAGGTTTAATCGGTATTTTGATGTGTGTGTCAAGAGTTTAAGTTATACTTTCATATGTGTTTGATATGTATTTAAGTCATGCAAGATTTGGCGAAACACATGAGGAACTTAGTGCGACCAAATGTGGGATGAGCTAATCGGTATTTTGATGTGTGTGTCAAGAGTTTAAGTTATACTTTCATATGTGTTTGATATGTGTTTAAGTCGTGCAAGATTTGATGAAACACATGAGGAACTTAGTGCGACCAAATGTGGGAAGCTCATCCAAGGTCTCGGATCCTTGAGTCAGTGAAGGATGACATTGGGAACGAGCCGTGACCTTGAATGCATCCGAGAGACGGCCGGACGAGGAGCAATGGAGTGGAGCCGAGGGAAGCGGACTTCGAGGCAACGTGAAGGGTGCATGAAGAGGAGTTGTGGGCTCGGGTGCATCTGAGGGATGAAGGCCGAGGAAGAGGGCTTCAAAGGCGACTCCGGAGAGGATGAGTGTGAGTGAATGTAAGGTACCAGTCGACTGGTACTTGGACCAGTCGACTAGTAGATGGTCGTTGGCAGGGTCGCAAACTTTGCAGAATGCCGTTGGCTATGGGCAATGGCTACACCAGTCAACTGGTTCTTAGACCAGTCGACTGGTGTCAGGTTGAGTTGATATGATGATCAACTCTCTCCTCTTATTTATAGATAGCTTTGGGGCATGAAGGAGGTTACTCATGCTTGTTGAATAACTCCTAAGGCTCTACTTAAAGCTTCCAAGTCTTCTATTCCTCTCCAAACCTAAGTTTTCATCTTGTAAAGAGGAAGATACCTTTGTGAGAGGTTTGTTCCACCGAGAAGGAGTAAGATCTAGCCGGAGATTGCCGGGGACTAATCCACCAAAGGATTAAGGATTCGTCCACCTCAAGGACACGGCGTGGAGTAGAAGCAAGTAATCTCCGAACCACGTAAAGGAATCATGTTAGCGTTTGTGTTCTTATTATTGCTTTCATTGTTTTAGTTTCATTTCTACTTGCGCAAACTGACCGTGTAGAGAAGAAATCAAATTGGGGGTGACCTAGCTATCCAACCTCTCTTCTAGCCGGTCACCGATCCCCCACACTTATATGCAACCACTCCTTTTAAGCACGGTGCCTATATCATCTGCCTTGATTCTTGAGCCCAGAATGCACCAATGAGCCTCTAAGGTTGCATCATATTAATGTGGTGGGGCTCGCGACAAAGAAGACTAACTGTCTTTTTATATGTAAATATTAGTCTAGTTTTTTGTCCCATGTGCTTGATCTCACGATGAAAAATTCATCCCACTCTAGTAATAGTAGAGATCCACGGTGTAAAGATTTTCTGATACTATAGTGGTTGCCCAACGAAAGTGATCAATGATCGTGAGCCTTGGAGTAGGAGTCGTCATACTCATAAGCTCCGAACCAAGTAAATCCTTGGTGTCCTTATTCTTTGTTTCTTACTTTCCGCTGTCTATTCTGTGTTTTACGAAAAACAAACGTGAAAGTCACGAATGTTATTCACCCTCCCCCCCTCTGGCGTAACGATCCTACATTTATTTTATTACAACTTGAGTGGTTGTTAATACAAGGCAATTAAAAACATTAACAAACTCCTTCAACAATATCAGAGACAGAAAAGCCCCTTACAACAATTGAAAGCTTAAAACAAGATTACAAAAGTTAAGACAAACTGTGTTATCTTATAATTAACTTTAGGACCCTATTTATAACCTCCTAATCGAAGTGGTCATTTTGCTGATGTGGACATCCAGGGCGCCTCCAATGATCCATAGTGCCTCTAAGTGAATAAAAATTTATTCGCATCATAACGTTCGTTTTGCTGATCTAGCTTGATTGAGGTGTCTGGATCCTTTCCAGGTGCCTTGGGTCATCTAGGGCACCTTAAGTCCGCAACGGGTCATTAAATGGCTATCCCTTTTTAGGCGCCTTAAGTCAACCAAGGTGCCTTGTGTTTTCAGGGTGCCTGGAAACATTCCAAGCGCATGGAATGGTCAACATTAGTCATTGACTATTCTTCGTTCTACTCGCTTGGATGATGATCTGGTAATCTGGAGTTAAGCTTATTTGACCCAAACTCTGACCTTCTCCTTGAGCAGACTTCCTCCTGGCTTCTCATCCCTCGGATGCATGATGCACGTCCTTCTCGCTCCATCGGTGTACTCTTTTGAAACTCCTTGTTTCTCGGATGCACCGAGCCCGTCGACTCACTCCTCGTGTCATTTTTCTCACTAGTTGCGTCTTCCGCTTAACTTCTTGTGTTCCTAAGTCCCTGCAGACTCAGACACAAGACATCAAACACATAAGACATAATCTTAACTCGGTTGATCAACATCAAAACTAACTTGATGTACTTACAATTTTTTCTTTTTTGATGTGCATCAACCTGAGTTAAAGTTAGAGATAATAAATAATAAATGATTTATGTTAAAATAATTTTATAAAATATGAATTTTGTAATCAAATTCTCCCCCTAAACTTAACATCTATTTATTCTCCCCTTTAATTAAATCAAAAAATTATGAGTAAAATTTGATAATACAACAAAAAAAATTGAATTTTTTTTCTTAGGGGTTGTTCATATAGGATGCATGTTTGTATATTTTTTAAATAATTATTTTTCATATAAAAATAGTTTCTAACGGTTAAAATTCATATTGTCCAGACTAAATTTAAAAATTATTTTTAACTTTTAAAAAATTATGAAAATTTTGTGAATGATTAAACAAAATGAATCTGACCATATTAAAATTTTGACGAAAAAAATGATTATATTTAGTGACAAAATATTTTTCTGTATTGTTTAAGATAAACACTTAAAAATAAATTTTGACTTTAAAAAATCTTTCTATTTTATTTAAATATTCAGAATCTAACTTATATTTTTAGAAAAATCAAAATTTTCAAACACTCAACTCCAAAAATTTTCTATTTTAAAATTTTAATTTCCAGTAAAAATTTCATAAAAATTTATTAAGATGTTGAAAAAAATATAAAAGAAGTAAAAAAACAACTGCATAAAGGTTGCGAAAACTAATTTTACCAATAATATTAATAAATTAATTAATTTCTAATAATTAAATTATTTTAGTAAAAGAAATCTAATGAGTCAAAACAGATTTTGGGATCCAAATAAATTTTTACTTATTAAATTTATCAATTATTTTTATGAAATATAATGTTTTGATATTTTTTATAATTTAACCTCTATGATTTCTAACATACCCATTAAGTCGACTAAATAACAATTGAATTTGGACATATAGAATCTTTTCCTAATTTCAATATTTCTATTTCTTCTTTTAGTTTTATATTTTCATCGTTAAATTTACCCAAATCTTCTAATAGACATGTATAATCTTTCTTTTAATTTATATATTTAGTCCTAATTTTACATATTAATCTACTTAACATTTTAATAGCATGATATATTTTTTTAGAAGATAAGAGTCGTTCCTTACTTATTGTATTAGATTCGTAGGTAGATGCTCTTTTTCATTGATGCTCTCTCTTGGAATATCTTTATCTTTTGGTAGTTTATCATTAGTACTAATCCGACGTATTTTCTGTTTTAAACTTTTCTAAGTTCGACTTTACTTTGAGAGGTTCTTTGCTTGTACTTCTTGTCCTTTTCGTTTTCCTTACTTTTTTAATTTACGGCAGTTGTATTCACTAGAGATTCCAATAACATAATTACAAGTCAATGAGATCGAGACTAGACATTCATATAATCTTGAGGATGATGATCCATTTGGTGTCAACTTAAATCGTATTTGTTGATTGTGATACTGACTAAATAAAGATAGGTAACATAAAATTATTAGATTTTCAATAAGTTGGTTATTACATTATTGGGTACCATACGTCCTTGTTATAAATTATGAGATATTACAATCTAAAAACAAAACTGCATAATTTTGTATTTTAAGCTTCTATATTATGCTTGGATACTCTCATCTGTCGTCTATTTTCATTTTTTTTTCTTATTCGGGTTGAGTTTTGAGTTTAATTCAAATTATTTTATTGTTTTTTGTAATATATAGATGTATACATTTAGTCCCACATTGTTAAGAAAGGAAAGGTTGGAAGGTCTTATATATGGAGCTCTTCTATCCTTACTTAGCAAAGTTAAGGGGACCTATACGCATGCCGGGCTGAGTCCAAAACAGGTGATTTTGGGAGGTTCGAGTCGGAAATCTATAAATCGGGCGTGACGCACGCGATCATCGTGCGCAGGGGGGGTGCAAATCCCCAGCTCGTGGGCCTCGCGCTTGCAGACGGACTGGTTTGGTCCGCGCGTGAGCACGAAAAGAAGCAGCGCCCGCGCGTTAGGAAGCGACGCTCTGTACTCTTCCTTTACCGAGAGTTTGTCCTGAGGCTTGACTTATAGCGATCTGAGGTTGAGTCCGAGTGCACCGTTTATCTAGGAGTACACCTACGAACGACGCGAGTGGTGGTATTGATGAAGCTTTTGTGACAATTGATATACTCATGGCCAACTTAGTCTTTTATTATAGTATCTGTTCTGTTTATAATTAGTTATTTGACATTTAGTTTCTTTTATAATTGTTGGATAATTTAATATTGTGCAAAATTCAATTATTTAAATAGTTTTTTTATTTTATATTTTGTAAAAAATGATTGGTAAATAGATAAAAATTGATTTAGTATTTTTTTTTAAAAAAAAATTAGCAGCCAAATACAAAAATTAGCAGTCAAATGCATTTTTGGCAGCCAAATGCATGTTTGCCTAATTTATTTTATGAGATGTGATGGACGTATTAATACCATGCATTGATAAATCGGTAATTTACCAAAAGACGTACTAAGATTAATGTATTTATCAAAAAGTGTATCACGGTTTTGTATTTACCAAAAGGTACAGGTAAGTGATGTATATTACCGAATATAACCCTACCGCCAACCAACTCCTCTGATCAGTCATTATTTCCCAGGCATCCGAACCACATTTTTAAAAAACTTAGATATAAAAAAAAACGATCATTATGGTACCTCCCTCCTTCGTGACATGCGAGTGCAGCTCGGTCTTGTGAAACCCTAGTTTAGTGTTCGTGAGCCATCAGTTCGAGTTTTTCTCAAGTGGCATCTAGCTAGCATTTCAGTTTAATTAAAAACCAGGAGTGTTCGTGAGCCATCAGTGAATGATTCTAGGGTTTACATTACATTAATCAGCTAGTATCATAATGGCGCAAAGACGTCGATCGGGTGAATCATCATCCTCGCCACATCAATTAGCTGTAAAGGTTATCATTTTACAAACTCTGTGATATTGAGAAGCTGAACTAGTATGATTTAAATTTTTTTTATTTTTATAAAGTATAGGGTTCAGTTGATGTTGGACAGAAACTGCATTGGAACAGTGTCCTCGGTCACTTTAAAAGTTTTTTTCAACCATCCACGAAGAAAGGAACGCATGGAGGCTGTGTTATTTTACATGACCGACACATAGTGCTGATCAAACAGTCACTCTTTCGTATTTTTTTGGACATAGAAGATATGCAGCACATCCGTGGGATTTTGGTAAATATATTTGAAAATTAGGATTCAAGTAGTCAAACCTTTAGATTCTCAGGTACAATTTATAATTTTGTATTTTAATTACAAAGTAGTTGTATGATAAAATTTAAGTTTTTGCTAAACGTTGGGCCTGATACGGCATCGTATCAGGCCCAACGTGGGCCTGATACGATGGAGTATCAGTGCTTGATATGACATTGTATCATGTCCACGGTGTTCCTAATACTTTTGTATGTGTTGGTAGAAGTCTAATAATAATTTAACTTGGTTAGGTGTTCCGGTTTGCTTCACAAGAGGAGACGTTTCATTGCTGCTCGGTATTGCAGACCGAGGAGCTTCAATTCCGATTGATTCAGCTAAAGCATCCAGTGACCTTTTTTCTAACTTACTTCTCAAACAAAAAAAAAGCTACTAGATCAAGAATTGAAGAGTTGCTTAAATTTTATGGCAATCGCGTTGAAGGCAAAGATGATGTTTTATTATTTTGCAAATTCTATATTTTGTATATATTTGTTTGTGTCTTATTTTCTTCTAGTACATATAAGGTCCCGTTAAGTCTTATAGATATAGTAGATGATTTTGAGAATCTTGATAGATTCAACTGGGTTGAAGCAATCCATGAATTTATGGCTCCACAATTACCTAAGATTAGGGGCATATTTTCATCAACTGAGACAAAACATGCTAACACCAACCTCCCTTACCTAAAGGGATTTGCTGGTCTTTTGGCAATAAGTGTTTAATTTGTGTGAAAATTTTTAATATTTTGCGAACAATTTTAAAATAGTTAACCCTTGTCATGGTGAATCAGGCATGGTTTTTGGAGCATGTTCCAATCCAAAAACCATACAAAATAAAAGGAGCCAGAATAAATAAGTGGAGGAATATTCCTTCACATATTAGTAAGGTGAGAGAAATGATTAACCAAGTTTCATCTGAAGAGGTAAATTTAGAATACTTTGACTATAGTTTGGTTAAAAAGTATGGTTTTAACATGTGGTTTAATATTCTTACAGGTTGTGATTGACCTAATCCCTAACCAAGATGAAAGATCATTGGTTGAGAACCTTGCTGGCGTTGATGATAGTCCACATGCAATGGAGGCATCACAAATTGAAGTAAGTGTAGGAGGAAGGCAGATTAATAAGGATTGTTGTAATTGCATTATTCAAGCAAACATAAATAAAGAGCTAACAATGGAGAACATGTAATTGAAGGAGAGGGTGAAAGAGTTACTTAAAATAGTTGAAAAAAAAAGCATGGAATCTCAATATAGTGAGCCTGTAGACGATCCTCAAATTGAACCTGTAGGTGTTACAACAAGAAGTAGGAGAGGACGTGACAGAAGTCGCTATGATTACAGGGATACTCCAATTGATTGTCCATTGTGGCTCAAAACTTTGCCTAAGAGGCAGCGTAGAAATATACATATAAGTGAGCCTGCGGAAAAAGATACAAGTATAGGAGAAGGAAAAAAATTTGTCAAAGAATATGTTGTTGTGGGCAAGGGGAAAGGAAAAATAGGTTTGGATGAAATGGAAGAAGAAATTAATATTGTACAATTGATGGAAGACAAATCTGATGAAGAGGCAGACAAGGATGTAGAAATGTTTGCCAAATATGATAAAATGAGGAAACAAGCAATTGCTGTAAGACGATATATGCAAATTTCTTTGCAATTTGTTAGATATAATGGATTATCTAATTGCCTTATTTGTTTGTATGCATAGTATGTGAAGAAGCAATTTAAGTCTTCCAAGAAAAAAAAAAAAAGATGAAGAGGTGGCGTACTTGTTAAAAGCCTTGGAGGAAATAAAGTATGTAAATTAAATAGTTGAATAGTAAAGTATAATATATGCTTATCTGATTACATATTTGGGCTAAGGTTATCAAAAAGAAATTTGTAAAAATAATCTGTGATTTGTTTACTTTGTAGGTTTACAAATGATATAGTTTGGGAGGAACCACCCTTTTGTTTAAATTTGTATTCCCTTTTATCTGGTATGAATGGAGAAATGTTGACAAGAGGGGATGTAATCGACACGTATTGTAAAATTTTATTTAGGGGGGCATTCCCGTCTGGAAGCACATACAACAAGTCAATATATTGTTCAACATTCTTCACAGTAATGAATTTATTTGATTATAGTAAAAAATAGAATTCTTTTTATTAGTTGGTTATGTATGTATGACTTTGCATATTTGTAGTCATTAATGAAATCGTCAAGTAAGTTTGCCTTCCAACACATGATAAAGACGGATAGACGAGATGAAGAGGTAAGGTATATATTTATACCTTTGTGCAGTGATAATGCATACTTCCACTTGCTGGTGGTGGACACAAAATCAATGACGTTCAATCAGTACAATTCTCTTGCAAGTGGAAGTAAATACAAATATGAATTTGAAGCAGCGGTGAGCATCTAATAATAATGTGTAGGTTTGTATTTTAATATAAATGCTATTTGATGGAAAATGAAAATTTCCTCTTCAATCTTCAGGTATCAGATTTTAAATTATATAGTCGTGAGGACGTTGCTGCTATTCATCCAAACTTGGAAAGACATTATCCGTTTGATAGATGGGTATCTCGCACAATTGAATGTCCACAACAACAAGCAAGGTAAATCGAGCACAACCTGTGAATATAAATAATTGATAAAAAAATATTGACAATTAAAATGCTGTTGTTCTTTACAGCGTTGACTGTGGCTTCTTTGTGATGCAATACATTCGATGTCTCCTATATGATATGAAGATGGACTTCAAACAAGGAGACATGAAAAAGATTAGAATTGATGTAATGGCAGCAATTTTGAGGGATAAGTATTTTCAAACATTGGATTAAATATCCAGTCTTGTAAGGCAAAAAATTGTATAGTATGTAAATGCACTTATTACGTAGTGTAGGACTTTTAATATCTTTGTATGTAGTCTTTGTTGTATAATACGGCAGTATGTAGTGTATGAGAAGATTAGAAACTATCACTGGAATATTAATAATATTGCATAGTGATTAGTCAAATATAAATCACAATATACAAAATGCAATGCTGGTGCTTATCAGTGGAAAGAGACAATGTATATAAGTTGTAATGCACACCATTTCTATCTTCTCAAAACTGAAAACATGGTAACGGTTGGGATTGTTTAAAAAATCAAATAGGCTCGGACCAACAGTCGGTTTCAAGAGCACGTCACTAGGTTCCGTGCCAACTGCCACAGAGCAATACCTTATTAGAAATGGGGTATAAATACGTTTTGACACCAGATATACCATCTTCCCAGTTAGAACTTCACAGGGAACATGATTTCAGGTAGAACCAAGTAGGGGAGGGCCATCAGTGGGTTTTGGTCAAAACCCACTGATGGACCTTGACACCTCTGATTGGACCCATTTCGGCTCTAGTAGTATTCTGGAGTTGCAAGGACTCAGAAGATGGTGGCAAATCATTATTTATATATATATGTGCTGGGAAAAAATAATATAAAATCAGCCTTCGTTGGGCCTGATATGCGTGGATATCAGGCCCAACGTGGGCCTGATATGAGGGCATATCAGGCCCAACGTGGGCCTGATATGAGTATCAATTAATAAAACATTATTCTTTCTCCCCCTAATATAAACTCCAAGCATGCTAACAGGGGCCTGATCAAAATAATAAAATAATATCAATTTTAAAAGTCACTTTCCATACGGTAGAAAAAAAAAGTGTGCAGTGTTCCGTGCCAACAGGCACGGAGCCATACCTTCTAATCCATGTTGTATAAATTATGTTTTACACCATATATACCATATCCCCACCAAGACCTTCACAGGGGAATTGATTTCATTTATATCCAAGTAGGGGAGGGGCATCAGTAGGTTTTGGTCAAAACCCACTGATGGACCTAGACACCTCGGATTGGACCGATTTTAGTTCTAATGGTATTCTGGAGTTTCAAGGACTCCATATCTGGTGGCAAATCATTATTTAAATTTCTAAAGGTGCTGGGAGAAAATTAAAATACAATCAGCCTCCGTTGGGCCTGATAAACTTGGATATCAGGCCCAACGTGGGCCTGATATGAGTGCATATCAGGCCCAATGTGGGCCTGATATCCAAGCATATCAGGCCCAAAGTGGCCTTGGCACTGTTCCTTGCCAACTGGCACGGAGCCATACTTCCTAATCCATGGTGTATAAATTATCTTTGACACCATAAATACCATCTCCCCAGCAAGACCTTCACTGGGGACTTGATTTCATGAAAATCCAAGTAGGGGAGGCCCATCAGTGGGTTTTGGTCAAAACCCACTGATGGACCTAGACACCTCTGATCAGACCCATTTCAGCTCTAGTGGTATTCTGGAGTTGCAAGGACTCAAAATCTGGTGGCAAATAATTATTTAAATATTTATAGGTGCTGGGAAAAATTTAAAATACAATCAGCTTCCGTTGGGCCTGATATGCTTGGATATCAGGCCCAACGTGGGCCTGATATGAGTGCATATCAGGCCCAACGTGGGCCTGATATCCAAGCATATCAGGCCTAAAGTGGCCTTGCCACTGTATCCTTTCTTATAAATTTATACTATCTCCCCTTTTCTATAAACTCAAAATGTGCTACCATGCTCCTTATGAAAAAATAAATGGCACCTGGCACGGAGCCATACTTCCTAATCCATGGTGTATAAATTATGTTTGACACCATAATTACCATCACCCCACGAAGTCCTTCACAGGGGACTTGATTTCATGAAAATCCAAGTAGGGGAGGGCCATCAGTGGGTTTTGGTCAAAACCCACTGATGGACCTAGACACCTATGATCGGACCCATTTCAGCTCTAGTGGTATTCTGAAGTTGCAAGGACTCAGAATCTGGTGGCAAATAATTATTTAAATATCTATAGTTGTTGGGAAAAATTTAAAATACAATCAGCCTCCGTTGGACCTGATATGCTTGGATATCAGGCCCAACGTGGGCCTGATATGAGTGCATATCAGGCCCAAAGTGGCCTTGCCACTGATAAGCACCATGCTCCTTATGAAAAAATAAATGACAACTGGCACGGAGCCATACTTCCTAATCCATGGTGTATAAATTATGTTTGACACCATAAATATCATCTCCCCACCAAGACCTTCACAGGGGACTTGATTTCATGAAAATCCAAGTAGGGGAGGGCCATCATTGGGTCCACTGATGGACCTAGACACCTCTGATCGGACCCATTTCAGCTCTAGTGGTATTCTGAAGTTGCAAGGACTCAGAATCTGGTGGCAAATAATTATTTAAATATTTATAGGTGCTGAGAAATATTTAAAATACAATCAGCCTCCGTTGGGCCTGATATGAGTGCATATCAGGCCCAACGTGGGCCTGATATCCAAGCATATCAGGCCCAAAGTGGCCTTGCCACTGTATCCTTTCTTATAAATTTATACTATCTCCCCTTTTCTATAAACTCAAAATGAGCTACCATGCTCCTTATGAAAAAATAAATGGCAACTGGCACGGAGCCATACTTCCTAATACATGGTGTATAAATTATGTTTGACACCATAAATATCATCTCCCCACCAAGACCTTCACAGGGGACTTGATTTCATGAAAATCCAAGTAGGGGAGGACCATCAGTGGGTTTTGGTCAAAACCCACTGATGGACCTAGACACCTCTGATCGGACCCATTTCAGCTCTAGTGGTATTCTGGAGTTGCAAGGACTCAGAATCTGGTGGCAAATAATTATTTAAATATTTATAGGTACTGGGAAATAAATAAAATACAATCAGCCTCCGTTGGGCCTGATATGCTTGGATATCAGGCCCAACGTGGCCCTGATATGAGTGCATATCAGGCCCAACGTGGGCCTGATATCCAAGCATATCAGGCCCAAAGTGGCCTTGGCATTGTTCCGTGCCAACTGGCACGGAGCCATATTTCCTAAACCATGGTGTATAAATTATGTTTGACACCTTATATACCATCTCTCCACCAAGAACTTCATTGGGGACTTGATTTCATGTATATCCAAGTAGGGGTGGGGCATCAGTGGGTTTTGGTCAAAACCCACTGATGGACCTAGACACCTCCGATTGGACCTATTTCAGTTATAGTCGTAATCTGGAGTTGCAAGGACTCCAAATCTCGTGGCAAATAATTACTATCTCCCCTTTCTATAAACTCCAAATGTGCTACCATGCTCCTTATGAAAAAAAAAATTAAAATAAGATCATTTTTTAAATTCACTTCCCATAGGGTGGAAAAGAAAATCGGTGCACTGTTCCGTGCCAACTGCCACGGAGCAATACCTTATTAGAAAAGGGATTTAAAGAAGGTATTAAGTAACCATAAATTAAATTTACAATAATTTTATTCACCATAAATTTTATTTACACAAACAGTAAATCATTATTAGAATAAATTATTACAATTGTTCACTATTTCTATAGTTTAAAGTTTTTGTCAGACATGATTTTGTGTCCAAGTCTAAATCTATAAGCTCTCATATCAGCTTGTACAAAGTCTGCAGATCTCCGGAACATCAAACTCTCTACATAGCGCATTATAAAAAAAGCACAATCCAACCTACAAAACAAATGCACAATCCATCATAAAAAAGGCAAATAGAATTATTATAGAACATACACTAATACTTACGATTTGCTTTGTGTGGGGCCAATAACTTGCATCGTTTTATACTCTCTCCCGGAGAATGGTTCTAAACCTTTATGCCATATGTGATAGTATGACCAGTTCAGCTCCTTAAAAAACAACACCTACAAATATCAAATCATAGTAATTAAGTCATAAACAATGATTATTGAATATAAGAAATTTGTTACTTACAGTTTGATTAAAAACAGAAGTGTAATTTTCTATGGTGCCAAGAGAGTTATAATGAATTATTTGACGTTCCTCCAGGTCCATGACCATTAGATGCCAATGATCATCTTGGTTATGTAGAGGACAAAAAATATATCTAATGTCCTTGTCGTCATCAGTTTTTGCAGTTTGTTTCAATGCATCCACGTGCATCATTCCGAACAAGTCCTATGCAAATAATAGAGCTATTATGGTGACTGCATCCAATATATAATGTAAACAATTTACAATGAGATAAGGGACATACTGGGAATCCAATCCCACAAAATATGGATGGGTGGTATGGTGAGTTAGAGTGTTTGGCTTCATTAGCAAGAATATTCCAATAAACATTTATACAATCCCCATTGGTATATTGTGTCCAATCAAATATTGTCATAAAAGATTGCATATCTAAGGAGAAATTATCATTTGCCCATATTGGTTGCACCGTCACCCTACACACAAGTATACAGTCAATGGTATTTAATAAATTAAAAATAAAAAAAATATCATTAAACTCCAATAATAATCCTTTGTTGACATGTGGGTTAAGAATTTAGGTTGGCAACTACGTTACCTTAACTGACTGAGCTTCAACAATGCATCGGCTATCACATATCTTTGCTCTTTTTAAAAAATGTTTTCGCTTGCTGAGATAATTAAAATAATACTATGTCATTAAGGATTATAAAATAACAACTTACCTACTCTCGACCGTACCTTCAATATTTTGGTTTTGACCTTGTTAATTTCATGACATTGTGTTTCTATCTGTGATGAACTTGTATTTTCTGTCTTTGATGGTGCAGGAGCATCTGGTTCGACACTAAGAACAAACTGTTTGCCTTTTTTTTTGGTGCATTGGGATATCAACCTTCTCTGGGTTCTCTTTCTTTTGGGGCCTACCCGAAAATTAGTTGGAATTATAGGCAGATTAGGAGCTATGCCTTCTGATGCTGGGTCTATGCCTTCTGATGCTCTTGGCTCCCCTGATATGCTTTGTATGACTTGTTGGAGCTCTTTAATCTTATTTTCGGCATCGGCTATGATTTTTTCTTTTACAGTTAAAATTCTGTTATCCACATCAGAATTTATAGTGTCAGCCTTGTTGCCACTCGTATCCCGATCTTTACGCAGTTCACTTATTTGTTGATCATTTTCTTTAAGCATAGCTTCCATATCAGCAATCACAATATCCTTTGCTGCTACTAGACTATCCTTTTCTTCTATCGCCGTTGCCAGGTTTTTATTAGCTTCCTCCAAACTTTGAGAAGCTTTATATAATTCTTGCTTTAAACTCTCAATTTTGTTATCATTTTCCTTGCATAAACTACAATCTACGATATCGTCACACTGGAGTTGGCCTTCTTCGGCTTGATGTAAAGATCCTTACCCAACCAACTCAAGATACTCAGATGGCTGAGGCCGGTTTGGTAGTAAATTCAACTCTGATTCTGTCGGAATTAAATCTACTAAAATTTTATCTGCAGTTACACGGTCTATCATTTTTTTTACTGTGTCAACATGATAGTTAGGTCACCTCCATCGTAGTATTCTTGGCAATTTTTATGGATGGTCTGGATCAATAATGCTGATGTGCTCACACACCCATACCTACAATATGATTATAAAAATAATTCATAATCTTTACACATATCTTGCTATATATGTAATCGGACTTACAGCTAAAATATTTGGAAATCCCTTTAACAAGGGGGCCTTGGGCGTTGCATCAGCAACCTGTGGTTTTGGTCTTAATGTAAGCTCCAATCCAATGGAGTCTAATTGTTGAGCCATGAAACTGTATATTGCATTGCACCAGTTAAACCTAGCTAAGTTGTCAAAATCATTTACACAGTCAATTAGGGAGAGCACATGTATTCTGAGAACACTGCTACTCCCACAAAACAGAACAGTTGTAAAAAAATACAGGATAAAAAGCTGACAGTACAGCTTGTCGTTTGATCTAGACTTCCTAATCAATTTCTCTAAATGTTTGGCAGAACAATCTGATTCTTGGAAAAACTCCATGTACAGTGCGCTTGAAGCCTCATTTAAATCGAGACGAACTATATCTCCATTGTCGGGTAGGCCAAGAATCAGTCTCACATCTACCTTTATAAAATTGAGCTTCTTCCCATGGAAGATAAAGTTTTTTTCCTCATGATCCCAGTTATCAAACATATTTTGTACCTGAGCTCTTACAAAAGAACTATCAGGAAGGTCGAGGATCCAGGAAAAAGGTGTGCCTCGAATCATCTGTTCTTGTTCTGCAGTCGGGTTAACAGAAGAGATAAAATTTCTGAAGTGGCAAATGGTACTTTTCCAGTTCATTCTTTTAGTTCTTCCTCTGTTGACGTAACTTTGATAATTTGGTCGATCAGCACACACACTTGTCGAGACTTCTTTTGTTGCCATTGCGAACCTAGGTACTGTATAACCACACACAGAAAAACAACTCTTAGTTCTCGTAATAACGACTACGCTCTTATTCTAACACACCCACACAAACCCTAGGTTAACCGGTTATAGAAAGCTTAACTAAATGAGCAACCGACCTACGTACGGAAATGATTCTTGAACACCGGTGAAGGAAGAGTGACGCCTGGACCGGAGCTGCGTAGAATGGCTTCGAGAAGAAGATGAACACCGAAGCAGGAGAGTGTGCGCTTTTGCAGATTGAAACTTGGGCCTGATATCTCATTATTTTATTTTATTTAATTGCCTCGATTTATGTGTAAGATTATTTATTATTATTTTGAATTAATACTTTTTATATTATCAGCCCCCACGTTGGGCCTGATATGCACTCATATCATGCCCACGTTGGGCCTGATATACAAGCATATCAGGCCCAACGGAGGCTGATTGTATTTTAAATTTTTTCCAGCAACTATAGATATTTAAATAATTATTTGTCACCAGATTCTGAGTCCTTGCAACTCCAGAATACCACTAGAGCTGAAATGAGTCCGATCAGAGATGTCTAGGTCCATCAGTGGGTTTTAACCAAAACCCACTGATGACCCTCCCCTACTTGGATTTTCATGAAATCAAGTCCCCTGTGAAGGTCTTGGTGGGGAGATGGTATTTATGGTGTCAAACATAATATATACACCATGGATTAGGAAGTATGGCTCCGTGCCAGTTGCCATTTATTTTTTCATAAGGAGCATGGTAGCACATTTTGAGTTTATAGAAAAGGGGAGATAGTATAAATTTATAAGAAAGGATACAGTGGCAAGGCCACTTTAGGCCTGATATGCGTGGATATCAGGCCCACGTTGGGCCTGATATCCAAGCATATCAGGCCCAACGGAGGCTGATTGTATTTTAAATATTTCCCAGCACCTATAAATATTTAAATAATTATTTGCCACCAGATTCTGAATCCTTGCAATTCCAGAATACCACTAGAGCTGAAATGGGTCCGATCAGATGTGTCTAGGTCCATCAGTGGGTTTTGACCAAAACCCACTGATGGGCCTCCCCTACTTGGATTTTCATGAAATCAAGTCCCCTGTGAAGGTCTTGGTGGGGAGATGGTATTTATGGTGTCAAACATAATTTATACACCATGGATTAGGAAGTATGGCTCCGTGTCAGTTGGCACGGAACAGTGCACACCTTTTCTTTTCTACCCTATGGAAGGTGACTATTAAAATTGATGTTATTTTATTATTTTGATCAGGCCCCTATAAGAATGCTTGGAGTTTATATTAGGGGGAGATAGAATACTGCTTTATTAAATAATATTCTTATCAGGCCCACGTTGGGCCTGATATGCACTCATATCAGGCCCACGTTGGGCCTGATATCCAAGCATATCATGCCCAACGGAGGCTGATTGTATTTTAAATTTTTCTCACGACTATAGATATTTAAATAATTATTTGCCACCAGATTCTGAGTCCTTGCAACTCCAGAATACCACTAGAGCTGAAATGGGTCCGATCAAAGGTGTCTAGGTCCATCAGTGGGTTTTGACCAAAACCCATTGATGGCCCTCCCCTACTTGGATTTTCATGAAATCAAGTCCCCTGTGAAGGTCTTGGTGGGGAGATGGTAATTATGGTGTCAAACATAATTTATACACCATGGATTAGGAAGTATGGCTCCGTGCCAGTTGCCATTTATTTTTTCATAAGGAGCATGGTAGCACATTTTGAGTTTATAGAAAAGGGGAAATAGTATAAATTTATAAGAAAGGATACAGTGGCAAGGCCACTTTGGGCCTGATATGCTTGGATATCAGGCCCACGTTGGGCCTGATATGCACTCATATCAGGTCCACGTTGGGCCTGATATCCAAGCATATCAGGCCCAACGGAGGCTGATTGTATTTTAAATTTTTCCCAGCAACTATAGATATTTAAATAATTATTTGCCACCAGATTCTGAGTCCTTGCAACTTCAGAATACCACTAGAGCTGAAATGGGTTCGATCAGAGGTGTCTAGGTCCATCAGTGGGTTTTGACCAAAACCCACTGATGGCCCTCCCTTACTTGGATTTTCATGAAATCAAGTCCCCTGTGAAGGTCTTGGTGGGGAGATGGTAATTATGGTGTCAAACATAATTTATACACCATGGATTAGGAAGTATGGCTCCGTGCCAGTAGGCACGGAACAGTGCACAGCTTTTCTTTTTTACCCTATGGAATGTGACTATTAAAATTGATGTTATTTTATTATTTTGATCAGGCCCCTATAAGAATGCTTGGAGTTTATATTAGGGGGAGATAGAATAATGCTTTATTAAATGATAGTCATATCAGACCCACGTTGGGCCTGATACTCAAGCATATCAGGCCTAACGAAGCCTGATTTTATATTATTTTTTCCCAGCACCTATAGATATATAAATAATGATTTGCCAGCATATTTGGAGTCCTTGCAGCTCCAGAATACCACTATAGCTGAAATGGGTCCAATCAGAGGTGTCAAGGTCCATCAGTGGGTTTTGACCTAAACCCACTGATGGCCTTCTCCTATTTGGATCTACATGAAATCAAGTCCCCTGTGAAGGTCTACCTGGGAAGATGGTATATCTGGTGTCAAAACATATTTATACCCCATTTCAATGACTTAGAACTGCTGTCCTATCTTATTTTGCAAGGATTACTACACTCCCTTTGTGCATGTTTTAACACATCTATATTTCACTACATATTAATGTGACTTTGAAATTACGAACCACTTCCTGTTGAATTGAAATGTATCGCATTTTTATTTGACACAATGGAGATATGGTGTGAAGTATTATTTCTTCCAGGTGATGGTTTACACTTCTCATACCTACCATAAAACTGTAACACAAACTAAATACTCCATAAACGTATATAACACAAACATCACTTTTAACAACTGTTTGTCTTACAAACCTATTTATGTACTTCATACAAAACATATGCCTTAACTCCTCCAATTTACAATTCAGTCAAGATCCAGGGGCTGGCGGCATTCTACAGGTCCTCCGATTATGGCCCCGTTGTTTGCACCTGCTGCATTTGATTTTTACCTTTCCATTATGTTTTGACTCGATCCTTGCCTTCTTTCGCCTACCAGGCTGCACAAGGCTACGAGGACATAGCACTATAATGTTGTTGACACCCCTAGGCCAAAATTCTTTGCTTCGACAGGGGTAAATACGATCCATGTATGTCATTTTTCAATTATGTGAATGAAAGTAATGCTCACAATATGGGAGTGTATCCATGTTCCGGTGAATTATGACGGCATTTGCATGTGAGCAAGGCAATCCTGAAATTTGAAACTCCCCACAGTTACAATATTTCCTCTCCAAATCAACAATGTATGAAGCACCCCATGTCTCTACTTCCATTTCGGATTGAGAGTAGGGGTGGACTTTATATCATCTAGCTTTCTCCCTCCTTGATTGCATTTCTTTGGTAGCATGAGGTGTCAACGCTACATACCATTTCGACGCTTCCTCCTTACGGTTACAGAACCATTGAGCTACCTTTCTTCTGGTATTATCAATTAACCTGTTTATCGGAAGTTCACGCGTCTCCTTGAACAAAGCATTTAAACTCTCTACACAATTGGTGGTTAGCATTGTGTACCTTCTCCCACTAAAGTGTGCATTAGCCCATCTTTTAGGGTCAATGTTCTGAAGCCACTTATGAGCATCTGGATGTTTTTCAAGCATGGACTGCATTATGAGATCATATTGTAGTGTTGTGTTTGCTCGAGCAGCTGCCCAAAACAACCCTAAACCTGACCTACTGCCAGTATCTGTTACCATATTGCAAGACATGTGGTGGCAACAAAAAGCATGATGGGCAGTAGGGTAGACTTTCTTAACTGCTGCTATAATGCCACGATGTCTATCTGATACTATACTCATTGACTCTGGATCAACATTAAAGAATCTCTTCGTATGATCCAGAAACCACTCCCATGCAGACCCATATTCAACTTCAGCGATACCAAAGGCTACTGGGAGTACATTGTCATTAGCATCTATTGATGTAGCCATCAACAACACACCCGGATATTTGCCTCTTAGGTGTGTGGCATCAATTCCAATTAATTTACACAGATAAGACCTGAATACTCTCCTACAAGCTCCAAAACCCCAAAAACATCGTTGGAACTGATTATCCCCATTCCTGTGTAGTGCAACATAGGTTTCAGGATCCCTTACTCTTAACTCACGCAGATATAGTGGAAGATCTCTATATGCTTGATCATAATCTCCAACAACTTTCTTCATCGCTTTCTCTCGAGCTATGTAAGCTTTTCTGTAGGATATGGTCACTCCGAACCTGGCTTTTATATCTGCTATAATCATACTTGGCTTGTATTGTTCATTAGCAAGAAATTGCTCTTCAACAAAAGAAGCTACAAAGGATGAAGAGCATGTTTGATGATCAGCACTTTCCCTAATGGTGCCACATTGGTGTTCCTTTATATATTTCGTAACAATGAACTCGACATCCCCCCTGGCAACTACTCTCCACTTACACGGTTGATTGAAGCAGACAGCTTTTACTTTATTTTTCCTAGTGTCAACTGGGTTATATCTCATATGTTTAACCATGGCATGCTTCACAAGTTGATTCTTGAACTCTTATCGACACTGAAATATCTGTCCTACAAAAAATTCATGTTGATCTGTTGCCTCTTCAATTGGCCTTTGGAGCAATCGAGAATTTAGAATATATGGATCATCAGCTATTGGGAACTCCTCCTCTAAGTCACTATACTGCTCTTGAGATATTTCATATTGTTCAATCTGCATATCATCAGCAAAGAATTCTTGTACATCTGTATTGCATTGCATTTCCTCTCCATTTCGGTTATAATACCCTTCCTCCTCACTCCAACTAGGCTCATAGTAATCAACAAGTGTTGCACACGGGTTCAGAACCTCATCTTCTTGAATACTAGCTTCTTCATTTAGATCAAATGTGAAATTACTGCTTGTATTTCTATTTGTGTTATGCACACAACTATACTGTGAAGATGATGGAATATTTGTTCTGGATACTTCTCCTACATTATCCGCATGTCCAATGCTAGAAGTTGCATCAAGAGTATTCCATATCTCAGATAGAATTTCGTCAGTTATATGATCATCCCTGATAAATAAATTACAAACTATTTTAGTAAATTGGCAACTCCATAATCTTTTCCTGTAGTTAAATTATAATTTTGCTCAAACTAGGAAGGGTCTGATGTAAAAGCAAAGTTTAACCACATAACACATTATCGATATCAGGCCCACGTTGGGCCTGATATCATATATATCAGGCCCACGTTGGGCCTGATATCATACATATCAGGCCCACGTTGGGCCTGATATCATACATATCAGGCCCACATTGGGCATGATATCTATGATATCAGGCAACTTTTGAAGCAGATACTTCTTGTAAACTAGGCCCACCACTGACTAAACCCTAAACCATAAATAAACAATTTTTAGCCAAACTTAACTATCTACGTCAAAAACTAACATGAATTAAATCGATTAAGTCTTCTATTACATCATAATTTAGGTATTATTGAATATTATTCCCCACACAACCAAAATTAACCATAAAACCACTTTTTGCTGCCACCCTTCACATACAAATGGTGTACTTTTTATTTACCTTCACTACCCTATTTTACAGTAAAAAAATCCATACATACATGTCTAAATCTTTAAATGTGTGCTTCTACTAATTTCCCTCTTGTAAGAAGTTTGTCCTTCTCGGCTGACCTTCTTAACTTAATTTGTCCTCTAACTGGTCTATTGCAATCGCCAACCACCACGAGCAGTAATGGCAAGCGCAGGGTTCATATATTTTTTTTTTCTTTCAAGTTTATAACACCACACACAGAGGGATGAAGGGAGAGAGACGGTGAGAAGACGTGTATCCGAACCACAAATTATTTTTCTATTCTACTTTCGGCTTGGATGCTTGGAAAAATGTGTTTGAAAAAGGCGGTTGCCAGGTTAGCCAGAGGGGTAATCTGGGAATTGACTTTAGTAAACTCCGCCTTTTGGTAAATACAAAATTGTGATATGCTTTTTGATAAATACATTAATCTTAATACGCCTTTTGGTAAATTATCGTTGATAAATCTCCTTCATCCCAACACCTATACAAATTAAATTGTGGGTCTTAATGCGCTACGGTTCTTATCTCATACATTGATCTATCTTCATTCCTAGTCTATAGGAGACAAATAAGTCCAATTAATATCAAATGATATACCCGTAAAATATGCTTTACGATCTCAAATTAATGATTTGAAAAGTTTCTATTTATATTAAAAATCACGTCAAAAAACACAAAATCAAATCATCCGTTTAAAAGTATAGATCTGGATAGACTTGTCCGGGCTCGACTTTCATTAATTAATAATTACTATATATTACCTAATAGATGGAAGGAATAGGATCGCCGCCCCATGACTCAATCTTAATTGATAACTTTACAGCTGGGAGATGGGAGGAGCTCGTTGCAAAAGCAGAACCGCATTGTCTTACAAATCATTGACAACGACTGGTACAAGATATCCACTACCGCTCCATGCCACAATCAAAAAGCACTCAATAATGCTTCTCAGGACACGTTTGGTTGAGTGTTATCATGGATCATATGGAGTGTTAAATGAGAACTTGACGTAGAAGGTGAAGTTAAGGTGAGATGAAGATTCAAGTTAAAGAAAGGTGATAGTCAAAGGATTATTTTGGGATAGAGTTCAGTCTTTCATTTAGTACTAAGACACCTAATTCAAGGATGACTAATCTAAGGGCTAGTTTTGTCTAAGGAATGAGCATCTCAGTCCTAGGTATAGTCACTAACCTGACTGGATCTAAACAGCTCGAGATATTACTTCAGTGATTAAGGACCGATCCCTAGTTGTGAGGGCGCCCAACCTCTGGTCCCTGGGACTTAGTTTTCCTTTTTCTAAAAGACAAGCAACCCTTCATATAGCAAGACAACCATAAAGTCGTCTAGGCCTAAGTGACCCTAGGAACTAGCCGATATTTCACTCAGATCTCCAGACTCTCAGCATACCCCGGACCAACGCTAAGAACCAAATGATATTTCACTCAGATTTCCAGATTCCCAATATACACCCAAGCGACCCTAAAAATCAGACGGTATTTTATTCAAATCTCCAGACTCCCAGCATACATTCGAGCGATCCTAAGAACAAGGCAGTATCTCACTCAAACCCTTAGCATTACCACACATGTATATCAGAGCAATACAAAGTAAAGGCTACTCTTATAAAACTCAAGGTTCCATTCATTACTCGCTCGGGCAAGTCAACGCCCAGCCGAAATGTGCTCAGGGAACAACATTGTCAGAGAATTCTAATAACTTGTTAGAGAATAACAACCGTCTGTCAGAAAATATTCTTCCTCGAAGGCAATTATGCTTCCCCTCAACCGACACATTAAGAACGCATATTCCTTCAACCGTCTCATTAATTGCGTCAGTCACAAAAAGGGTGCACACTGGCAGCGGAAGATTCCTCGGACTGGCTATACACCTTCCAGGATGCGTATACTCCATTATTCAACAACTTCTGACACCCGACATTCTTATCATCTCATGATTATAGAGGTTATAGAGGTGATATATAAATAGGGGTTATTGTCAAGGTACGTACACTTGATACATTGTACTGCATGCATCCTGTTCTTCATTGCTACTGTTCTACTTTCCGCTCAGGCATACATTGACTTGAGCGTCGGAGGACCTTCACTAGGGACTCCTTCCTTGATTGTTGGCGCTGATATTCTGTTCGCTTATTTGAGTGTGTGTAGGGAGCTCATCGCACTAGTCAAGTGTCTTTGACCCCATCCAGAGGTCTTCAGCTAGTCAATGCCATAGTTACCTACCCAACGCACTATCTCCAGCTTTCAGACTAGATCAACGGATAATCTTGGTTATCTGTCTATATCTACAATGACCTTGTTTGGTTCAAGATTTTTCTCAATTTCGAAATGTCGATAAACGTCATGAATCTCATCCAATCCGGAATCAGATTACCTTGGATTACTTTGATTTTTCTCAATTCCGGAGGTTAAGGAAAAAACTTTTGAAATTAACCTCAGAACAATTGGAGCACGATCGGAGCCAAGTACGATTGTCAAGCGCAAGCAGGGTGTCACCGCATTTCTTCACGCACGTAGGTTGTCGCCGAAGTTTTGTGCATGTGCAGCAATGGCACGACGACCGGAGATGACAGCAAGCAGCAACAATAGACATCATCGTTGCTCACGCATGAAGGCGACAGCGAATGACAGGCGAGTGACAATGAGAGTAGGAGGAAGAAGAAAAATCATTTTATTTTTTTAAACTTTATTATTTTGATTAAAACTTTAATAAATTAAATTAATCAATACCTAATTATAATTGCGAGAAAAATTAAATAAACTTAATCTAAAGCCTAATAAAATTATCTAAAAATATTCTAACAAAATAAAAAAGTATTATCTAATTTTTTTTATTTATATATAACTAATAATAATATTATTATTATATATATATATATATTAATTTTCATAAATTAAAATAAATACAATTACAAATGATCTATTTTAATTTTGAGATTTTAATTCTCTACACTTAAAGGGTCCGTACAAGCAAACGATATCATTATGTTTTTTTTTAAAAAAAAATTAATTCGGACAAACATACAATATTATTGCACTTAGAATTGAACCAAGAATAATAGGATAAATTAATATTATACTAGATTATACATTAAAATTTTCAAATGAACAAAATTTTATTGCATTATATAAATTGAATCAAGTAATATCACATTATATTTTATTCTAAATCATACTATCCTCGTTTCTCCATTCTTATTCCCACCATCTTCTAGTTCGGGCCAGCGACAGATCATGCGCCTGTCATATTGTTGTTGGATAGTGGATTACTAATGGGGCATCGACAGAACGTGTTTAAAGTTTTATTTTCAAAATATTTAAGAACCGAGCCCAGATTCAAATAATTTACGGATAATTTATTTTTAATGGATGATTTATCTAAAAAAATATTGACGGATTGACTAATGACTATCCGCATTCACTATAAATACTTCTTGATTTAATAAATTTCTATTAAATGAGATTAATCAACCAATCAACCTCAAATTGATCAGTGTAAATTACGATGTCTACGTTACAAATAAATTAATAAATCCAGTTATTATTATTGGAAAAAGGTGGAACCACCACCTTAACGATCCTATGGGTCCGGCCCCTCAGATATCCAAAAGGAATAAATCATGGTTAAGCTGGACAGGAGGGGTGACTGGGGGTCGAGTGGAATTTAAAGCGCAACAGACCGAGGTTTTACGCCCGTGTGCAATTGGCGACCCTCGACCCCTGAACCTCCGTTGCAAGCGTTAGACACCCTTCCAGCTGATCCAGTTACTATTATTGTGCATATTTAGGGTGGTCGATTCGATTTTATAGAATTTTTTCACTGATCACTAGTGTAAATCGAGAAGCATATGTAGTCGGCAGTTTAGAAGTCCAACATCTTTTAATTACGCACCCTATCTAGAGAAAAAATTCCTACAAATATATCATAACTGGGAATTAAACTACAGGTGCCTGTATAACAACTTGAATGTCCTACTGTGACACTATAACCTCGAGGACATCTACTTTATAAAAAAAAATGATAAACTCAATTAGTTTTATTGACTAGTCTTATGATTAGAATTTTTCTAACGATCATCAGGATAAATCGGGAAGCGTACATTGTGGACAGTTCAGAAGTCCAACACCCTTTTGATTGCACGTTCCAATCTAGATATTCTACTATAATATCATAAGAAAAAAATGATAATCTCAATTAGTCTCATTGACTATCTCTAGCATAACCAACCTGATCCCATGGAAGTTTTTCATCGGTCATAAAGGTAAATTGGGAAGCACAATGGGCAACCCAAGAGTCCAATATCTTTTAATTACGACCCTCATTTGGAGAAAAAATTCTTACAAATACACTATAGTTGGGGATCGAACCGTAAGTGTCTAAGTGACAATTTGAATATTCTACCACAACAATATAGCCTTAGGGACTACCACAGTACCATAAGAGAAAATGATTAACCAGGTTGGGTAACGTCGAACCTGGGATGACCGGTCTGACCCACGAAAATTTTCCACTGGCCACCAGAATAAATAGGGAAGCGCTCACAGTGGACAGCTCAGGAGTCTAGCATCCTTTAGTTGCGTGCTCCATTTGGATGAAAAATTACTACAAATACACCATACTTGGGACTCGAACTGCGGGTATCTGGGTGACAATTTGAATACTCTATCGTTGCATCATAGCCCCGAGGCTACTAAAGTAACCATAAGAAAAAAAATGATTAACCAGGTTGGGTAACGTCGAGCCTGGGATGACCGGCCCGACCCTACGAAAGTTTTCCACCGGTCACTAAGGTAAATCACGAAGCGCACGTGGCGGCCAGCTTAGAAGCTCAACATTTTTTAATTACATCTCTCATTTGGAGGAAAAATTCTTACAAATATGTCATAATTGAGATTTGAATCGTGAGTATTTAGAAAATAATCTAAATATCTTGTCAGGATATCATGACCCGGGGACTACAACAGTACTATAAGAAGCATCAACTGTTAGAATGTCACTTGTACGTAAACAAAAACATATTATTGATAGTTGGTGTAACCTGTTACATCTTCATTAACTCTTCTGGATGGCATGAATGTAGACAGATACTGAACCCGCACAGGTCTCATTCCATCGCCAAAATGTCGAGCAACCACCTTACCCGAGTCAAACTGTGCTCCATTATTATTCTCACCACCCGCTACTTTACAAACGAAACATCCACTAACCACTTGTACGTAAACAAAACATTGATTATTGGCGTGACCTGTTCCTTCTTCATTAACCCACTTCTATGTTTTCCTTCCTACTCTTCCGAATGTAATGAATAGAGACTTGACCAGAAGAGGTCCCGTTTCATCATCGAATGTCGAGCAACAACTCTGCTCGAGTCACCTCCGCCGACTCCTTCGCCGCTAGTAGCCGCCGCCGCCCCTGCCACAGCGGCACCAACAGCAGCCGCGACTTGGCCACGGCTCGCCGCCTCTCCCTTGACCTGGTCACTGCCTCCCGCCGCCACCTCTCCTTGCTCCGCTCCTTCGCCGCCTCTCCCGTCCTCCACCACGTCCCCACCATCGCCCGCGCCATCCGACGGTTGGAATCGGAATCGGATTTCTCCTCCTGTTTCCCCGGCGTCGCACCGATGACAGCTGAAGATTTAACCTTTTTTTTTTGATTGGTCAGGTATGACCGGCTTTGGATGCCGCTGATTTCGGAGCTCACGCAGGCGGCACCGCCTTCGGCCCCTCCGATGCTCCTCCCTCCTTCAGATGTTCACTGGGTGTGGCACTGCCACTGCCTAGACCCGGTTTGTTTTTTGTTCCGCAAACTTCCCTTCTATTCCTCTCTTCTCTGTTCCGATCGATGTGAATATTGCGGCCTCAGGCGGGGAGCTATCTCGAATACTGCATCTCAAGATTCGGGGCTTTGATTGATCGGCCGCTGATCATCGACGACGAAAACGAGGAGTACGCATACTACAGATGCCGGGAGATCTGGGCAGCCCGGTATCCTTCTGAGCAATTCGATTTCGACGTCGACGAAGCCGCCGAATACGAGGAAGCAGTCGGCGCCGAAGAGAGCGGCAGTGACCTTTTTGCGGTGGTGCAGAGGTATCGCTTGCTCCCTTCCTTCTTCTCCGACCCCTTTGTTTCGGAGACCGTTTACCTCGTGGCAGCGCAGCGGAGATACTTGAGCTTCCTCCACCTCTCTCGGGTGCTCGAAGACGGGCCATTTCGATTGGTTCCCACCTCCGATGTCCTTCTCATGCTGCTTAGCCATCAAGTACTTAAAAAAAATCGATTTTGACGCCGAAGAGATTTTAGTGTGCATCCACTCAATGCCTCTTTCCATGTGGCCTGAATTTTGATGCAGAGCTATCCCAGGAGCTACGCAAATGACAAGAAGGAGATGGGGGATCATGGTAGAGCAACACTGAGCTTTGGCGAGCTAGCAACAGCAGGGGAAGTGGAGGAGACCCGCAAAGTGTGGGAGAAGACCTTCGACGAGCCGTACGAGAAGGCCGGAGTGGTGCTTGAGCCTGCAAGGTCACCCTCACGGGTCTACTTCAACTGGGCACCGCCGGAGGAGGACGTGAACAGGATTTACAAAGGCCTACAACCAAGATTCCTAATGGAGGTAATGCTGCCATTGTTGTTTTGAGGGACATATCGATTGTGCAGGCTTCCTTGGCAGCTAAATCATACATGTACAAATCTTGAAATGAATCTCTGCTTTACTACTCTAAGGTATCATCTATCAATCGTCACTCAACACACAGATTTAGGTATATTTTGAACTCCTTATGCCCAAGCCCTTAGGTACCACCATATTAGCAGATAGTAATAGTTTCAATTGCCAATTAATTGGGAAAAGAATCTAGTGGCAGAAATCTATAAGGTTACTAGTATGAACAAGTTGGAAACTAGATTATTTTGTTTTCACCAGTATTATGTCATGTATATGATCATTCTTAAACAAGTTTTTTTTGTTTCATTTACTTATATTTGGTTCATGTGAAGCTTTTGCAATCTATGGTCACAGGTCTCTATCTTCTTAAAAGGAACATGGGGGCAAATTGAAGACAAGTACTTAAGCGACAAGTTCCTCCGGCTACGTACAGGTCGATGTCATATGGGTATGAAGCTAAATGAGCCTCTTTTGAATCTGTCTTCTGAAACTTGGCAAAGGATATGGCATCTCTATTGTGAATTTGGAACCAAAGGCATTGTAATTGAGGTTCGGCAAAAAAGAAACAGTTGTTTGGCAAGTCACAAGTTGATCACAAAGCTAGTATTCTTGTGGAATGACTTGTTACGAACCACCACTCTCACGGTCAAGAAGCCGCTAGAAGTGCAAGTGAGTGCGTTGACATCAACCACTCCGCCTGTTCAAGCTCCATACTTATTAAAGTGTGTTCCTGACAGAGTAACTGATGATGGTGGCGCAATGATTTCTGATGTCGTACTACGAATGAATAGGTACCATCCACAACAAGGTCGTTGGTTATCTCGTACAGTTCTTGATCATGCCCGAAGGGAATGCTTTGTGATACGAATCCGGTAACAAATTTCAGCACTTCTCTTTGCTTCTAGCCACTAGAAAATTCCAAAAAGTAATTGTAATTTGAAAGATTATGTAGGGTAGGAAGAGGCATTTGGAGAAGAGGAGCTGAAACTCCTGAAGCAGTTAAATGGGAGGATAGAATCATAGAAATAAGGGAAGGACCATGGTCATACATTGCTGGAACAGTTGGTACTGCACCTGGTAAGAATTGTTGATTGGCTTATTACCATCAATTTCACATTATTGATAGAGAGGTAATCAGTTTGAATTACCAACATCTAGTAATTTATGAGATATGAAGCATGAATGAAAAGAACCTAAAAAAGAATCAGAAATAAAAAAAAAAAATCATGACATTGATATGAAGATTCACAAATACTGCAAGACCAAAAAAAAAAGAAGAATCACAAATGAAAAAGATGAGATTGATATGAAGTATGAATGATTTAAGGATACTAATATCTCCCCCTTTGATATAGATAAAATAGTTGGAACTGCAGCGCCTAAGAAAGAAGAATCAGAAATAAAAAAGATGACATGGTGTCTGTCGACAGGAGATGTACTGTCAATACAGTGGGAAAGTGCACTTGAGATTATACTTGAAAATGAAAATATTGGTGAACAGGTAATGCAAAGATCTTGGTTATATTTTACTCTTTTTTAAAAAAAAAAAAGAAACTTTTTTGCATCAGTTTAGTTAAGTGGATACACCCAAAGATGGTCAAAGTGTTTAGTTTATCATCTTATTGATTAAGGAAAGATTTTTTAGTTATGTTTGATAACAAAAGTTCATGCATGGGATTGTGTAAAATTCACCAAATAGTGCACCAGAGGTCCCAGTATCTTCAAAGTTTAATATCTAATTTTGATCCTTTTGGATGGAACTAACTGTGTTGGTGGTGCCAATGGCATACCAAAGTGGCGTTGGTTGGCATACAAAGATGGAAGCCTTATGGTGTTCCCATGGAAGCCTCACAGAGTCCTTTACTGAAACCCAAGCTGATAGTGTGAGTGCAATTAGCCTTGGTCAGATTGACTAAGACTTGTTTTTGATACTTGAGCAATATATTTGTTAATTATGTCAAATTGACTGATTGACAGTCAAGGAAGATCAAGTGAGTTGAGGTTGTTACCAATTTTAGGGTGATGATGTTGTGTTCTTGAGTCTACCTTTAGGAAAACAAGCAACAAAGAAGCAAAAGTTAGTTTCATTCTTGTAATTAATTGTTGATTTAATTTTCTATTCACTTTTTTTTCTTGTATTTTTTTATATTGCTTGTAAGAATAGTTTGTAAGAGGATTCTCCATCTTGGGAGAGATTCCTAGAAAAAAGGTAGAGGTGATTCTAAGAGTGATCCACGGTAAGAATCATAGGTCGTGAAATAGGAATCGGGGTTCTAAATCATATAAATGATTTACGTTCTTGTGTTTGTTTTCGTTTTGAGTTTTGCCTTGTATATTTGGCTCAAATCATTGCAGGCAAGAATGCAAAAACGAAATTGAAATATCTATTAACCCCGGCGATCCAACGGATAGAAGCTTTGACAAATTAATATTCTTGCTTATGGCAGCTTCAAGAGCCAACGACCCTCCCTATCGTTTGTATCAATGGACTTTATGTGTCAGTCGACAAGTGGAACTATACATTTTGTCTATACCAACTAGTATGGAGCAAAATTTCAAACCATATTTCAGAGTCACATCTTCTGGTCCAAGGGCATCAAGCTTCTTTATTGTGAATTTATTGTGCTACCTTGAGTTTGATACATGAACTACCTCTGTTGCTTCTGCAATAGTTTATTTTTGTTAACCTGGATTCATTTTAAGGATTTCTAATTTATGCACATTGCAGGCAAAATTTCTTAGTGGAAGAAAGTTGCAATATGAAATGAAGGGTGTCGACTCATCCAGCATATCCAACGAAGAGGAAGAGCAATACTTGACCCTAGTCAGGTTTGCCCCGGAATATCCAGACGGAAAGGCAACTGCACTCCTGAACTGGAAGCTGCTTGCCGTGGAATTCTCGCCAGATGAAGACGCTGTGTTAATCTTGCTGCTATGCGTGGCTATTGCACGTACCCTTTCGGTAATCAGAAAGGAAGATTTGAGTGGCTTGTTAGTGCGTAGAAGAGTTAGAGAAGTTGCAGGAGGGCAGAGAGATTGGGGCTCTGTTCTTCTTCCACCACAATCTTCTTCATCTGTTCATTTGAAACCATGGTATTGGAATGCTAAAATGGTGTTGGCTTCGATGGAGACCGACATTTCTAGCTTGCCAATCAATAAAAGTTTTCCCGCTGATGGTAAATGTTCAATGTATGAGCATGTAATTTTGTCTGGATGAGATATTACCATGATTTTACAGTGTAGAAAAGAAACCTTGAGATGGAAGCTTTTATTGTCTAGTATGTGATGGGTTTTTTTTTTTTATACAGGTAATGTATATTGATTTCTTTAGAGATTTACATGGAAGATACTCAGAAATCTGAATACATGTTTTGTACTTCCCTAAACAATCTTTCAATATGGGGTATCTCTCCTTCATATTGTTTTCTATTCCTAGTTTGCCAAATCAAATAAAGTATACAAATGATACTAAGATGTCAAGCTTTGTTGAGCGGGTTATCTCTATGATATTTCAGTCCCAAGGTGTTCGTCAACTCCATAACCATACCAAATGTGCTATCCGTAAATAGTCATGTCCGCACTGGGTCTCATAAAGGCTTAATCACTTGACAATCAAAGAGAAGGTGAGCCTTTGTTTCCTTCGCTTATAGACTCAATGGACACATCTTGCATTCTACATAGGGCATCTTGTCCTTTCCTTTGTTCTGACTTTGTTGTTTGCAAGTTGTCAAGTGAAAAATTGATGCTTGATAAGATATATGCCTTTCAGACTACTAGGGCCTAATTCTTTTGATGTTTTGTTTTTTATAAGAAATATAATTTATATTATTATAAAATGATAAAAATATCTTAGACGATGATTGACGATGATCGGTAACGATAGCAACATCGACGACCAGCTAGTGTAGGAAATGGACTAAAGGAGCGCTTGATTTGCGGAAGGGAATAAGAATAGGAATGAGATTCATTGAAGTAAAAAATGAGAATAGAGAGTTTTGAATCCGTGTGACCCATCATTCTCATTCCTCCTATTTACTTGGTAATGACCCAATCCCATATTTGGAGGGTTAAATCCGTGGGACCTACCATCAATACCCCAAACTAAATACTAACTTTCAATCTCATTTCCATTCCTCACTTTCATTCCCTCCAACCAAGTACTCCCTAAGAGTATATTGACATTTAAATTTTAGTTAAATATTGAATTTAAAATGTAATTGAATCTATATTGTAATATAAGCTTTAGAAAGGTAACCATAATGGGTTGGAATTTTTTCCCCTCAAAACGATTGAACAACTTCTCAAATAATTAAAGGACATATTGTGAGCATTATAAATTCATTATAAACACTCTTCCTATTATATTAAATAGTAGGCTATTACTTTAATCCATCCAATTTAAGATGTATCAAGTTTATAGAAAAAGGAGAAAAAAAAAGCCAAAGACTTCCTCTTTCATTTTTCTTGTCTATTATCCACTGAATAAACAAGATTCTTATCTGCAACATTTGATCTCATTCCTCCAAATACACACCTTCAATATTTAATTCAGTTGGCTCATTTAGAAATCTTTGGTGTACAATCAAATAGCAGAGGAACAAAAATATCTACTAGAAATAACAACTAAAAGGGAATGTTAGAAAGCGTTCGAAGTACCTCAACATCCTTGCCTGCAATTGTTAAACGTTTTATTACATGTTACATGGAAGAATCAATGAGGAAAGTCGAGTATTCGCTGCATGTGTTTCTTGCTTTTCTTCTAAGTGAGATTGAATCTAACTACATTATTTCTATCTAAGAAAGAAAATGACAACAATCAAATAGTAGAAAGGGGTTTCCATGTAAAATTTTGGTATTCTGTTCGCTCTATATTTCATTAAGTTTTTGGTTGGATTCTATCAAATTGGTATTAGAGTCTGATTTATTTTGTTTTCTTTCAAATTAATGGCAATCATGAAGTACAATATTTTGCTATTTGATTGAAACACCAGATTCTCATTGTAGCAGGTGAAGATGAGAGTTGTTCTAGCGCAGAGGGATTTAGATGATGCTTTGTTAGGGATTGATAATATGTCATCATCACAGACCGCTGAGGAGAAGAGTCGCAAAGATCGTAAAGCTCTCTCTCAGATTCATCTGCATCTATCGAACTAGATTCTTTAGGACTGTTTGAAAGAAACATCAGTTGCGGTACTGTGGAGAAAATTGGAGCAATTGTGTATGACGAAAAGTCTCACCAACAAGTTGCATCTAAAGCAACGTCTCTACTCACATCAAATGTCAGAAGGTACAATTCTAGAAGACCACTTGACAATGTTTAAGGAAATCATCTCTGATTTGGAATCCATAGAAGTAAAGTATGATAAAGAGGACTTAGCTTTGATTTACTATGTTCACTACCTACTTCGTATGCAATTTTCAGAGATACAATTTTATACACTCGTGATTCCTTAACACTGGATGAGGTGTATGATGCTTTGTTGTCTAAGGAGAAGATGGATAAGCTCGTAGGTGGATCAGAGGTAAAGAGTGAGAGTCTAGTTACTCGAGGGAGACCTCATGAGAGAAGTTCATGTGGTGATTCCTGGGGTAGGTCGAAGTCCAAGAACAACAAGGACAAGACGTGTCGATATTTCAAGAAGAAGGGTCGCATTAAGTCAGAGCGTTACAAGATGCAAAATAAGAACAACAGATCTAAGCAGAAGAGAAAACAGCTAAAGAAATCTGCTGAGGACTATAGTGATGGAGAACTTCTAGTCGCATCTGATGGCAACCCTAGATCCAGTGAGGAATGAATTCTAGATTTCGGTTGTATGTTTCACATGTGTCCCAATCGGGATTGGTTTGCTACATATGAAACCGTCTCAAAAGGCATTGTATTGATGGGAAACAATTCCTCTTGTAAGATTGCTGGTATTAGATCAGTAAGGGTGAAGATGTTCGATGGAGCCATTTGAATCTTGGCTGATGTAAGGCACGTTCCAGATATGAAGAGAAATCTGATCTCTTTGAGGACCCTTGATTCTAAAGGGTATAAGTACACTGGTGAAGGTGGAGTTCTCAAGGTCATCAGAGGATCTCTTGTAGTGATGAAGGGGATCAGAAGAGCCGTCAGTTTATACGTTCTTCATGGTTGCAACGCGTTCCTTCTGGGGAACAACCTAACATTAATACAATAGTTTAATGGATTCATTCATTGAATATTTGTCATAAGTTTGATGCTGGATGGCAACCTAACGCAACCCTCCTCCTTTATCCGGACTTAGGACCAGCCATGACTGATCATCATGGGCGGAGTTGGACACCACCTAGAGAACCGTGACATAATAAGGTGTGCACTAAATGCTTTACCGCGGAATGCTTTATGGGCATCGATAATAGATGCTTACAAAGTTTCAAGGGATCTTTCAATTCTTAAGTTAGACGAATTATTTTGCGAATTAGAATTACATGAGCTGTCTAACTTGAGTCAAGTCGAGAAAGGAATTGCCCTGTATGCAGGACCAAGCAAGGAGATCAAATCAAGAACATAGAATGAATTAGAAAGTGAGCCATCGGACTCACAAATGAAGAACAACTGGTTAATATGGTCTGAAGATTGTTGACAAGGAAGAAGTTCAAGAAGAGCACCAAGAAGGTACCGATCAACCAGACTCAAAACAAATTAGAAATGATTTATTATGGATGAAACAAGAAGGAACATTTCAAATACGAATGCCTAAACTGGAAGGAAGAAAAGCCTAAGTTGACAAGAAGGAAGAAAGCTTTCCAAGTAACATGGGCGAGTCATCCGACACAGAAGAACCAAAGCACTTGAGCCATCTTGCCTTTATGGCAAGAAATGAAAACTCTGATTCCAAAAAAGAGTGAGTCGGAGATTGACACTAAGTCCGAGATAAATCACATATTCATATCCAGACTCGATATGGTAACTATTTATTCCAAGTCAAATTTACTTAAAGTAGTAAAATATTTGTTTAAAAAATTGACAAAGTCCGAGGAACAAAATAACTTACGACTTAAGGAAATTGACTGTCTTAAGGAGCAAGTTAGCTTGAGTCACTCGACTAACCCAATTCAAGTCGGAACTTCAACTCAAGGTGCACAACTTGAGAAAGAAAATTCCAACTTAAAAGGTCAAGTGGAGCGGCTCAAGAAAATATTAGAAAAGTTCGAATTGAGATTCAAGTGTCTAAATATGGTACTTGAATCGCAACGAGTTATGTACAACAAATCCAGACTTGATTATAACCCAAACAAAACCAAAAAACCATATATGTCATTAATTAGTTAAAGTGTTAGAAATTAAATCGAAGCACGGGTTCCTAAAAAATACTTAACCAAACCAATCAAACCAAACCAATATTTGATCCCTAAGAGTCAAATTCATTTCTTAGATAGACCATATTTAAGCTATGACTCAAGAGGAGCAAATAAAAAAATTGTTTAACCTACTTGATTAATCAACTATGCATACTTAGAATTATACTTTTCTGCTTAATTTAGAATGATTAGTTAAAAAGGTTTATCAAACCTTGATAACATAACATTGAAATGTATTGGAATGATCGTACGCTAAGAAAACTTTATCAAAGACATGTCTAAGCTGAGTCTTGTGTATTCTACTTAGTGCACTAAACCTAGGAGATCTGACTGAAGCTACCCCAGTCAAACATGAGCTAGTTAGACCAAACCTAGCATTAAATTTTTTTGGACAGAATTATTTTAGAAAGTATTCAGAAAGTGGTTCACCGTTGATACACAAGAAGACCATATATCTTACCATTAACTGAAAACTTATCTGATCCGGCGGTTAGAACAGGGGACCCCCATTCCGGGGGGTCAATGCCACGCGGGAGTCAAAAAGCCAGGTGGCCGACCGGAGAAGGATGGGCCGACCTCCCGGCCGGCCGACCGGCGAATAGCCGATGGCAAAAGTCGCCCCGACAGAAGTCGGGGTTACGACGCTCAATTGAACAGTAACAAAGAGCCGAGCGGAAGGCCTAAGAGAATGTGACATACTGCTAAACAGTCCCTACATAGCATCCTACCGAAAATATCCCCAGCATATCGATGCCAACGGCAGGCCTGACGTGATGTGAGTGCCGTCCGGCCGGCACGTGAGATGAGGGCTGGTTGGAATGCACTCCCCGTCCAGCCGGCCTGCCGGACGCCCCGACCTGTGGTCGGTAGAGAAGGACAAGAACATTTTAAGACAGCTGTCAAGCTTTATGGCTAGGCCGTACTACAAGTCTGACAATGAGGTGTTCTGTTGTCCCATCGACGACGTACTTGGACTGTAGCAGTATGGCGTCAGGTAAGCTTTCTGACAGACACATACCGAGGTATGGGCTGCGGACACGTATACACCTCGGTGGACGTGCAGAAGCTCTTTCACCGCTCTATATAAAGAGCCTCATACTTCGCCGGAGGTACGCGATATACAACTTTGGAGCCACTCTTTTCATTGCTTGCCTGTCTGACTTGAGCGTCGGAGGGTCGCCGCCGGGAACCCCTTCCCGGCCCGACTTCTGTGCAGGTTCGCCGGAGCTTCGTACGACCAGTCGAAGACCCACGTCAGCAACCGGAGAGCGCCACGTGCCCAGCATCCATTGATTCAGCATTCGGACAGGATCAAATTGGCGCCGTCTGTGGGAACGCTCCTGCATCCGAACGGAAACAATGGACGAGGCTGGACGACAACACACGGTGACGCTTTCCACGGAGGAACTCGACGCTCTGATTGAGTTGAGGGCCGCCAAGCTTGTGGAGCAAAAACAGAAAGTAACGGCCGAGCGACCGGAGCAGCAAGCAACGTCAGCGTCTGGTGGTCGAGCGGAAGCACCACCGGCCACCGTTGCATTTCATCGAGCCCTATTCCGCACCCCCGAAGCCGCAGCAACTCATAGAGATCGGGGATCTTCTTCGGATGAAATGCCTAGACGAGATGCCAGAAAAGGAAAAGCCCCCCGCGCGGACGCATTGCCCGAGCGGATTAATCGCCAATTTTCAGACGCTATTCTACGAGACCCTCTGCCCAAACACTACGTGCCTCCGACGATCGGCAAGTACAATGGGACAACCGACCCGGATGATCATCTGGGTAAGTTCGATAACACAGCTACTCTCCATCAATACACAGATGGAGTAAAGTGTCGAGTTTTTCTTACCACTCTCTCGGGATCGGCTCAACGGTGGTTTCGGAGGCTGCCGGACGGATCCATCACAAGCTTCAAGGACTTCCGGACGGCCTTCCTCCATCACTTTGCAAGCAGTCGGCGCTATCAAAAAACCAGTGTTAGTCTGTTTGCCATCAAACAGGAAGCCCGCGAGCCGCTCCGAGCTTACATCCAGCGGTTCAACAGAGTGGCCATGGACATTCCAACGGCCACCTCGGAGACCATGATGAATGCCTTCACACAAGGCCTCGTGGATGGGGATTTCTTCCGGTCACTCATTCGGAAGCCGGCCCGAGACTACGACCACATGCTGCACCGGGCCAACGAATACATCAACGTGGAGGAAGCGCAAGCAACCCGGGAAAAAGAAACTCCCGCCGAGCGGGCTCCTCCTACCGAACGGAAGCCTCACGCTGCTCACCAGCCACCCAGAGGACCACGGGCCGAAGCGATTCGTGCTCATCCAAAACCTCATGTCCAAGAAGTAGCAGCCGAGCGGCCCAGGACAAAGAAGAGATGGACCCCGATGTTCTGCTCCTTCCACCGGACGGACACACATAACACCAGGGATTGCCGTAGTCTTCCTCTAATCGCCCACCCCATTCCCAGAGGCGGTGGTCGTCGGTCGCCATCAGCCGACAGGCGGCAGAGACCTCGTGAAGTCGATCGGACGGTAGCCGACGGACGACAACAACAAACTCCCGAGCGGCATCACTCTCCGAGACGGGAGAATCTCCGGACGTCTAGGGAGCGCCCTCGACCGTCCGCTCGGGAAGAAGAAAATAGGAGCAATACTTCCCGAGGCGAGATCAACATCATAGCTGGTGGGCCGACTGGAGGAGACTCCAACCGAGCAAGGAAGGCGAGCGTCCGGCAGCTCCAAATCCATGCAGTCGGCTGCAGCAACGAGCGGGCGAGTGGACCCGAAATCAGTTTCGGGCCCGGGGACTTAGAAGGAGTTGAAGTACCCCACGACGACGCTCTGCTCATCAAAGCGGTAATAGCCAACTACACTATTCACCACGTATTTATTGACACAGGAAGCTCGATCAACATCATATTTAAGAAGGCGTTCGATCAACTACAAATTGACCGAGTCGAGCTGCTGCCCATGACAACCCCCCTCTACGGGTTTACGGGCAATGAAGTCCTGCCGGTCGGGCAAATCCGGCTAGCCATCTCACTGGGAGAAGAGCCGCTCAGGAGGACGAGGACAGCGAACTTCGTGGTGGTGGACTCTCCCTCATCCTACAACGTCATTTTGGGACGACCGGCGCTCAGCGAGTTCCGGGCGGCCGTCTCCACCTTCCACCAAAAGATCAAGTTCCCCGTCGAAGACAAAGTGGGAGAGGTACGGGGAGATCAACTGGCAGCTCGGCGATGCTACGTCGAGATGGTCCGAGCAGAGGCCAATGCCGCTCGGAAGGCGCCCCGGATCGAGGTAAACACCATCACCGAAAAGCCACCCTCTTTAATTTATGAAGAAAAAAAGGAAGTGCAGATTCACCCAACCCGATCGGAGGCCACGACCTTTATTGTGTCAGATCTGGAGGCCAACCAGAAGGAGGAAGTGATCAAATGCCTCCAGAGAAATTGTGACGTCTTCGTCTGGTCGACTCATGAGCTGCCCGGAATTTCACCAAGTATAGCGCAGCACGAGCTACATGTTTGACCGGACGCTCGGCCGGTGAAGCAGAGAAAAAGAGATTTCAGTGCCGAGCAAAATGCCATCATCCGGGCGGAGGTGGAGAAGCTTCTGGAAGCTGGCCATATATGCGAGGTGCAGTTCCCGAGCTGGCTAGCGAACGTAGTATTAGTCTCCAAGCCGGGCAACAAGTGGAGAGTATGCATAGATTTTCGGGATCTTAACAAAGCTTGCCCGAAAGACTTTTATCCTCTGCCCCAGATAGACCAGCTGGTGGACTCTACGGCCGGCTGCGAATTAATATGTATGCTCGACGCTTACCAAGGCTATCATCAAGTGCCGCTCGCTCGTGAAGATCAAGAAAAAGTCAGCTTCGTGACGGCCGACGGCACCTATTGCTATAATGTGATGCCGTTCGGATTGAAGAATGTGGGAGCCGCATATCAGCGCTTGATGAATAAAGTATTCAGAGAGCAGATCGGGCGAAATCTAGAAGTGTACGTGGACGACATTCTCATCAAGTCCGCCCGAGCGGCTGATCTCTTCAAAGACATGGAGGAAACCTTCCGAACGCTACGCAAATATGCAGTCAAGCTAAATCCCCAGAAGTGCCTGTTCGGAGCAAAAGGAGGGCGTTTCTTAGGTTACATAGTGACCGAGCGGGGCATCAAAGCAAATCCCAGCAAAGTGAAAGCTCTACAAGACATGCCGCCTCCAAGAAATACAAGGGAAGTGCAACGTTTGACCGGTCGGATAACTGCTCTGTCCAAATTCATCTCCAAAACTGCCGACCGGAGCCTCCCTTTCTTCAAAATCTTGCGCAAGGCCACTAAGTTTCATTGGGATGAAGAATGCGATCGGGCGTTCGAAGACTTGAAGGCATATCTGAACTCTCTCCCGGTATTGACCAAGCCGGCTGCGGGTGAGCCACTTTGTATCTACTTGTCTTCAACCGAGCAAGCAATCGGCTCGGCATTAGTGAGGGCGAGCGGAGAAGAGCCTGTGTATTTCCTTAGTCATATTTTAAAAGATGCTGAATTTCGCTACACTGGACTCGAGAAGCTGGCTTTCGCTCTGGTCCTCGCCGCTCGGCGCCTTCGTCCATACTTCCTGGCGCATACCATAATTGTCAAACCAATAGCCCGCTCGGGCGTGTATTATTGAATCCAGAAGCGTCCGGGCGGCTCATCAAATGGACGACGGAGTTAAGTGAATTTGACATCCAATACCAGCCCCTCTCGGCAATCAAAGCGCAGTCCTTGGCTGATTTTGTGACTGAAGTGCAGAATTCAGAGTCGGAAGCTATGTGGAGAATATTTGTGGACGGATCATCCACTCGGCTCGGAAGCGGGATTGGAATACTGCTGCTCTCCCCTCAAGAAGAAAAGATGCACTTATCCGTCCGGCTGGATTATAAAGCTACAAACAATGAAGCAGAGTATGAAGCCCTCATAGCCGGCTTGCAGGCAGCTCGGCATGTTGGCGCCGGTCGGGTAACGCTTCATTCGGATTCGCAGTTGGCCGCGCAGCAGCTCTCTGGTACCTTCGAAATCAACAGTGCTCGGCTCAAGCTCTACGCTGAAGCTTTTGAGAAACTTAAAGACAATTTTAGAGAAGTCATTGTCCAGAAGATACCCAGAGCAGAAAATCAAGCGGCCGATGAGTTAGCCAAACTCACGAGCTCAATAACGCTGATCGCCATTCAGCAGCCAATTGAACAAGTATTGTTGGTGGCGCACGTCGACCGTATGGAAGGCCTTGCGTTTCCGAGCGACTGGAGGACACCCATCACGGAGTTTCTGCGCTCGGGTGCCACACCGTCCGATCAGAATGAAGCCCAGCTGCTAAGGAGGAGAGCCGGTCGGTTCACACTCATCGGCGATCAGCTTTACAAAAAAGCTTTCTCACGCCCGCTGTTGAAATGCGTGAACTCGGAGGACTCGGCATACATCCTCCAAGAAATACATCAAGGATCATGCGGAGGACATCCGGGCGGACGATCGCTGGCTAAGAAGATCCTATTGGCCGGGTACTTCTGGCCAACCTTACAACGTGTCGACGTGCCTTTCGTGCCAGAAGTAGCATAACTTCTACCACCGACCGGCAGAGGAAATGAAGGCATCAACAGTCTCATGTCCGTTCGATCAGTGGGGAATGGATATTGTTGGTCCATTTCCTATGGCGACTGGACAGCGGAAATTTCTGCTAGTGGCGGTCGATTATTTTTCTAAGTGGGTGGAGGCCGAGCCGCTAGCCAGGATCACCGAGCAGATGGTCAAAAAGTTCATATGGCAGCACATCATCTGTCGGTTCGGCATCCCTCGCCGACTGATATCCGACAACGGGCAGCAATTCACAGGGAAGTTGCTCGAAGATTGGTGCAAAAGCTATGGCATCGAGCAACACTTCACGTTCGTGGCCTATCCCCAAAGTAACGGTCAGGCCAAAGTAGCCAATCGGGAAATTCTCCGTGTTCTGCGCGTTCGGCTTGATCACTTGGGAGGAAGCTGGGTAGATGAAGTGTCGGGCGTCCTATGGGCCATCCGAACGACTCCAAAGGAAGGAACGGGTGTCACGCCTTTCCATCTGGTATACGGCAGCGAAGCAGTGGTTCCTGTCGAAGTCGGTGTCGAGTCCGTCCGGATACAGAATTATGATGAAGGCAACGCTGAGCGGAGGAACATGGAGCTGGATTTGGTTGACGAGGAGCGAGCCAAGGCATCCGTCCGGCTGATGGCGTATCGTCAACGGATGAAGCAAAACTACAACAGGCGCGTAATCCCCAGATCATTCCAGGTCGGCGACCTTGTCTGGAAGAAAGTCAAGTCGGTCGGCGATGTCGGCAAGCTAGAAGCTCCCTGGGCGGGCCCCTTCAAGGTTATCGAAAAGCTCCGCTCGGGCGCTTACTACTTGGAGGACGAAGACGGGCGGCAGCTGGACCGACCTTGGAGCGCAAATCATCTCCAGCCTTATCGAGCTGGGTGAAAGGTGCACTGATGTAACTCGCTTTTGTGTATATTCTAGTCGCCCATGTCCTTGTAATGCAGGAAGCAAAATTAATTCAAAGGATAACCAATGGGTTTGCCGAGTAGCAGTATTAAAGTTAGCCTTAAAAAGGCCGTCGAGCTCCGACGTTAAATATCGAGAGACGAGCTGGCGTCTATAAACATCTGAGTGGAAGACCGTCGAGCTTCGACGTTAAATATCGAGAGACGAGCCAGCGTCTATAATCATCCGAGCGGAAGATCGTCGAGCTCCGACGTTAAATATCGAGAGACGAGCCGGCGTCTATAAACGTCCGAGCGGAAGACCATCGAGCTCCGACGTTAAATATCGTGAGACGAGCCGGCGTCTATAAACGTCCGAGCGGAAGACCGTCGAGCTCCGACATTAAATATCGAGAGACGAGCCGGCGTTTATAAACATCCAAGCGGAAGACCGTCTAGCTCCGACGTTAAATATCGAGAGACAAGCCGGCGTCTATAATCATCCGAGCGGAAGACCGTCGAGCACCAACGTTAAATATCGAGAGACGAGCCGACGTCTATAAACGTCCGAGTGGAAGACCGTCGAGCTCCGACGTTAAATATCGAGAGACGAGCCGGCGTCTATAAACGTCCGAGCGGAAGACCGTCGAGCTCCGACGTTAAATATCGAGAGACGAGCCGGCGTCTATAAACGCTCCAAGCGGACCGCCGAGCTCGACGTTAAATATCGAGACGAGCCGACGCCTATAAACGTCCCGAAGCGGAAGACCGCCGAGCTCGACGTTAAATATCGAGACGAGCCGTCTATAAACGCCCGGCGGAAGACCGCCGAGCTCGACGCGTTAAATATCGAGACGAGCCGGCGTTATAAACGCCCGAAGCGGAACACCGCCGAGCTCGACGCAATATCGAGACGAGCCGCGTTATAAACGCCCGAAGGAAGACCGCCGAGCCGACGTTAAATATCGAGACGAGCCGACGCCTATAAACGTCCGAGCGACCGCCGAGCTCGACGTTAAATCTCAAGCGACGAGCCGGCGTCTATACCCACCCGAGCGGAAGACCGTCGAGCTCCGATGTTAAATATCGAGAGACGAGCCGGTGTCTATAAATGTCCGAGCGGAAGACCGTCGAGCTCCGACGTTAAATATCGAGAGACGAGCCGGCGTCTATAAACGTCCGAGCGGAAGACCGTCGAGCTCCGACGTTAAATATCGAGAGACGAGCCGGCGTCTATAAACGTCCGAGCGGAAGACCGTCGAGCTCCGACGTTAAATATCGAGAGACGAGCCGGCGTCTATAAAACCCCCGAGCGAATAGCCATCCACGTGATGCATTTCAGCGGTAAGAGCTGACCGACGACTGAGCCTGTTCTTTAAGGCCAACATACGGCCGAGCGGCTCGCTTAGCAAAAATATATGGAAAACCCCTTTTGAGGTAAGGTGCAAAGCAAAAGATGGTTAATAATAAAGGGGTAAGGTGCAAAGCAAAAGATGGTTAATAAGAATTAAAGATGTAAGCACGTGAACGAGTGACGTTCGCGCGCCGAGCGGATATGCAGTCGCATGGCGAAAGGCGTTTTTTTGAAAACAATCGGCTTGAGCTCATATTAGAGTATGGAGCCGAGCGGAGGAGTTTTAAAGAACACTTTAAACATGACGAAAGAAAAATTTCTTGCCAAAGCAAAAGTTGCAAGAACGGAAAGATGATCTATTTATGTCAAACGCTGGGCAAACAAAAGAAGTTACAGCAAAAATAAGTTTTGCCGAACGGCGAGGATACAAAAAAGTTGATAAAAAACACTCCTCACGCGTCAAAATCAAAAAGAGCATCAGGAATGGCTCCCATCACGGTAACCAGATCCTCTGGGGGGATGGTCAGCTCGGCGGGAAGGTGGCCTTTAGTCTTCAAGTAATCCACCGCCGCCTTTATCGCCTCTTCGAAAGTGAGGGAAATCTTGTCGGTGAATTTCTCTCCGAAGTCGTTCGAGCGGACAAATGCCTTCCTCACTTCGTCAGAGCGAGCCGACTCCCCATCCTGATACTCTTTGAGCGCGACTCGGGAAGCATCGTTGGCAGTCTGGAGATCCTTTAAATCCCCTTCAAATTTAAGCCGATCGGCCGAACGGCTCTCCTTCTCGGTGGCCAGAAGGGCATCCAAATCCTTGATGCGTTGCTCTAGCCCTCTGATCTCCACCTTCATTAGGTCCATGTCGTCGATGGCCTTGCGCTTCCGAGTGGTCGCCGTCTTGATTTCTTTATCCCGTTGTTTGACCACAACTTCAAGCCGAGCGACCTCGCTCGCCAGATCGGAAGCCCGTTTCCGTTCGGCTTCCAAAAGCTTTTTGCTTTTCTCCAGAGCAGCCGTGGATTGCCCTTGGTTCGCCTCCGAAAGTTTGAGCTTTTTCATTTCTTCCTCCAGCTCAGCCAAGCGATTGCTAACCGCAATTTGTTCTACCCAACTCTGCGAACGAAGGCAGTTAAGTTAAAAGCTAAAACAAAAAGTATCAGTAAAGCAAAAGGGCATACCCCGGTCGCCTGCTGCAGGTTACTGTCCCCTAGCTGGCTGGGGGACATGAGCTCGACGCGTACGCGCGAGTCCTCCCAAACTTTGGCGAGCGGACCGGTGAGGGTGATCTGCTGTTCGGGAACCGATGGCCGATCGGCGGCCAGTAAGTATTCCTCCGAGGAAAATCTGAGGACAGTTTTAATCACCCTCGGGCCGCTCAAATCATCTTGAGACGCAGCAGCAGCATGGCCAGAGGACTCGCCGATCGGGATCGGGTGGTCGCCCAGTCGCCTAAGACGACGCAGAGTCTGATAGGTGGAAGGTTGCGCCTCAGTGATGGTCGGCGGCAAGTCAAGCTGAGTCGGAGTGTGCTCTGAGGAGACCGCCACAAAAACAGCATGAGCATCATCGCTCCGCTCGGAAAGCTGCTCTCCTGGTGGAAGTTGAGCGGCTTGCTCTAGCCAACGGCGTTTACGAGTCACCAAAGGTGCCTCGTCAGCCGATCGGCCTTCCTCCTCGGCTTGGGCAAATGTTGTGATATTGGCCACGACTTCGTCAGTGGAGACGCGGACGGCCGAAGCCTCGGGAGCAACTTGAGTTCCCTCGCTCCCTTCAGTTGTATGGCCGGTCAGGACCAGCCCCCGTTCGGCCGCTTCCTTGTCCTTCACCGCCTCAATATTGGCGGCTTTCAACTTGAGCTTTTCGGTTGCTTTAGCACGCCACATAACTTCAGCTACAGAAACAAAGAATAAATTAGTTAGCACAAAAGAAAAAGGGGGATAAGGATCACTTACTCATGCTACAAGGCAGATCGGCTTGGATGGGAGACAAGCCGAATATATACATTACTCCAGGAAGGAGCAACTTGTCGATATCGTAACGTTGGCCGACCAGCTGGTTGGCCGCATGAAGATACGCCGGATGGCTCTTGAATTTGCCAAGACCCGGTTGAGTCGGCACCGCCGTCTGCCACTTCGTTCGGAACGCCGGCCGTTCGGGGAAACGCATAAAAAAGAAATGCTCCTTCCAATGCTTATTGGAGCTCGGCATGTTGGTAAAAAGAACGAAACCCGACCTAAATTGAAATATGAAGGTCCCCCACTCGGATTGTTTTGGGTAGAAGAAATAGTGGAAGATTTGGGGGTCCAAGGGGATATCATTCAATTTGAAAAGGACTATCACCCCGCTCAGCAACCTAATTGAGTTCGGGACTAATTGGCCGAGCGGGAGGCGAAAGTGGTTGCATATTTTGATGATGAACGGATGTGGAGGAAAGCACAGCCCGACCAAAAATTGATCACGGAAGAAGCAAATGGTGCCGGGCGGCGGGTCATTAGGCCGATCGGAAGGAGTAGCCACAACTATCTCATGGTCCGCCGGAATTTCATACGTTCGAATGAGATGCAGTGCATCCTCTTCATCGAATCGGCTCTCCATAGTCATATACCAAAGACTAGGAGCGCCGACCGTAGGCGTAGAAGTACTCGCCATGGTCGAAATAGAAGAGATATTGACAGAAAAATCAAAAGAGAATGCCGACAGAATGAAAAAGAAAGCAATACAGGAGGAGGGGAGCTGGAAAGGAAGGCTTACGGGTAGGAGAAAGATCGAGGAAAGGAAGAAGATGGCGAGCGCACCAAACAGGCGGGGAATAGGGATCGCCGGAGCAGAAACAGCAACGGGGGGTCGAAGGTCGATGAAGAAGAAGGCGGCGGAGAGAGGGGGCCGCGAGATTTATAACGTTTGCCCCGTACGGCCTTAGCCGTCCGATTCAGGTCATGAAGAACGAGGTCATCATCCAGCCGTTCATTTCAAATGGCGGCTGTCCCATCGGAGGTGACGCCACCGCCATACCCTGACAAAAGTAAGATTGCCATGTGTCAGCAAGATACAGGTTACATTTAATGAGCGCCCTGTATCGCACGCAGCGCACGTGGTTGGCAGTAGAGAAGAGGATAGGGCATGGATTCCAAGGGAATACAAGGCATGAGCAAAGTACCGCCGAACGGATGAGCATCCGCCTGGCCGAGCGGATTAATGTATCGGTCGTTACTCTGCCAGATCGGCAGTCTAGTCAGTTGGACTTCGCCTCCTTCGACTAGACTTGAGAGGGAGGCAAGTGATCCGGCGGTTAGAACAGGGGACCCCCATTCCGGGGGGTCAATGCCACGCGGGAGTCAAAAGGCCAGGTGGCCGACCGGAGAAGGATGGGCCGACCTCCCGGCCGGCCGACCGGCGAATAGCCGATGGCAAAAGTCGCCCCGACAGAAGTCGGGGTTCCGACGCTCAATTGAACAGTAACAAAGAGCCGAGCGGAAGGCCTAAGAGAAGGTGACATACTGCTAAACAGTCCCTACATAGCATCCTACCGAAAATATCCCCAGCATATCGATGCCAACGGCAGGCCTGCCGTGATGTGAGTGCCGTCCGGCCGGCACGTGAGATGAGGGCTGGTCGGACGGCACTCCCCGTCCAACCGGCCTGCCGGACGCCCCGACCTGTGGTCGGTAGAGAAGGACAAGAACATTTTAAGACAGCTGTCAAGCTCTATGGCTAGGCCGTACTACAAGTCTGACAACGGGGTGTTCTGTTGTCCCATCGACGACGTGCTTGGACTGTAGCAGTATGGCGTCAGGTAAGCTTTCTGACAGACACATACCGAGGTATGGGCTGCGGACACGTATGCGCCTCGGTGGACGTGCAGAAGCTCTTTCACCGCTCTATATAAAGAGCCTCATACTTCGCCGAAGGTACGCGATATACAACTTTGGAGCCACTTTTTTCATTGCTTGCCTGTCTGACTTGAGCGTCGGAGGGTCGCCGCCGGGAACCCCTTCCCGGCCCGACTTCTGTGCAGGTTCGCCGGAGCTTCGTACGACCAGTCGAAGACCCACGTCAGCAACCGGAGAGCGCCACGTGCCCAGCGTCCGTTGATTCAGCATTCGGACAGGATCATTATCCTTAGAAAATTGATTAATTAACCCAAAACTAAGTTTGAATCCAACATGGATTGAACAACTTTTTCCAAAATTAATTAAAAACTTAATTGAAAATTAATTAAAAACTTAATTGAAAATTAATTTAATTTAAATATAGTTGAATTAATTTTAACTAAACAAATTTAAAACCAAAATCAATTAAAAACTTAAAACTTAATACTTAAACGTAATAAAAAAAATTAATTACAATTTTTAAACTTAAATATTAATTAAAACTTAAACAATTTGCAATTAAGTATTAACCTAACTTGGTTAATTTCAATTAATCCTGAATTAATAAAAATTAACAATTAAAGTTAATTAATTAATTCAACTCAGCATTTGTTTAAAATCAATTTATATCAACTTAATAATACTGAATTTCAAACCTAATAGAATTAAAGTTAATAATAACTTAATTAAAACTAAAATTTAAAACTAAAAATTGTAATCTTAAACTTAAATTAACTTTAAAATTAATTACTAAATAAGAGCAACTTAATAATTAATTTTAAGATTAAAACATAATTAATTTTTAATAAATCTTAAACTGAAATCTTAACTTTATTTAATTAATAACGTAATGTAACTTTAAATAATAATAATAATAATAATAATAATAATAATAAGAGTCGGGCAGCCAAGCTCGGATAGGACTCAGCTCGAACATGTACAAGACCCCCTCCAACAGTAGCTTGTGTATATAATGTAGGACCGTGATCGTTCGATAGAGGGGGGGGGTGAATATCGATTCAAAAATTCGAGTGTAAAAGTACGCAGCGGAAAAGTAAATGAACACAGTTGATTTTACTTCGTTCGGAGCCTGTGACGACTCCTACTCGAAGGCCCGTGGTCCTTGACCACTTTCGTTGGGCAATCACTAGCAATCGAATATGATTACAAAAAGAGTACAAGAAATGAAACAAAGTGATACCGACAAGGAAATTAACCAAAGAAGAAGCACTTTGTCGGAGCTTTGTTAGCGTCGCAGGAGTGTAGAGCAGCAGGGCAATCAGTCGAAGAGTTCTCAGTTGTGTTTGAAGCTCCACCCCTGGGGCTTCTTTTATATGCTGCTCCGGGCGCCTGGATCCCTTCCGGGCGCCCTGGTGCGACGTGACAGGTCTAATCAGCGAACTCCACGTGGCGACAACTCGACCTGGATAAAATTCACCTCCGGGCGCCCGGACCTCCTATTTCCAGAAACTTCCTTTCCTGCAAAATAGAGTTAGTTCGAGGCAAATATATATTCTACAAAACAGATTATTAGCACAACTAAAGTAATATGATTTAACAAGAAAAGAGTATGACTTAGATTCCGTCTTTCCGAGACCGGAATCTAGTCACGATCTCGACTTAGATTTTCGAAATGGATCTAAGCCGGATCGACGCCTAATGTTCCCTTCCCGGGAACACGTCCTCACAGTCACTCCCCTCCAGTGACTTACCTTACTTACCTGCCAGACGTCCGGTCAGCCCTTCGACCCGTCTGGACTTTTCGCCAGCTATCCGGTCAGCCCGTCGACCTAGCTGGACTTCTTGCCAAACATCCGGTCAGCCCGTCGACCCGCTTGGACTTCTCACCAGCTATCCGGTCAGCCCGTCGACCTAGCTGGACTTCGTGCCAGACATCCGGTCAGCCCGTCGACCTGTCTCGACTTCTCCTGCACACTCGATCAAAGTGTCAGACAACAACAAAACTAACTTAACCTATTTGTCATTCATCAAAACCTAGGTTAGACCGTTAGTGCTACCCGCACCGACAATCTCCCCCTTTTTGATGGAATGACAACCTGGTTAAGTTAGTGAAAAGACGCAAAAAATAAATAAAACAGGTACATGGTTTTTAAAGTTAGTTTTAGTGTTTTCAATTTGGTTTAGCCAATTTGGTTTAGCTAACTTAACCACCTAACCCTCCCCCTTTGGCATTCGGCAAAAATAGGCAAGGGTAAATAAGCATAGTATAGAGTTACTGTTAAGAAACAGCTAATTTTGAAAAATATTTAAGTTTGATTCAAAATTCAAAGATACTGATAAAAGTACAATTTTAAAACCAAGTTAAAAAGATAGTCAAGTTGACTTGGGGGATTTAAGTTGAATTAAAAAAGTATACGTTTAAAGTTAATCAAGTTTAAAGTTAATCTAGTTTTCAAATTTGATTTTTCAAAACAAAGCAAAAAAAATTTTAATTTTTCAAAAACAAGTAAAGTTTTAGCCAAAATAAATTTGTTAAGGCTAAAAAGCTAAGTTTTGGAAAGTTTAATTTTCAAGCATATGTTATAAAACTGAATAAGTTTAAGTTTGTAATGATTTTCAACTTTAAAATCAAGTTTAAAAATTCGGTGGGATTTTTAAACTTCTAATTTTTCAAACACTCAGTTAATTTTAACTTTTTGAAAACTAGTGTTCAAAAATAAGTTAGTTTTAAAAATAAATATACAAAAATATACAAAATTTTAATTAATTTCTCCCCCTGAACTTGACACTTAAAATTAAATAGTTGTCTAACCAATTAGGTACTAACTAACTATCAGAAGATAGTAGCTTTCACTTGGTTAGTCAGATTAAGTTGATTATAAGCAGTCAGTGTTTGACTTGACTGATGAACTCAATCTGATTAATGTCTGATTTGTATTTAACGTCCAGACTTATGCCGATGCACTGAAATAAGCATCTTAAGTCCAGACAGTTGGCCTATGCATCTCACCCCTTTCTATGTTTGTCAAACACAAGCAAGGTAAACCTAAGGTGTTGGTGAGATGCTCAAAAACTAGTCCTATGGGTACATGCTTTCTAAGGATTCAAATCTAGTCTAAGGCCAAAACTGTTTTTGAAAATCTAAAAATGGAAAGTTTTGAAAATAAACAAGTTTAACTTATAATTTGAGAGAACTATTTTTGAAAATATTTTTGAAATTAAAAAATTCCTAGGCTACCAAGATAGAACATAATCAATGCAAGTCTGAAATATCACTAGATAGATCCAAGGTATTTTACAGGTAGTGTAGCTACAGAAGTGAGTCATAACTAGAGCTACTGAGATGATGAAGGGGGTGGTCCAGATCCCAAGGATCGGAGAAGCGCCATCAGCTCAGTGTGTCGGGTCTCCCCGGTAGCTCGTAACTCGGCAACCTCTCGCCGTATGTCCCGATGAAAATCAGAGTTCTCCTGCTGGAGACTCGCCATAGCTCTCTCTAGTCCGGTCATACGGTCGGCTAGAGTGCGGGGAGCGTGACGTGGTGCTCGAGCTGGGGGCGGTGGTGGAGCCGGTGCGGCTTCCTCTGGAAACAGTGCAAGCATGAACTCGTCTGGATCGGGCTGGTGCTGTGCCCCCCTCCGCCAAGACATAGTCCCGTCATCCCTATCTACGTGGATACTAGCTAGGGAGAAGTTTCGAGCTGCTATAATATCGAACTCGGTCATATAGGCAATGTCTCCTCTAGTGACATCAATGTGCAACGAGGACATATAGGCTGTCAGAATGTGACAGAATGGCATGTTGACTCGTCTATCAGTCATGTATCCAGCCGAGTAGATAATGGTGGAGAAGATATGTAGGCTGATGTCAATATCTAACCTATGACTCAGGGCATAGAGTAAAAATGAATGGAATGGGCGCATCACAGCGATGTCCCGAGTAGTCAGTGGTAAAATGCAAAGGACTAAGATCCTATAAAGAGCGTAGTCCTGGACTCGAAGTTCTACTGACCTAAACTGGGTCACAGTGGGATCTCGCTCTCTCCCAAAAAAATACAAATAAATCGTATCGAGAGTAATATGTGAGTAGAGATCTCCGAATGGTAAATCCCTGGGAGGATAGCACAAAAAAGAACAAGTAGATGGACGTAACTCTAAAAACTCTCGGATAGTCGTAGGGGAAAATGTGATATCAGTACCCGCTGCCTTAGTGGTATAGGTGAGATCGTCTACTTTCACTAGGTTATTGCAAAATTCAGCACACAGACTTATGTTTACTGGACTGATACATTCGACAAGGTTCTTTAAGTTATAGTGGTTTATAACCTCTATAACGGAGGGACATGAACCTAGAAAGAACAATCTATCTATGCAGGTAGTCCTAATGGCCTTATAAATGGTTGACTCAAACTTAATCCTTAGTTCATCTGTGGGAAACCTAGTGTCAGTGCTAGCATTAGAGGGTCCAGCACCAGTATTTGTTCGTTTCCTACTGTATATATATAAGAAAATATTCTAAGAAAAAAATGAGAGGACAAATTCTAATAAACTTTTAGAGAGGGGAAGAAGTTTTACCGAGGAGCCATCGACAAATATAGATCTGACGACCTCGGTTGAATCGCAGCAGCGTCTTCACCGCAAGAAAATTTTGATTTAAAATACTCTCGCACTGAGGTTCGGAGTGAACCTTGGCAAAAGTGAAGTTTTTGTGGTGCAAGGATTGGGGGCGCCTGCTGCCCCTTACTTATAGGGAGCTCCGGGCGCCTGGAGCCATTCCGGGTGCCTGGAGCCATTCCGGGTGCCCGGAGTTGATTTTAGGCAGGGCGCCCGGATTCCCTTCCGGGCGCCCCGGAAGTGAATACCAGGGGCGCCTTTTTTTTTTTTTTTAATATTTTGAAATTAAGTTTTAAGTTTGAAATTAAAATCTTGAAATTTAATTTTTAAGTTTGAAATTAATTTTTAAGTTTGAAATTAAAATTTTGAAATTGATTTTTAAGTTTAAAATTTACAAATTAAGTTTAAAATTAATTTTTAAGTTTAAAATTAAAATTTTGAAATTAAAAAATTTTAAAATTAATTTTCAAGTTTAAAATTAAAATTTTGAAATTAATTTTTAAGTTTAAAATTAAAATTTTGAAATTAATTTTGTAAGTTTAAAAATTAAAATTTTGAAATTAATTTTTAAGTTTAAAATTAAAATTTTGAAATTAATTTTTAAGTTTAAAATTAAAATTTTGAAATTTTAAGTTTAAAATTAAAATTTTGAAATTAATTTTTAAGTTTAAAATTAAAATTTTGAAATTAATTTTTAAGTTTAAAATTAAAATTTTGAAATTAATTTTTAATTTTAAAATTAAAATTTTGAAATTAATTTTTAAGTTTGAAATTAAAATTTTGAAATTAATTTTTAAGTTTAAAATTAAAATTTTGAAATTTTAAGTTTAAAATTAAAATTTTGAAATTGATTTTTAAGTTTGAAATTAAAATTTTGAAATTAATTTTTAAGTTTAAAATTAAAATTTTGAAATTAATTTTTAAGTTTGAAATTAAAATTTTGAAATTAATTTTTAAGTTTGAAATTAATTTTTAAGTTTAAATTTAAAATTTTGAAATTAATTTTTAAGTTTGAAATTAAAATTTTGAAATTAATTTTTAAGTTTAAAATTAAAATTTTGAAATTAATTTTTAAGTTTGAAATTAAAATTTTGAAATTAATTTTTAAGTTTAAAAATAAAATTTTGAAATTGATTTTTAAGTTTGAAAATAAAATTTTGAAATTAATTTTTAAGTTTAAAAATAAAATTTTGAAATTAATTTTTAAGTTTAAAATTAAAATTTTGAAATTAATTTTTAAGTTTAAAATTAAAATTTTGAAATTAATTTTTAAGTTTGAAATTAAAATTTTGAAATTAATTTTTAAGTTTGAAAATAAAATTTTGAAATTGATTTTTAAGTTTGAAAATAAAATTTTGAAATTAATTTTTAAGTTTAAAATTAAAATTTTGAAATTAATTTTTAAGTTTGAAGTTAGAAATTTTGAAATTAATTTAAAATTAAAATTTTGACATTAATTTTTAAATTTAAAATTAAAACCTTATTCATCTCACCCGATCTATATTATCAATCAGGGAATCCTATGATTTTGTGAGATGAAATTGGATTGTCAATTATGGAGTTTTGGTTTAACTTGTGTTAGATTCAGATTTATCTTTAGTTTCCACAAATAGGCAATTTTCGAATAAACTTCTAAGTTTGGTGAGTCACATGGACGTCATTAGAAGTAACCAACCTTTCGAGGTTTTCCGAATAGTCCTATCCACGGAGCTTAGTACTAAATCTTGGTCTAACTGGTTAGGATTCATTTAAGGGTAGCTTCGGTCAATTCCACTTGGCCAAATGCACCAGATCGAAATCATATCTTTCTAGACATGCGATGCCCAAGTTTCCCTAACGTACTATCATCCAAAAACTTCACCAGTACCATGATTCAAGTTAAACTTGGTCTCTAATCCTAATTACCCTGCCGGGTTAGTTTGTTTTAGGTTACCCTGTCGGGTAAGTTAGTTTTGGAGGTGCCAGCTATTCTGGAGCCTCCCCCTGAATTATTGGCCATTAATTTAAATTTTGGTTTTAGGTTTGTGTTGATTCCTTTTATAGTTATGGTTAACTTGGTGATAATTTTGTTGATTTTTAAAGTGTTTAGATTTTGAATTTGATTTAGGTTTGTATTTTGGATTTTGGTTTGGTTTATTCGATTTTATATAATGTATTTTTTCTTTAGGTATATAATATTGATTAAGTCCTATTTGCGTAGTTAAGCACGCTTTCGGAACCCAAGCTAGATTGGTGGTGTTGGCCATTTCCATGTCACGTGGCACATCAAATTAATTAAAATTGAAACTTATTAAAATTAATACAAGTGTTGTAGCAACGAGTCCCAAGTCGTATTTTTTTCCAAAGGTTACTAGCAAAATAAATGTGTAAGTACTCTAGAATTGGTTCAAATTGAATTCATTATATCATCAAGGTCAATTAAACTTTTTCATTCAACTCACACTTCAAACTAATCTCATCTAATAAGATCAATAACAGAGACAAGAAAGATTAACCTCATTCAAACATGATTCTACTCCATCCTTTCAAGTACACACAAAACAGAGCTAACATTCATCATCTCAAATTAAGTATCCACAATCAAATTCATTCACAGCACAAATAAATTCGGATCCAAGCATCATTGAAGTTTTTGAATTAAAACTACCCCTAACTAGTGAACTGATACATGGAATTAAAACTAGAATTCAAGCTAAGTTATCAGCTAACTACTGGTTAGAATTGTAGAAGTTCAAAGAAAATCAGGATCTCAATTAGAAATCAGAAATGGGATTTGCAAAGCAGTAATTAACAAATTCAGAATTGAAAGAAACAAGTTAAACAGAATTTAATTGCAGAAATGAGATCTAAAGGAATTAAGCTATAACTATCAGTTCAGATTTCATGAAACAAGAAATTCGACAACGAAATCTTAAGACAACTAAAATGCAGAAACTATAAACTGCATAATCGAAATCTAAACCATCTCTAATCAAATCTACTCTTCTAATGAGTCTTTCCGTGTCGTCACACAAGGAACATGAATGAAGAAGCTCTCAAACACTTAACTCGGTTCAGAATTCCCCAGCACCGAAGAAAATCTTCCCGAAAAAGCTGGTGAAGAATGAATCTGCCAAGCTCGAAATTCTGCAGATCTGAAGTATGCAGTCTCTGAATCGATGCTCTCTGATAGAAGGCGAGCCACTGTCACCAAGGAATTCCTCCGATGATGGCTGAAGCAGAGGAAACTCACGGACAGATCTGAGCTCCGGAGAGATGTTCGCCGGCGCGTGCAGATGATCAAGACTTGGAAGCTAACGGATGGAAGCTCCAACACCAATGAGACTCGTTGAGAAGTAGATCTGAAGGAGGATGGGGTCGAAATCCTGAAGAAAGACGCCGGGACGCGGAGCTGAGCGCGGGGGAATCGACGAAGGAGCTGTACTGTAGCTTCTCAGATTTAAACAGATCTCATATTTGATCGGACGGCTGAGATGATTTTTGGGCTAAATCAACGGTGAAAAGTCATCCAAAATCTGATCCGAAGGTACTGATGTTGATCTAGGGTCTGGATCTACTCTCCTGTAGGTCGGATCGATCAGATCATCACTGGATGGCCCAGATCCGACTAGTCTTCAATAAACGGTCCAGATTAAGTCGGGCTGGATCAATAGCTAGATGAACTCAGATCTGCATCAAAACTTCTGGATCTTCATCAATGGCTCAGATCTACTCTCCATTAAGTTAGATCGGCTAGATCTTCAACGGATGGTCCAGATCTGTCCTATTCTTGAATGAACGGCTTATAATGCTCCGAGGCTTGATCGACTTGATTAGCCCTTGATTTGAGCCCAAGTGTGGTCTGATTTGATCGAGTCCATGACCCTTTTGATGCCTACAAAATAAGAATCAAATATTAGCATCAAATACCATGAAAATATGCTAATTTACAATTATGTCCAAAATCAAATGCAATTATGAAATGTAATGCAAATATGAGTTTAAGCTATGAATAGACCAATAAAAACATGCATTATGATTCAAAATAATATAGCTAAAATCATGGTTATCAATTGGTTGATTTGTATTGGGTTATTAATGATTTGAAGGTTTTATTTGAATTCGACTTATATCCTAGTCCAGTTTTATTATAGCATGCTTTTTGATTATTTAGGATTAAGTCTAGATTTTTTGATCTTGTTGTAAATTTTTCTAACATTTCTTTTAAATTGTTAATCTCATTTTTTAATGATAAATTCTCCTCCTCAAGTGTTAGATCTTGAGTTGGATTTGAATTTTTGATTTGTTCCTTGAGGTTTTGATTTTCCTCAAGAAGTGATTTGTTTTCATTTTCTATTTTAATTAATTTACTATTTAAACAGGAATAATTCTAAAAATTTTTTTGTTTAAATTAAAATATACCTCATTCGGGCCTTCGGAAACGAGTACGGACTCGTGGCTTGTTTCGGGTTCAGACCCGTCTTCCCATCTTCTGTTTCAGCTTCGTGGGCCATCAGTGCGAGGTGGCTCTGATGTTTCTGCTCTTCTTCCTCCGATTCGTCCGAGGAGTCATCCCACGTTGCTTTGAGTGCCTTCTTTTTTATTGGCTTCGGTTTGTCGAACTTCAGTTTTGGGCATTCGTTCTTGTAGTGTCCATTTTTATTGCAGCCGAAGCAAGTCACGTTCCTTTGTTCTGAGGGAGAGCTGATCTTTTGAAGGTCCTTTTTGCTGAAGCTCCTTTTTCTCCTGGTGAACATTTTTCTTACCAAGTTCACCAGGTGTTCTTCGTCTTCGGAGTCTTGGTCGGAATCTTCTTCAAATTCAAGCTTGCTTTTCTTTTCTTTGGAGGAACCTGCAAATAAAGCTATACCTTTCTCGGCTCCAGCATTAGTTTGTTCATGTAATTCTAATTCACAGAAAAGCTCGTCTAATTTTAACTTAGAAATATTTTTAGAAATTTTGTAGGCATCTACGATTGATGCCCACAAACTATTACGTGGAAAAGCATTTAATGCGTACCTTATTAAGTCTCTATTTTCCATTTGGTGGCCTATCGCATGAAGCCCGTTGAGGATGTCCTTGATCCTCGCGTGGAGCTGATTCGCCGTTTCACCTTCCTGTATTTTTATATTAAGAATTTTATTCAAAAGCAGGTCTCGTTTTGTTACCTTGGTGTCGCTCGTTCCCTCGTGCAGTTCGATCAATTTGTCCCACAGCTCTTTAGCGTTTTTGTGTGGACCGACTATGTTCAGTTCTTCTCTTGTTAATCCGCACTGTAGAGTGTTGATCGCTTTATTTTCTGTTGACGCCTTTTTCTTCAAATCTGCTGTCTAGTCTTCAGGATCCAGTATATTCTCGGAGTTGTCCGCTGGAATTTTATAGGGTCTTGTAACGCTCATCCACTGGTCGAAGTCTGTTTTGAGGTAGACCTTCATGCGCTTCTTCCAGTACGGAAAATCGTCCCCATTGAAGAGTGGAGGTCGTACTGTGCTGAATCCTTCTGTCTGAGACATTTTAGTCCTGTACACAGAAGAAAGAAAAGAAAAACAAAAATTCCAAGACTTGGTTTTGGATTAGTAGTGCGGAAGAAAAATAATTATAGAAGTATCTAAATTGGTGTTGCACCAATTTAGATTTAATTGCAACGGAGAAAAAAAATTCATAAAACTGAAAATCGAAAAAAAATTAATTTTTCACCCCCTGTCTGATTGGTGGTTGCACCAAATCAGAGCGGTACCTGCTCTGATATCACTTGTAGGACCGTGATTGTTCGATAGAGGGGGGGTGAATATCGATTCGAAAATTCGAGTGTAAAAGTACGCAGCGGAAAAGTAAATCAACAGTTGATTTTACTTCGTTCGGAGCCTGTGACGACTCCTACTCGAAGGCCCGTGGTCCTTGACCACTTTCTTTGGGCAATCACTAGCAATTCGAATATGATTACAAAAAGAGTACAAGAAATGAAACAAAGTGATACCGACAAGGAAATTAACCAAAGAAGAAGGAGCACTTTGTCGAAGCTTTGTTAGCGTCGCAGGAGCGTAGAGCAGCAGGGCAATCAGTCGAAGAGTTCTCAGTTGTGTTTGAAGCTCCACCCCTGGGGCTTCTTTTATATGCTGCTCCGGGCGCGTGGATCCCTTCCGGGCACCCTGGTGCGACGTGGCAGGTCTAATCAGCGAACTCCACGTGGCGACGACTCGGCCTGGATAAAATTCACCTCCGGGCGCCCGGATCCCCTCCGGGCGCCTGGACCTCCTATTTCCAGAAACTTCCTTTCCTGCAAAATAGAGTTAGTCCGAGGCAAATATATATTCTGCAAAACAGATTGTTAGCACAACTAAAGTAATATGATTTAACAAGAAAAGAGTATGACTTAGATTCCGTCTTTCTAAGATCGGAATCTAGTCACGATCTCGACTTAGATTTCCGAAATGGATCTAAGCCGGATCGACGCCTAATGTTTCCTTCCCGGGAACGCGTCCTCGCAGTCACTCCCCTCCAGTGACTTACCTTACTTACCTGTCGGACGTCCGGTCAGCCCTTCGACCCGTCTGGACTTTTCGCCAGCTATCCGGTCAGCCCGTCGACCTAGCTGGACTTCTTGCCAAGCGTCCGGTCAGCCCGTCGACCCGCTTGGACTTCTCACCAGCTATCCGGTCAGCCCGTCGACCTAGCTGGACTTTGTGCCAGACATCCGGTCAGCCCGTCGACCTGTCTGGACTTCTCCTGCACACTCGATCAAAGTGTCAGACAACAACAAAACTAACTTAACCTATTTGTCATTCATCAAAACCTAGGTTAGACCGTTAGTGCTACCCGCACCAACATATAATACTTCAATATCCGTGGGAGCCGTTAAGTAGCAGATCTATCTTTTTTTTTGTGTATATAATACTTCAAACCGACCAACTGCATGGCTACTTGGAGGTAGATCAGCTCCCATTGGTATTTTCCAAACCCAGGGGAGTTTGATAGATCCATCTGCCAACTAGTCGAAAAAGCCAACCGGTCGGGAAGTCAGACATCAAAGTAGTGTGATTTCCAGCCCTTATTGAAGGTGGGCATCTTCTCAAAATAGACGGTGCCCACTCGATTTTGAAAAAGGAAGACGTCCGGCTTAGATAATTTGGGATAATAAAAATAGTGAAAGATATAGGGCAAAAGAGGAATTTCGTATACACAAAATAGTGCCACAACCCTGTACAGTAACCTAAAGGAATTAGGTACCAATTGTGATAACAGGATATGAAAATACCTATATATTTTAGAAAAAAAAAATGAAGTCGTCCGGAGGTCTATGAGGACGGTCATAAGCAGAAGGGATTGCGATTTTGTGATCGTTAGGAATGTGGTAGGCCATTTTTATTTTGTCCACCTCGTCACCATTAAAGTCTGACTCAGTGGAGGCATACCACAACCCGGGGACAACCAGTTATGGAGAAGGAGAACACGCCATGTGAAAGGAGAGGAAATTCGAAGATCAAAAGGAGAAAAAGGAGAGGACTTGTTGAAAGAAAATCGTCGACGATGAGCAGGGAGCAAGGAACAAAGGAGGTGAAGCTGAAGACGAATGTGATATTATGAAGAGAGAAATAAAGGGTTTAAAAATCCTATGGACAGTTGCCCCAAGCCGTCCGATCGAGAGCTTGGGAAAATGAGGCTTAATCTGGGTCATCAAATTCGTAAAGACGGTTGTCACATAAATCTCAATAGTCGCTTGTCACCTCACACATTTGGCGACAAGAAATAGCTACACGTGACATCCAATCATAGATGACATTAATGATGAATGGAAATTATCGGCAGATGTATGGTTAAAAAGCATGAACGTCATGCTTTACATTAATAGTAAGGGATTTAAATAGTTTCTAAGAAATCATAGTGATGTCAGTAATAATTAAAAGACACTAAGTATGGGTGGACACTCGGGAAATAAATCAGAAAAGGCTAGCAAATGACTAAGTGTCGTCCACGTCGGGTCCGAGCTGGATCAACCTCGGAGTCTCCTGCTCAGGCAAGAAATCAAAAAAAAGGCTAGCAAATGGCTAAGTGTCATCTACATCGAGTTTGAGTGGTGCCAATTTCAGAGTCTCCTGATCAGGAGGAGATCGACCTCTTGAAGAGCCATAAGAACAGTGATTGTGGAAGTCGAACAACGACTCTAAACCCTAGAATGCTTGATCAGGAATAAGAGTTGCGGAAAAAAGTAATTGTCCAGTCAGTCGGACTTGTTGGTTGCTACTCGGAAAACCTAATGGTTCCACTGTACAAAAATTTTGTACAAAGGTCTGAACCTTTTCCTAGCTACCATGTGTTCTTTTAAATTAAACTTGGATCGCCTGCGGAACTTAACACGGTTGATCCAAAGTTTAATCTATTTGTTCTTTTAGGTTTAGACTTGGATCTCCTGCGGAACTTAACACGTTTGATCCAAATCACCTAGGTTATTAATTTCATTAAATATTAGTTTCCAAAATTGGCTTCCAGGACTGCATGGCGAGGCACATGACCTTCTTGGATATGGGAACAACCACCACTGCCTAGACAAAATCTTTTAAGGAAAGTTAATATTTAATTTCCTTAAATAACTTTAGGTCAACCGAAAAGAACAATCAAATCACAAGGAAAAGAAAAACAAAAGAACACTACATCGAAAACAAATTCGAAATACTAGAATCATATGCCTCTTGTATTTGGTATTATTTCCAAAAATAACTAGTATGATGCGGAAAGGAAAAATACTAGTTATACCTTTTAGAAAGACCTCTTGATCTTCTACCGTATTCCTCTTCTAACCTCGAATGTTGTGTGGGCAACGATCTTCCAAGATGAGGACCACCTAGCACCTTCTTCTCCTTCCTTCAAGTTTCGGCCAAGCACCAAAATCCAAGGATGAAGAACTTTTTTCCACCAACTAAGCTCCAAGGGATGCAAGCTTTCTCTCCTTCTTCTTCTTCTTCTCCAAGTAGTATCCGGCCACCACAAAAGCTCCAAGCAAGGAAGAGTTTCGGCCACCACAAAGAGGAAGAGAGGGAGAGAGGATGGTCGGCCACAACACCAAGGAAAAAGAGGGAGAGAATAATAGAGGTTGTGTCTCATGAAGGCACTCCAACCCCCTCTTTTATATTCCTTAGCTTTGGTAAATAAGGAAATTTAATTACAATAAAATTTCCTTAACTTTCCTTGACAACAATTAATTTAGAAAAATTAAATAAAATTTCCTAATCAATTTATCATGGCCGGCCACATCAACAAGATCAAACAAGGCAGTTTCAATCAACAATTAAAATTCCTTATTTGTCTTTGGAAATTTTTTTAAAATAAAATTTTTCTTTTAAAATCCCTTCATGGTTGATAAAAAGAAATTTCTATAATTTTAATTTTTCAACATGTGAATAATTTACAAAGAGAAAAAAATAAAATATCTTTCCAATCTACAAATAAGGAAAGAGATCTAATCTCTTTCTTTAATCTTTTGTAGATCCTTTAAAGAGATATTTTAATTTTTTAATCTCTCCAATTAAATTATATCTTCCACATAAGAAAATTTAAAAATTAAAATTCTTTTTAATTTAATGGGGGTCGGCCACCTAAGCTTGGGTTCAAGTTAGGGTCGGCCACCCATGAATCAAGGCTTGGCCGGCCCTAGCTTGATCCACAAGCTAGCTTGGCCGGCCCCCTTATCATGGGTATGAAGGTGGGTATAGGTGGGTATAGTACTCTATAAATAAGAGGCTACGATAGGGACCGAGAGGAGGAATTGGTTTTGGTCTCCCGATAAAATTAAGCATCCCGTGTTCGCCACGAACACACAACTTAATTTTATCAATAATAATTCATTCTACTAGAGAACTATTATTGAACTACCGCACCAATCCCAAATTACATTTTTGGGTTCCTTCTTATTATGAGTGTGTTAGTCTCCCTGTGTTTAAGATGTCGAATGTTCACTAATTAAGTGAGTTACTGACAACTCATTTAATTAATATCTTAATCCAAGAATAGTACCACTCAACCTTATCGTCATGTCGGACTAAGTCCACCTGCAGGGTTTAACATGACAATCCTTATGAGCTCTTTTTGGGGACATTATCAACCTAGATTACTAGGACATAGTTTCCTTCTATAATCAACAACACACACTATAAGTGATATCATTTCCCAATTTATCGAGCTTATTGATTTATCGAACTAAATCTCACTCATTGATAAATTAAAGAAATAAATATCAAATATATGTGCTTGTTATTATATTAGGATTAAGAGCACACACTTCCATAATAACTGAGGTCTTTGTTCCTTTATAAAGTCAGTATAAAAGAAACGACCTCTAATGGTCCTACTCAATACACTCTAAGTGTACTAGTGTAATTATATAGTTAAGATAAACTAATTCCTAATTAGACTACGACCTTCCAATGGTTTGTTCCTTTCCATTTTGGTCGTGAGCTACTGTTTATAGTTTATAAGGTACTGATAACATCATCTTCTGTATGTGACACCACATACTATGTTATCTACAATATAAATTAATTGAACAACTATAAACAAATGTAGATAATTTGACCAAATGTGATTCTTTATTCAAAATAAATATTTACAAAAGCTTAGGCTTTCAATATACACTCCAACAGGACTTGCAGCCTCTTTGACTAGACTTGAGGGGAAGACTTGTGATACGATGATAAAGAGGGCCTCACCAAAAATGGATCAAAGCAATGAAGAACAGCTGACGTGGAGGTCAAAGTCAAATGGTCAAAATCATAGGACGGACTAGGTGGATTACAAGACCGCAGAGTGTGGATCAAGCAAAGTTGGCCGAGCGGACTAGCGAAGCCGGTCAGATGTGAAAAGGTCGGTCGGGTAATTAGAGCCGAGCAGACGTAAAAGTCAGACCGAACCATCCGAACGACGACCCTTCACAACCTGTATATGAGGTTATGAACCGAATGCTAAGTTACTCGGACCACCGTCCTTGCCGATCGAAGCTCGTGAATGATCAAACACAATATGCCTCTTCGACGATTGTAAGGCTAAGTGAAGAACATGCTGAAAGCTCCATTCAATCCGGCCGAGCAGACTTCGGCCGACCTATAGCGGGACACACATACATATCTCATCGTACTCTTTTGGTAGTTTGTGTTACCAACGATAGAGAATGTCTAACAAGCAAACTATAGTTTAGAAGCTTCTAGTATGTCACATCAGATATTTGCGTCATCGCTTAAGGAAATGTATCATGGACACTTTTTGACTTGTCTTTTCTTAGGACAATATGGAAAACATGCATATGCTTTAGGAGGAGTGCACAGACGCTACAGTAGAGCTATAAAAGATGGTCTCCATCCACAGGCGGATGTAGGCGATGCTTCGTTATTTACACGCTTTATGTTACTATTCTCCCTACTTGAACAAAATATACTGGCTTAAGCGTTGGAGGACCAATACCAAGGACCCCCCCTTCTTGGCTCAGCATTGACGCTCCTTGTGTTGTAGGACAGTGCAGAGTCTTCATCCAGTCAACCGGAGAGCCACATGTCAAGCCCGTCATTTTCTCAGCTTTCGGACAGGATCAATTAGTATGATAATGATGGAATATTGAAATAAAAATAAAGAATTATAGGAAAAATAGTAAGAAAATAAAAAGATAATTTTAATCGGATTATTTAGATCGGATTCTTATGGGTCAAATTCGGATTTAAATTTAGGGATTCGAGTTTGGATTAAAAATTTTTATAAATATTTTTTTAACACCATCTGAATCGAATCTGATTTCATCCATCTGAATCGATACCCAAGTACCCTTTTAATTGCTGGTTGATTTAGTACAATTCCAACTTTAAAAGGCCCTAAATATGATAAGAGCCGATTAAATCAGAAAAATCTTCACCTGCTATACATAATAAACCTTTCCACACAAGATAAAGGAGGATATCAGGCTAAATACTGACAACTAATTTATAATAGTTCGTTTTAATTAAAAAAAAAAGTAATTTGTCATGCTGACTCGGGAAATTTAAGTCCCTCATCACTGAGTTGATCACCTCTAAACAATTCAAATTCATTGGAAAACAATGATGAGATTTCCAAAGTACTATAATAATAACTAACCCAATTGAATCCCGTATTTGTATTAAAATATTATAAAAATATATAATTTTAGAATAGGATAAGGATACAATTTGATGCAATTTTTTTTGGGGTCAGTTATCACAAATTCTCAACCAATCAGCAGCCTAGCAATAATAAAAACTTTGACTGTGATTGCAAGTCAATTCATTGACTGTGATTACAAATTCATGTGGCAAGAACTTATTTGAGCAGTTTGGTGGTAATAAAAAAAAATTCATGGTGGCAAATAAAAAATTCATGGTTAGCAATGAGACTGCTCACTTCGACCATTTTGTTGTGCCTTTTGATCACCACTCTCCCCCGGCCTTCTATCGGCGATGGCACCTTAACCAGCGCACAGTCTCTCGATGACGATGATGGAAAAACCTTGATCTCCGCCGGTGGTAGCTTCGCCTTAGGCTTCTTCTCCCCCACCGGCACCGACAACCGTTACGTCGGTATATGGTACAACAAGATCTCCGTCTGCACGGTCGTGTGGGTAGCCAACCGCCTCCGTCCGCTCACCAATCGACATGGAAGCCTGAAGCTGCTGGCAAACGGAACGCTCGAGGTTACCGACGATAACTCTACCGTCCTCTGGTCCTCGACCTCTTCGGCCGCCGTCCGAAATCCGGTGGCTCAACTGCTCGACGACGGAAACTTGGTCGTCGGATCAGCGGCCGACGATGAGTCTAACGTCAGCTTCGCGTGGCAGAGCTTCGATTACCCGACGGACTCGCTGTTGCCCGGCATGAAGCTGGGGTGGAACCTGACGACCAAATTCAACCGGCAACTCTCATCATGGACCAGCACCATCGACCCGGCGCCGGGCGATTTCACCCTCGGCATCGACTTGGAAGGTGACCCGCAGTTATGGGAGTGGTCGTCCTTCTCCAGCGAACAGGGGACGAAGCAGCCGAAGTGGCGGGGGGGACCGTGGAATGGGCTGGGGTTCTCCGGCATACCACAGATGCAGTCCTACAACATGTTCTCTCTCGGTTTCACGGCCGACGATCAAGAGGTAGTGTATTGGTTCGAGATGTTGGATCCGACGTTCGTGTCCCGGTTGGTTGTCAACCAGTCGGGAGCTCTTCGACGAGTGGTGTGGGTGGAGGACAGCCGTTTGTGGAATCCCATCTGGGAGTCGCCCGTGGACTGGTGCGACGACGAAATCTCACCGTGCGGTCAAAACGGCGTCTGCGACGCCGAGTCCTCGCTGAGGTGCGCGTGCGTGACTGGGTTCCGCCCCGCGAACCCGACGAGCTGGAACTTGAGAGACGGCACGGACGGCTGCGCCAGGAAGACGGCGTTGGATTGCAAGAACGGGACGGATGGGTTTGTTCTGCTTCGGGGAGTGAAGCTTCCGGACACGTCGAGGTCGACGGTGGACTGGAGCACGACGGTGAGTGCGGGGCAGTGCCGGGCGAGGTGTTTGGGCGACTGCACGTGCACGGCGTACGCGCAGGCAAACATCAGCGGGCGCGGGAGCGGATGCATCACGTGGACCGGAAATCTCACTGATCTCAGGCTGTATGGCAGCGGAGGTCAGGAGCTCTATGTCCGGCTCGCCGCCGCCGATCTCCGTGAGTGTTCCCTCGCCTGTGTAAATTTCTCACTCGATTAATTTATTTAATTAATTATCTAGAACATCTGTTGAACCGCTTGCTCGATCGGTTCGACCGGTCAACCCACTTTACAAAACATTGACCCGAAGCCGTTTGGGTTGGCTAGGCAAGCCCTAGTCAATTACACGTGGAGTTAATCCTGTGGTGCTAAAATTGATGGGTACTTGATGCAAATCTACAAGGAGTGATCGGTAGTTGTTAGAATAGAATGTGAAAATTATAGACTTGTCTTTCTTTCACTTTCTCAAAATCGATCGTGGACTTTGTGGTTTGTGAGAAAATGCTAATGTTTTGTCCCGGAGTTTCTAGATTCCACTTGTAAACCTTGTTGTTATGCGGATCAAGATAATAATTTTTAAGTTGGATATATATTAGAGCAATAACTTGGGTATTAGAGTTGTTATGGGGATCAAGCTCATAATTTTTAAGTTGGATATTAGAACAATAACTTGGGTATTAGAATAAGACGTTGTTTGATTTGCATTAAAACGACTAAATTTGTTATTGAGTAGAACCTATAAATTTAAAATTTTAGATCTAAAAATATAGTTTAGGATTTTTTTGGAGGCTTCGAACATTTTTTTTACTATTTTTAGTAATTTTTATTTTTTAATATTTAAATTATTTTTGATAATTTTATCTATTATGAGTCCGTATTTATCCATATAAATTTATGTTTAATTGTTTGAAGAATCATCCTCTATTATTTAATAAAATTATCTTTTCTAACAAATTTTGAGAGCAGCAATTTCTCTTCCTATTTTGCCCATAAATCCTCTTTCTTGTCAATTCATGGAATGATCATTATAGTCCAACCTTATTACTACTTTTATAATTTAACTTATGAAATTCTTAACAATTTTTTAATATAAAATTCCTTTAAAATATCATCATTCCCAAACATTTTATATATATATATATATATATATATATATATATATATATATATATATATATATATATATGAAAGATGGTGTATTGAGGTAGATGACTTTGATGTTGATTGTTAGAAAATTCTGAGCTTGAAGAAAATGATGTTGAGCTCTCTATGTCAAAAAATAAAAAGTAGAGGTAAAAAAAATGATAGCAATCGGGCTAGGGAAAGGTCCCCAGCACATGCACTTCGATGCTTAAGTCAAGTAAGTAGTTTTGGGAAAAAGAAGGCAAGAAACAGTATTAGAAAACAATGGATTATGAGTGTGTAATCTCACGTAATGTAATGTATCTGTGCCTATAGATAGAAACCCCTTTTATAATGTTATTTTTCCTCTGTATATGAATCTCGAGACATTTTAATAAAAGGATAGACCATTCTAAACATTTTTCTAAAATGGATCTACCATTTTTGTGATACGTAGAATAAAAACTTCTCTCATAAAGGATGCATAACGAATATTCTTCTGTTCCTCTGACAATTGTTACATAAGATGCAAAAAAAAAAAAAAAAGAAGATTAGATCGTTAGGTTAATGTGCCTCTGATATGCTTTGCTGACAGGTCGATCAAACCTTTCTGTCGTCCGCTCAGACCTCGTATGCGGGCGAGGTCAGGTCAACAAAGAAATGATGTAGTTCTTAAGAACTCGACCTCTGCTAGGCTAAAGAATCTGGTTGGGCCATTTGTCTAGTATTTTTGATCGGATCTATGGTTCGATCGACTGGACCACTCGACCGGGCCGAGTGATCATAAGGACTTGACTCTGAATGATATTTACATCGCTTGATACTCGATGTTTAATTGATCCTGAGGAATTTGGAATCTGATCAATTAGACCATCTGGTCAGAACATATGACTATACCGATCCTAAATATTAATTGATTCCTTCTTAACTTTGATTGCTACATCCCAACTTTCTAGGTCCCATGTTACTCGCCACATCAAGTAGGAATGCACTCTTCTTTTTTGCGAATCAACCATTTTATTTGTAGTTTTGTACACGTGTTATATCATTATGCAATATAGAATTGATTTACATGCATGAAATTAAAAGTTCACATTCAATTTTTTTTATATATATAAACTAATTTTCTTCTTCTGTTATAGTATTAATTGTGTTATAGAAATGAGTACAGCAATTAATTAATCTTTCAGGCTCAGGGTCAAGGAACGTCTCCTTCACTGTGGTTATTGTCATTCTCTCTATCCTTGCAACTTTGTCCCTCGCTCTTGTTGTATACTGTATCTGGAGGAGGAGGAGGAGGAGGAGGGAAAGTGAAGCTACAAGGACACTTGGTAATTAATCAGCTAGCTGACATTTAATTGTTCTTTCATTTTGTTTTATTAATTAGGAAGCAAATTATCAAGTTTTTAATAATCGATCGATCGAGTTGTGAGATATCGATTTAGCAGGCATGTCACATAGTATTTTGTTGGCCCGACGACAAGGTGATGAAGGAACCGAAGCAAATAACTTGGAGATATCTTTATTTAGCATTGATGAGGTTGTGAACGCCACCGACAACTTCTCCGTCATGAGCAAGCTCGGCGAGGGTGGATTTGGTTCGGTTTATAAGGTACTAGTTAAATTGGAATTGCTTGTTGAGTGAGTGAAGTATTGAATAATTGATGAAGAATTCTAATTATAATTTTACAGGGTAAATTAGGAGAGGAACAACTCGAAGTGGCTATGAAGAGACTATCAAGAAACTCGGTGCAAGGGGTAGATGAATTCAAGAATGAGATAACATTGATCGCAAAACTACAGCATCGGAATCTCGTTCGTCTAATTGGTTATTGCATTCAGAAAGAAGAGAGAATTTTGATCTACGAGTTTATGCATAATGGAAGCTTGCACTCCTTCATATTTGGTTAGTTAATTCATGCTCATGAAACTTAGATATAGCATTTCATCCAAGTAGACTTTTAATGTGAAATTTGTTATATTTTTGTACTTATAACTTTGGTTAGACCAAATGCATAAAAGCACTTATTTTTTATAGCTTTCTTTATTTCTACATTGATTAAAGATTTTTTTCTTTTTTGTTTCAAATTATTATGCTACTCTAATTAATAAAATTAACTTTGTAGATAAAGTTAAAGGTGCATTGTTGAATTGGACTACACGGTACAACATCATCGTTGGAATTGCTCGTGGCCTTTTGTACCTTCACGAAGATTCTAGATTTAGAATTATTCATAGAGATTTGAAAGCAAGCAACGTCCTTCTTGATAAAGATATGAATCCTAAGATATCTGATTTTGGCATGGCAAGAATTTTTAAAGGAGATGAAACGGAAGTAAATACTAAGAGAGTCGTTGGAACATAGTAAGTATTAACCCTTCTTTTTTAATGTCACATTCATTTTACATAGTGTATTTGTGATTATATCTTACCTTTTATCACTTCTCCACCAACCTTATATGTACAAAAACTATGAAACTTGAAAACTTTAAGTTAACCACATTCCTCACTTGTTCTAAACCAAAGCCAAACCAAAAACACATACAAAATATTTAAATAAATATTAATTTATAAAATGCATAATATTTTTAATAGCTATATGACTTCCATATTCATTAATATTTCAAATAAGGGAACATGTTAAATAAAAAAAAATGACTCCACTATTTATCTAATATATTTTTTTTAAAATGATTCAAAGACATAATAATTATATCATATGTTACTCATTTGCAATATAATGATATTTATTCTATCAATAGAAAAAAAAATCATCCATCAAACGTTAGCTATATATTGTAGTAAAAAAATGATTATGCTCATCCCAAGCTTCTCTCACAGTCTGTTCCTAGATTATGTAAAGAGATGTAAATCACAAGATTAGCTTACAGTAGACCGTCAAATGATTAGAATGTGAGTGAAGTTTTTCCCCAGGGCACGTCAAATGTTAGTTATATTTGTGTATAATGCAATAAATACTGTAGATACATTAATGATTAGTATTTTATGAGCATAATATGAATGGAACCATGATCTTTTTTTATAGTAGGTTATATCTTTATTACATATCTTTCTCAATAATTTATGTTTGAAATATTTAAATATGATTGATAATTGTTAAATTTAAAATAACTATTATCATTTTATTATTATGAATGCAGTGGATATATGTCTCCGGAATATGCTATGGATGGAATTTTCTCAGTTAAATCAGATGTATTTAGTTTTGGTGTTTTAGTTCTTGAAATTATAAGCGGGAAGAAAAATCGAGGAATTTATAACTCTACATACAACTTGAATCTTCTAGGATACGTAAGTATATAATTGAAAATTAATATTACATTTGATATCTTGTCCAATGATACTAATTATTTATTATTTGTATAGACTTGGAGCTTGTGGAAAGAAGGAAATGGTTTGAAACTAGTTGATGAATCCATTGGTTATTCCTTTCCAAAGGCTGAAATATTCAAGTGTATAAAGATTGCACTTTTATGTGTCCAAGAGTACCCACAAGATAGACCTACAATGTCTACAATATTATTAATGATGGGCACAGACATTGCACTTATACCACAACCACGACAACCGGGATTTGTTGGTATACGCGGCCCAAATGAGATTAATTCTTCTTCGGGAAGCAATCATGATTCATTATCTATAAATAACTTATCAATCACAGCATTTGAAGGAAGGTAACAAGAGAAATTGAATAGATATAATGGAGACCGGTTCTGATCATGTAAATAAGTTAAATAAACTTTGATTGTATATCAAAACTGTTGCATTGTTTGTTGTTATTAACATTCAAAATTGGCATTATACTATCGATAGTTGTTCCGTATACTGGAGTTAAATCCGCAGCTTCCAACCAAAAGTTGGGGTTTAGATCTATATAGTAATTGTCCTTGACTTATCTAGGCTTATTAAAAATCTTTTGGCCAAAATTTTAGTTAATTAACTGTTGATATAGTTAATTAACAAAGATAGATTATAACTATTGAAGTTTACTCTTTATCAGGCCATTCATTTTTATCTTTTACCTCACCAGGATCGATAAATAGCAAAATGTATGATGGCTAAGAAAACCATAATTTTTTTTCATGAAAAGGGGAATGCTTTAATGAAAAAACTAGTAATAAAAGTGTGAAGGTGAGTTTTGAATCTACAACTGCAGTAACAATTTTAAAGGTTCTTACCAATTATACTAATTGATATTCTTAAATTTTTTAATCTTTTATTGATCATTAAAAATAACAAACTCCTCTTACAGCAAAACATGATATTTTATTATACTACTAGCAAATTAGATGATCAGAGCTTGAGGATAAGGTTTATGTCGGTTTCAGTAGTGCTTAGGGAGAGATCCATGGTAGCATGATCATGTTCCTCTACATTTTGCATTGCTCTTTGCATTTCTATCTCTTGCCTATGGCCAGTTAGATGATTAGCCCATGTTTGTAAGCCTCTGGAAGATTTGTTACATAAAGTGGCGTAGTTAGGATATTCAATAGGAGGACGAATTCAATAAATTTAAAAAATAATATAGCACAAAATATATAATAAAAATTATATATTAACTCTATGTGCTTTTACAGTATCACTCCAAGATTTCATACTTTGAAAATGTAAAATAATAACTTCATTATGAACGGTATCAAACACATATTACTCAATATATTGTATCAAACAATTATTTACCATATCATATTCTAACCGATTACAAATTGAGGTTTTATTATTTTTATTAATGAAAACACTCTCTACAATTATAATTACAACAGGTAATATTAATGCTAACTTCAAAAGTAAATATATCAAACGATACAGGCAATATTTCTTCAATTGAACCATCCTTTTAACAAGCTGGCTAATCCCCACAACCTCATATAATTGAATATTGGTACTCCACATATCAAAAATAAAGTTATCAAGTTGGTGCTCAAGATGCATTTGTTGGTGCGGGAAGCATCCGACGATTGAACCTGAGTTTTGATAATAGCAAAGGATTCAAAGTTAAGGTTTGTGGTGATCTAACATGTTGAATAAGTGTTTCAGGAAAGTCCTAGTTGCGGTTAGGCAAAGGGAAAATCCTAAGGGGCGGCAACCTTAGGTCCTAGGGGGCGGTAACCCTAGGTGAAGGAAAACCCTACGGCAACCTTAGGTCCTAGGGGGTGACAACCCTAGGTGGAGAAAAACCCTAGGGGGCGGTAACCCTAGGTCGTAGGGGGTGGTAACCCTAGGCGGAAAGTCCAGTCGGTCTGGAGGACCGGACTGGCATCAGGTAATCTCTCCTGAGGGGAATAGGTGAGGACGCGTTCCCCGTAGAGGGAACAGTAGGCGTCGGGTCGACCTAGGGTTTCCGGCTGGAAATCCGAAGTCAGACTCGGACAGTCCGAAGACTTTCAGTTCTTCTTTACTATGATTTATCAGATTCTAACACTGTCTTGCAGGGTATTTGCTCGGACTAACCTTGTTTTGCAGGAGAGGAACCTGCTGGAAAAAGGTGGTCCGGACGCCCGGGATGGATCCGAGCGCCCGGAGGTCCAGGCGCCCGGGATGGATCCGGGCGCCCGGAGGTCCAAGCGCCCGGAACAGGCCCGGGCGCCCGGGACTTCGCCACGTGGAGCATCCTGGTTGGTTGGCCACGTCACACTCCAGGCGCCCGGAAGGGATCCAGGCGCCCGGAGTGTCATATAAAAAGAGGGTCGAGGGAGCAGCTAAAGAACAACAAATTCTAAACTTTCTTCTGTGAAGTGCTGCCAACGAGACGACCTTGAAGTGCTACTACTTAACGTCGACGACCTGAAGCTCAGACTCTTCGATCTGTTGTTGTCGGTATCAGTTTACTTATTGCATTAATTGTAATTCAAATTGTAATCTTTCCGATATTATAGTTGTTGCCCACCGAAAGCGGTCAAGGACCGCGGGCCTTCGAGTAGGGGTCGTCATAGGCTCCGAACGAAGTAAAACATCTGCGTCGTTCTGTGCTTGCTTTACTTTTTCCGCTGCGCTACTTAATTTTACGATTCCGATATTTCAAAAAACGAAATAGCCACGAGCGCTATTCATCCCCCCCCTTTCTAGCGCTTTCGATCCATCAGCATTAACTCCATCGGGAAAAAATTAGATGGATAAAATTGAACAAACTGAAATAATTTTCTCTTACTATAAGCAAAGAATGAATTTGATAAATCAAGACAAGTCATACATAACAACAACTTCGTGTTCACCTTGTTAAAGCGATTGTTCAACTCTAAAAGTTGCAAATCTATCACTTCATTAAATATTTCAACACGATAATAGTGAAGATTTGTCTTTCCTTCAATATTTCACTATGATCTCCTATGAAAGATGAACAAGTCTTCCATGTGCAAGATGACTACCTCATATTTAACACAAAATTTTTTTAAAAAAACTTCATTCAATAACAAATCTCAATCATCACTTTTCATGGTTTGTAATTAATGTTTACTTGATCTTACAAGAATCATGACATTTATGATATCTTGATCTTTTCTTTACAAAGCTTGTGATAAATTATTTGTGACTCCTAAGATATTCTTCATTAAGTGCATTTGAAATATAAATTTATATTTTTCAATCAATTCCAACATATTATTTGCTTTTGCCCTTTACTTGTGATCTTTTCCCTCCTCTTCAACAATAAAAGGGCATCAATAACTGAAGAATACAAGCATATCAAACTCAATAATCACCACAGGAAAAGTTGGATTTGACAACCAATATTTTTCATCCAAATTGAATTTGGTCAATAAACATTTAAAATTACCGCCCAAAATAAATTTAATTGGTAAATAATTATAATTATAGGTCAAAATTTATTTTGGCAGGTAATTTTAATTTTTACGAGCCGAAGTTAAATTTGATCGGTAGTGTGTATTTTTTACTGGCCAAAGTTTGATTTGACCAGTAATATTTAAGTTTTTACTAACTAAAGTTAAATTTAGTTGGTAATATTTAATTTTTTACTAACCAAATATATTTGGCTAGTAATGTGTAATTTTTTATGAGCCAGAATTAAATTTGGTCGATAATATTTAATTATTTACTGACCATAGTTAGATTTGGTCAGTATTTTATTAACTAAATCTATTTCGCCGATAATGTGTAATTTTCTACTTGCCAAAATTAGAGTTGGCCGGTATATTTAATTTATTATTGACCAAAGTTAGATTTGGTCGATAATATTAAATTTTTGTACTAACAAAATTTATTTGGTTGGTGATGTGTAAATTTCTACTAGTCAAAATTAGATTTAATAGGGTTAAATCTTGTTACGCGTAAAAATCATCCCTCCATACTTGAATTCCTGGATTCGCTACTGGCTGACGATGGCACCACATCCCTCTGTCACTATACTTCACCTCGTCACACTCCTTTTTTTCTTGCAATGTTGGTGAGTTGTCTATCTAATAGATTTCCCTTTGACTTCAACATATATAGGACTATTCTTTCATGTTCATATTGTAATCAATTTCATTCACTTTTTTTTTTTAACAAATATCACTGACAGCTTCCATCTGTATTAGTCTTGACGTACTCAAACTACTGTAAATTTTTAAACTGCATCAGTAAAAATGGTAGCTAGCGGTTTCTCCATGGATTTGATCTTGTTTCCATTCATAGCAAGTCTACTATAAGTTCATCTAGTGTATAATCAATAGCCAATTTTTTCCCACTTCAATATTTATCTATCTTTGGTTTAAGAAATTAGATATAATTGTATTTATTGACCCACTAATTATTTGACTACTATACCTTATTGTAGCATACTTGTGTAATCTGTCCATAACAATATGAAAGTTAAAAACTACTGCACAGATTGTATGCACTTAGTGCTTAACTAGATGATCATTTTTTATTAACTTAATTAATGTTTTCTAAATATATAAAAAAAAACTCTTAAATATTATGTTTTGATTGTACCCTTTGGAGTATTAAATAATTTTTCTCTATAATTTAGTCTAATTCTTTAGTTTTTAATTTTCATGATCTCCTTCCCCAACCTTATTTTTATTATATATGATTTGGATATGCATCCTAGATTGTAGAGCATGTTTATATCTATATACCATTTTTCAGTCTTTTATTTAAATTATTAACCCACTAAGTCTTTTTTTAAAAAAAAAAAATTGCAGATGTCACTCAAACCATTTCATCCATATCAGCTGAGCAATCCTCTATTTCTATTGATGTTGGACTTTCACAAACAACACCTAACACTACAACCACATTAGTTGTTTCTCCATCTATCGGCCATCCAGATTTACCAACTATAATTTCAACATTTTTATAGCAGGGTATATGTTCACACTTGAATTAAATTCTATTAAATATTTAATATTTGTATATTATTTGAACTAGTTCAAGAATTGATAGTTTTTTAATTTTTCTTATAGGTAGTCATACACGTTTATCATCCCAATAATCTAAGGGGCTTTCACATGCACATTGTATAGCAAACGAGACAAAAGGGGAGAAGAAAATTACTGTAACATTAAAATCAATTTATTGTAGGACAATAAGTCTGACAACTAGTATATTTATTACTGAGCTTGGGGCATTGATGCACAGTTTCTTATCATTTACATACAAAAGTTTCAAGAAAATCCTAGAGTTAGACAAAATTCAACTAATTCAACGCATTCAAGTAATATTTTTTAAGATAAGTTATTTGCAATAATTTTTTTAATAAATTATTAAACTAATTATTATTACTAATATGTTCGTGTTTGAGTTTCAAGGTTGTGATGATGTAAATGTTTATATTTTGAAGTTGATGAGGAAATCATATTCTACTAAAGTGAATGACATCAAAAGTATAACAAATTTCTAGCAAGTTGCCTTTAGACCATGAAATTGAACAGAAGCTGAATAATTTATCATCACAGGAAGCATTGACATTTTTATATAATTATTGGGAGTCCGAAGAGTTTAAGATAATTTAATTTGTTTTATTTTATTATAATCTTAATTTTATCATATGATAGTTACTAATTATTGGTTGTATTTTTTTATAGGAAATTTCTAAAAAAAAATAAAAGAAATTGTTAAAGCTTTTGTTTAACCATCACAGTGGCTCTAGACATGTGGTTCAACACATAGAAGATGCAAATTAAATTAGAATTAATTTTATAATTATATGTTTGATTCTATATAAATATTTTTTTAATTTTTTTTACTAATGGCATGATGCCTATTTTCTAATAAAATTGTAAGGCCATGATGCACTTGAGGCTTAGGGTCAATATTATTGCATAGAGGAGGTTGGGTGGACGAGCGTGCTTGCACGAGAGCAATATGTAAATCATAATCTAATAATTATTTTTTTATATTTGTATTTTATTTTTGGTATGATAAGTTTTATATATTCATATATATTTGTTTAATAGGAAATGATGATCACCCTCTACAATAACAAGAAAACCTCACTTTGGGTGACAACAACAAAAGATGGTGCTTCTCCACCCACCCTCGATGATTTTAAGAATTTAGCATTTGAATACCACCAGGAAGTACTTGGTCACAAATCTGATTATATTTGTGGATTAGGAATGAGACCCAAACCACCACCAAAAGCATACTAGACTTTGACATCTGCTACTCCTACATCATCTAGTACACAAGCAGAGATAGATGTTATGCGAGAGACAATTGTTACACAAGATGCGCAGATATCTAAATTGAAGGCCTAACAAGTCAAGATGCAAAAAACATTACAACAACTCCTCATGCGACAATAAGCTAGTGGATTACTTGAACAGTCTGAGTCAACTCCTACCCACGAAGGAGAAGATTATCTAAATATTTGATGCTTTAGTTAGATATTTTATTGTGCACACCTTTATCAATTACTTTGCCATTTACTTTCTTTGGTCATTTTTAGATAATTTACTAGTATGGTAAAATTTATTTTTTTTATCAATTATTTAATTAGTGTTTTAAAATTTATCAATTATTATTTTGTGAAAAAATCATAAATTGATAAAAAAAAATGATTTATTTTTTTAAAATTTAAAAATCAAATGTATTTTGACGGATAACTGAATTGAAAATACCGACTAAATATAGATTGGTTGATAATTTTTTTAAATATACTCGCTATATATATATCGGTTAGTTATTTTTAAAAAAAATATAGTCCATTTATTTCAAAAAGTTGCCAGCTAAATATGTATTTGGCCGGTATTTTTAAAATTTTACCATCCATTTATTTTTAAAATTTTACTGGCCAAATGTATATTTTACTAATATTATTAAAAAAATTACTGACCATTTATCTGGGCAAAAAATCTAGCCAAATATATATTGGTTGGTATTTAAAAAAAAATTAACACCCATTTGTTTAGACAGAAATATCAACCAAATATATATTTGGTCGTTATTTTTGAAAATGTTTACCGGTCATTAAAATGGTTGGGTACCCCTATTTAATGACCATGGATTACCAGCCAAGCCCTAGCGAAACATATTTGGCTGGTAATCCATATTACCAGCCAAAATACTATGATTACCGGTCATATTGTTTCGTTGGTAAATCCAACTTTTCCCATAGTGAACGTATTACAATGTGAACCCCAACATGTGCTCCATCTCTTTTTAATGTCTTCTTTTGATTCATACCTTATCCAGTGAAGATATCACCATTGCAAATTCTTTTAATAATTTTTTCAAATTGTTTCTCATAAAGTATGTTTCTTCGCTTGCATGACGCTCCAACAATATTGTTTAATTGTGCAACTGCATCAAAAAAAGTAGAAACTCTCATGTGATTTTCAGCAACAACTACAAGTATAAGTTGCAATTGATGAGCAAAACAATGAACAAAATAAGTTGACTTGTTCTCCATTATAATTAAGCTTTTTAAGCCATTGAATTCTTCTCTCATATTGCAAGTTCCATCATATCCTTGTCACTACAAATTAGATATAGATAATCCATGTTGGCATAACAAAGAATCAATAGTAATCTTAAGTGATAAGGCAGTAGTGTCGCTTACATGTACAATGCCTAGAAAACGTTCAACAGTACTTCCCCTTTCATTAACAAACTGTAACTGTCATTTATTTTTTAACAGATGTATCATGAGCCTCATCAATCAATATAGTAAAGAATTCAACACCATGATCTCCAAGAATAAAATTAGTGGTTAAATAGGCAATAGATTTGATAATATCTTGCTGAATATCAAGCGATGCCAGTTTGAGATTTGGGGAAGCATTGTCTATTACAACTCTATTGATATCCTCATTATGACCAGCAATAAATCTTAACAGTTCAAGAAAATTACCATGATTAAGTATGTTGATTCATCATAACCATGAACTGGTAATACTTAGACAAAAAATCTTATGCAATCAATTGATGTTGTCAAACGAACATAATAATCGACAGCTACCTGACTAGACTGATTAACAAAACAAGTTTCAATATGTTATTTTTGATTTATTAAGTCATAAGCCACTATTATACACCTTATGTGAATGATGCTCTAATTTTCAACATATTCATGAAATTTTTATTTCTTTTTTCAATTTTTAAATCCCTCAGTAACAAAAGAATCACCACGACTTTAACTATCATGATCGATTATGAATAAATAACAGTAAAGATAGAAGGCCGCATCTTTTGTAATGTTGTATTCTAGTCAATTAGGATGAACACTAAACCACATAGCTCGAAATCTTTGTTTCTTTTTTGGACAAAAACGTCAACTTCATGATTCTTAGCCTGAAACAGACTTTTTGTAGATAGTAAAGTCGAAAAATCTCCCTTTCATTCACATTATACTTGAGGATGTTCTTTTATACTTGAGGATGTTAGAGTGTATACTAAAAGCCTAGCTTTTGTATAAACATTTATTTAGAAATAAAAGAATCATATTGGTCAAATATCTACATTTATGATAAATATAGTTGTTCAATTAATTTATATTGTAGATAACATGGTGTGTGGTGTTACACACAGAAGATCATGTTATCATCACCTTATAAATTATAAACAGTAGCTCACGACCAAGATGGAAAGGAACAAACCATTGGAAGGTCGTAGTGTAATTAGGTATTAGTTTATCTTAACTATATAATTACACTAGTACACTAAGAATGTATTGAGTAGGACCATTAGAGGTGGTTTCTTTTATACTGACTTTATAAAGGAACAAAGACCTCAGTTATTATGGAAGTGTGTACTCTTAATCCTAATATAATAACAAGCACATATATTTGATATTTATTTCTTTAATTTATCAATGGGTGAGATTTAGTTCGATAAATCAATAAGCCCGATAAGTTGGGAAATGATATTATTTATAGTGTGTGTTGTTGATTATACAAGGAAACTGTGTCCTAGTAATCTAGGTTGATAATGTCCCCAAGAGGAGCTCATAAAGATTGTCATGTTAAACCCTGCAGGTGGACTTAGTCCGACATGATGATAAGGTTGAGTGGTACTACTCTTGGACTAAGATATTAATTAAATGAGTTGTCAGTAACTCACTTAATTAGTGGACATTCGACATCTTAAACACAGGGAGACTAACACACTCATAATAAGAAGAAGCCCAAAATGTAATTTGGGATTGGTGCGGTAGTTCAATAATAGTTCTTTAGTTGAATGAATTATTATTGATGAAATTAAGTTATGTGTTCGGGGCAAACACGGGATGCTTAATTTCATCGGGAGACCAAAACCAATTTCTCCTCTCGGTCCCTATCGTAGCCTCTTGTATATAGAGATTTATACCCACCACATACCCATCTTCTTACCCAACCAATAGGGGTCGACCAAGCTAAGCTTGAAGCTCAAGCTTAGGGCCGGCCAAGCCTAAAGGTTGAGCCTTAAGGTGGCCGGCCAATAGCTTGGAGTCCAAGCTTAGGTGGCCGGCCAAATCATATTAAAAAGGGATTTTTGTTAAAATTATTTCTTATGTGGATATCATGGTTTTAAAAGAGAGTTTAAAATTTAAATCTTTCCTTTTATAGCTTTCTACAAAAGATTAAGAAAAGATTTGAAATCTTTCCTTATTTGTAGATTGAAAGGTAGATTTTAATTTTTAAGAAAACTTTCCTTTTTAACCATGTTCATGATTTAAAAGAGAGTTTAAAAATTAAATATTATCTTTTATAAGTTTCTACAAAAGATTAAGAAAAGATTTGATATCTTTCCTTATTTGTAGATTAAAAGAGATTTTAATTTTTAGAGATAACTTTCTTTTTATCCACATGTTTAAAAGAAAGATTTTAATTTATAAAATTTCCTTTTTACAAACCAATCATGAAGGGATTAAAATTATTAGAGAAATTTTTATAAATTTCTGGAGACAAATTAGGAAGTTTTACTTACTTAAAACTCTCCTTGTTTATAGCTTGTGGTGGCCGGCCATTATTATTAAAAGAAGAAAATTATTTTTAATTAAAATAATTTTTCTTTTTCATGGCAAAAGAATTAAGGAAGTTTTTATTAAAATTTCCTTATTTGCCAAAACCAAGGATTATAAAAGAGGGGGTAGAGGTGCCTTCATGAGTGAACGACTCTATTATTCTTCTCCTCTCTTTTCCTCCTTGGTGGCCGGCCCTAGCTTCTCCCTCTTCTCTTCTTCTTGTGGTCGGCGACAACCCCTCTTGGAGCTCTTGATGGTGGCCGGTTCTAGCTAGGAGAAGAAGGAGAGAAAGAAGGTTTTGTTTCTTGCATCCCTTGGAGCCTGGTGGTGGTGGCCGGACCTCTACTTCTCTTGGAGAATTGTGGTAGCCGAAACCTAGAAGGAAGAAAAAGGTGCTTGGTGGTTCTCGTCTCGGAAGATCGTTGCCCACACAACGTCCGAGGTTAGAAGAGGAATACGGTAGAAGATCAAGAGGTTATTTTTTGCTTACAAAGAAAGGTATAACTAGTAATTGTTTTCCGCATCATACTAGTTTTCTTTGTATAGTTATTTATGGAAATACCAAACACAAGAGGCATATGATTCTAGAGTTTTTGAAATAGTTTTTTCGAGTTTGTGTTTTCTTCTTTTTCGAATTTGTGATTCAATTATTCTTTTTGGTTAACCTAGAGTTATTTAAGGAAATAAATATTAGCTTTTCTTAAAAGGCTTTGCCTAGGCGGTGGTGGTTGCTCCCATATCCAAGAAGGTCATGTGCCTCGCCATGCAGTCTTGGAAGCCAATTTTGAAAATTAATATTTATGGAATTAATAACTTAGGTAGATTTGAATCAATAGTATTAAGTTCCACTTGCGATTCAAATCTAAACCATTAAGAACAGATAAGTAAAATTTGAAATCAATGATGTTAAGTTCCGTATGCGATTCCTAATTTAACTTTTTAAAGAACACAATAGGTTATTTAAGGAAAGGTTTGACACTTGTACAAAAAAATTTTGTACAGTGGAACCGGTACGATTTTCTTAGGACTAACTAACAATTGGTACCAGAGCTAGGGTTTGCCTCTGTGTGTTTGGTTTTCAAATTAGGTTATGCACATGTCATACATTAATTTAGGCAGGATAATAGTAGGATGTGCTAACTTTTTGGTTGCAGACTCCAACTATTATGGCTTATAGATGTTGTGTGTGATTGGACCCTTGGACATGTCAAGGGCATTATTTTGTGTGTGCATGATTGTATGTAACTAATACAACAGGAGCTGTATTAGCCCTAGGATTTTAGAATTTTATTTTCGATCTAGATTACATGTACATTCCCTGGTGGAATATAGGATCGATATATGTAAAATTCTAGTTTTGTCGCGGATCGGATTCTTGCGAGGCGTGGTACTTTTGGAGCACCATAGGCGCAGCAGAATAAGAAGCAAGATGGATGCGACAACTCGACCCGATGGCGGTGGCTAAAGATGGCAGCAGCTAGGGTTGGAGCACATGGAGGACAGTAACAGGAAAATGCCATAATAGTTGGAAAATAATTTCCATATTTATTGCTTTTATTTACTGTGATGTGTGTGTATGCATGTGATGTATGCTAGGATAACTTAAAATTCCTCACTTTAAATAACCAAGTGAGAGAGAGATTTATTTTAATAAATTCCACGGTCTCCATTACTGGTTTGTAAGTGATGCAAATAAACTTGCGCGTTGGCTCTGAGTGTCTTCCTCCATATCGGATGAGTTTGTTTACGGATCACTAGATCAAACTTCCATTTAGGATGACTATAGGAAATTAATTAAGAGCGTGTGATCTTCCCCATCGGAAGGGGCATAATCTTATTAATGGACTTAGTGTCAAGTAATGGTATACACTTAGGCACGTCTAATAGTATACTCCCCATCGGAGTCACTGCTATTATTTGTGTGACCAAAGGAAAACCAACTATTAATTTGTCAAAAAGATAAGTTGACAAGATAATAAAATTAAAACCTCCTCCTACAAATGTCAAGTTTTTGTATATGTCCACACTATCGTGGCATACAAAATTCACGGTGTATGAGGTAATTTTATTTGTCAGGTTGACAAGAAAATAAAATTAATGGGAAAAACTCCTCTTACAAATGTTTAGTTTTGTATACGTCCACACTATCGTCGCATACAAAATTCACGGTGTTTGAGGTAATTTTATTTGTCATAAAGACTTATTGACAAGATAATTAATGGGTATAACCCTCCTCTTACAAATGTTCAATTTTGTATACGTCCACACTATCGTGGCATGCAAAATTCACGGTATTTTGAAGTGTTGGTAAATTTAAATAGTATTGTTAGAGGAATCAATATTATTTTAAATTTAGAGTCTTGACCAAATATTTGATAGAACAACTATTAATTTTATTTGTCATAAAGTTAGGATGACGAGATAATAAAATGGATAAAATCTCCTCTTTGATTTTGTATACGTCCACACTATCGTGGCATACAAAATTCATGGTGATTTTAAGGTGTTGGTCTTGACCAAATATTTTTGTGATTCTTAGGATTTAAAATGTTTATCAATCTCCTAGTTGTTATACTATAGAATAGACTTAGTAGTCCCAATTGTAATGACTGGAAATAGGACTTGGATATTTAGGTAGACTGTCCTCTTAAAACTAAGAACAAAATAGGTGTATTTCATTCATTAGTTAATACATGATTAGTGGTGTTATCTACCGGTACCTGGTGTGTAGATACAGGAGCCACTGATCATGTCTGCAATTCATTGCAGAGGTTCCAGAAAACCCGATAACTATATGAAGGGGAAGTCACCGTCTACATGGGCACTACTGCAAAAATGGTAGCTGTTGTAGTGGGAGATGCTTATCCTCTGATAAGGATAAAATATGGATTTTAAGAAATTATCTTTATGTACCAAGTTTAGAAAGAATTTGATTTCGGTTTCTAAACTATAGAAGAATAGATATTCTATCTATTTTGGTAACAAACTTATTATCAAGAAAATAGGAAAGATATCTGTTCTGGTACATTGGTAAACAATTTATAAATCCAATAACTCCCACTATGCAATAAATGGAAATTAATAACACATCTTTTAACTATTAAGATAAAGCAACCTTCAGAAATGAACCAATTATATCTTTGGCATCAAAGGCTAGGTTATTTTAACTTAAGTAGGATTCATTGGTAGCTGATGAACTTTTGGGTTCATTGGTAGTGGAAATCTTTCCAACATGAAAGTCTTACTTGGAAGGAAAAATAACCAAGAAGCTTTTAAGTCGAAGGGATATGGAGCCAAAGATATAATGGAATTGGTTCATTCTGATTTGTGTGGTCCTATGACATCCAGACAAGAGGTAGTTTCAAATATTTCATCTATTTTATAGACAACTATTCGAGACACAGATAGATTTACTTGATACACCGCAAGTCTAAGTGCTTTGATTAGTTCAAAGAGTACGAGGCTGATGCGGAGAAATGTCAAAGTAAAAATATCGAGACACTACGGTGAGATCGTAGTAGCAAATACCTCTTGGGAGAATTTAGGAGTCACTTATCAGAAGTAGGGATTCAATCCCAACTAACTGCACTTGGTACATCCCAACAGAATGATGTAGTAGAAAGAAGGTATAAGGCTCTTATGGAATAATTAGATCGATGATGAGTTATTTAGAAAATTACCAAATTCGTTTTAAGGATATACACTTGAAACGGAAGTGAACATAGTACCTTCTAAGTCAGAACTCTCTACTCCCACAGAATTACAGAATGGGCGTAAGCCTAGTCTGAAACATATTCGGATTTGGGTGGTATAGCACGTGAGAGACACTGAAAAATTGGACATGAGTTCACTTGTTTGTGAGTTATCCTAGAAAAACGAAAAGAGGTTTGTAGTCCTTAAAATCAGAAGGTCATTGTTGGCACTAATGATCGATTTTAGAAAAGGACTATACTATAAACCACAAGCCCCATGAGTAAAAATTGTTCTTAAGGAAATTAAAGGACACGTCTAACCTAGTACCAACTGTACAAGATGAAATATCACAAGAAACTGCAACACGTATCATAAATGATACACAATTGCAGAAAGTACCTCGTCATAGTGGGAGGGTTGTTAGGCAACCTAAAAAGATTCATGTTTTGGGAGAGTCTTTGGACTCAATCCCTGGAGGACATGAACCTGATCTCCGGACATATGACGTAGCACTCCAAGATAAAGATGCAACATCTTTGCAAAGAATACAAAATTAGAATAGAGTCTGGAAGCTTATAAAATCACTAAATGGTGTAAAAGTCATTGGGTAAAAATAAGTCTACAATAGGAAAAGAGGGATAGACAGGAAGGTATAAACTTTCAAAGCAAGGCTTATTGAAAAAGGAAACTTTTTTACCGGTAGTCATGCTTAAGTCTACCCGGATTCTTTTATCTATGAGATTTAGCAAGTGGATGTCAAGACAACTTTTCTTAATGGAAGTCTTGAAGAAAACATCCATATAAAGCAACCAGAAGGGTTCATTGTAAAGAGCAAAGAGCATCTTGTGAGTAAGCTCAAACAGTCTATGGACTGAAGTAAAGCTTCAAGGTCTTGGAACATTCGGTTTAATAAAGTAATCCAGACCCATAGATTTATTTTGTAACCGAATGAGTTTTGTGTATACAAGAAATGTGATGGAAACGTGGTGGTATTTCTTGTACTATACGTAGATAATATTTTTGGTAGTTGGAAACAATATCAAAGTGTTGTCAGAAGTAAGGGTATGGTTGTCCAAACAATCTGATATGAAGAACTTGGGAGAATGCATATATTCATGGGATCAAAGGAATCGCAAGAAAAGAATATATTTTACTTATTCCAAGCTTCATATATCGAAATAATCCTTGCTCATTTTAGCATGCAGAACTCCAAGAAAGGTTTCTTACCTTTTAGGCATGGAGTAGCTTTATCTAAAGAGATGTCTCAGAAGACATCAAAGGAAATAAAGGACATGAAGGCAGTTCCTTATGCTTCGACTATAGGAAGTCTAATGTATGCAATGCTGTGTATGAGACTGGATATCTATTTTGCCGTGGGCATGGTTAGCAGATATCAAAGCAACTCTGGACAAGGACATTGGTCTGCGGTAAAGCATATATTGAAGTACCTTAGAGGTACCAGAGATTATATGCTAGCTCACAAGGCAGATAATTTATTCCCTGTGGGTTGCATGGATTTTAACATCTAATCGAAAAAGGGACAATGGTAAGTCAACCTCGGGGTTTTGTGTTTATTTTAGGAGATAAAGTCATAACTATGGAAGAGTGATAAGCATAGGTGCTTTTTCGGACTCCACCATAGAAGCTGAGTATATGGCAGCCTCTGAGGTAGCCATAGAAGCTGTATGGCTCAGATACTTCAAGATAAACTTAGATATGATTTCTGGTTTGCCCAAAATAATTTGGGGCAGTAGCAAACTCGAAGAAACCATAAGTCTATAAGGTAAGTAAACACAATAGAGTGCAAGTACTACCCAATACGAGAAATCATATAACGAGGAGAAGTTGTTGTTGCTTAGATTGCATCAAGTAATAACTTGGAAGATCCTTTCACTAAGGCCCTTAAGGCAAGAGCTTTTGATGGGCATGTTGAAGGGTTGGGAATCATATGTATGGCAGAAGATATGGCAGCTTAGTCTTTTAGTATAAGTGGGAGATTGTTAGAGTGTATACTAAAAGTCTAGCTTTTGTATAAACATTTATTTAGAAATAAAAGAATCACATTGGTCAAATATCTACATTTATGATAAATGTAGTTGTTCAATTAATTTATATTGTAGATAACATGGTATGTGGTGTCACACACAGAGGATCATGTTATCATCACCTTATAAATTATAAACAGTAGCTCACGACCAAGATGGAAAGGAACAAACCATTGGAAGGTCGTAGTGTAATTAAGTATTAGTTTATCTTAACTATATAATTACACTAGTACACTTAGAGTGTATTGAGTAGGACCATTAGAGGTGGTTTCTTTTATACTGACTTTATAAAGGAACAAAGATCTCAGTTATTATGGAAGTGTGTGCTCTTAATCCTAATATAATAACAAGCACATATATTTGATATTTATTTCTTTAATTTATCAATGGGTGAGATTTAGTTCGATAAATCAATAAGCCCGATAAGTTGGGAAATGATATTATTTATAATGTGTGTTGTTGATTATAGAAGGAAACTGTGTCCTAGTAATCTAGGTTGATAATGTCCCCAAGAGTAGCTCATAAAGATTGTCATGTTAAACCCTGCAGATGGACTTAGTCCGACATGACGATAAGGTTGAGTGATACTACTCTTGGACTAAGATATTAATTAAATGAGTTGTCAGTAACTCACTTAATTAGTGGACATTCGACATCTTAAACACAGGGAGACTAACACAATCATAATAAGAAGGAGCCCAAAATGTAATTTAGGATTGGTACGGTATTTCAATAATAGTTCTTTAGTTGAATGAATTATTATTGATGAAATTAAGTTATGTGTTCGGGGAGAACACGGGATGCTTAATTTCATCGGGAGACCAAAACCAATTCCTCCTCTCGATCCCTATCGTAGCCTCTTGTATATAGAGATTTATACCCACCACATACCCACCTTCTTACCCAACCAATAGGGGTCGACCAAGCTAAGCTTGAAGCTCAAGCTTAGGGCCGGCTAAGCCTTAAGGTGGCCGGCCAATAGCTTGGAGTCCAAGCTTAGGTGGTCGGCCACATCATATTAAAAAGGGATTTTTGTTAAAATTATTTCTTATGTGGATATCATGGTTTTAAAAGAGAGTTTAAAATTTAAATATTTCCTTTTATAGCTTTCTACAAAAGATTAAGAAAAGATTTAAAATCTTTCCTTATTTGTAGATTGAAAGGTAGATTTTAATTTTTGAGAAAACTTTCCTTTTTAACTATGTTCATGATTTAAAAGAGAGTTTAAAAATTAAATATTCTCTTTTATAAGTTTCTACAAAAGATTGAGAAAAGATTTGATATCTTTCCTTATTTGTAGATTAAAAGAGATTTTAATTTTTAGAGATAACTTTCTTTTTATCCACATGTTTAAAAGAAAGGTTTTAATTTATAAAATTTCCTTTTTACAAACCAATCATGAAGGGATTAAAATTATTGGAGAAATTTTTATAAATTTCTGGAGACAAATTAGGAAATTTTAATTACTTAAAACTCTCCTTGTTTATAGCTTGTGGTGGTCGGCCATTATTATTAAAAGAAGAAAATTATTTTTAATTAAAATAATTTTTCTTTTTCATGGCAAAAGAATTAAGGAAGTTTTTATTAAAATTTCCTTATTTGCCATGACCAAGGATTATAAAAGAGGGGGTAGAGGTGCCTTCATGGGTGAACGACTCTATTATTCTTCTCCTCTCTTTTCCTCCTTGGTGGCCGGCCCTAGATTTTCCCTCTTCTCTTCTTCTTGTGGTCGGCGGCAACCCCTCTTGGAGCTCTTGATGGTGGCCGGTTCTAGCTAGGAGAAGAAGGAGAGAAAGAAGGTTTTGTTTCTTGCATCCCTTTGAGCTTGGTGGTGGTGGCCGGACCTCTACTTCTCTTGGAGAATTGTGGTGGCCGAAACCTAGAAGGAAGAAGAAGGTGCTTGGTGGTTCTTGTCTCAGAAGATCGTTGCCCACACAACGTCCGAGGTTAGAAGAGGAATACGGTAGAAGATCAAGAGGTTATTTTTGCTTACAAAGAAAGGTATAACTAGTAATTGTTTTCCGCATCATACTAGTTTTCTTTGTATAGTTATTTATGGAAATACCAAACACAAGAGGCATATGATTCTAGAGTTTTTGAAATAGTTTTTTCGAGTTTGTGTTTTCTTCTTTTTTGAATTCGTGATTCAATTGTTCTTTTTGGTTAACCTAGAGTTATTTAAGGAAATAAATATTAGCTTTTCTTAAAAGGTTTTGCCTAGGCGGTGGTAGTTGCTCTCATATCCAAGAAGGTCATGTGCCTCGCCATGCAGTCCTGGAAGTCAATTTTGGAAATTAATATTTATGAAATTAATAATTTAGGTAGATTTGAATCAATAGTGTTAAGTTCCGCTTGCGATTCAAATCTAAACTATTAAGAACAGATAAGTTAAATTTAGAATCAATGATGTTAAGTTTCGTCTGCGATTCCTAATTTAACTTTTTCAAGAACACAATAGGTTATTTAAGGAAAGGTTTGACACTTGTACGAAAATTTTTATACAGTGGAACCGGTACGATTTTCTTAGGACTAACTAACAATTGGTATCAGAGCTAGGGTGTGCCTCTATGTGTTTGGTTTTCAAATTAGGTTATGCACATGTCATACATAATTTAGACAGGATAATAGTAGGATGTGTTAACTTTGTGGTTGCAGGCTCCAACTATTATGGCTTATAGATGTTGTGTGTGATTGAACCTTGGACATGTCAAGGGCATTATTTTGTGTGTGCATGATTGTATGTAACTAATACAGCAAGAGCTGTATTAGCCCTAGGATTTTAGAATTTTATTTTCGATCTAGATTACATGTACATTCCCTGGTGGAATATAGGATCGATATATGTAAAATTCTATTTTTGTCGCGGATCGAATTCTTGCGAGGCGTGGTACTTTTGGAGCACCATAGGCGCAGCAGAATAAGAAGCAAGATGGATGCGACAACTCGACCCGATGGCAGTGGCTAAAGATAGCAGCAGCTAGGGTTGGAGCACATGGAGGACAATAACAGGAAAAGGCCATAATAGTTGGAAAATAATTTCCATATTTATTGCTTTTATTTACTGTGATGTGTGTGTATGCATGTGATGTATGCTAGGATAACTTAAAATTCCTTACTTTAAGTAACCAAGTGGGAGAGAGATTTATTTTAATAAATTCCACGGTCTCTATTACTGGTTTGTAAGTGATGCAAACAAACTTGCGCGTTGGCTCTGAGTGCCTTCCTCCATATTGGATGAGTTTGTTTGCGGATCACTAGATCAAACTTTCATTTAGGATGACTATAGGAAATTAATTAAGAGCGTGTGATCTTCCCCATCGGAAGGGGCATAATCTTATTAATGGACTTAGTGTCAAGTAATGGTATACACTTAGGCACGTCTAATAGTATACTCCCCATCGGAGTCACTGCTATTATTTGTGTGACCAAAGGAAAACTAACTATTAATTTGTCAAAAAGATAAGTTGACAAGATAATAAAATTAAAACCCCCTCCTACAAATGTCGAGTTTTTGTATACGTCCACATTATCGTGATATACAAAATTCACGGTGTATGAGGTAATTTTATTTGTCAGGCTGACAAGAAAATAAAATTAATAGGAAAAATTCCTCTTACAAATGTTTGGTTTTGTATACGTCCACACTATCGTGGCATACAAAATTCACAGTGTTTGAGGTAATTTTATTTGTCATAAAGACTTATTGACAAGATAATTAATGGGTATAACCCTCCTCTTACAAATGTTCAATTTTGTATACGTCCACACTATCGTGGCATGCAAAATTCACGGTGTTTTGAGGTGTTGGTAAATTTTAATAGTATTGTTAGAGGAATCAATATTATTTTAAATTTAGAGTCTTGACCAAATATTTGATAGAACAACTATTAATTTTATTTGTCATAAAGTTAGGATGATGAGATAATAAAATGGATAAAATCTCCTCTTTGATTTTGTATACGTCCACTCTATCGTGGCATACAAAATTCATGGTGATTTTAAGGTGTTGGTCTTGACCAAATATTTTTGTGATTCTTAGGATTTAAAATGTTTGTCAATCTCCTAGTTGTTATACTATAGAATAGACTTAGTAGTCCCAATTGTAATGATTGGAAATAGGACTTGGATATTTAGGTAGACTGTCCTCTTAAAACTAAGAACAAAATAGGTGTATTTCATTCATTAGTTAATACATGATTAGTGGTGTTATCTACCGGTACCTGGTGTGTAGATACAGGAGCCACTGATCATGTCTGCAATTCATTGCAGAGGTTCCAAGAAACCCGATAACTATATGAAGGGGAATTCACCGTCTACATGGGCACTACTGCAAAAATGGTAGCTATTGTAGTGGGAGATGCTTATCCTCTGATAAGGATAAAATATGGATTTTAAGAAATTATCTTTTCGTACCAAGTTTAGAAAGAATTTGATTTCGATTTCTAAACTATAGAAGAATAGATATTCTATCTATTTTGGTAACAAACTTGTTATCAAGAAAATAGGAAAGATATCTGTTCTGGTACATTGGTAAATAATTTATAAATCCAATAACTCCCACGATGCAATAAATGAAAATTAATAACACATCTTCTAACTATTAAGAGAAAGCAATTTTCAGAAATGAACCAATTATATCTTTGGCATCAAAGGCTAGGTTATTTTAACTTAAGTAGGATTCATTGGTAGCTAATGAACTTTTGGGTTCATTGGTAGTGGAAATCTTTCCAACATGAAAGTCTTACTTGGAAGGAAAAATAATCAAGAAGCTTTTAAGTCTAAGGGATATGGAGCCAAAGATATAATGGAATTGGTTCATTCTGATTTGTGTGGTCCTATGACTATCCAGACAAGATGTAGTTTCGAATATTTCGTCTATTTTATAGATAACTATTCGAGACAGATAGATTTACTTGATACACCGCAAGTCTAAGTGCTTTGATTAGTTCAAAGAGTACGAGGCTGATGCGGAGAAATGTCAAAGTAAAAATATCGAGACACTACGGTGAGATCGTAGTAGCAAATACCTTTTGGGAGAATTTAGGAGTCACTTATCAGAAGTAGGGATTCAATCCCAACTAACTGCACTTGGTATTGATTCAAAGAGTACGAGGCTGAATCACCATTGCAATTAATTCATTCGGATATTTGTGGTCCAATGAATATGAAGGCTAGAAATGAAAGTTCTTATTTCATTACATTTATTGATGACTTCACGCGTTTTGATCATGTGTATTTGATTTCTCACAAATCTGAAGCATTGGATTGCTTTATTCGTTACTTGAACGAAGTTGAGAATCAATTGGAACGTAAGGTTAAAATCTTGAGCACTGACCGTGGAGGTGAATATTTGTCTGATCAGTTCAAGACAATATGTAATGAGAAAGGGATTATTAGACAGCTAACTATCCCTGGAACTCCACAGCAAAATGGGGTTGCTGAAAGAACAAATAGGTCTCTTCTTGAAATGGCTAGTTCTATGATGGCGCAGGCAAATTTGCCAATCTCATATTGGGGAGATGCATTATCAGTTGTGGCCTATATACTTAACAAAGTGCCTTTAAAGTCAGTTCCATCTACCCCACATGAACGTTAGACAGGCAGAAAGTCGGATTTAAGTAATCTGAGACCTTGGGGGCCAGCTACCTATATTCATGATAAGACTCACGATCATGGAAAATTAGGACCCAGAGGTAAGAAGTGTATCTTTATAAGGTACTCTGAGACTTCTATGTGTTATATTTTTATTGGTGAGCGACAAGATGGAACCATCTCTGAAATAGAGTCAAGAGATGCTACTTTTCTTGAACTGAGTTCCCAACATGAGGTAAAGTTGATAAGATAATTCCTCTATATGAGATAGAGGAGGAGGATAATATTCCTTTATCAACAGATCAGGAGATGCCTGAATCTAGTCAACAGAGTGGGAGTAATTTGCCACTGAATGAGTCAGTTTCTGAACAGTCTAACCTTCAAAGAAGTAGTCGTCAGATTATTCCTCAGAGAAGGTTTGATATTGAGAATGAGACATTGATGATTCTCCTAGTTGATGATGAGGAACCTCGAACAGTTGAGGAAGCTTTGAGAAGCTCAGTTAGAAAAGATTGGAAAGTTGCAACAGATAAAGAAATGGAATCAATGAGAAAGAATCAAGTTTGGGATTTAGTCGATTTTCCTCCAGGCCGAAGGGCTATTGGGAATAAGTGGATTCTCAAAGTAAGGAGGAAAGTAGATGGATCGATTAATCGATATAAAGCTCGATTAGTTGCAAAAGGATATATCCAAATGGAGGGTATTGCCTTTGAAGAGACATTCTCCTCAGTTGTGAAGTTTGTGTCAATATGTGTCATCCTAGCTATAGTAGCACAATATGACATGGAATTACATCAGATGAATGTAGAAATGGATTTCCTTAATGGTAATCTTGAAGAAGAAATCTATATGGTACAACCAGAAGGTTATGTTGCTGAAGGCCAAGAGAAAAGAGTATGTAGACTTCGAAAGTCTATATATGGGCTAAAGCAAGCATCAAGACAATGGAACATAAGATTTAATGAAGTAATATTGTCTTATAGTTTCGAAATGGTCAATGAGGATCATTGTGTTACCTAAGAAAGGAGAAAGGAAAGTTTGTCATTTTATCATTATATGTTGATGATATGCTAATAGCTGGAAGCGACATAAAGTGTGTGATAGAAGTCAAAAGTTGGCTTTCATCATAATTTGACATAATAGATATGGGAGAAGTAGAGTACATCTTAGAAGTGAAGATCGTTAGAGACCAATCAAAAAGACTTTTGGGTTTATCTCAAGAAACTTATATCACTAAGATGCTACAACACTTCAATATGTCAGATTGCAACATTGAACAGACGCCTATAGCCAAAGGTACTGTTTTGAGCAAAACTATATATCCCAAGACTCCTGAGGAAATAACCGAAATAAAGAAGAAACCATATGCCAGTGCTATTGGTAGTTTGATGTACACTATGTTGTGTACTCGTCCTGATATAAGCTATGTTGTTGGCTTAGTAAGTTGATTCCAGTCAAACCCAGGATCGAGACACTGGAAAACGGTGAAGAGGATATTTAGATATCTCAAAGGAACATCGGATTATTGCCTCTGCTTCCAAGGATTAGAAATGAGCCTAAGTGGCTACACAGATGCAGATTGGGCAGGGGACCTTGATGATAGAAAATTCACATCTGGCTATGTTTTCTTGCTGAATGGTGGCACCATCTCATGGAACAACAAGAAGCAGACTTGTGTAGCCTTATCGACAATGGAAGCTGAGTATGTGGCATGTGCAGCGGTTGTGCAAGAGGCTGTCTGGTTAAGAAGATTCTTGAAACATCTGAACATTGCTGAGGATAGTGGGAGTCCTGTTACAGTGTACTGTGATAGCCAAGCTACGATAGCTTTTTCCAAGGATCCCAAATATCACAGCAAAGACAAGTATATAGAAATTAAGTATAATTTTGTAAGGGATATTGTTGACAAGAAAAAGATTATTCTTGAGTACATCTCTACACGGAATATGCTTGCTGATCCTTTTACTAAGCCATTGACTAAAGAGTCATTTCATGGATATGTGAAGTCTTTGGGACTTTGAAGAATGTAACTAATTGTAAAGATATTTTGATAAATGAAAAATGTCATGATCTATTCAGTGTATATGTCTTTGTTACATTCGAATAAAAGTCTCGATAAGTATGTTGGCAGATTGAGATTGGTCCACTCACATGGACAATCATCTCTATTTGTTAAGTACGAATAGAGGTAAGACCGTTGTTTATGGGATAGCTTATGTAGCTGTGAATAGAGACATACACATAAGTTAAGGTCGCCTTGATAATTGTGTCAATATGAGATCATTTGTGTAATGATTGGAGTAATTGCACCCACCATTTCCTGAATCTGCTTAAAGGCCAGATTAGAATTCATATGTTGAATTCAGGATTAGACATTAGGTATGTCTAGATCGAAATCTGTATGATGTTAAATTTTGGAAAAATATGCGCTCTTTTTAGTAAAGAGAATAACATCGTAGCATGTGATTCATACCACATGTGCTATGGCGACAAGAAGGGTAGTAGGAGAATGGATCCCTGCTTCTCTACTATGTGAGACCCTTGAGATTATAAGTTAATCTCAATCTTACCTGATCCAGTAGCAAAGGAGGGGTCCCATATGAACAGAGGTTAATGACACGTGGAGGTCAAGGTCGAGACGATCGATGTAAAAGGTGATCCGAGCGGGAGGCCACCTTGCCGATCGACCGCGGTAGAAGGCCAGGTCGGCAAGGAGATAACTCGGCTAAGGTTCGAGTTTCCGACGCTCAGGAATCCACATACGACAGTTGATTGGGTCGAGCGGATGCTCAGCTGGACCGTAGGCCAACATAGGCGCTATTCATCCGAGCATATGACCGAGCGGCCCACTCGCTCGACCCGGCTTGCGTCCCCCCCGGACGACCAGTCTGGCCAAGGCGCGGTCTCGCTCGGCCTGACCAATAGGGCTGAGCGTCTCTCCCGCTTGGCCCGATAAAAGACAGAAGGTGCAAAAGAATACAAAGGGGACGACCAGAGATATGTGCCGCCGACAGACAGCATGGTCGACAGCTGGACCAGACAGAAAATCATACGGTGGAAGTTTCCACTGTCATGTCAGAGATATGCTCAGACGATTGTGGTATGATATCAGACGTGCTTTTCTGACACATCCATTTTGAGGTATGTTTGGGGAAGCGCTCACGCGTTGAGGAGTGTGCATGCGCCTCCCCGGGGGCCTATATAAGGACCCCCAGACTTCGACGGAGGTATGCAATCAACTATACTATAGCTACAGTTCTCCTTATCTTGCTTCAGCTTTCTTCTCGCCTGACTTGAGCGTCGGAGGGTCATTGGTGGGAACCCCTTCCTGACCTAGCTTTGTTGCAGGTTCGCCGGAGGTCCACCTCATCCCGGCGTCTACGCGGAGCCAGGAGAGAGTGTCACGTCCCCAGCTTTCATCAACTCATAGTTCGGACAGGATCAAATTAGCGTCGTTTGTGGGAACGCACCTGAATCCGAGCAGAGAAGATGGAAGGAGCTGGACGACCACACACCGTGACGCTCTCCCAGGAGGAGCTCGACACCCTTATTGAGGCAAGAGCGGCAAAAATCATGGAGCAGCAACAACAGAAGGCGCTAGCCGAGAGGTTAGCACAACAGGCAACTTTGGTGTCAGGTGGCTGAGCGGCGGGGGAGGACCGGCCGAAGCAATACTCCACATGGGCGTAGAATAAAGGTCAGACCGGCACTCCGGGGAATGCGCCGCCCGCCCCTATTCCATTTCATCAGGCCTTATTCCAAACTCCGTCCGAGCTGGCACAAGCCAATCAAGGGTCATCAGATGAAGCGCCCGTATGAGATGCTATGAAGGGGAAGGCGCCTCGGGCTGAGTCATCCCCCGAGCGGATCAATCGACAATTTTCCGAGGTCATTCTTCAAGATCCACTGCCAAGGCACTACACGCCCCCGACAATCGGAGAATATAACGGGACCACCGACCCGGATGACCATCTGGGTAAGTTCGACAATACGACCACTTTACATCAATATACAGATGGTGTAAAGTATAGGGTATTTCTCACCATCCTTTCGGGATCGGCGCAACGGTGGTTCCGGAGGCTGCCTGACGGATAGATCACCAACTTCAAAGAATTCCGCACGGTTTTCCTTCATCATTTCGCAAGCAGCAAGCGCTACTAGAAGACCAGTGTCAGCTTGTTCGCCATAAAACAAGGCCCGAGGGAGACGCTCCGAGCTTACATCCAGCGCTTCAACCAGGTGGCCATGGATATCCCAACAGTCACCTCGGAGACCATGATGAACGCGTTCACACAAGGGCTTGTGGACGGCGATTTCTTCCGCTCACTCATCTGAAAGCCATCTCGTAGCTACGACTATATGCTGCTCAAAGCCAATGAATACATCAATGTGGAGGAAGCCCAGGCGGCAAGAAGAAAAGAAACACCGGCCGAGCCACTGGCACCCGCCGAGCGGAGGCAACCAACCAGCCATCAACCGCTAAGAGGACCTTGAACCGAAGGAGTACGTCCACACCACGAATCAAGACCGCAAGCTGTTCAGCATGTGGCGGCTGATCGGCCTAAGCAGAAGGGAAAGGTATGGATTCCCATGTTCTGTTCACTTCACCAGTCAGCCACCCACAACACCCGTGACTGTCAGAGCCTTCCGCCGATCGCTCACCCCGCGCCTAGGAGCTATCGCCGCTGATCCCCTTCACCTGATCGGCGCCCCGACACCAGGACACCGGACGACGGGGGCCAGGGAGTCGGTCGAGCGACAGCATCATCATCCGCCGAGGACCAACCCCCGAGCCTCACAGGAGCGAGCGAGGCCCTCCGCTCGGGAGGAGGAAAATCAAAGCAATACCGCTCGGGGCGAAATCAACATCATCGCTGGGGGCCCTACGGGAGGAGATTCCAACAGGGCCAGAAAGTCACACGCTCGACAGCTAAGGATTCATGCAGCAGGTTACAGCCAAGATCGAGCACGGGATCCTGAGATCATCTTCGGGTCTAGGGACCTGGAAGGAGTTGAAGTGTCGCACGACGACGCACTCGTCATCTGAGCGGTAATAGCAAATTATACTATTCACCGTATTTTTATTGATACAGACAGTTCGGTCAACATTATCTTCAAAAAGGCGTTCGACCAACTACAAATTAATTGTGCCGAGCTGCTCCTGATGACAATACCCTTGTATGGATTCACTGGCAACGAGGTCTTGCCGGTCGGCCAGACCAGGCTGGCTATATCGCTGGGTGAGGAGCCGTTGCGAAGAACGAGAACCACTAACTTCATAGTGGTCAATGCCCCCTCTGCTTACAATGTCATATTGGGGTGACCCGCACTCAATGAATTCTGAGCGGTTGTCTCCACTTTCTGCCAAAAGATCAAGTTCCCCGTGGAGGACCAAGTGGGCGAAGTCCGAGGAGACCAGCTGGCCGCCCAGCGATGCTATGTGAAAATGGTCCGAGCCGAGTTTAGGTCCACACGGAAAACACCGCGCCTCGAGGTAAATACCATAACTGAAAAGCCTCCGACTTTAGTTTACGAGGAAAAGGAGGAAGTACAGATCCAGCCCGACCGGCCAGAAGCCACAACATTTATAGCGTCTGACCTAGAGGGAGACTAGAGGGAGGAGCTAGTCAAGTGCCTACGACGCAACCATGACGTCTTCGCATGGTCAACCCACGAGTTGCCGGGCATTTCGCCGAGCGTAGCGCAACATGAGCTCCATGTCTGACCGGACGCTTGGTCAATGAAGCAGAGAAAGTGGGACTTCAGCGCAGAGCAGAACATCATCATCCGAGCGGAGGTCGAAAAGTTGCTAGAAGCCGGCCATATACAGGAAGTTCAATTCCCGAGTTGGTTGGCAAATGTGGTGCTAGTCTCCAAGCCGGGTAACAAGTGGAGGGTCTGCATCGATTTTCGGGATCTCAATAGGGCGTGCCCGAAGGACTTCTACCCTCTGCCCCGGATCAACCAAATGGTGGACTCGACCGCCGGATGCGAGCTGATATGCATGCTGAATACATATCAGGGTTATCACCAGGTGCCGCTCGCCCGAGAAGACTAGGAGAAAGTGAGTTTCATCATGGCGGATGGCACCTACTGCTACAAGGTAATGTCGTTCGGGCTGAAGAACGCGGGCGCCATGTATCAGCGGCTCATGAACAGAGTGTTCCGAAAGCAGATCGGGCGAAACTTGGAGGTATACGTAGATGACATACTTATTAAATCACTCTGAGTGGTCGATCTGTGTGCAGATATAGAAGAAACCTTCCGGACTATGAGAATGTACGGAGTCAAGCTGAACCCCTAGAAGTGTCTGTTCGGGGTGAAAGGTGGGTGATTCCTGGGCTACATTGTTACCGAACGGGGCATTGAGGCGAACCCTAGCAAAGTAAGGGCGCTGCAGGACATGCCGCCGCCCCGAAGCATGAAGGAAGTGCAACGCCTCACTGGATGGATAACAACCTTGTTACGATTCATCTCTAAGACAGCCGACCGGAGTTTGCCATTTTTCAAGATTTTGCGTCGAGCAGCCAAATTCCAATGGGACACAAAGTGTGATCGGGCTATTGAAGAATTAAAGGTGTATCTGAATTCATTACCTGTACTGGCTAAGCCAGCCGTCGGCGAACCGCTCCGTATCTACCTATCCTCGACCGAACAGGCCATCGGCTCGGCGCTAGTAAGGCAAAATAGCGAAGAGCAGCCTGTGTATTTCTTAAGTCATATCCTAAAAGATGTTGAGTCTCGCTACACTGGTCTCGAAAAGCTTGCATTCGCTTTAGTCCTTGCCGCTCGGAGACTCCGACCCTATTTTCTGGCGCACACAATCATTGTAATGACGAACATCCCTCTAGGGAGAGTCCTCCTCAACCCAGAGGCGTCCGGATGGCTGATTAAATGGACTACCGAGCTCAGTAAATTTGATATTCAATACCAACCCCGCACAACAATTAAAGTACAATCCCTGGCGGACTTCTTCATGGAAGTATAGAGCCCCGAGCCTGAGGCTTCCTGGAAGGTCTATGCGGATGGGTCATCAACTCGACTCGGGAGCGGAGTAAGCATTCTGTTAATCTCACCACAGGAAGAGCGGATGTATCTTTCCGTTCGGTTGGATTATCGAGCTACTAATAATGAGGCGGAATATGAAGCCCTTACAGCGGGACTATAGGCCGCCCAACATGTGGGGGCGAGCCGAGTGATTATCTTCTCTGACTCTCAGCTCGCCGCTCAGCAACTCTCAGGAGTTTTCGAAGTCAACAATGCAAGGCTCAAGCTCTACGTGGAGACCTTCGAAAGGCTCAAGGCCAGCTTCGCCGAGGTGATCGTGAAAAAAATTCCCCGAGCAGACAACCAGGCAGCAGATGAGTTAGCAAAGCTGACTAGTTCCATAGCACCGATCGGCGCCCAACAAGCAATCGAGCAGGTATGCTTAGTAGCACATATTGACAGGATGGAGGGCCTAACGTGTTGGTTGCTACTCGGAAAACCTAGAGGTTCCACTGTACAAAAATTTTGTACAAAGGTCTGAACCTTTTCCTAGCTACCATGTGTTCTTTTAAATTAAATTTTGGATCGCCTGCGGAACTTAACACGTTTGATCCAAAACTTAATCTATTTGTTCTTTAAAGTTTAGACTTGGATCTCCTGCGGAACTTAACACGTTTGATCCAAATCACCTAAGTTATTAATTCCATTAAATATTAATTTCCATAATTGGTTCCCAGTACTGACGTGGCGAGGCACATGGCCTTCTTGGATATGGGAACAATCACCACCGACTAGACAAAACCTTTTATAGAAAGCTAATATTTAATTTCCTAAAATAACTTTAGGTCAACCAAAAAGAACAATCAAATCACAAGGAAAAGAAAAATAAAAAAACACAACTTCGAAAAACATATTCGAAATACTAGAATCGTAAGCCTCTTGTATTTGGTATTATTTCCATAAATAACTAGCATGATGCGGAAAGGAAAAATTACTAGTTATACCTTCTAAAAAACCTCTTGATCTTCTACCGTATTCCTCTTCTAACCTCGGACGTTGTGTGGGCAACGATCTTCCGAGATGAGAACCACCAAGCACCTTCTTCTTCCTTGCAAGTTTCGGCCACCACAATTCTCCAAGAGAAGTAGAGGTCCGGCCACCACCACCAAGCTCCAAGGGATGCAAGAAACAAAACCACCTTTCTCTCCTTCTTCTCCTACCTAGAACCGCCACCATCAAGAGCTCCAAGAGAGGTTGCCGGCCATAAGAAGAAGAGAAGAGGAAGAAGCTAGGGCCGGCCACCAAGGAGGAAAAGAGAGGAGAAGAATAATAGAGTTGATCACCCGTGAAGGCACCTCTACCCCCTCTTTTATAATCCTTGGTCTTGACAAATAAGGAAATTTTAATAAAAAATTCCTTAATTCTTTTGTCAAAAAAAAAATTATTTTAATTAAAAAAACAATTTTCTTCTTTTAATAATAATGGCCGGCCACTTCTAATTCCCCAAAACAAGGAAAATTTAATTCACACAAGAATTAAAACTTCCTAATTTGTTTCTAGAAATTTATAAAAATTTCTCCAATAATTTTTATCCCTTCATGATTGGTTAATAAAAAGGAAATTTTATAAATTAAAATTCTTCTTTTAAACATGTGGATAATTTCCAAAAGGAAAGTTATCTCTAAAAATTAAAATCTCTTTTCAATCTACAAATAAGGAAAGATATCAAATCTTTTCTTAATCTTTTGTAGAAACTAATAAAAGAGAATATTTAATTTTTAAACTTCTCTTTTAAATTATTATCATGGTCAAAAAGGAAAGTTTTTCTTAAAAATAAAATCTCCTTTCAATCTACAAATAAGGAAAGATTTCAAATATTTTCTTAATCTTTTGTAGAAAGCTTTAAAAGGAAAGATTTAATTTTTAAACTCTCTTTTAAAACTATGATATCCACATAAGAAATAATTTTAATAAAAAATCCTTTTTAATATGATGTGGCCGGCCACCTAAACTTGGGCTCCAAGCTATTGGCCGGCCACCTTAAGGCCAACCTTTAGGCTTGGCCGACCCTAAGCTTGAGCTTTAAGCTTAGTTTGTCCGGCCCCTATTGGTTGGGTAAGAAGGTAGGTATGTGGTGGGTATAAATCTCTATATACAAGAGGCTACGATAGGGACCGAGAGGAGGAATTGGTTTTGGTCTCCCGATGAAATTAAGCTTCCCGTGTTCGCCCCGAACACACAACTTAATTCCATCAATAATAATTCATTCCACTAAAGAACTATTATTGAACTACCGCACCAATCCCAAATTACATTTTGGGCTCCTTCTTATTATGAGTGTGTTAGTCTCCCTGTGTTTAAGATGTCAAATGTCCACTAATTAAGTGAGTTACTGACAACTCATTTAATTAATATCTTAGTCCAAGAGTAGTACCACTCAACCTTATCGTCATGTCGGACTAAGTCCACCTGCAGGGTTTAACATGACAATCCTTATGAGCTCCTCTTGAGGACATTCTCAACCTAGATCACTAGGACACAGTTTCCTTCTATAATCAACAATACACACTATAAGTGATATCATTTCCCAACTTATCGGGCTTATTGATTCATCGAACTAAATCTCACCCATTGATAAATTAAAGAAATAAATATCAAATATATGTGCTTGTTATTATATTAGGATTAAGAGCACACACTTCCATAATAACCGAGGTCTTTGTTTCTTTATAAAGTCAGTATAAAAGAAACGACCTCTAATGGTCCTACTCAATACACTCTAAGTGTACTAGTGTAATTATATAGTTAAGATAAACTAATACCTAATTACACTACGACCTTCCAATGGTTTGTTCCTTTCCATTATGGTCGTGAGTTACTGTTTATAATTTATAAGGTACTGATCCTCTGTGTGACACCACACACCATGTTATCTACAATATAAATTAATTGAACAACTACATTTATCATAAATGTAGACATTTGACCAATGTAATTCTTATTTCTAGATAAATGTTTATACCAAAAGCTAGGCTTTTAGTATACACTCTAACAATCTCCCACTTATACTAAAAGACTAAGTTGTCATATCTGCTGCCATACATCTGATTCCCAACCCTTCAACATGTCCATAAAAACCTCTCGCCTTAAGGACCTTAGTGAAAAGATCTATAGGTCATCATCTGATGCATTCTAGGCGGCAACAACTTCTCCTCGTTTATACGATTTCTCGTATTGGGTGGTACTTGCGCTCTATTGTGTTTACTTGCCTTATAGACTCATGGTTTCTTCGAGTTTGTTACTACACCATTATTATTACAATAAATTGTAATAATCTTTGGACAAACTAGAAATTATATCTAAGTCTATCTTGAGGTAATTAAGTCATTCAGCTTTTATGGCTTCCTCAGAGGCTTGCCATATACTAAGCTTCTATGGTGGAGTCCAGAAAAACACCTATGCTTATCACTCTTCCATAGTTATGACTTTACTTCCTAAAGTAAACACAAAACCCCGAGGTTGACTTATTATTGTCCCTATCCGATTGGAAGTCAAAATCCATGCAACCCACAGGGACCAAATTAACTGCCTTGTAAGCTAGCATATAATCTCTAGTGCCTCTAAGGTACTTCAATATATGCTTTACTGCAGTCCATTGTCCTTGTCCAGAGTTATTTTGATATCTGCCAACTATGCCCTTGGCAAAATAGATTTCTTATCTCGTGCATAGCATTCATTAGGCTTCCGACAGCCGAAGCATAAAGAACTGCCTTTATTTCCTTTATCTCCTTTGATGTCTACAGAGACATATCTTTAGATAAAGTTACTCCATCCTGAAAAGGTAAGAAACCTTTCTTGGAGTTTTGCATGCTTTAAAACGAGCAAGGATTTTTCCGATGTATGAAGCTTGGGATAAGTAAAATATTCTTTTCTTGCGATCCCTTATTACTTTGATCTCAAGAATATATTCATTCTCCCAAGTCCTTTATATCGAATTGTTTGGACAACCATACCCTTACTTCTGACAACATTTTGATATTGTTTCCAACTACCAAAAATGTTATCTACGTATAGTACAAGAAATACCACCACGCTTCCATCACACCTTTTGCATACACAAGACTTATCCGGTTACTAAATAAATCCATAGGTCTGAATTACTATGATAAACCAGATGTTCCAAGACCTTGAAGCATTGCCCAGTCCATAGACTGATTGAGCTTTACACAAGATGCTCTTAGCCCTTTGCAATGAACCCTTCTGGTTGCTTTATATGGATGCTTTCTTCAAGACTTCCATTAAGGAATGCTGTCTTGACATCCACTTGCCAAATAGATAAAAGAATCCGGATAGACTTAAGCATGGCTACCAGTGAAAAAAGTTTCCTTTTTCATCAAGCCTTGCTTTGAAGGTTTCTACCTCCCTGTCTATCCCTCTTTTCCTATTATAGACCTTTTACACCCAAAGGCTTTTACACCACTTGTTGGTTCTACAAGCTTCCAGATTTTATTAGAATACATATATTCTAATTCTATTATTCATTACTCTTTGCCAAGATGCTGCATATTTATCTTGGAGTGCTTCGTCATATGTCCGGAGATCAGGTTCATGTCCTTCAGGGATCGAGTTCAAAAACTCTCCCAAAACATGAATCTTTTAAGGTTGCTTAACAACCCTCCCACTACGACAAGGTATTTTCTGCAATTGTGTATTATTTATGATACGTGTTGCAGTTTTCTTGTGGTATCTCATCTTGTACAGTTGGTACTAGATTAGACATGCCCTTTATTATTTCCTTAAGAACAAATTTACTTATGAGCACATGGTTCATTATATAGTCATTTTAAAATCAGTCATTAATGCTAACAATGACCTTCTGATTTTTAAGACTACAAACCTACTTTTGTTTATCTAGGATAACTTACAAACAAGTGAACTCCTATCCAACTTATCATTATCTCTCTTTAACATATGTGCTGAATTACCCGAATCCGAATATGCTTCAAAATAGGCTTACGCCTATTCAGTAATTCTATATGAGTAGAGAGTTCTAACTTGGAAGGTACTATGTTCACTTTCGTTTTCAGAGTTTTATCCTTAAAACAAACTTGGTAATTCTCTGAATAACTCATCATCTATCTAATTATTCCATAAGAGTCCTTTACCTTCTTTCTACTACACCATTCTGTTGGGGTGTACCAGATGCAGTTAGTTGGGATTGAATCCCTACTTCTGATAAGTAACTCCTAAATTCTCCCAAGAGGTACTTGCCACTATGATCTCACCATAGTGTCTTTTTACTTTGTTGTTTCTCCACATCAGCCTAGTACTCTTTGAACTAATCAAAGTACTTAGTCTTGTGGTACATTAAGTAAATTTATTTGTATCTTGAATAGTTGTCTATAAAATAGACGAAATATTCAATACTACCTCTTGTCTGGATAGTCATAGGATCACACAAATCAGAATGAACCAATTTCAACATATCTTTGACTCCATACCCCTAAGACTTAAAAGCTTCTTGGTTATTTTTTCTTCCAAGTAAGACTCGCAGGTTGGAAAGATTTCCACTACTAATGAACCCAAAAGTTCATCAGCTACCGATGAATCCTACTCAGGTTAATATAACCTAGCTTTAGATGCCAAAGATATAATTGGTTCATTTCCGAAGGTTACTTCCTCTTAAAGTTAGAAGATGTGTTACTAATTTCCATTTGTTGCATCGTGAGAGTTATTGGATTTATAAATTGCCAACCAACGTACCAGAACAGATAACTTCCCTCTTTTTCTTAATAACAACTTTGTTATTAAAAGAGGCAGAATATCAAGTTCTTTGAATAGTTTAGAAACTGAAAACTAGTTCTTTCTAAACTTGGTGCGTAAAGACAATTACTAAAAAATCCATGTTTTATTCTTATCAAAAGATAAACATCTCCCACTGCAACAGCTACCACTTTTACAGTAGTGCCCATGTGGACGGTGATTTACCTTTCATTTAGTTGTCGGGTTTCCTGGAACCCTGCAATGAATTACAGACATGACTAATGACATCTTGTATCTACACTCCAGGTTCTGGTAGATAACACCACTAAACATGTTTCAACTAATGAATTACCTACACCTATGTTGTTCTTAGTTCTAAGAAGACAGTCTACCTTAATGTCCAAGTCCTATTTCCAATCATTACAATTGGGACTACTAAGCCTTTTCTATAGTATGACTACTAGGGGATTGACAAATATTTAAATCCTAAGAATCACAAAAATACTTGGTCAAGATCAACTCCTTAAAAATCCCCATGAATTTTGTATGCCATGTTAGTGTGGACGTATACAAAATCAAAGAGGAGATTTTATTCATTAATTTTATTATCTCGTCAACTTTACTTTATTACGAATAAAATTAATAGTTGATCTGTCTTTGATCAAATATTTGGTCAAAAACTTTTGAATTTAAAAAATATTAATTCCTCAAACAATATTATTTAAATTCACCAACACCTCAAACACCGTGAATTTTGCATGCCACGTTAGTGTGGACGTATACAAATTCAACATTTGTAAAAGGAGGGTTTTAACCCATTAATTTTATTATCTTGTCAACCTAACTTTTTGACAAATAAAATTAATAGTTGGTATCATTTGGTCGCACAAATAATAGCAGTGACTCCGATGGGGAGGATACTATTAGATGTGTCTAAGTGTATACCATTACTTGACACTAAGTCCATTAATAAGATTATGCCCCTTCCGTTGGGGAAGATCACACGCTCTTAATTAACTTCCTATAGTCATCCAAAAATGGAAGTCTGTTCTAGTGATCCACAAACAAGCTCATCCGTTATGGAGGAAGGCACTCAGAGCCAACGCGCAAGCTTGTTTGCATCACTTACAAACCAGTAATGGAGACCATGGGATTTACTTAAAAATCCCTCTCCCACTTAGTTATTTATAAATGAGGAATTTTAACTATGCTAGCCTACTAAATATGTAAACTAACATGCACACACAGCACAATATAAAAGCAATAAATAGAAAATCTAATTTTCAACTATTATGGCTTTTATCTCTTGTTGTCCTCCGTGTGTTGTCAACCCTAGCTGCTGCCATCTTTGGCCACTGCCACCGGGTCTAGTTGTCGCATCCATCTTGCTCCTTGTTCCGCTGCGCCTCTGGTCCTTAAAAGGTTCCACGCCTTGCAAGACTCGATCCGCGACATAAATAGAATTTTACATTTTTCGATCCTATATTCCTCGAAGGAATGTACATGTATCTAGATCAAAAAATAAAATCCTAATAAAACTAAATACAGCTCCTGCTGTATTTTATAATACAATCATGCACACACAATAAAATGCCCTTGACATGTCCAAGGGTCCAATCACACACATAATAACTATAAGCCATAATAGTTGGATCCTGCATCCACAAAGTTAGCACATCCTACTATTAATCTGCCTAAATTATGTATGACATGTGCATAATTAAACTAATACCAAATACACAGAGGCAATACCCTAGCTCTGATACCAATTGTTGGTTGCTACTCGGAAAACCTAGAGGTTCCATGCAAAAATTTTGTACAAAGGTCTGAACCTTTTCCTAGCTACCATGTGTTCTTTTAAATTAAATTTTGGATCACCTGCGGAACTTAACACGTTTGATCCAAAACTTAATCTATTTGTTCTTTAAAGTTTAGACTTGGATCTCCTGCGGAACTTAACACGTTTAATCCAAATCACCTAAGTTATTAATTCCATTAAATATTAATTTCCATAATTGGTTCCCAGTACTGACGTGGCGAGGCACATGACCTTCTTGGATATGGGAACAACCACCACCGACTAGACAAAACCTTTTATAGAAAGCTAATATTTAATTTCCTAAAATAACTTTAGGTCAACCAAAAAGAACAATCAAATCACAAGGAAAAGAAAAATAAAAAAACACAACTTCGAAAAACATATTCGAAATACTAAAATCGTAAGCCTCTTGTATTTGGTATTATTTCCATAAATAACTAGCATGATGCGGAAAGGAAAAATTACTAGTTATACCTTCTAAAAAAACCTCTTGATCTTCTACCGTATTCCTCTTCTAACCTCGGACGTTGTGTGGGCAACGATCTTCCGAGATGAGAACCACCAAGCACCTTCTTCTTCCTTGCAAGTTTCGGCCACCACAATTCTTCAAGAGAAGTAGAGGTCCGGCCACCACCACCAAGCTCCAAGGGATGCAAGAAACAAAACCACCTTTCTCTCCTTCTTCTCCTAGCTAGAACCGGCCACCATCAAGAGCTCCAAGAGAGGTTGCCGCCGGCCATAAGAAGAAGAGAAGAGGAAGAAGCTAGGGCCGGCCACCAAGGAGGAAAAGAGAGGAGAAGAATAATAGAGTTGATCATCCGTGAAGGCACCTCTACCCCCTCTTTTATAATCCTTAGTCTTGACAAATAAGGAAATTTTAATAAAAAATTCCTTAATTCTTTTGTCATAAAGAAAAATTATTTTAATTAAAAAACAATTTTCTTCTTTTAATAATAATGGCCGGCCACTTCTAATTCCCCAAAACAAGGAAAATTTAATTCACACAAGAATTAAAACTTCCTAATTTATTTCTAGAAATTTATAAAAATTTCTCCAATAATTTTTCCCTTCATGATTGGTTAATAAAAGGAAATTTTATAAATTAAAATTCTTCTTTTAAACATGTGGATAATTTCCAAAAAGGAAAGTTATCTCTAAAAATTAAAACCTCTATTCAATAAATAAATAAGGAAAGATATCAAATCTTTTCTTAATCTTTTGTAGAAACTAATAAAAGAGAATATTTAATTTTAAACTTCTTTTAAATTATTATCATGGTTAAAAGGAAAGTTTTCTTAAAAATAAAATCTACCTTTCAATCTACAAATAAGGAAAGATTTCAAATCTTTTCTTAATCTTTTGTAGAAAGCTTTAAAAGGAAAGATTTAATTTTTAAACTCTCTTTTAAAACTATGATATCCACATAAGAAATAATTTTAATAAAATCCTTTTTAATATGATGTGGCCGGCCACCTAAGCTTGGGCTCCAAGCTATTGGCCGGCCCTAAGCTTGAGCTTAAAGCTTAGCTTGGTCGGCCCCTATTGGTTGGGTAAGAAGGTGGGTATGTGGTGGGTATAAATCTCTATATACAAGAGGCTATGATAGGGACCGAGAGGAGGAATTGGTTTTAGTCTCCCGATGAAATTAAGCTTCCCGTGTTCGCCCCGAACACACAACTTAATTCCATCAATAATAATTCATTCCACTAAAGAACTATTATTGAACTATCGCACCAATCCCAAATTACATTTTTGGGCTCCTTCTTATTATGAGTGTGTTAGTCTCCCTGTGTTTAAGATGTCGAATGTCTACTAATTAAGTGAGTTACTGACAACTCATTTAATTAATATCTTAGTCCAAGAGTAGTACCACTCAACCTTATCATCATGTCGGACTAAGTCCACCTGCAGGGTTTAACATGACAATCCTTATGAGCTCCTCTTGAGGACATTCTCAACCTAGATCACTAGGACACAGTTTCCTTCTATAATCAACAATACACACTATAAGTGATATCATTTCCCAACTTATCGGGCTTATTGATTCATCAAACTAAATCTCACCCATTGATAAATTAAAGAAATAAATATCAAATATATGTGCTTGTTATTATATTAGGATTAAGAGCACACACTTCCATAATAACTGAGGTCTTTGTTTCTTTATAAAGTCAGTATAAAAGAAACGACCTCTAATGGTCCTACTCAATACACTCTAAGTGTACTAGTGTAATTATATAGTTAAGATAAACTAATACCTAATTACACTACGACCTTCCAATGGTTTGTTCCTTTCCATTATGGTCGTGAGTTACTGTTTATAATTTATAAGGTACTGATAACATGATCCTCTGTGTGTGACACCACACACCATGTTATCTACAATATAAATTAATTGAACAACTACATTTATCATAAATGTAGACATTTGACCAATGTGATTCTTATTTCTAGATAAATGTTTATACCAAAAGCTAGACTTTTAGTATACACTCTAACATAACGTTCCCCAACGACTGGAGGACAGCTATACTAGAGTTTCTGCGGTCGGGTGCCACTCCGTCCGACCGGGATGAAGTCCAGCTTCTGAGAAGGAGAGCCGGTCGATTCACCCTCATCGAGGACTAGCTTTACAAGAAAGCTTTTTCCCGGCCACTTTTAAAGTGCGTCAGCTCGGAGGACGCGAAATATATATTGAAGGAAGTGCATCAAGGATCTTATGGGGGACACCCAGGCAGTCGATCATTAGCTAGGAAGATCCTGTTAGCCGGGTACTTCTGGCCAACTCTACAGGAAGACGTCGCTCGAACAGTGGCCACTTGTCTTTCCTGCCAGAAATACCACAGCTTCTCCCATCGACCGACGGAAGAGATGAAGACATTCATGGTATCCTGTCCATTCGACCAATGGGGCATGGACATCGTGGGACCCTTACCTATGGAAACCAGGCAGAGGAAGTTCCTACTGGTAGCGGTGGACTACTTCTCCAAATGGGTTGAGATCGAGCCACTGGCCAAGATCACCGAGCAGATGATCAAAAAATTCATCTGGCAGCATCTCATATGTCGGTTCGGCATTCCGTGGCGGCTCGTGTCCGACAATGGGCGACAGTTCGCCGGACAGGAGCTCCAAGAATGGTGCGACGGGTACGACATCGAGCAATACTTCACCTCTGTGGCATATCCGTAGAGTAACAGACAAGCTGAAGTCGCCAACCGGGAAATTCTTCGAATTCTAAGGGTTCGACTCAACCACCTTGGGGGCAGCTGGGTAGACGAACTCCCTGGCGTCCTATGGGCACTCCGCACGACTCCTAAGGAAGGAACGGGGGTTACGTCGTTCCACTTGGTGTACGGAGGAGAGACGGTCGTACTAGTAGAGGTCGGGATCGAGTCCGATCGGGTGCAGCAATAGACGTAGACAACACCGAGCGGAGGAAACTGGAGCTGGATTTGGTAGATGAAGTGCGAGCTAAATCAGTTGTTCGGCTAATGGCGTATCGGCAGAGAATGAAGTAAAATTACAAAAGGCGAGTAATCCCCAAAACATTCCAGGTCGGCGATCTAGTATGGAAGAAGGTGAAGCCGGTTGGTGATGTGAGCAAGCTGGAGGCTCCCTGGGCGGGACCCTTCAAAGTCGTCGAGAAGCTCCGATCGGGGGCCTACTATCTTGAAGATCAAGACGGACGATGGCTGGAACGACCATGGAACGCTAACCACCTCCAGCCTTATCGAGCTGGGTAAAAGGTGTGCCTATGTAATTAATTGCGTGAATTCCCGTTCTGCGCTATCCTTTGAATACAGGAATAAGATCATGAAAACGCACGGCATAACTAATGCTTGTCGAACGTCCAAGCTTCTCCAAACCGTCGAGCGGCGACGTTAAACTCTAGAGTCGGACCAACGACTATAAACCCCCCGGCCTGAAGACCGTCAAGCTGCGACGTTAAACTCTAGGGTCGAAGCGGCGACTATAAATATCCCGCTCGGAAAACCGTCGAGCGGCGACGTTAAACTCTAGAGTTGGACCGGCGACTATAAACCCCCCGGCCTGAAGACCGCCGAGCGACGACGTTAAACTTTAGAGTCGGACTGGCGACTGTAATCCCCCCGGCCTGAAGACCGTCGAGCGGCGACGTTAAACTCTAGGGTTGAAGCGACGACCATAAATATCCCGCTCGGAAGATCTTCGAGCGGCGACGTTAAACTCTAGAGTCGGACCGACGACTATAAACCCCCCGACCTGAAGACCGTCGAGTGGCGACGTTAAACTCTAGGGTCGAAGCAGCAACCATAAATATCCCGCTCGGAAGACCGTCGAGCGGTGACGTTAAACTCTAGAGTCGGACCTGCGACTATAAACCCCCCGGCCTGAAGACCGTCGAGCGGCAACGTTAAACTCTAGGGTCGAAGCGGCGACCATAAATATCCCGCTCGAAAGACTGTTGAGCGACGACGTTAAACTCTAGAGTCGGACCGGCGACTATAAACCCCCCGGCCTGAAGACCGTCGAGCGGTGACGTTAAACTTTAGGATCGAAACGACGACCATAAATATCCCTCCCGGAAGACCATCGAGCGGCGATTGAAAACATGACTTATAGATTGACGAACGACAATTAGAGGATCCAGCCTTGGCATCACCAAAGCCCAAGGAAACTTATGAAGGTGATATGGCATTAGACTGCCGAACGGTAACGTGAATATCGAGAGGCACGGGCTCACAAACCAAGCGGTCCAAATGCGCATGATTAAACAAGAAAATGGGCATAGAAAGATTCATTCAACAAAACTAGCCGAACGACAATTACAAAAGGGTGATATAGGCCAGACAACCAACATAATTTCAGGACTTCACTCTAAATAATTAAAAATCTCGTCCGGAATCGTGGTCAGAAGGTCGGCATGGTCGCGGACGGGAATAGTAAAGTATTCAGGCAGCTGACCCTTTTTCTTCAGATAGTCAGCCGTTGTGGTGATAGCTAGCTCGAAAGCGTGGACGAGCCAAGCGCAGGCCTTCTGCACAAACTTCTCCGAGCGGATGTAATTCTTTTGCATGACAGCGACTCGACTCGGCTCGGCATCCTGATATTTTGTGAAGGCAGCGCGAGAGACATCCAGCCCTCTTGGAGTGTCTTCAGGTCAGTCTAAAGGGCGGCCACCTCCGCCAAACGACCATTCTTCTCGGCAGCCAACAAGTCGGTCAACTCATTGACTTTGACCTCAAGAGCCCGGGCTTCAGCATTCTTCGCCTCTAGGTCAGTGACGGCCTGATTCTTCCTGTTAGTGGCCAAAGTAATCTTCTTATCGTAGGTATTGACTTGGGTCTCGAGCGGGTCTACCATGGTTTGTAAGCCCGAAGATTTATGTCGTTCGGCTTCTAGCAATTTGTTGGCCTTCTCCAGATTGACCTTCAGCTCAGTATAAGAAGGGCCTTGGAGGGGAGTCCCACTAGAGACCTTGAGCTTCTTGAATTCCTCTTCGAGGAAAGCTAATCCGTGGCAGACCGCTATACTCTCCACCCAATGCTGTGATTCGGTTAAAAATGTAAAGGATAGTCAATATCGAGCGGGGGATAAGAAGAAAAGACTTCTAAGAGTTACCCCGGTAGTTCGCTGCAGATAGCTGTTGCCAAGCAACCCAGGTGGCATCATGCCCACGTGCGCTCGGGCGTCCTCCCAGACTTTTGCGAGGGGCCCCCGAATTGTTATCAAGTGTTCGGGGCTCGATGGCTGGTCAGCCTTCTGCAAATATTCCTCTGTCGGCAGGTGGAGCAGAGCCTTGATAGTCTTGTGCCGGCCCGAAGTGGACTGAGCGGACGCGGAAGGAGCAGAAGTCTGTCCGACCGACTCAGAGCAGATGAGAGAGCGCTTGATTATCTGGTGAGCTGGAGGGAGCGAGCTAAGAGGCTGAGCGACGACGGGGTCGGAAGGCCAGTCTCCTTGAGACAAGTTCCGGTCAGACGACAGCGCTTCCACAGACGCAGTAGCAGGAAGATTGCCCTCCTGTTCGGACACGTGAACAGCAGAAGTGGCCGAGCGGGTGGGGGTGCCCGTGCGGCGGCGTTTGTGCCCAGCCAATGGAATTTCATCTTCAGTAGAGTCAACTTCCTCGGGCCGAATGGCCGGTTGCGCACTTGGTGGAGCGGTCTCCTCAGCTGCATCAGTGGTGGCCGTCTGAGCGGTAGACGCCTCGCCCGCCGTCTGAACCTCTTCACTCTCACCTTCGTGAGAGCCGATCGGGGTGAGGCCGAGTTGCTCCGCCTCCTATGCTGCAGCCGCCTCTATCTCGGCAGCCTTGCGTTTCAGCATGCCGAGCACCACCGATTTCATCATAGTCTCGGCTGCAAGAAAAAGAAAAGAAATTAGTTAGATGCCAAGAAAAGGAGAGAAGGTTATTCCTTACCCGGGTCGTTCAGAAGCCTCGTTCGGATCGGGCTTAATCCGAATAGGTACATCATCCCTTCGGGCAGCAGCTTGTGTATGTACAGCTTCAGCCTGACCAGTAAGTTCGTCGCGTGCAAAAAAGCGGGCTCAGTCCGGTACCTTTTTAGGTCGGGAGGAGTCGACAATGAAGTTTGCCATTTAGTCCGGAAGGATGGTGGCTCGGGAAAACGCAGGAAGAAAAAATGCTCTTTCCAATGCTTATTGGAGGTAGACATTTTATCAAAGAAAACTAGACCGATCCGAGCTTGAAACAAAAAGGTGTCCAGCTCGGACTGCTTGGGTAGTAAAAATAATGGAAGATTTGGGGCTTAAGGGGAATATTGTGCACCCGGAAGAGCACAACTACGCCGCACAGCAGCCTAAAGGAATTTGGCACGAGCTGGCCGAGCGGAATACAAAAATGGTTGCAAACTTCTAAGATAAATGGGTGGACCAGAAACCTAAGGCCACCTACGAACTTGTCACGGAAGAAGGTAACAGTGTCAGTCGGCGGGTCATGGGGCCGGTCAGATGACTCGGCTAGAATCAGTTTATGGTCATCAGGGATTTCATAGGTATTGAGTAATTTGAAGGCATCTCCCGAATCAAACCTACTCTCTATGGTTTGATACCAAAGACCGGGAGAGGGGGTAGAAGTGTTGAAGTGTATACTGAAAGCCTAAGCTTTGTAAACATTCATTATGAATAAAGAATCACATTTGGTCAAATTGTCTACATTTGTTTGTAGTTGTTCATTTAATTTATATTGTAGATAACATAATATGTGGTGTCACATGCAGAAGATGATGTTATCAGTACCTTATAAATTATAAACAGTAGCTCACGACCAAAATGGAAAGGAACAAACCATTAGAAGGTCGTACTATAATTAGGTATTAGTTTATCTTGACTATATAATTACACTAGTGCACTCAGAGTGTATTGAGTAGGACTATTTGAGGTCGTTTCTTTTATACTGACTTTATAAAGGAACAAAGACCTCAGTTATTATGGAAGTGTGTGCTCTTAATCCTAATATAATAACAAGCACATATATTTGATATTTATTTCTTTAATTTATCAATGGGTGAGATTTAGTTCGATGAATCAATAAGCCCGATAAGTTGGGAAATGATATCACTTATAGTGTGTGTTGTTGATTATAGAAGGAAACTGTGTCCTAGAGATATTAGGTTGATAATGTCCTCAAGAGGAGCTCATAAGGATTGTCATGTTAAACCCTGCAGGTGGACCTAGTCCGACATGACAATAAGGTTGAGTGGTACTACTCTTGGACTTAGATATTAATTAAATGAGTTGTCAGTAACTCACTTAATTAGTGGACATTCGATATCTTAAACACAGGGAGACTAACACACTCATAATAAGAAGGAGCTCAAAAATGTAATTTGGGATTGGTGCGGTAGTTCAATAATAGTTCTCTAGTGGAATGAATTATTATTGATAAAATTAAGTTGTGTGTTTGGGGCGAACACGGGATGCTTAATTTTATCGGGAGACCAAAACCAATTCCTCCTCTTGGTCCCTATCGTAGCCTCTTATTTATAGAGTACTATACCCACCTATACCCACCAATAGGGGACCGGCCAAGCTAGCTTGGGAACCAAGCTAGGGCCGGCCTAGGTATAAATTTGGGTGGCCGGCCCTAGCTTGAACCCAAGCTAGTGGGGGCCGGCCAAATTAAATTAAAAAGGAATTTTAATTTTAATTTTTATTATGTGGAAGAAATAATTTATTAAAGAGAATTAAAATTAAAATATCTCTCTTGTAAAAGATCTACAAAAGATTAAAGAAAGATATTAGATCTCTTTCCTTATTTGTAGATTAGTGAGATATTTTATTTTCTCTTTAAAATTATCCACATGTTGATAAAATTAAAATTATAAAAAATTTTTTTTATCAACCATGAAGAGATTTTTAAAGAGAAATTTTAATTTTAAAATTTCCAGAAACAAATTAGGAAGTTTTAATTGTTGATTAAAACTTGTCTAATTTATCTCTTTTGATGTGGCCAGCCATTAGAGATTAATTGGGGAAATTTTATTTTATTTTTTTCAATTAAATCATGTCAAGGGAATTAAGGAAATTTTATTGTAATTAAATTTCCTAATTTGCCTAGGCCAAGGAATATAAAAGAAGGGGTGAGGGTGCCTTCATGAGAGATAACATTTATTATTTCTCTCCCTCTTTTATTCCTTGGAGTGGCCGGCCATCTTCTTCCTCTCTCCCTCTTTGTGGTGGCCGAATCTCTCAAAGGCTTGGAGCTCTTGTGGCGGCCGGATACTATTTGGAGAAGAAGAAGAAGAAGAAGGAGAGAAAGCTTGCATCTCTTGGAGCTTGGTTGGTGTTTTGTTCTTCATCCTTGGTAAAGCTTCTTTGTGGCCGAACCTAGCTAGGAGGAGAAGAAGGTGGTTGGTGGTTTCTCATCTCGGAAGATCGTTGCCCACACAACGTCCGAGGTTAGAAGAGGAATACGGTAGAAGATCAAGAGGTTTTTCTACAAGGTATAACTAGTAATTTTTCTTTCCGCATCATACTAGTTATTTATGAAAATAATACCAAATACAAGAGGCTTACGTTCTAGTATTTCGAATATATGTTCTTTTGTTTTGTTTTTTTTCTTGTGATTTGATTGTTCTTTTCGGTTAACCTAAAGTTATTTTAGGAAATTAAATATTAGATTTCTATAAAAGGTTTTGTCTAGTCGGTGGTGGTTGCTCCCATATCCAAGAAGGTCATGTGCCTCGCCACGTCAGTACTGGGAACCAATTATGGAAATTAATATTTAATGGAATTAATAACTTAAGGTGATTTGGGTCGAACGTGTTAAGTTCCGCAGGAGATCCAAGTCAAAACCTAAAAGAACAAATAGATTAAGTTTTGGATCAAACGTGTTAAGTTCCGCAGGCGATCCAAAATTTAATTTAAAAGAACACATGGTAGCTAGGAAAAGGTTCTGACCTTTGTACAAAATTTTTGTACAGTGGAACCTCTAGGCTTTCTGAGTAGCAACCAACAATTGGTATCAGAGATAGGGTTTTGCCTCTGTGTATTTGGTATTAGGTTAATTATGCACATGTCATATATAATTTAGGCAGGTTAATAGTAGGATGTGCTAACTTTGTGGATGCAGGATCTAACTATTATGGCTTTTAGTTATTATGTGTGTGATTGGACCCTTGGACATGTCAAGGGCATTTATATGTGTGTGCATGATTGTATTTAAATACGGTCCTAATTTAGTTTTATTAGGATTTTATTTTGATCTAGATACATGTACATTCCTTTATGGAATATAGGATCAAATGTAAAATTCTATTTATGTCGCGGATCGAATCTTGCAGAGCGTGGAACCTTCAGAGGCGCGGCGGAACTAGGAGCAAGATGGATGCGAGCTAGACCCGATGGCGGTGGCTAAATATGACAGCAGATAGGGGATGAACGACTATAGATAAAAGCCATAATAGTTGAAAATTAGATTTTCTATTTATTGCTTTTATATTGTCTGTGTGCATGTTAGTATACATGACCAATAGGCTAGCATAGTTAAAATTCCTCGTTTATAAATAACTAAGTGGGAGAGGATTTTAAATAAATCCCATGGTCTCCATTCCGGTTTGTAAGTGATGCGAACAAGCTTGCGCGTTGGCTCTGAGTGCCTTCCTCCATAACGGATGAGCTTGTTTGTGGATCACTAGAACAGACTTCCATTTTTGGATGACTATAGGAAGTTAATTAAGAGCGTGTGATCTTCCCCAACGGAAGGAGCATAATCTTATTAATGGACTTAGTGTCTAGTAATGGTATACACTTAGACACATCTAATAGTATCCTCCCCATCGGAGTCACTGCTATTATTTGTGTGACCAAAAGACACCAACTATTAATTTTATTTGTCAAAAAGTTGTGTTGACAAGATAATAAAATTAATGGGTTAAAACCCTCCTTTTACAAATGATGAATTTGTATACGTCCACACTAACGTGGCATACAAAATTCACGGTGTTTTGAGGTGTTGGTTAATTTAAAATAGTATTGTTTGAGGAATCAATATTATTCTAAATTTAGAGTTCTGACCAAAAGTTATTTGTGATTCTTAGGATGACTTTCAACCCGCTGTCCATCATACTTCAACAGAATAGACTTACTGGACCTAATTACATAGATTGGAAAAGGAACCTGGACATTGTTCTTACTGCTGAAAGCTATAAATTTGTACTGACTGAGCCTTGTCCTGAAGCACCTACTGGTGAATTTACCCAAGAGAATATTGAATATCATAGGAAATGGGTAAAAGCAGATGAGATGGCGCGGTGTTTGTTAGAGTGTATACTAAAAGCCTAGCTTTTGGTATAAACATTTATATAGAAATAAGAATCACATTGGTCAAATGTCTACATTTATGATAAATGTAGTTGCTCAATTAATTTATATTTTAGATAACATGGTGTGTGGTGCCACACACAGAAGATCATGTTATCAGTTCCTTATAAATTATAAATAGTAGCTCACGACCAAGATGGAAAGGAACAAACCATTGGAAGGTCGTAGTGTAATTAGGTATTAGTTTATCTTAACTATATAATTACACTAGTACACTTAGAGTGTATTGAGTAGGACCATTTGAGGTCGTTCCTTTTATACTGACTTTATAAAGGAACAAAGACCTCAGTTATTATGGAAGTGTGTGCTCTTAATCCTAATATAATAACAAGCACATATATTTGATATTTATTTCTTTAATTTATCAATGGGTGAGATTTAGTTCGATGAATCAATAAGCCCGATAAGTTGGGAAATGATATCACTTATAGTGTGTGTTGTTGATTATAGAAGGAAGCGTGTCCTAGTGATCTAGGTTGAGAATGTCCCCAAGGAGCTCATAAGGATTGTCATGTTAAACCCTGCAGGTGGACTTAGTCCGACATGGCGATGAAGTTGAGTGGTACTACTCTTGGAGCTAGATATTAATTAAGTGAGTTGTCGGTAACTTACTTAATTAGTGGACATTTGTTATCTTAAACACGGAGACTAACACACTCATAATAAGAAGGAGCCCAAAATGTAATTTGGGATTGGTGCGTAGTTCAATAATAGTTCTTTAGTGGAATGAATTATTATTGATGAAATTAAGTTATGTGGGGCGAACACGGGATGCTTAATTTCATCGAGAGACAAAACCAATTCCTCCTCTCGGTCCCTATCGTAGCCTCTTAATTATAGAGTACTATACCCACCTATACCCACCTTCTTACCCATCCTATAGGGGCCGGCCGAGCTAGCTTGGAGACCAAGCTAGCACTCATGGGTGAATTCATGTGGCTGTCCCTATTAAAATAAAAGGAATTTTAATTTTAAAATTTTTCTTATGTGGATAATATAATTTAAAAGAGAGTTTAAAATTTTAAATCCTTCCTTTTATAAGATTCTACAAAGATTAAGAGAAGAGTTAAAATCTCTTTCCTTATTTGTAGATTAAAGGTTGATTTTAATTTTGGTAAAAACTTTCCTTTTAATTATATTCATGATTTAAAGAAAGTTTAAAAATTAAAATTCTCTTTTATTAGTTTCTACAAAAGATTAAGAAAAGATTTAATATCTTTCCTTATTTGTAGATTGAAAGGAGATTTTAATTTTTAGAGATAACTTTCCTTTTGGAAATTATCCACATGTTTAAAAGAAGATTTTAATTTATAAAATTTCTTTTATTAACCAATCATGAAGGATTAAAATTATTGGAGAAATTTTTATAAATTTCTAGAAACAAATTAGGAAGTTTTAATTTTGTTTTAATTAAAACTCTCCTTCTTTTGAGGAGAAGAGTGGCCGGCCATTATAATTTGAAAGAGAAAATTATTTTAATTAAATAAAATTTTCTTTTCAATGGCAAAAGAATTAAGGAAGTTTTATTAAATTTTCCTTATTTGCCAAGATCAAGGATTATAAAAGAGGGGTAGAGGAGACTTGAGGCTAACGACTCTATTCTATTTTCTCTCTTTTCTCCTTGGGTGTGGCCCTTTCTTTCCTCTCCTCTCCTTTGTGTGGCGAAACCTTCTCATGGTGGAGATAACTTTGGTGGCGGATCTAAGAAGGAGAAGAAGGAGAAGAAGCCTCTTTTCTAGCATCCCTTGGAGCATGGTGGTGGTGGCGAACCTCTTCATCCTAGGAGAAGTTTTGATGGTGAAACTTGTAAGGAAGAAGAAGGTGCTTGGTGGTTCTCATCTCGGAAGATCGTTGCCCACACAACGTCCGAGGTTAGAAGAGGAATACGGTAGAAGATCAAGAGGTCTTTCTAAAAGGTATAACTAGTAATTTTGTTTCCGCATCATACTAGTTATTTTGGAAATAATACTAAATACAAGAGGCATACGATTCTAGAGTTTGAATTTGTTTTCGATATAGTGTTCTTTTGTTTTCTTTCCCTTGTGATTTGATTGTTCTTTTCGGTTAACCTAAAGTTATTTTAGGAAATTAAATATTATCTTTCCATAAAGGTTTTGTCTAGTCGGTGGTGGTTGCTCCCATATCCAAGAAGGTCGTGTGCCTCGCCACGTCGATCTTGGGAACCAATTATGGAAATTAATATTTAATGGAATAAATAACTTGTGATTTGGATCAACGTGTTAAGTTCCGCAGGAGACCCAAGTCAAAACCTAAAAGAACGAATAGATTAAGTTTTGGATCAAGCGTGTTAAGTTAGCGATCCAAAATTTAATTTAAAAGAACACATGGTAGCTAGGAAAGGTTCGACCTTTGTACAAAATTTTTATGCAGTGGAACCTCTAGATTTTCCGAGTAGAACCAACAATGTTACATTTTGGCTTCAATGTCAAATGTATTGCAACATCAACATCAAGATTTACCAACCTATGATATTATGAACAATCTCAAGGAACTCTTTGGTCATCGGATAGAGCTTCTAAACAAGAAGCCATGAGAAAGATAATGACAGCCACAATGCAAGAGGGTACTCATGAGGGATCATATCCTAAAGATGATGGCTTATCCGAAGAGATACTGATCCTTGGAGGAGAAATTGATGGGGAAACCGGATCGATATGATCCTCCAAACACTACTTAAAAGTTTATTACGCCTCAATTACAATATGAATAAAAGGGTATATTCATTGGCGGAACTCCTGACAGAACTTCAGCAGCAGAAGGATTATTTAGTCACAATGCTCAAATTCACTATCTTGAAAATGGTTCTACTTCTAAGCCGAGAGGAAGAAGAAGAAGAAACAAGTCGGTTCAACAAAGAAAGTGAATAAGTCTCAGTGTTAACGATTTGAAGTGGGTGAAGAAGAAGGGGAAGCGCTCCACCTATAGGGACATTGGAAGGCGGACTGTCCGCGTAGGAACCAAAACAAAGGTATATCTCATGCTCTAGTTGTTGAAACATGTTTAGCGGTGTTATCTACCAACACCTGGTGTGTAGATACAGGAGCCACTGATCATGTCTGTAATTCCTTGTAGGGGTTCCAGGAAACCCGACGACTATATGAAGGAGAAATTACCGTCTACATGGGCAATGCTACTAAGGTGGCAGCTGTTGCAGTGGGAGACGTCTACTTATCTTTTAGTAGAAATAAAAATTTGGTTTTAAGAAATTGTCATTATGTACCCAGTTTTAAAAAGAATTTAATTTCAGTTTCTAAACTGTTTTTAGATGGATATTCAGTTTCTTTCAGTAACGATGTAGTTATTAAGAGAAATAAAGTGATTATCTGTTCTGGTACATTAGTTGACAATTTGTATACTTTAAATCCAATTTCTTCCATAAAGCAAAAAATGAAATTTTATAACTCATCTTCTAACTCACATAAAAGAAAAGAACCTTCGGGAATGAACCAAGCATATCTTTGGCATCTAAGGCTTGGTCATATTAACTTAAGTAGGATTCAAAGGCTTATAGCCGATGGAGTTTTGGGTTCATTAGAGTTGGAAAATTTTCCAACTTGTGAATCCTGCTTGGAAGGTAAAATGACCAAGAGGTCGTTCAAGGCCAAGGGGTATAGAGCCAAAGAAGTGTTAGAGTTCGTTCACTCTGATTTGTGTGGTCCTATGTCTGTCCAGGCAAGAGGAGGTTTTGAATATTTTGTCTCTTTCATAGACGATTATTCAAGATATGGATACATTTACCTAATGCGCCGCAAGTCCGAGTGCTTTGATAAGTTCAAAGAGTACAAGGCTGATGTGGAGAAACGACTAGGTAAAAGTATCAAGACACTACGGTCAGATCGTGGTGGCGAATACCTCTTAGGAGAGTTTAGGAATTACTTATCAGAGGCCGGGATTCAAAGTGTGGGCTGTTACAAGAATGGTGTGGCAGAACGAAGGAATAGGACTCTTATGGAGATGGTTAGATCGATGATGAGTTATTCAGAATTACCAAATTTGTTTTGGGGATATGCTCTGGAAACAACAGTGTATATTCTGAACTTAGTACCTTCTAAATCAGTTTATTCTACTCCCATAGAATTGTGGAATGGGCGAAAACCTAGTCTAAGACATATTCGGATTTGGGGTAGTCCAGCACATGTGCTGAAACCATATGCTGATAAGTTAGAATCTCGTACAGAAGTTCGCGTGTTTGTAGGATATCCCAAAGGAACAAAAGGTGGTTTATTTTATAGTCCTAAAGACCAGAAGGTCATTGTTAGCACCAATGCCCAGTTTTTAGAAGAATACTATATAATGGATCACAAGCTCAGTAGTAAAGTTGTTTTAGAAGAACTAAGAGAGGACATGTCTACTTTAGTACCTACAGTACAAGATGAAGTACCACAAGAGACTGCAACACGTGTCACACATGATACACAACCACAGACAGTGCCTCGTCGTAGTGGGAGGGTTGTAAGGCAGCCTGAGAGATGCATGTTTTTGGGAGAGTCTTCGGACTTGATCCCGGGTAAACATGAACCTGATCCCCGAACATATGATGAAGCACTCCAAGATATAGATGCAGCATCTTGGCAAAAGGCGATGAATTCTGAAATAGAGTCTATGTACTCTAATAAGATCTGGGAGCTTGTAGAACCACCTGATGGTGTAAAAGCCGTTGGATGCAAGTGGATCTACAAAAGGAAAAGAGGGACGGACGGGAAGGTAGAAACTTTCAAAGCTAGGCTTGTTGCGAAAAGGTATACTCAGAAAGAGGGAATCGATTATGAGGAAACCTTTTGACCGATAGCCATGCTTAAGTCTATCCGGATACTCTTATCCATTGCTGCTTATATGGATTATGAGATTTGGCAAATGGATGTCAAGACAGCTTTCCTTAATGGAAGTCTTGAAGAGAACATCCATATGAAGCAACCAGAAGGGTTCATTGAAAAAGGCAAAGAGCATCTAGTGTGCAAGCTTAATCGGTCCATTTATGGACTAAAGCAAGCTTCAAGATCTTGGAACATCCAGTTTAATGAAGTAATCCAGTCATATGGATTTATTCAAAGTCCGGATGAGTCTTGTGTATATAAGAAGTGTAACGGAAACGTGGTGGTATTTCTTGTACTATACGTAGATGATATTTTGTTAATTGGCAACAATGTCAAGGTATTATCAGACGTAAGGGTATGGTTGTCCAAACAATTTGATATGAAGGACTTAGGAGATTGTGCACACATTCTTGGGATCAAAGTTATAAGGGATCGTAAAAAAAGAATGTTGTGTCCCAAGCTTATATATAGATACAATCCTTGCTCGTTTTAGCATGCAGGATTCCAAGAAAGGTTTCTTACCTTTTAGGCATGGAGTAGCTCTATTTAAAGAGATGTCTCAGAAGACGTCGAAAGAGATAGAGGACATGAAAGCGGTTCCTTATGCTTGTTGTAGGAAGCCTAATGTATGCGATATATGTACGAGACGATATCATTTTCGTGGGCATGGTCGTGAGATATCGAGTAACCTGACAAGGACATTGGACTGCGGTAAGCATATATTAAAGTACGAGAAGGACTAGAGATTATATGCTAGTTTACAAGGCAGAATCTGCTCCCTATGGTACGGATTTAGATTTCCAATCAGATAGGGACAACGATAAGTCTACATCGGCTATGTGTTTACTTTAGGAGGTGGAGCCATTTCATGGAGGAGTGTTAAGATGCGTTTCGGACTCAACCATGGAAGCGAGTATGTAGCAGCCTCTGAAAGAAGCAGTATGACTCGGGAACTTTCTAATGGACTTAGATGTGATTCTGGTTTGCCCAAAATCATCACAATTTATTGTGATAATAGTGGAATTGCAAACTCGAAGGAACCACGAGCTCATAAGGCAAGTAAACATATAGGCTAAGTACCACCTGATACGAGATATCGTGAGCGAGGAGAAGTTGTCATCGCCAAGATTGCATCAACAGATAACACGGCGATCCTTTCACTAAGGCCTTTCGGCGAAAGCTTTCGATCGGCATGTGGAGGGAATGGGAATCAGATATATGGTAGAAGATATGACAGCTTAGTCATTAGTATAAGTGGGAGATTGTTGGAGTGTATACTGAAAGCCTAAGCTTTGTAAATATTCATTATGAATAAAGAATCACATTTGGTCAAATTGTCTACATTTGTTTGTAGTTGTTCATTTAATTTATATTGTAGATAACATAGTATGTGGTGTCACATGCAGAAGATGATGTTATCAGTACCTTATAAATTATAAACAGTAGCTCACGACCAAAATGGAAAGGAACAAACCATTAGAAGGTCGTACTGTAATTAGGTATTAGTTTATCTTGACTATATAATTACACTAGTACATTCAGAGTGTATTGAGTAGGACCATTTGAGGTCGTTTCTTTTATACTGACTTTATAAAGGAACAAAGACCTCGGTTATTATGGAAGTGTGTGCTCTTAATCCTAATATAATAACAAGCACATATATTTGATATTTATTTCTTTAATTTATCAATGGGTGAGATTTAGTTCGATGAATCAATAAGCCCGATAAGTTGGGAAATGGTATTACTTATAGTGTGTGTTGTTGATTATAGAAGGAAACTGTGTCCTAGAGATATTAGGTTGATAATGTCCTCAAGAGGAGCTCATAAGGATTGTCATGTTAAACCCTACAGGTGGACCTAGTCCGACATGACAATAAGGTTGAGTGGTACTACTCTTGAACTTAGATATTAATTAAATGAGTTGTCAGTAACTCACTTAATTAGTGGACATTCGATATCTTAAACACAGGGAGACTAACACACTCATAATAAGAAGGAGCCCAAAAATGTAATTTGGGATTGGTGCGGTAGTTCAATAATAGTTTTCTAGTGGAATGAATTATTATTGATAAAATTAAGTTGTGTGTTCGGGGCGAACACGGGATGCTTAATTTTATCGGGAGACCAAAACCAATTCCTCCTCTCGGTCCCTATCGTAGCCTCTTATTTATAGAGTACTATACCCACCTATACCCACCTTCATACCCATGATAAGGGGGCCGGTCAAGCTAGCTTGTGAACCACGCTAGGGTCGGCCTAGGATTGATTGTGGCCCTAGATTGAACCCAAGCTAGTGGGGGCCGGCCAAATTAAATTAAAAAGGAATTTTAATTTTAATTTTTATTATGTGGAAGAAATAATTTATTAAAGAGAATTAAAATTAAAATATCTCTCTTGTAAAAGATCTAAAGAAAGAGATTAGATCTCTTTCCTTATTTGTAGATTGGTGAGATATTTTATTTTCTCTTTAAAATTATCCACATGTTGATAAAATTAAAATTATAGAAATTTCTTTTTATCAACCATGAAGAGATTTTTAAAGAGAAATTTTAATTTTAAAATTTCCGGAAACAAATTAGGAAGTTTTAATTGTTGATTAAAACTTGTCTAATTTATCTCTTTTGATGTGGCCGGCCATTAGAGATTAATTGGGGAAATTTTATTTTATTTTTCTCAATTAAATCATGTCAAGGGAATTAAGGAAATTTTATTGTAATTAAATTTCCTAATTTGCCTAGGCCAAGGAATATAAAAGAAGGGGTGAGGGTGCCTTCATGAGAGTTAACCTTTATTATTTCTCTCCCTCTTTTATTCCTTGGAGTGGCCGACCATCCTCTTCCTCTCTCCCTCTTTGTGGTTGTAAAATACCGGAGAAATAGGGAATATTAATAAGGGATTTTTTCGGAATTTTTGGAAATTTTTCGGAAATTTTTCGAAGCTCGTATGGATAAGTTCACGGGGATAAAAACGGGGTCCGGGAAAAAAAGCCTGTTTAGGCTACCCTGTTTTAATGAGGAAAAGATTTATTTTCTTTTCCTTTTTCTTTTCTTTTCTTTTTTTTCTTTTTCTCTTATTCTTTCCCCGCGAGCCCTAATTTCCTCCCCCTGATCCCGAGCGGTTTCCCCTCTTCTTTATCCTCGCCGAATCTGTCTCCTTCCTCGCGACGCCCATCTCCACTGCCACAGCCGACGCCGCCCAGAGAAGTGCTGATGGTCACCTCCTCTCTGTGCCGAGCCCTAGTGCTGACCGCACACCACCGACCACCTGTCCTCAGCAAAGGAGCGCCGACCACCAGGTCCGTCACCAGTTGCGGCTGTGCCCTAGGCTTCTCTTCTAGTGCCGCCACCACAGCGACACCGACGCACGGAGCCAGCACCGCCGTCCGCCTACTTTTACTCGGCCGAGACTTTCTTCTCCTGTGCCCTAGCGCCGGGCCGCACTGCCGCCGGCGACGCACGGAGCAGCGCCGGTCATCTTCCTCTGTGCTCGTGCCTAGCTAGTCACCGCCGCCCGTCACCCCTTGCCGTGGAGATTTCAGCGCCGCCGTAGTTACCACTGCTTAGTTCTTTGCTGTGGGGCAGAGCCCTTCTAATCTGCCCTAGTTCTGTCGAAGCCCTTCAAGCCGTGTCTAAGACCTCTCTATCGGGTCATCCTTCTTCGTCATCAGATGCCGGCAGGAAGAAAGCTACCGACACAAGTTTAGGGTAAACATTGATTTAATCTTATTTAGTTGAGGAATTTATTGTGGATTTAGGCATTTAACTATGTTAGGTGTCTGATTTTAGAAATGTTGATTTGTTGGGCAGCAACTTGACCTAATGTCACCACCCACCATTTGATTGGATCTGCTGCCATCGTTGAAAAGAGGAAAATTACGTAAGTGCTCAGGTTGGTTTGGGAATTAGGGTTGTGGTTTGATTTTTATGTGGCTGATCACAGATCTTGATTCTTGCTTGGACAGTCAGTGGAGTTTCCTGCTTGAGCAGCAACCTTTATCTCCAACAGAATCTTTGGTCCAGCAACCCTAATGTAAGGGTTTGGAGTGTGGTTGAGTTGGCACGTTCTTGATACATGTTGTTATAGGTACAAATTGTTACATAAATGTAATTTATTATGGGTGATTTTAAGTACGTTTTGATATATGATAACTTATAGTTCATATTTTGAACTTGATATTGGTTAGGTATGGTTATTTTGGTTGTGGGTGAATTATACTAGATGGTTAGGTTGATTAGGGTTTACCCTAATTCAGGCTTGAGGATTTTATTTAGCCATTTCTTTGGATTTTAGCTAAATAAAATTTCACATTGATTGATACAGGACTTTGACGCAAGACGAGTATCTCGATGTCGGATTTGGACATTTCTATTGGAGGCGGGTACTTTTGACTTTTTGTCTTTGATATGCCTAGTAATGAAATTAACATATTGCATCAATTGTGTTTCTTATCTATTTCGGTTAATCACTACCCGAATCTTGGTACGTGCTTGATTGATTGATTGATTTGCATCTCATGTATATTTTACCTGTTTATACATGCTTATAGGGGGTAGTGATATACCATGCTTCACCATGTTCAGGACCTAGATTTTTATACCTTCTGTGTACCTTTGATTCGATATGATTCGTTGACCTAGGGTGCATTTTTCTATATATATGGATTAGGTCAGGATGTTTATATGGATATTGCCATGCATCATTTGCATGATTGCATGTTGTGCGATAGTCCGCTCCATTATTGTTGAGCACATGACCATGATTCACACACCACCACTCATGGGTTAGTGGTCGATTGAGCAGAGTGTGTTGCAGTAGGGACTCTGTTGGTCCGCTCATGGGTAGTGTGACACAACGTGTTATCCGGCAGGGATTCCGTCATCGTGTACCGGGAGTTGAGAGCATTGCGCTCCCATTTATGATTTGGGGTAGGAGGATAGGTGTACTCGACAGCATCCGTCCACTCGGTCACTCATCGGGAGTAGACGACGGAGTGCACGGTTGTCACAACCCTACTCGGCCTCACTATGTGTGTGAGATGATCGACTGGCGTCAGGGGTGACCAGGACGCATCATTGGCATCATATGCATGATGCATTTATTGCTTGTGTTTGTGTTTGCTGCATTTATATGCTGCATATTGTTTGGATACCTATGTTTGACATGCATACAGGATTTCCTATACCACTCGGACTGTTTGACCTTATACTCAGGACCTGGTTAGTACAGTATTCTCCTGTTTACTTCAGATGCATTTTTATCTTTCTTATCAGGAGACTGTACGCATGATTAATGCTAGGTGTTGTTTCCCTACTTTGTATATCAGTTGTACCTGCTGAGTGTTGGACTCACCCCGCCTCCATTGTTGATATTTTCAGGTTGATGCTGTCAGGAGAGAGTTCCAGTTGCTGGTCCCTGCAGACCTCGAGGATATGATTAGTCTTTTGGTTTTTTTCTTTCATAGACTATGTTTTGAACTTGTTTTGTTTTTGGATTAATCTACTTATGGACATGGTACGGATTTTATTATGTCGATGGATTTGGATTTGGATTTTATTCTACTACATGCCTGCCTAGACGGCAGAAGAGGTGAGTTCATCGGTTTTTGAGCTTTACGAGTGTAGTTGAGTAGGGTGGTTTTCGAGTCAGAGTATTATTTTACTGTTTAATTATCTTAACTGCGTGGTTGTGACAGCCAGAGGCTGAATAGATTATATATAACTGCGTGGTGATGTTTTATTTTGTTGTTATTATTCCAGCCGCCTGTGGCTGAAGTATTTGTGAGATGTAGAAAAGTTTCAGATTGTCCACCGTACAGGGGAGATGCTGCCGAAATTTTCTCGGACAGGGACTCCTCTAGGGCGTGACAATTTAGTGGTATCAGAGCACAGGTATACGATCTTTTGTTTTCGTATTTTTGATGTTTGGGATAACCTTATACCAATTTATTTACTTGGTATCAGAGCGCCAAGTTTGGCGATACTGGTTGGATTTTTGTATTTTGGATTTTTGAGATTTATCTGATACCAATTTATTGGTATTAGAGCAGGTTATGGATACCTGTTTTTGGTGTTCTAGATTTTTTGGATGTCTATTTCGGTTTGTACAGATTTCCGTTATGGTTATGTTTCGGACTTCCATTTCGGATTTATATGGATTTCCGGCGATTTTCTCGTTCGGAATTTTGAGGTCAGAAGTTGGGGACTGGACAGCGATGGAATGTCTCCAGACGACAAATAGGTATGATGTTTATTTTATGATAGTTAGGACATCTATTAGCACTTTATCTTTATTACCTGTCTGGTTGTTGTAGCCATATTACATGTGATGGGTTAGCCACTGATCTTGGTCGACCCTAATAGAGATCAAGGATTATAGTCTCTGGTGATTTTTCATATCATACCATCAGTAGTTTTAGCTTCTGTTACTACTATTAGGAGATGGAGGCACATATCAGCCTCTGCTATTGTTAGCTGGGTAATGGATGATACCTATATATTCCTGTGGACTTAGCCAGTAGAGTTTTTATACTCGTATCTTTTGGATATTAGGGTATCCGATACGATGAAAATTGGTCATTGGAGAGTTATCATGTTTGATCATTGTTGAGAATGATTTGCGGTTGAGGGATATTGGGAGATCAGATATTGTGATGTGTTGATTTCTAATGATTTATGAGAGTAAATGTTATGTGGTTGTTTGATGATCTATTAGTGGATAACTATTTTGATGATCTATTATTTGGGTTGTTGTTGATGGTGACATAGTGAGTGTCATGTATATTATTCATAGGTTTGATGATTATAGTTGGTGATCAGATTATAAATCGGGTGCTAGAGAGCTTACGGTTGAGTGTGCCTATGAGATTTTAATAAATCTGGTTAGTTGTGGTTAGTTAACAGGATGATAAAAATTGATAATTGCTTCCTCTGATATTGGACTATGTGGATAAATAATGATTTTATGTTTTGAATGTTAACTTGCTCTCATGGGGAGTAGAGACTGATTCATCTGATATTATGTGGGCTGATATTTTTAAGGATAAAAATGAGAGTGTCTTGATGTTCTTGAATTCTGACTTTATCTTTTGGGTCGTACACATTTATACATATGATTATTATGGGTTTCTAGTAGATTATACCCGAGTGGTTAGGCATACATGTCTGATTGTTTATTGGAGGTATTTGTCAATTAAAAAAACTATGTTGTGGAATGTGCACATATGTTTGAGTGATTTATTGGATGTATCTTATCGATCTAATCTGAGTTGTGATATGTGCAGATGTGTTGGGTGTAATATTTGAGGTATCTTGTTTATTATATGATTGTTTTGAGAGTATACTCATGTCGATTATGATTTGTTGGAAGTATTACGTTGATTATACTCTTGGCATAGGTGTTCATATGTCATGCGAGTGTTGTTGAGGTGTATTGTTGATTATACCTATGTTGATATATGCACACGGGTTCGATAGGTATTGTTGGAGGTATCACACTCATTTATACCTGTGTTATGAGTGTGTTTGGTATGTACAAATTGGAGGATTATGTCGATCATACATATGTTGTGTGAGCAAGTGTGCCAGGTGTATTGTTGGTAGCAGCATGATGATTCTACCTATGTTGAATGTAGAATGTTGAGTGTCTACATTATGTTATTGGTTGTATAACCCTATCAACTAATTCTCCTATTAGTGGGTGACCAACCCACTAGGATGATGATAGAGTTGACTATGGATTTGATTTGTTTACTAGGTTGTTATACCCTAGGCTACTTACATTGATCTGTGGTTGAGTGATCTCGTGCAGCCTCTAGTTGGATAGTTAGGTGCCTTGGACACTTATGGATCGTTTGTGGTGGAGCGGAGCTCCCACATATACATATTTCGGATTGCTTGTAGCGGAGCATTGCTCCCATATCTATTGCAGATACATGTTATAGATTATTTGTAGTGGAGTGTTACTCCTACATATTGAGGATTTCTTGTGGTAGAGCGTTGCTCCCACATATGTGGTGTTTTCTGTGATGGAGCGTTGCTCTCACACGGGTGGATCTATTCTTGGTGATTTGTATTGTTGATGATTATATTGCAGATTTATTGTCAGGGATGTTATGGTTAGGAAGGTTTGTGATACAGACATTATGTATCTTGGTTTTATCATTAAGGCTTGCAGAACCTTAGATATTTTCTGAGACTAGATGATTTTGGTATTCCCAGGATGTTTGGATCGGTTTCCATTGTCTTTGTTGACAATGTTGTGATTTATTTTGGATCCACGGTGAGTCACGCACATCATCTTTGCATAGTTCTAGAGATGTTTCGATGGAAACGTCTAGATGTGAAGATCAGTAGTGCGTATTTTGATTGTCTTCTGTGAGATGTTTGAGACACACGGTCACCAGTAGGAGTATACCGTGGTTTCACAGGTGATTGAGGTTGTTACCGTTGGAAGTAGACGGAGTCTATAGAAGAGGCTCGCAACTTCCTTTGTTTGACTCGATATTTCCGGAGATATGTTGAGGGTTTCTCTCGGATAGCTATGTCACTGACACGTCTGACCTGGAAAGGCGTGAAGTTCACTTGGACTAAGGATGACAAGACCAGCTTCTAGGAGTTGAAGCGGAGACTAGTGTCGGCTCCGATTTTGGTGTTACCTTCTGGAGAGGACGGATATGTCCTCTACACCGACGCATCTATTCAGGGTTGAGCGCTGTTCTGATGTAGCACGATATGGTAGTCTTCTATGCTTCTCGTCGATTGAAGGAACATGAGAAGAACTACCCTGTACATGATCTGGAGCAAGTCGTCATTATTTTTGCCATGAAAATTTGGCGATATTAGTTATATGGCATTACATTTGAGATTCTCACTGACCATAAGAGTCTCAAATATCTGTTTACTTGGAAGGAACTTAATCTCCGACGGAGGAGATGGATGAAGTTCCTGAAGGATTATGATTGTACCATTAGCTATCACCCGGGGAGAGCTAATGTGGTTGCCGATGCATTTAGCTAGAAGTCCAGAGGGACTTTAGCTTGCCACCGAGTTGTGGTCACAGACTTGATTCAGGGTTTCTCCGAGTTAGACCTTGAGGAGCAGGGACAGACCGAGCAGGGTAGTCTTGTTACGATGGTTGCTTAGTCGTCGATCAGAACGAGAATCCGAGAGACCCAGTTGTTGAGACCTCATAGAGCTCAACGTGAGGCAAAGTGGTCCATATTATCATATACAGGATGTCAGAGGCATAAGACTGCCTGAAGTGTTATGCTGACCGGAGTCGGAGACCCTTAGAGTTCTCCATTTGCGACAAGGTATTTCTGCGAGTTTCACCCACGAAAGGGGTGAAGAGATTGGCCTCAGAGGTAAGCTAGCTCCGCGATACATTGGACCTTTCCAGATCTCGGAAAGGATTGGAGCAGTAGCTTATCGGTTGGCACTATTGCCGTCCTTGGCAAGCGTTCACGCAGTATTCCACGTATCTACGCTGAGGAGATACGTACCTGACCGACTCATGTGCTGACAAATATTCCAGTTCAGGTACAGTCTGACATTACTTATGAGGAGATTCCGGTACGGATTCTGGACCAGAAGGAGCGTCAGTTACGGAACGAGACTATCCGGCTGGTTAAAGTCGGATGGCAGCATCATTCGGACGAGGAGGCTACTTGGGATCTCGAGGATACTATCCGAGCTCGATATCCTCATCTTTTCACTTGAGATATGTGATTTAATTTACCGTTCAGCATTTATACTTTATACCTGTTATTAGTACTTGCTAATGGTAGATACTGAAATTTGGGGACCAAATTTTTATTAGTGGGGGAGAATGTAAAATACCAGAGAAATAAGGAATATTAATAAGGGATTTTTCCGGAATTTTTGGAAATTTTTCGGGAATTTTTCGGAGCTCCTATGGATAAGTTCACGGGGATAAAAACGGGATCCGGGAAAAAAAGCTTGTTTAGGCTACCCTGTTTTAATGAGGAAAAGATTTATTTTCTTTTCCTTTTTCTTTTCTTTTCTTTTTTTTCTTTTTCTCTTATTCTTTCCCCGCGAGCCCTAATTTCCTCCCCCTGATCCCGAGCGGTTTCCCCTCTTCTTTATCCTCGCCGAATCTGTCTCCTTCCTCGCGACGCCCATCTCCACTGCCACAGCCGACGCCGCCCGGAGAAGTGCTGACGGTCACCTCCTCTCTGTGCCGAGCCCTAGTGCTGACCGCACACCACCGACCACCTGTCCTCAGCAAAGGAGCGCCGACCACCAGGTCCGTCACCAGTTGCGGCTGTGCCCTAGGCTTCTCTTCTAGTGCCGCCACCACAGCGACACCGTCTCGGTGCCCTAACCGCCGGCGACGCACGGAGCCAGCGCCGCCGTCCGCCTACTTTTCCTCGGCCGAGACTTTCTTCTCTTGTGCCCTAGCGACGGGCCGCACCGCCGTCGCCACTGCCGCCGGCGACGCACGGAGCAGCGCCGGTCATCTTCCTCTGTGCTCGTGCCTAGCTAGTCACCGGCGCCCGTCACCCCTTGCTGTGGAGATTTCAGCGCCGCCGCAGTTACCACTGCTTAGTTCTTTGCTGTGGGGCAGAGCCCTTCTAATCTGCCCTAGTTCTGTCGAAGCCCTTCAAGCCGTGTCTGAGACCTCTCTATCGGGTCATCCTTCTTCGTCATCAGATGCCGGCAGGAAGAAAGCTACCGACACAAGTTTAGGGTAAACATTGATTTAATCTTATTTAGTTGAGGAATTTATTGTGGATTTAGGCATTTAACTATGTTAGGTGTCTGATTTTAGAAATGTTGATTTATTGGGCAGCAACTTGACCTAATGTCACCACCCACCATTTGATTGGATCTGCTGCCATCGTTGAAAAGAGGAAAATTACGTAAGTGCTCAGGTTGGTTTGGGAATTAGGGTTGTGATTTGATTTTTATGTGGCTGATCACAGATCTTGATTCTTGCTTGGACAGTCGGTGGAGTTTCCTGCTTGAGCAGCAACCTTTGTCTCCAACAGAATCTTTGGTCCAGCAACCCTAATGTAAGGGTTTGGAGTGTGGTTGAGTTGGCACGTTCTTGATACATGTTGTTATAGGTACAAATTGTTACATAAATGTAATTTATTATGGGTGATTTTAAGTACGTTTTGATATATGATAACTTATAGTTCATATTTTGAACTTGATATTGGTTAGGTATGGTTATTTTGGTTGTGGGTGAATTATACTAGATGGTTAGGTTGATTAGGGTTTACCCTAATTCAGGCTTGAGGATTTTATTTAGCCATTTCTTTGGATTTTAGCTAAATAAAATTTCACATTGATTGATACAGGACTTTGACGCAAGACGAGTATCTCGATGTCGAATTTGGACATTTCTATTGAAGGCGGGTACTTTTGACTTTTTGTCTTTGATATGCCTAGTAATGAAATTAACATATTGCATCAATTGTGTTTTTTATCTGTTTCGGTTAATCACTACCCGAATCTTGGTACGTGCTTGATTGATTGATTGATTTGCATCTCATGTATATTTTACCTGTTTATACATGCTTATAGGGGGTAGTGATATACCATGCTTCACTATGTTCAGAACCTAGGTTTTTATACCTTCTGTGTACCTTTGATTCGATATGATTCGTTGACCTAGGGTGCATTTTTCTATATATATGGATTAGGTCAGGATGTTTATATGGATATTGCCATGCATCATTTGCATGATTGCATGTTGTGCGATAGTCCGCTCCATTATTGTTGAGCACATCGCCAGTTACATGGATCTGCACACACCACCACTCATGGGTTAGTGGTCGATTCAGGCAGAGTGTGTTGCAGCAGGGACTCTGTTAGGCACCGTTGGTCCGCTCATGGGTAGTGTGACACAACGTGTTATTCGGCAGGGATTCCTCCCCGTCATCGTGTACCGGGAGTTGAGAGCATTGCACTCCCCCATTTATGATTTGGGGTAGGAGGATAGGTGTACTCCGACAGCATCCCGTCCACTCGGTCACTCATCAGGAGTAGTGACGACAGAGTGCACGGTTGTCACAGCCCTACCCACTCGGCCTCACTATTCTGTGAGATGATCGACTGGCGTCAGGGGTGACCAGGACGCATCATTGGCATCATATGCATGATGCATTTATTGTGTTTGCTGCATTTATATGCTGCATATTGTTTGGATACCTATGTTTGACATGCATACAGGATTTCCTTATCCCTCAGACTGTTTGACCTTATACTCAGGACCTGGTTAGTACAGTATTCTCCTGTTTACTTCAGATGCATTTTTATCTTTCTTATCAGGAGACTGTACGCATGATTAATGCTAGGTGTTGTTTCCCTACTTTGTATATCAGTTGTACCTGCTGAGTGTTGGACTCACCCCGCCTCCATTGTTGATATTTTCAGGTTGATGCTGTCAGGAGAGAGTTCCAGTTGCTGGTCCCTGCAGACCTCGAGGATATGGTTAGTCTTTTGGTTTTTTTCTTTCATAGACTATGTTTTGAACTTGTTTTGTTTTTGGATTAATCTACTTATGGACATGGTACGGATTTTATTATGTCGATGGATTTGGATTTGGATTTGGATTTTATTCTACTACATGCCTGCCTAGACGGCAGAAGAGGTGAGTTCATCGGTTTTTGAGCTTTACGAGTGTAGTTGAGTAGGGTGGTTTTCGAGTCAGAGTATTATTTTACTGTTTAATTATCTTAACTGCGTGGTTGTGACAGCCAGAGGTTGAATAGATTATATATAACTGCGTGGTGATGTTTTATTTTGTTGTTATTATTCCAGCCGCCTGTGGCTGAGGTATTTGTGAGATGTAGAAAAGTTTCAGATTGTCCACCGTACAGGGGAGATGCTGCCGAAATTTTCTCGGACAGGGACTCCTCTGGGGCGTGACAGTGGTGGCCGAATCTCTCAAAGGCTTGGAGCTCTTGTGGCGGCCGGATACTACTTGGAGAAGAAGAAAAAGAAGAAGGAGAGAAAGCTTGCATCTCTTGGAGCTTGGTTGGTGTTTCGTTCTTCATCCTTGGTAAAGCTTCTTTGTGGCCGAACCTAGCTAGGAGGAGAAGAAGGTGGTTGGTGGTTTCTCATCTCGGAAGATCGTTGCCCACACAACGTCCGAGGTTAGAAGAGGAATACGGTAGAAGATCAAGAGGTTTTTCTACAAGGTATAACTAGTAATTTTTCTTTCCGCATCATACTAGTTATTTATGGAAATAATACCAAATACAAGAGGCTTACGTTCTAGTATTTCGAATATATTTTTCGAAGTTGTGTTCTTTTGTTTTGTTTTTTTTCTTGTGATTTGATTGTTCTTTTCGGTTAACCTAAAGTTATTTTAGGAAATTAAATATTAGATTTCTATAAAAGATTTTGTCTAGTCGGTGGTGGTTGCTCCCATATCCAAGAAGGTCATGTGCCTCGCCGTGTCAGTACTGGGAACCAATTATGGAAATTAATATTTAATGGAATTAATAACTTAAGGTGATTTGGGTCGAACGTGTTAAGTTCCGCAGGAGATCCAAGTCAAAACCTAAAAGAACAAATAGATTAAGTTTTGGATCAAACGTGTTAAGTTCCGCAGGCGATCCAAAATTTAATTTAAAAGAACACATGGTAGCTAGGAAAAGGTTCAGACCTTTGTACAAAATTTTTGTACAGTGGAACCTCTAGGCTTTCCATGTAGCAACCAACAAGAAGAACTAGCCATTACAGCCGGAGGGCGAAGCAAAGGAAAAGCAGAAGGCAACGGAGGCGGTGAGCGAAACCGTGCCCACTGAGCACAGACACCACCGGAATGCGAAGAAAACAAAAAAGGAGCGGGCAAAGAGTTCTTACATAGAAAAGGATTGTCGGAGGAGAGGGCTAATGGCCGAAATGCGGAGAATTGGTTCGCCGGAGAATAGAGCAGGAACCTTCAAAGAACACGGGCGCGATAAAGCGGAAGCGGCGGAAGAAGAGGAGGCGGCCTTATAAAGGTTGGGCTCGAGCTGCAGGGACCGCCCGATCCAGGGCACAGGATCCAAGGAGCGCATCCGCCCGTTGAATTCAAAGCGCCAGGGGTCACATCGAGCCTGACAGCTCGAGTAGGCGATGACGGCCGCCTGGACACGTGGCATCACCCCATTGGGCGCATTTAATGACCCCCATTCCGCAGACAAGGGCGCATGCTCGGCCTTAATGGCGGGGATTTGCACGAATTCCGAGGAAATTCGGAGGACGTCAGCGTTGACCGACGTTGGGTCGGCAAGACAACCACCGGCAAGTCGAACTCTCCAAGTGTCAGTAGGTTCCATGACGAGCGGCATTCTCATCAGATACAGAACGACCGTCATGTCGCTAGGCCGATAGTCCAGTCAGTCGGACTTGCAGCCTCCTTTGACTAGACTTGAGGGGGAGGCATGTGATCCGGTAGCAAAGGAGGGGTCCCGTACGCACAGAGGTTAATGACGTGTGGAGGTCAAGGTCGAGACGATCGACGTAAAAGGTGAGCCGAGCGGGAGGCCACCTTGCCGATTGGCCGCGGCAGAAGGCCAGGTCGGCAAGGAGATAACTCGGCTAAGGTTCGAGTTTCCGACGCTCAGGAATCCACATACGACAATTGATTGAGCCGAACGGGCGCTCAGCTGGGCCGTAGGCCAACATAGGCGCTATTCATCAGAGCATATGACCGAACGGCCCACTCGCTTGGCCCGGCTTGCGTCCCCCCGGACGACCAGTCTGGTCGAGGCGCGGTCCCGCTCGACCCGACCAATAGGACTGAGCGTCTCTCCTGCTCGGCCCGATAAAAGACAGAAGGTGCAAAAGAGTACAAAGGGAACGGCCAGAGATATCCTTCTCGAGATATGTGCCGTCGACAGACAGCATAGTCGGCAGCTGGACCAGACAGAAAATCGTACGGTGGAAGTTTCCACTGTCATGTCAGAGATATGCTCGGACGGTTGCGGTATGGCGTCAGACGTGCTTTTTTGACACATCCATTTTGAGGTATGTTTGGGGAAGTGCTCACGCGTTGAGGAGCATGCATGCGCCTCCCCGGGGGCCTATATAAGGACCCCCAGACTTCGACGGAGGTATGCAATCAACTATACTGTAGCTACAGTTCTCCTTATCTTGCTTCAGCTTTCTTCTCGCCTGACATGAGCGTCGGAGGGTCGTCGCCGGGAACCCCTTCCCGGCCCGGCTTTGTTTCAGGTTCGTCGAAGGTCCACCTCATCCCAGCGTCTACGCGGAGCCAGCAGAGAGTGCCACATCCCCAGCTTTCATCAACTCATAGTTCGGACAGGATCATTACCCTAAGTGACTATTTAGCTGTCTACTTGAAGTTTTGGAAGATTAAGATTGATTTACATCTGTGACATTTATTCACTTGTACCAATTACATTTTTAATTCAGTACATAAAATGTAATTGTGAATAATTTGTTTGATTAGAGATGTTGAACATGCTCTTGACATATAGTCAATATGAGGGATTAGAGATGTTCATAATGATGTAAATAATTTAATCTGGGGTAAAGGCAAGCCATTTATGTCTCTGATTCGTTCTATGGACATTTATGTCTCTGATTCATTATATGGAGCAGCTAAGTAAGATGTGACAATTTTCTTAGCAGTTAAATGCTCAGTGTGCTTGCTGTCGCATGAACCATTTTCCCTAATGTATGGAATGGATGTTCTTATATAGTCTTTGTGACTAATTTTATGCTCTAGTTTTTGTGACTTGATCCTCATAAAGTCTACGTGACTTATTTGGTCTTTGTGATTAATTTTGCTCTAGCCTTCGTGACATGATCATCTTGAAATCTATGTGGTTGACATGGTCTATATGACCATATAACCTTATGGATTAACTTGGACAAGTGGAAGATGTTGGGCATTACAGGAGACGAAGAGGTTTATCTCTCTCATTGGTGCAAACATCTCGTTGCTGCAAATGCTAAGGAGACAAAGGGGCGTCCTTTCCCCTTCATCTTCCTTAGTCTTATAAAGGTGCGTCCAAGCCGCTGAGAAGAGATCAGATTATCGTAGCAGAAGGTTTGCGAAGGTGATCAGAGAGCGCAAGCGAAATTGTGTGAGGTGATCAGAGAGCGCTAGAGAATGTCCAGAGGCTGAGATTTGGTTCGTGGAAAAGTTCGAGAGGGTTTCGAGTGGTGATCTTCTTGGCGACAGCAGCAGCGACTTCTCCGGTGGTTCTTCAATGATTTTTTCGAGAGATCACTGTGAGTGATTATCGTTTTAATTTTGTTTTGTTTCATGCTCTTAAAAGATTCAACACTTTATGTGAAAATTATTACAAAATTTTTGATGCCGGTAGAGGAGAAGAAGCCTAACGCGAAGCTACCACCGGTGGTCATCGAGAGCCTGTGTGTTGGTTAAGGTGTCATCGCCGAGAGCCTGTGTGTTGGTTAAGGTGTCATCGCCGATAGAAAGGAGGAGGAGAGTGGCGATGAAAAGGCACAACAGAATGGTCGGCATTGGGGCTGAAGTGAGCAATGCTAAGTATGAAATTGTTTTTTTTTTTTCATGGCATGTTTTTACTTGTATCTATATTTATCTTTTTTTTCTTTATATACATAGGACGGACTTTAGGGGCCGTTATATTTATCTTTTTTCTTTATATACATAGCACTGACTTTAGCGCCGTTAATGTGGCTATACCATATTCTATGAAATTGATTTTTTTTACTACCAAACTGCTCAAATAAGTTATTGCCATATGAATTTATAATCACAGGGCATGAATTGACTTGTAATCACAGTCAATGAATTGACTTGGAATCAGTCAATGTTCTTATAATGCTAAGCTTTGACTGAGAGTTTGTGATAACTAAACAAATTGTATAACATTGTAACCTTATCCTATTCTAAAATTATGTTTTTGTGATAAACAAATTCATTTGTTTTTCAGATGGGGATGTCAATTCAGGATCTTGAGCAACCATATGGATGCCTTTCATTTGACTATCATACTCTACTATCTGCCCTATAAATATCCTCTCCTTCCCCATGTGAGAATGGTAAATAGTTAGACCTTTCAATAGATATTAAAAAATTTAAAATTTGAATATCAGCTATGATATTAAGATATTTTCTTTTTAATAACAAGTAAATCTAAAAAAATTGATCATCTAGATGGGAGGAGATCTCCTGATCCACAATAATATATACCAGGGGGTATACCACATAGAATTACGGGTGGATCATGACAGCAATCTAACCACAATTGATTGCGATCTCTCCTTGGGTTCACCGTCCCTCCAGGTTATAATTTGAGTCGAGGCGGATGACGTGTGGTCGAATGTCACCCCCCGCTCGGTGACTAGCAACCTGATCACTTGCCCACCATTGGCGGCTTTCGAGTGACCTCCGACCACCCACCCCAACTCAAACTATAACCAAGGGGATGATGAACATAGAGAGAGATCGTAATCCATTACGGTTGAATCGCCGCCACGATCCGACCGTAATTCCATGTGGTCCATCTCTTGATCCATAAAAATATAGACCAGGAGAACTGGTCCCATCTAGATGTACCTTCATGACTACTTCCTAATTTATCTTAATAATCAGTGGTGTATATATATATATATATATATATATATATATATATATATATATATATATATATATATATATATATATGAAGAGTTAATATTTCACATATAATGTAAATGGCGCAGTTTCACCGAGTGAAAGCATTGAAGTAGGATTAATTTGAATGTGATGCAATTTATTATTTTTAGGAAATTATTATTTTATATAATATTTATTTTTTGGGGGGGTTTTTAGTATATTTTTGGTAATTTTGTTTTATATATTTTTTGAATTTTAAGTATGTGTAGAAATTTTAGGGTTGTGAGTTTTTTTTTATTAAAATTTTTTTTCTTTCTTTACAAGTTAGGAATGAGAGTTTATAAGTTAGGATTTCTTTTTTTTTTGTCTTAAAGTTTATATAAACATGTGTTTAGTTACTTAAAGAATTATCCTTGATTATTAAATAATATTTTCTTTTTTTTAGAAAAAATTAGAGGATGGTGATTTTCTCTTCTTGCCTTCTCATCAAACTTCTCTTTTTGTCAATTCATAGGATATCACTATCTTGCCCGGTGTCAATTGATATTATAGCTGACAAGTTTTGATTGATGAAGTTGAGCATCATATCCAATAGAAGGTCATCGTGGTCATAGTCATAGTCGTGCTAGGTACTAGGTAGGTTCCGATTAAGGGAGTCTCGTACTGTGATTGTAGCACCCAAGATGAGATTGATGATTTACATATGCAAGTCCTAGTTACTCAACATATAGCGGCGGTGACGCAAAATCTTAAATATCATGAGATCTCATATCATGGATCTAAGTTTACCTTCAAGATGTAGAAAATATGTTTTAAATGCATGATAGACGAATTAATTAAATGCGGTAAAAACTTACAGCGATCTCCCGCAGATCTACAATCGGCAATGACGAAACTTGCTATCGGAAGAGCGATCACAGGATCGGAAAGCCCTCCGCAATTCCACAAATCAAATCCCGCCGCCTTGGATGTTCTCCTCTTACTCTCGTTGCACACTCGCAATTTCACACACCCTGAGCCTTGGACGGACCCCCTTTATATAGGGAAATACACTAGGGGCATAATGGACTTTTCCATTATGTGTAGTGGGGAACATGGGCCACGTTCCCCACTATCCCCATTTCCAACATCTCCCACTCGTCCAAGGTAAGTCACTAAGACTAGTTCATTCAGATAAGTCACAAAGACTTAATAAGTCACATAGACTATTAGAGAGTTTGGTCACATAGACCATATGAGAACATCCAATCCATACTTAAAGAAAATGGTTCGTGCGACAGCAAGCACACTGAGCGATAGTTGCTAAGAAGATTGTTACACCTTGACTTAGCCGCTCTTTGAGCAATCAATGCTAATAAAGTTGTTACACTTTACTTAGCTGCTCAAATAAATTAGAGACACACTCTTCATGGCACATAGCCTCTTTCCTGGTGACACATAGCCTTTATCCAGAATCCATCCAATCTTTAAGTGACACACAGCCATTATCTTGAAGATATCCATGTCTTACTATTTACCCAGATTAAATAATTTCTATTTACATCGATATGAACATCTCTAATCCCTTATAATGACCATTATGTCATGAGCATGTTCCATATCCAATATTCACATTCATTTCCATACATAACAGAAATGGGTCGACCAGTGAATAACAACAAAAGATGTAAATATATTTAATCTTCCTTTTTAGCTAGAATCAATTCATTTTAATCAGTCGCTTTCCTAGTTATGCTCCATAGACCGAATCATCCATAGCCATAGGATACACGCTAAAGTAGCAGACACTGATTAAAACTTCAAGTAGACAGCTAAATAGTCACTAAGGCAAAAATTGAGATTAACATATAATCTCAAAGGTCTCACATAGTAGAGAAACGGGGATTCATTCTCCTACTACCTTTATTGTCGCAATAGCACATGTGGTATGAATCACATGCTACGATGTTATTTTCTTTACTAAAAAGAGTGCATGTTGTCTTCAAATTTAACATCGTACAGATTTCGATCTAGACATACCTAACGTCTAATCCTGAATTCAACATATGAATTCTAATCTGGCTTTCAACAGGTTCAGTAAATGGTGGGTTCATTTACTTCGATCATTATTTATACATAAATGATCTCATCTTGACACAATTATCAAGGCGACCTCAACTTATGAATCTGTCTCTAATTTCATAATTTCAGCTACGTAAGCTGTTTCATAAGTAACGGTCTTACCCCTATTTGTACTTAACAAACAGAGATGATTGTCCATGTAAGTGGATCAATCTCCACCTGCCAACATGCTCACCGAGATCTTACATGAATGTAACAAATACAACATATACACTGAATAAATTATGACAAATTACACAATCATAACACAAAGTTTGATTGTTATTTTAATATTGTTACATTCTACGAAGTCCCAAAGACTTTACATGTTCTTTAAATGACTCTTTAGTCATTGGCTTAGTAAAAGGATCTGCAAGCATAACACGTGTAGGGACATACTCAAGAATGACTTTTCTTTTAGCCACAATATCCCTTACAAAATTATATTTAATTTCTATATGCTTACCTTTGCTATGATATTTGGGATCCTTGGAAAAAGCTATTGCAGCTTGACTATCACAATGAGCGATTCTGGACTCCACTATCCTCAAGATTTTCGGATGCTTGAAACCTTCTCAACCAGGCTTCTTGCAAATGCTTGAACATGCCACATATTCGGCTTCCATAGTCGACAAAGCTACACAAGCTTGTTTCTTCGTTCCAGGAGATGGCGCCACCATTCAACAAGAATGCCCGATGTGGATTTTCTATCATCCGGTTCCCTGCATCTGAATAACCTTTCAGACTAATTTTTGATCCTTAAAAACAGAGACAATAATATGTTGTCGCCTTCAGATATCTGAATATCCTTTTTACCGCCTTCCAGTGTCTCGGTCCTGGGTTTGACTGGAAGCGACTGACCAAGCCCACAACATAGCTGACATCGGGACGTGTACACAACATATTGTACATCAAACTACCAATAGCACTGGCATATGGTTTTTTATTCATCTCAGCTATTTCCTCTGGAGTTTTAGGACACATACTCTTGCTCAACACAGTACCTTTCACAATAGGTGTATGTTCTATGTTGCAATTAGACATGCTGAAATGATGTAACATCTTATTTATATAAGACTCTTGTGACAGACCTAAAAGTCTTTTAGGACGATCTCTTATGATCTTCACCCCTAAGATGTATTCAGCTTCTCCCATATCTGTTGTATCAAATTATGATGACAGGCACTTCTTGACTTCATTCACATATCCTATGTCATTTCCAGCTATCAGCATATCATCAACATATAATGATAAAATGACATATTTTCCTTTTTCCCTTTTCAGGAAAACACAATGATCCTCATTGATCATCTCGAAACCATAAGATAAAACGACTTCATTATATCTTATGTTCCATTGTCTTGACGCTTGCTTTAGCCCATATATAGACTTTCTAAGTCTACATACTTTTTGCTCTTAGCCTTCAGCAATGAAACCATCTGGTTGAACCATATAGATTTCTTCGTCAAGATCACCGTTAAGGAAAGCGGTTTTTACATCCATTTGATGTAATTCTAAGTCATAATGTGCCACAAAGGCCAAAATAACTCTTATTGATACAAATTTCACTACGGGAGAAAATGTCTCTTCAAAGTCAATACCCTCCATTTGAGTATATCCTTTTGCAACTAAACGAGCTTTGTATCTGTTAATCGATCCATCTGCTTTCCTCTTTATTTTGAGAATCCATTTATTCCCAATAGCCCTTCGGCCCGGAGGAAGATCAACTAAGTCCCAAACATGATTTTGAATCATGGACTCCATCTCTTCAACCATTGCAGCTTTCCATTTTTCTCTAACTCTACATCCCAATGCTTCCTCAATGGATTGAGGCTCGTCGTCGTCAATTAGAAGTGTAACCAATGCCTCATTCTCAATATCAAACCTCTTCTTAGGTTTGATCTTACGAACACTTCTCCGTATGTTGGGTTGTTGAGAAGTCAACTCATGACTCGGCATATCACTCCCACTCGGTTGACTAGACTCAGGTATCCCTTTTGACACCTCTCTTGTTGATAATATCTCATCCTCCTCAAATAGAGGAACATTTTTATCAACATCACCTCTGATTGGGAACTCTATTTCGAGAAAAGTCGCATCTCTCGAGTCTATTTCGGAGATGGTTCCATCTAGTTGCTCACCTATGAAAACATAACCTTTGGAGGTCTCATGATATCTTATAAAGATACATTTCTTACCTCTAGACCCTAGTTTTCCATACTTGTGAGAACTATCATGAACATAAGCAGCTGACCCCCAGGGTCTCAGATTACTCAAATCTGATTTTCTGCCTGTCCAACGTTCATATGGGGTAGATGAAACTGACTTTGAAGGCACTTTGTTAAGTATATAGGCTGCAGTTAATATTGCATCTCCCCAATAGGAGATTGGCAAATTAGCTTGCGCCATCATAGACCTAACCATTTCAAGAAGAGTCATATTTCTTCTTTCAGCTACCCTATTTTGCTGTGGAGTTCCAGGGATTGTTAACTATCTAATAATCCCTCTATCATTACATATTGTCTTGAACATATCAGACAAATACTCCCCTCCACGGTCAGTGCGTAAAGCCTTAACTTTACGTTCTGTTTGATTCTCTACTTCGTTCATATAACGAATGAAGCAATCTAATGCTTCAGATTTGTGAGAAATCAAATACACATGACCGAACCTAGAGAAATCATCAATAAATGTAATGAAATAGGAAGCTCCATGTCTAGCCTTCACATTCATTGGACCACAAATGTCCGAATGAATTAACTGCAATGTCGATTCAGATCTAATAGCCTTACCAAATGGTTTCCTAGTTGTTTTTCCAGCAAGACAATGCTCACATATAGACAATTGAATCTTAGCTCGAGTGCCCAATAGACCCTCTCTAGTTAATCGATTCATACGTTCTTGTCCTATGTGTCCTAATCTAGCATGCCAAACTTCATCAGTTATATCTGCATCACTAGTTAAAGCAATGTTTGAAAAACAACCATCAATAGCATAATTGACATCTGGTTCTACATCAAGAACCATAAAATCATTTGTTAAAAAACCATATCCGATTGACACTGAGTCAATCTTAAGTTCAACAGACCGACTGTAAAAATTAATATAATACCCTAAATCAAGAAGACATGTAACGAAAACAAGATTCCGTCGAATTTCAGGAGTATACAGGACATCATGTAGAAATAAAACTCTACCACCACGTAGGTTGAGTTTGCAAGTGCCGACTCCTTTGACTTCAACTCTTGCATTATTTCCCACATAGATCCACTTGTTGCCAGCTGGTACCCGACGGTACTCAACAAATGTAACTCGTTCCCGAGCTACATGGTTGGTTGCTCCCGAATCTATAATCCACAAAGGATAAGAATCAGCTAACAACACTGAACTAGCAACAAAATGCTCTTGAAAAGAAGACACACTTGGATTTACCTTTTTCGGCTCAGTGCACTCCCGAGCAAAGTGGCCCTTGTTTTTAGGTTTCTTTCCAGTTTTCTTGACTATCTTCTTGATTGGGCCTTGTCCCACAACAGTAGCTTCCCTCTTCTTTCCCTTCCCTTTCTTGAACCATTTCTTTTTCTTGGATCCATATGATCCAGCAGAACTTACAGCCATATAGGCTTGTCCAGAAATCCTTGTGGATTCAACTCTCTCCGCCTCCAATTCTACATGGCGTGAGACATCAGTGAAAGTCTTGATACTCTCACTGTGAGTTAAGGTCTGCTTCATGGTCTCCCAAGAATCTGGAAGTGAACGAATAACTGCTTGAACCTGTTGTTCATCAGTCAACTCATGACCAGCAGTTTTAAGCTCCCGAATCATGTTCGACATCTCCCTGAGGTGTTGAACCATTGACATATTCGGACGCTTTTTGTAGCTGTCAAATTTAATTGTCAGCTGTCGAAGCTTGCTCAGACTTACTCCGCTGTATTTTTCTTTAAGGGCAACCCAGACTTCATGAGCCGTAAGATATGACTCATATTCAAAAGCTAGGTCGTCTACCATTGAACTAATCAATATACCCTTTGCAATGGAGTCCTTTTTCTTCCATGCCTTATAGGCATCAAGATCTCGTCTGTGTTGTGCAGTGGGACCAGGTACTTCCATAACCTGATTTACTGCCTCTAGAACTTCTTATTCCTCAAGTACATATTGTATCTTGAGGTGCAGATCTTATAGTTATCCCCATTAAGTTTTTCACCTTTGTTGAGTTCAGCTATTATGTTTTTGGTTGCCATAATCTATCATAAATAAACAAATTATTTAGTATTCAGTATATATCATATGTATGCAATTTATGATTGACTTAATATTACTTTGAGTTGGTTTACAAAATCAAGTGACAACTATGTTTTCACTCATCATCCGTATGACCAATCAAATTAATATTAATCAATTCTATTACATACATCCCAACAAATGAACTAATCATTTATAATATCATGAATTCATTAATTAAATGAACTAATCATTTAATATATCATGTTTTTTTAATTAAATGAACTAATCATTTAATACATCATGAACTAATCATGCATCATGTCAAGCAAACAGCATAAATAAATGAACATATCATTAATATAAAATTATGCTGCAAATTGTTAACATATAACCAACTGACATGAATGAAATGGACTAACTATTGTTCATACAAAACGACAATAAAAAATAACAGAACTCTAATAAACTAGATAGGCAACTACCACTCCCACTAGGACAGACACCAGTGCAGTGGCTAAAATAATCCCTCTCAGCCTGGACTCATTTGGGGTAATCCCAGGCAGGACAGCTTCAAGATTTTCAATTGGTTCCCACACACACTCTCCCAGATCCTCTGGATCTTCAGGCTCTTCTGAATGCTCTTCAGATTCTTCTGGATCCTCCTCTGGAGGATCTTCAGGATCTTCTGAATCCTCTTCAGATTCATTTGGATCCTCCTCTGGGTCTTCAGGACCCCAATAGAGATGAAGCAACTGTCTGCACATCTCTGAATACGAGATGTGTCCATCATAATCATCCCAAAGTTGGAATGCTATCTGCCTAAGGTTTTCTGGCAATTAATAGACTAGAGCAAATCTTCTGTGTGTGTCTTCAACTGGAAATTCTTCTCGCTCGAGTTTCCAGAACAACCGATCGAGCCGACCAATAAGCCATCTGAGTCCTTGAACAGGGTCAAAATCAAGCTCCTTAATCTCCTCCCAAAGCTCATGTTGTCATAAATCACGACTAGTCATCTGAAAAATTGAAAATAAATAAGTCAGTACAAAACCGACTAACCAGTACAAAACCGGCTTATTTCAATTTATACAGGCATAGTACCAACATAATAAATCAAGAAAAACAAATCTTCTCGATTTTCAGGAGTTTAAGTCGACAATTAGAACTAATCTAATTGGTCAGACCCATTGGATCGGTTGATTAGGGATCCAGATCCTAAACTTGGTTCATTGTCCATAATTAGAACTAATCTAATTGGACAGGGATTTTTGTACCTATGTTCTGTTACTTTTTCTCTAAGTCCATTTCAACCAATTTCAGACTTATTGATCAAACTCAGGTCCGTTTGATCAAACTAATGCCCATTGGTTTAAGTCCGACCAATTATAACAAATCTAATTGTTTTGATCAAATCTAGCCTAATAGAACAAATCTGGTCATTTGATCATATTTGGTCCAAGTCTAATTAATCAACCCAAATTAATTTGGGGTTGGATCAAATTGGTTTAATTAAACCCAATGGTTTAATCTAAACCGGGTCTAATTGGACCAATCAGTTTAAACTCACCTGATTAATTAAAATTAACCAATAAACTTAATTTTAATTAATTAATTCCAACATGCATATATATTTTTTTTAACATTGTGTTTTAAAAAAAAATGCATGAAAAAAAAGGAATTAATTGCATGCGGTAATTCTGTGAACATATCACAGTACTGCCTTGTTTTCTTTTTTTTTATTTTCGCTTTTGTTTTGAGAAAAATTCAAAACAGAAACCTCATGTTTATCTTTTGCCGTTTTCTTCGCCGCTATGACCCCTACTGCCTTGTTTTTTTTTCATTTTTTATTTTGAGAAAAAATTCAAAATAGAAAACTTCATGTTTAGCTTTTTCCGTTTTATTCACCGCCACGATCCCATGCATGCACGCCACACACACTGTGCACGCCGTGTATGTTGTGCACGCCATCAAGCCGCCCAGTTCGATCACGCTGCCCACACCGCAACTGCGACAAACACAATCGTCGTCCATGCCAGCCTTCTGCTGGTGGCAGCCGGTCCTTTCAGGCCCGACGAGATCACCGACTGTGGTTCTGCCCGTCCTAACTACTAACACATAGTCGGTCAGCCAAGACGTCATCGACGACCACAAACTGCCGTCATCGGCAAATCCAGCGGTCTTGATTTTGTAAATTTGGTACAACGTGTATGCTACGACACACTAGTCGTGCAAAACAGCGCCAGGAAATGACAAAACGAGGAAACATTCAAACGGTAATTTCATAATTCGTCTATAAGCATTTTAGAAATAACTACGCGCTTTGATACCAATGTAGAAAATATGTTCTAAATGCATGATAGACGAATTAATTAAATGCGGTAAAAATTTACAGCGATCTCCCGCAGATCTGCAATCGGCAATGACGAAACTTGCTATCGGAAGAGCAATCACAGAATCGGAAAGCCCTCCGCAATTCCACAAACCAAATCCCGCCGCCTTGGACGTTCTCCTCTTACTCTCGTTGCACACTCGCAATTTCACACACCCTGAGCCTTGGACGGACCCCCTTTATATAGGGAAATACACTAGGGGCATAATGGACTTTTCCATTATGTGTAGTGGGGAACATGGGCCACGTTCCCCACTATCCCCATTTCCAACACAAGAACCCTTATCAACAGCGGACTATATACCTAGAACACTGTGGTAGGGAGGAAACTTATGGAAGCTTGGGTTTTTGAGTTAATCTGTCTAGGTTTTTAGGTACGTGTACCTCTTCAGCTTCAGGCATGAGAAAGAGTCTCTCCCTATGGATGTTTACAACTCTCATTGTTGTGATTCATTATAAACTAATCACAAAGCCACAAAACTTGAACTGAAATCTCTTTTACAACGGAGTCTCCTTCCATTCATCTCTTTTCCATTCACATTTTTAACAATATATATTGTTCTAGTATTATAACATCTACCTAGTAGCTTCAATAACTTTGTATTAGTTATTTAGATAGTTGCTACAATTATTTTAAAGTGATTTTAATCCATTTAAAATTATTTCAAATAAGTTTAAATAACTTTGACCCAGTTAATAAAGAGTATTTTGATTTAATTATATTTAGAATTTATGATTTAGGGTTAAAAATTTTAGAATTTAGGATTGAACTATAATATAACTCTGTGTATAATAATTTTAATTAAAATATTTTTACGTTATAATAGTTATTCGGTAGCTACTATGTGCTGTTGTAGCTACCTATAACCACTACATAATTATAGCTAAATTCTAAATTTTAATGTCTTAAACCCTAAATCCTAAATTCAATACTATTATATAAAAAAAAACTCTTTACAAACCTAATTAAAATCATTTAAAGTTTATCAAAAATATTTTAAATTAATTAAAATTACTTTAATCCTGTTACAATAATTATTTAAGTAGTTGTTACATAGTTATATTAGGTGTTACACATTGTAACAATTATAAAGTGTAGAATAAATAATAATTATTGCTATAATAATATTGAAAATAAAGAATAATATTATAAATTAGTCGATAACTGCTATATATTGTAGCTAGTAGCTACTAGTTGAAATAAAATATACTCTCGTAATAACATTTATGTTGGGTTTTTTTTGTAGTATTAAGTTAAATTAGACCGTGGAAAAAATCAATTTATTTTGGCACTAACAAATAATAATCAAATTTTTATTCAGTAAATAAGTTTTTAAAATATTAAAATTATGTATTATAGTTGACTTTTTTATTTTATCTTTATTTTTAAATCAATTTGATGAAAAAAATTAATCGAATTGATTTGAAGATTAGAGTAAAATAGAATTAATTAGAATAAAATAGAAAATGAATATATAATTTAATAATTTTAAAATTATGGTAAAAGTATTTTAAAAACTTATCTAGTTCGGTGAAACAGCCGAATAATATTGGGTTTGTTGGTGAAAAGACGGGACATGGAGATTTTTCCCTTAAACAAATGGTTGGCCGTGGCCCGCTCCGGCGCCGCATCATCAATGATTCAACGCTGCGGCTTCTTCGACGGAAGACCGTCGGACGCTTGGTGATGTCGAGGTCAGTTACTTGGTTTCGCTCAAAATGGCATTAATTATTCACCCCCTCATTTTAATCGGCTCGCCACCTACTTCTACTCTCTTTGTCGCCGACGACCACTCTGTCTTTTTGGAATCTTGTTTCCTAGATCGGGATTTAAGTCTTTGCGCCATGGACCCGGAGGAGGAGCTGCCACTGGAACTCAAGGATTTCAACCTCCTCTTTCATCGATTCCTTACAGCACTTGCCTTCATCCATGGCTGCACAAGTTAGTGCGTCTTATCTCCGTCAATTTCATTTTTTTTTTGCTGCTTTTTCCATTTTTTTTGTCTGCGTATTTGTAAGTAAATCCATGTTTGATTTGGGTGCTTCTCTGGTTAATTTTAGGAGGAATACATTTCCTTTTGGCAACCATAAGATATATTCTTTTTCGATGTTTGGAATATCTTTAGGCTCCGGAGGCGAAGTATTCGGCTACCCAGTTAGGTGTTCTATCTTTTTCTTCTTGATGGGGTTAAACCCTACTGAACTGAAGGCTTAACCCGAAGCGTAAACTAGGGCCCTAGCTCAATGACTGACACCAACAATAAGGGTGGGCGTACAAAAACCCAAACCATTGACAACAACAATAAGCCAATAATACAGAACTAACAAGGACGGTGACATATATGTATGTGTTTGTGTATATACATTGCATGCATGTGTACTACATACATTGTCTCAGAGTTTGTAGCAGAAATACCGGATTAGTAGGGTGGTCATTTTTGTTTTTTTTTTCTATTTAGATGTTATTTTTTTTTTACCATCATAGCTATTATATTCTCCAATAATTATGGGATCTACCTCTAGTTTAAGGATCCTTTCTATTGCTTAATTAAGGACCAAAACACTTGTATTTATACCCTTAGAATAGTAGAATTGATAGCCAAGTCATTTCAACTATATTTTCCTTTCATTTTATCAGAAAAAGATCTGACCCTTTTGCTTGTACCTACCGCTGAAACAGTAGCCCAAACGATAACAGATCCTGGAGCTTCTTCAGGCACACCATCTGCAAATCTCCTACATAACCCTCCACTGTCTTTATCCTTTGTTAATCGTTCTTTGTAGATTTCCAACATAGACTGAACCTAAAAATTATGAGGAATGGTTAGCCTGGTCCTTCTCGTAATTAGAGGCAACGGGAAGTATGGCTATCTTTCTAGAAGTTGCTAACCTCCGTTTGTTAACGCACCAACTTCCTGAGCATAAGAAGCAAAGAACTTCGTTGTCATGGCATGGTTGATTAATTCAAGGAAGTCAAAGATTTGTTGAGCCTTCCTCTTTTTTAAAACTTCTTAAAAGATTTGGAAGGTTATCCAAGAAAAGTATTCCAATCATAAAACACATCTTCGTGTTTCAAGGTTCACTTTGAATCCACACAACACAAGAAGGCAATTTGTACCAGAGTATTATAGAAATGGATCTCTTTCATGGTCCAAAGTAGGCTATTGGCGGTCTAAATTAAAAACCAAAACTTTGCAAGAGATGAAACCTAGTTGATTTCTAGCTTCTGGAGGTGTTGGAAGTGTTTTAGGGACAAGGAGAAGTTTATTGTAATTTTTGTGTCATGTTAAGGCCTCCTCTATTCATATTTATATATGTAATCTAATGACGTAAGAGGATCCATATAGTTGACCCCACTTAGTAAGATAAAAGTTTAATTACGTAACCCAACCTTATAATTTCAAATAAGGCAACTCAAATGACTATTTTTGCTAGACTTCAATAGTTCCATTAACTTAAATCATCTCTAATTAATTAGATGTATGTATAGAAACCTTATGAACTAACGGCTAAATGCTAGTTGACTTAAACACCACTTTATTCAACAACATCAATGTATAGTTGACTCAAACCAAGTTTAATTAACTCAAATGGCTAAGACAACAAGAGGAGTCCAATTCCCACTTATGTTTCCAGTGCCCAGTTGTGAGGGAGCTTTGGGACAAGGTACAAGGTTGGTTCCATTGATTCCTAGAGTACTAGTAGCTGCTCGATGTTGCCTGTCAGTTTGCATGTCTAGAGTGTAGTAGCTTTGCGATGGCATCTTTCATTTCATTTCATAAACCTCTAGAGTTGTAATGATTTTGTGATCCTTGAGATCTCTTTATATATATGAAAAAAAGGCTAAGACAACAAAAAATATCCACCAATGGCTAGTCTACCAGTCAATTTAAACCATTTTCAATTGACTTTAATGACTAGTTTACCTCCAATAGATAGGTTTTCAATTGGCTAAATATCTCTCCAATTGACTCAATCCTAATAGAGAGCAAACTATTTTGAAACAATCGAATAGCTGGTAGTCTCAACAGATTTAGTTGTCTAGTTTCAATCAACTCCTGAGTAGACTCAACTTTAGTTAATTGAAAATAATCTCCAGTTGACTTTATCTGTTCCAAGATCCCAATTTAATTCGAGATCAGGTAGAAATGTTGACTATGACCCACTATTCTTTGGCTGTACAAGCCACTAAGTAGATTACCTAAAAACACATAAAAAAGTGCATTCCCTTGTAATTTCTCACATTTTACGTATCTTCAAAGATTCAATGCGATGCTTCTTGTCCATATATGACCTTCGGTCCCTTAGATTCTCTAAGTCTTGCATGGTTGTTTTATGTCATCCTTCTCCTTACTTTCAAGTTCACTTTGTTCTGGGCCTTCAAACCATTGAATCAACAACCAACTTGACCATGGGATCACCACTCGATTCTGTCAAGTTATGGTCTTTCCTACTCCATTAGCAACATACCAAGCTCCTGGTTAACCTCAACCTCTTCATCCAATAATCTTCTAACTCCACTATCTCAATTTATGAGTTTTTCAAGTTCTATGTGCAACCTGCCAAGTTCTTGATCAACCATGACCTCTTGGTGCATATACAATGCGTAATTTAAATCCTTTATCAATTGCATCAAAACAATCTAGTCGAAGTCGACTGCATAGAACATCATTGCACCAGCATCTTTGACTTCCTTTAAAGAATTAATGCTGATCTTGATAAAGTCCATAATTGTTTTCTAGGCACCAATTCTCTTCTCTCTCCTTGAAGTCTGTGCTGGATTTGAAGAGACACCAAAAAGGATCATGTTCAGCCCCTCAATACACTCCCAATTTATGCTGTTAACTTTAAACATGAGGTGAATCCCTTTAATGGTGTGATCACTGCAATGAACCGTATCATACTAGGGAACTGGAAAATATACAATAAATCAACAAATAAGAAGCAAAAAATAAGAGAGAGAAGGATTATTCAGCAATTGCCAATATAAATGCTATTGAGGTGGGAAAAAGTATAAGCTCGAACCACTCTAATAAACTATTAGTATTAGCCCTAGTACCAATTATGAGATGATTATAAAGGGCTCATGTTGTATCATATATCACTATTAATTAAGAGGCAAAGGTTATGGTTATTATATTTATTGCAGTTCAGTGCCGATTGAACAAATATAATAATGTCCTTGGTAGTAGGTTCTTATCTACAATAATCAATTGGTTGAATTGATAGTGAGATATTGTAGAGAACACTACTCTTAACTATTCCTAGTCGAGCATTAACATACAAGAAAAATATTAATGCGTTAAGACTAACATGTAGGTCAACGGATGTCTTGATCTCACAAGTCATGGATATAAGATATCAGGTTGACACATGGATATATATTAGAGAATATATACTGAATGACCCGCCATGAGAATGTTTCATGGATCGTCGTATGAGTGTCATAAACATTCTCATGTGACTATTGGTATGAATAGTCCTTAGACCTGAAGTCACTACGATTCCCTATATAAGGAGTTGTATACTTTGGTATCGTCAAACGTCACCCGTAACAGGGTGGACTATAAAGTCGATCACTGGGTATGCAATAAATTATGCGGAGGGATGTGAGTGATGTAGATGGGGTCTATCCCTTCCATATGACGGAAGTGATATCTGTGGGCCCCTTGATTAGTAGGACACAAGAAAGCATGGTCATGCGCAAATGAGTTAATATGAGATATTGAGCTTATTTGATTGAGTGTGTCTACTTGGAGACCAAGAAACACAAAGATTGATAAGAGAATGACATGGTCTATGCCTCATTGATCAATTTAGATATCAAGGATAGAGGGACCAAGTCATGTAATATGATAGCCACGGAAAGGTTAGGTCGGATCACAACTTTCTCGTCACTTGGGTAGTAATGATGCCTTGCTAGATGCCACTCATTGTTTATGTATCGCAAATGTTGATTTGGATACATTGCCAACGTTACGAGAGCCTATAGGGTCACACACAAAGAACAACTAGAAATGGAGAGGTTCATATGATGGATCATTGGATTAAGTGTAATCCGAATTGGGCTTGTTGAGTTAGACTCAAGTGGATCCAATTGTTGGATTGAGTCGAATTGCATGGGAATCAATGGGTTAGACTCATTGGGTGAACTTGAGTTCACCAAGGAAGTTGAATGGTCAAAATTGAACTATTAGATTGAATGGTTAATTTTGAGCCATTGGATTAGAAGATGAAAGGTTAAAACTCTTGGTATTCCATAAGATGGATATAAATATCATTTTGAATGATATTTTTGATAAGATTTCATTAGATGAGAAGGTGAAAGGTCTCTTTACTTCTTCTTTTTCCTCCTTTCCTTGCTTGGCCGAAACACATCAAGGGTTGCTAGCACAACCTTGTGCGTTCTTCTCCATCTTGTTGAGTTTGTGAGACAAACGAAGGCAAGACTTGTTCGTGTGGATACCGTAGAGGTGCGAACAATTGATCGTGCTGTGATCCGAGCTGTCGGGAGATCGTGATCACGCTTCAAAGGTATAACTCTATCATGTCTTTAGATCTAACTTAGTATAAGATTATGTTTCCCTTCGGGAGGAAATAGGTTTTTCCGCTGCGCGTTTGCGTGTTTAGCAACCTATTCCCTTACATAAACTTGCAAGCTGTGAGTCAAACCTAGTTGATTATGGGACATGACACTTCTACCTCCAACCTGATGACTCTCATGATCATCCCTCATGATTTTAGTCCAGTAGGAGACAACTTCATTTGGTGTGCATGATTAGAACAGATAGCTTAAATAAACAATATATGTCAAATGAGAAATCACAACCAATGGCACTGCCAATTTGATAACCATCTTATAATTGGAGGCCAAAATTAACTAGGGGAGTGAAACATTTTCAAGATTCTTAAACCAATTTATGATGTCTCAACACCTAGAATATTTGTTTGTACTTAACACTTATCTAGAACTCTCTAAATTGAACATAGATAATCTCGATACGTAATATAGGAATAAAAAAAGAATTTGACCCAAGTACCTTGCTAAAATTTTGAACTATATGAAAACAAGATCTTCAAGTAAATTGGAATTACCTAAATAGCATATCCTTATGCTATTTATATAAGATCTAGATCTACTAATGAAAAAAATATACTTCACATACTTTCAATGTTGTCTTCATGCTTGATATAGATTAGGGATGACAACGGGGCGGGTTCGGGCCGGATTTGGCAAATCCCAGAACCCGCCCTGCTAGAAAAAAAAATGGATCCGAATTCGGACCTGACCCGTTAGTTTTTCAACCCACTCCAACCCCGCTCAAAACTTGACAGGTCTATAGCGGGTTGGACACACCAACCCGCTAAGTTTAAAAAAAAATACAATTCAACAATAAGTTATTATTATTGTGTGTGTATATATATATATATATATATATATATATATATATATATATATATATATATATATATATACGGGGTTCGGGGCAGATTCATTGAAATCTGTAACCCGCTTCTAAATTCGGTCAATGGGTTTATACCCGCCCTGTAACTCGTTTGACCGGGTTTAAACCCGCCCCAAACGGGTTGGATTTAAACCAGCCCCATTGTCATCCCTAATATATATACAAGATGAAAGCTTCACTTGATTATTTGTCTCTAATTTAATTTATTCAATTTTAGTTATCATGACCTATAATGGATATTAGAACTGTAAATCGACAATCAGAATCAAATTAAAATTGTTATTAAATATTAAAATCACATGATCGATGTAATATAACAACCAAACCTTATCCCACCAGGTGGGGTCGGCTGATTGATCTAATAGAGGAACCAAAATTATTCAACAATCTTTTCCTTTTTATTATTTAATAATATGCTTAATTTGTAGTTGAAAATAATATTTTATGAATTAAAACAAGTAGTTAAAATACATGAGATCAAGTCTTCCAATTTTTAATCTAAAAAGCTAGATCCCCCACCCCAATTAGACAACCTCCCTCAATACAAGCAAAAAAAAAAAAAAAAAAAAAAAAAAAAAGGGCAGTCTGGTACACGAAGCTCCCTCCATGCGGGGTTCCGCGGAAGGATCCATTGTACGCAGCTTTTCCCTGCTTTTTACAAGAGGCTGTTTCCAGGATTCGAACCCGTAACCTTTTGGTCACATGGCAACAATTTTACCGTTGCGCCAAGGCTCCCCTTTAACCTCCCCTAATACAAGCATCCGCTAGAAATGCAACACTTTTGATTTATGGGTCTGTTATCTATAAAGCCTATCTTCTACCTTAGATGAAAAATGGGTAGAGTTTCAGTTTGAACATGATCATGATCATACAAATATCACATAACATGTATCAAGTATAAATGCTAAACATATGCTAAACACATGTATCAAGTATAATTGATGAAAATATATGAGCATAATGTCAAACAAATAGGCATATGATATTAAAATAATCAAATAAACATAGGTTCTAATATCAAAATAATAAAATCACAAGTGAGCATAGATCATGTTATTAAAATAATGAAAACTTGATAAATTTAAACCTTTATCTCTCCCACTTAGCGGAGCATATATTGAAATAATTAAAAATATGTACGAGGATGTAATGATAAGAGTGAAGACTCTAAATAGATTAACCGAACGATAGGGTTACATTTAGGATAAACTCTAAGCCCTTATTTTCTTACATTAATCACGGATTAATTCACTGTACACATCCAAGACACATTACCATAGTATATGTTGTTTGCAGGTGATATTATTTTAGTAGATGAAACACATGAAGGAGTAAATACTAAGTTTGAATCTTGATGAGAAATATTTGAAGTGAAAGATAGACTTAGTAGAGAAAAAACAAAATATGAAATTTAAGTTAGCAATATTAAACGTAATAAAATAATAGTTAAGATAGGAGATGACGAGTTAGCTGTAATTGAGAGATTTAAATATTTAGGATTGTTTTTGTAAAAGGATGGAGAGACTTGTATGGAATACAAACATGGTGGTTAAAATGGAGGAGAACATCGATAAGTGTTTTTTTAATCGTAAAATACCTTTAAGGAAGTGAAGTTCTACAAAATGACGGTTAGATTGTTATGTTATAGGGAGCTGAATGTTGGGTAATAACTCAAGTATACAAGCAGAAGAGAGTTGCAGATATGAGGATGTTAAGATGGACGTGCAGATATACGAGGATGGAGAGGATAATAAATGAGAATATTAGAGAGAAAGTCGGGTTATGCCTATTGAAGACAAATTTCTAGCGACGCATTTAAGATGACACGAACGCTTAGACGACAAATAAATGCTCTAGTTAGGCGATGTAAAACTATGACAAATACGCACATTAAATAAGGAGGAGGAAGACTAAAGAAGACTTGGTCTAACAATGATAAAATATGATAATATTTATTTAAATATAGATAATGATATAAAAGGGAATATAACTCAATGATATAGGAGGATCCATATAGTTGATCCCATCTAGTAGACTTAGTTGTTGTTGTATGCAGAAAATAGAAAATTTTATGGAACTATACACAAAATAAATAAGATATTTCACACATATCGCATGAGTAGCATTAAGTTTCCAAAACATTTTAAATAGATAAACAATCACATTAAATTCATTAAGTTCATAAATGCCAAAAATACATAATCAAGTCAAGTAGACTATGTGCATAAATATCTAATGTACAATTATGAAAGCTAAATGTTTCCTGAGTTATGTGATAATCTCAGCATGTGCTAAATATTCAAATGCTACTAAAATAAAACGAGTCTTCTTATAAGAAAGGACCTTCCTTGTTCCACATACAAAAATATTTAAAGATTTCTTGATATTTTACTCTCAATTTTGCTTGGTTGGCTTATTTGTGTAAAATTGCCTATCTATGTGCTTGTCAAATTCTTGAAATTAAGTGGTTAATATGTTATTTTCTCATCTAAGCTTCTTGGCGGTCCATGCGGTTCCTCTTTTTCTTCTGCTAATGCTTCTCCTTGTTCATCCTCTGCCCCTCTCTTCTCCAATTGGTTGGGGCACGTTATCTTTCCAGATTATGGAGTTTATAGACACAATATGCCCTTGAGGTTTATGTTTACCACTCCAAGCTTTCCTTTGTATCACTCTGGTAGGTGTTTTTGTGGATATAAAGAAATGTTGTGATGATATATTAGTACAACATAAAAAGCTTGCTTGATGATACAACACTACAACATAAAAACTTGCTTGAAGTGGTTTTCAATATACAACCATGCACTCGTACGACAGCAATCTATGTTTATGTCATAGATCTACTATATGTACACAAGGGTGTTTTTATAGAATTATTTGAACATCTTATTTAGTGTAACCATTGGAGCAAGGGAGTTGCTCATGTTGAACTTAGGATACTCAATTTTTTCTCAGAATTTAGGGTTCCAAGGAATTTATTTAGAATTGAAGGTAAGATAGTGATATCCTTCCTTAGCATGTAGATAGTGGCTTCATTGTTCTCCTTGGGTTCTAGATGACGATAAAGGATCTTCACTCCTCTTGCTAAGAAACAAACTATCACAATATGCTAATCTATTCAATGATTTGAGGGCATAGTTAGCATAACATCTAATGAAAAAATAATCTATATGACATATAACTTGGCTACAATGAGATGAATGTGGATATCTTATATCTAGATTTGATGGTAGACCTAGTTAGAGAAATATAACTTTGAGAAATATGGCTTAACTCCCTTTTAATAGAAAAATTTTCACCTTATTTTAGGAATCTAGTATATGTAACAAAAATATGATTTTTGTGAGATTTCAATGGCATATGTATGAGATGAATTAGCCGCATGTTATATAAGTTGTAATAAAGTTAAAAAAAAATACTCAAGTTAGAAAGAAACAAAATATCAATTTATGTTTTTTTAGAGTTTTAGGAGATAAAAGAGATACCATGCCCCCTTATGGTTAAAATCATGGTTTGGAATCTCGTACTGTGTCGAATGAAACAGTCAAAGTGTATATTCCGATAAATTAACGAAACTCGATACTACTTGGCATTGAGACAATATTTCATGTGTCATTGCCCTCATTGGTTGACGTAGTTGGTTCATGCAAGGTGTTACTGCTAATAGGCCTAGAGCTGATTCCTAGTGGTGCGGAATGCCCCGTTGGTTGCCTTAACTCCTTCTTGCATGCACTGCTGTTGTTGGGCAAAAGCTCTTACGATTTACCTCCCTTGGGGGGCCGCGGAGGTGACGGTTTCACCTTTTGCTATGAATATTTCATGTGTCGTTGTGTCAATCGTGTCAACAAGTTATAATTCCATGTTAACCCTTGAGATCCCTTGGCATGTTAAAATTGATATGTTTTTTTTTTTTTTTATAGTTTGTCTCCACACAAGATGATATCCAAATTGTAGCATTCTAAATGGAAAGTAAAGATTGAGCTTAACTATAATTTTCATATCTTTTTCTTCTTCATCTTTTTCCTCCTTCCACCTCCAATTTATCACCAGCATCATACATAAAATGCCCGAAATAGTATCGTTCCAATAAAAAATTGAAATATTGGTACAACTTGAGATTTCAAACTTTGTTAAAATTCAAGAAACAATAGTGTCATATCTTTTGGAATATTAGAGAAATAATTTGGAGTAGAAGAGAAATATAGAAGACCAAAATAGGAGTTAAATTGGCGGACAATAAATTGACTAATTGTATGTTTGAATTTATAGTTAACGTTGAATTAGTTGCGTAGTGAAACTTTTACTCACCTAGTCAACCTAAGTTTTAATTAACTAATGAAGCATTAGTTGCCTAAGTTTTACTCCTGATTAATTTGTGCAAACTCTAGTCGCTAAGTGGAGATCTAGTTGATTAGTTTTAACTTTTTGTTTGTTTATTTAGTTGACTAGATTATGAGTAAGCGCCTAAAACTAGGATTTTGTGAAGGTTGATACTTTGTTGTGTGTTAAATTAAGTTGCCTAGTTCACTTCTAGTAGCCTAGCATTGACAAAATTGAATTTTAAATTTTAAATTTGGAAATACATAAAAATTCAATGAACTTCATAAATCTGTTATGGTCCTGAGTGCAGGATCGAGTCACAGGTCGAGATCCGAATCCGTACTTGGTCATGCAACATGTAAGGAGAAAGGGAAGGGGGGGGGGGGGGGGGGGCCTCGTCCTAGACAGAGTCCAAATTACTCAGGGGAAAAGACTCGTTCTAGACAGAATCCAAATTACTTAATTTTTCTTCCTCTCTTCATTGATAATAATACTCCTAATATAAGAAGTCAATTACATGGACTATTCAAGGAAAAAAGTAAAAGACCAATCGCTAAAGGAAACAAGGAATAAAAAAATAGAAAGACCCTTTATTTATTTCTACTTATAGCAGTAGTAAATTTTGGCAGTAGTAGAATTTGGGCAGTAGCAAATTTATTCCAGCAGCAAATTAGGTAGTAGTAGATTTATTCCAAACTGACAATTTAGGTAGTAACAGATTTATTTCAGTAGCTAATTAGGTATTAGCAGATTTATTCCAAGTTGATAATTTGCTTCCGATTATAGTGGCATCCAATAACGACGTCCACATCATCACTCCCCTCCTCGATGCTGAGCTTGTCCTCAAGCTGGAAAGCGGGGTATAACGCCACTAATAGCATGGAGGGAAATTTCCGAATCCACTTCCACCTCTTCCTCACCTTCCCTATCATCATCAGACACTTTAATCCAAAACAAACGTTTACACTTGTGACCCGTGGAATAGGACTCATCACAGTTAAAACAGAGGTCCTTGGCTCTCCGTTTTGCCATCTCGACACGGGTCAAATGCTTGAAGAATGAAGCAGGTGGAGTATCCTTGCTGATGTCCTCTGTTGTCTTGGTCTTCGCTAAAGGAGGGCCTCCACTGCTGGTGTTGAGCTTGGTTGTGGTCCTATCCCAATTCGTGCGCAGCAGCCACTCGCCTTGATGGAAGTACTACTTCCGTTCTAATGCCCTGACCATATTCATTGTAATGCCTAGGTTTTCAGGCTTCTGCAGTTCGATGTCGATACGGAGATCTTTGACTAGCCCTGCAGTAAATAAGTCAACCTTGTTACTGTGGTCCGAGGTCCGAGGTCCGAGCGAGGTGGGACTGGAATTGCTGCTAGTGGTCTAAGACTGTCTGCTTCAGATTTGTTAGCTCTCCCAGAGGATTGTTGCTCATAGGCGCCCCAAAGCGGATATGACAATGTTTTTGAATTGCTTCCAAGTCATATTAGGTTCTTCCTGTTCCATTTGATCAAACCAAAGTTGGGCTTCCCCTACCAAGTGGAAGGCAGCAATGCCAACCTTGTCGGTTTCTGTGGTCCTTTGGTTGACAACGAATTTTTCGCACCTTTTAATCTAGCCTAGTGGATCCTCTTCTCTAGAATAGGTGGGGAACTCCATCTTCGAGTACCGTGGAACCAGGGTGCCACTAATTAGTGGTTCAAGTCTGACCTCCGAGGCTTTGGAAGGGCCACACTCCACGCTAGTAGGGCTGTTTGCGATGGGCACCGACTGCTGTCTTGTCTCTTGAACAGTATAGGATAACTCGGTCATTTGCTTCTCTAGTCCGCGGAAGGTGATTTGCTCCATGAAAACTTGCTGTTGCGAGATCAATCTTTCCATGAAGGCATCGAGTTTGGATGTGATAGGATCCGTGTCACCTATGATCGACTCTAATGCCAAGTTGATCTGAGTGCAAGATCGAAGTCGAGATCAGGATCTGTACTTGGTCATGCAATACGTAAGGGGGAATGGGGGGGAAATACTCGTTCTAGACAGAGCCTAAATTACTCGAAGGGAAAAGACTCGTCCTAGACAGAGTCCAAATTACTCAATTTTTCTTCCTCTCTTCATTGATAATAATACTCCTTATATAAGGAGTCAATTACATGGACTATTCAACGAAAAAAGGAAAAGACCAATCGCTAAAGGAAACAAGGAATCAAAAATAGAAAGACCCTTTATTTATTTCTACTTATAGCAATAGTAAATTTTGGCAGTAGCAGAATTTGGGCAGTAGCAAATTTATTCCAGCAGCTAATTAGGTTGTAGCAGATTTATTCTAAACTGACAATTTAGGTAGTAGCAGATTTATCCCAGTAGCTAATTAGGTAAAGTAGATTTATTCCAAGTTGGTAATTTGCTTCCGATTATAGCGTCCACATCAAAATCTTAAAGGTTCACAAATAATTTAAAATCCTCTACATGGGAAAAATATCATTTATAACAAATTCAAACTATTTTAATAATTTTATATAAAATTAATTTATAGACAAACCAATTAATGCTATTAAGCAATTTTACTATCTTATAACCATTCTACATCTAAACAACAAATGGGCATTTAATGTAATATATAAATGTGAGATAAGACTTTTTTTTTTTTTTTTGATATACCTCTAGTTGCTTGCGTAGACATAAAAGGATCATTATGTTTTTCTCCTAACTTAAATGTGTTTGTACACATCAAAAAATAGGAGATTATTAGTGCTGTCAACCTCCTTGATGATTGAGTATGATCATAGGTTTTGATGTGTTAGAAAAGAGTTTAAGTTAAATTTGCCTACTACTTTGGTAGTATGTATTTGAGTCTTGCAGGATTTGTTAGAATATACACGGAGATGACTCAACACGGTCAAGTTGGTTGGATATCTGGTGGTGCTGTGTAGATCAGTAAACGATAACGTACAACATTTGAGAGATTGAAGGATAAAGAGTATTGGAGTAGAGCTAGGGAAGTAGAATTCAAAGCAAAGACGTGAAGGATGACACAGAGAAGGGTTGTGGCCTCAGGTGCATCTGAAGGACGTGGGGCCGAAGGAAGATGAGTTCGAGGTTAAGGTAAACCTGAGGGAGTTGGGTTTTGAGAGATTATATACTAGGGCGAGGGTAATATCTAATATAGGTGGACTCAATCTTAGAGTGGTTAAGTCAAATGCACCAATCGACTAGTATATTGATGGTGATAAATCCGCAAGTGCACGGAAATGTCGTCAAGTTATAAAAAGATATCGATCCCACGAACACTATAAATCAAGTACTAATCAAAATGGCAAAATAGGTTATCTAGAGAATCAAGGGGGGGGTTGAGTTAACAAGAGAACTTAATAGAACAAGGGTGAGCTGAGAGCGAGAGAGAATTGAGAGAGAGAGAGAGAGAGAGAGTTGTGAGGTTGAGAGCAATTGAGAGAGAGAGAGGAAGTGATCGAAGGGGGAAAGCGATTCTCGGACTTCGGTTTCACCCAAATGATTATAAGCACCTAATCTATATTCGGTTTCCCATCCTCTGGTTATTTTTGTAGGTAGACTATTTTATATATCCGATGTGAACTTTTAAGACTACACCGGTGTATCCGTTCTAATTCATCGTCTACTTCCAGAGCGATAGAGCTTGGGGATTGCTTTACTAAGGAGATCTCTGTCACGTGATCCCATTGTTAGTATTAGCCCTAGTACCAATTATAAGATGATTGACAATAATATTTTTTGAATCATATTTCATTAATTAATAAAAGGCAAAGTTGGTTATTATATTTCTTCATTTTAGTGCCGAATGAATAAGTTCAATAATGTCCTAGGGTAGTAGGTTCTGGTCTACAACATATCAATTGGTTGAATTGATAGTAGGATATTGTAGATATATATAAAATGCTACTCTTAACTATTCCTAGTCAAGCATTAATATACAAGGACAATATTAATGCGTTGAAACTAGCATGTAGGTCAACGGATGACTTAATCTCACAAGTCATAGATATGAGATATCAGGTTGATACATGGGTATATATTAGAGAATATGTACTGAATGACCCGCCATGAAAATGCTTCACGGATCGTTATATGAGTGTCATAAACATTCTTGACTATTAGTATGAATAGTCCTTAGACCTGAAGTCATTACAGTTCCCTACATAAGGAGATGTGTATTTTGGTATCGGCAAACGTCACCTGTAATAAGGTGGACTATAAAGTCGATCACTAGGTATGCAATAAGTTATGCGAAAGGATGTGAGTGATGTAGATGAGATTTATCTCTTCCATATGACGAAAGCGATATCTGTGAGCCCCTTGATTATGAGTCAATATGCAATATTGAGCTTATTTGATTGAGTGTGTCTATTTAGATATCAAGAAACACAAAATTGATAAGAGGATGACACGGTCTATGCCTCATTGATCAATTAAGATATCAAGGATAGAAGGATTGAGTCATACAAGATAATAGACACAGAAAGATTAGGTCAGATATCGACATTCTCATCACTTGAGTATTAGTGATGTCTTGCTATATATCACTCATTGCTTATGTATCTAAAATGGTTTTAGAGACATGGCCAACGTTACGAGATCTCACACACAAAGAACATGTTAATTTAGAGATGATTTCATATGATGGATCGTTGGATTAAGTCTAATCCGAATTAGACTCATTGAGTTAGACTCAATTAAATCCAACTATTGGATTGAGTTTAATTCGAATTAGACTCATTGAGTCAATTCGGATTGATGAGGATTAATGAGTTATACTCATTGATTTAGAGGAGTGTTCAATTTAGAATTGATCATGCATTGGATGAAGAGCAAAAAGGTGGTCAATTTCGAATTGATCATGCATTGGATGAAGATAAATATTAATGTCAATTAAGACAATTGATATTAAGGCATTCGATCGAATGAGTACAAAAGGGGTTTTGATTCATTTCATAAATACACGTGTGTTCTTGCTCTTCTTCTTCTTCTTCTCTCTTTACAACCTTAGGTTGTTTTTCTTCTCTGAGTTTGTGAGTTCATGAGACGGACGGAACGTGTTCGTGTGGATACCAAAAGAAGCGCAAACACTTGATCGTGTTGAGATCCAACGAGGATAAAGTTGCTGTCGGGAGTTCTTGTTTACGCAACAAAGGTATAACTCTCATCACAATTAGTATATGGTTTCCTTCGCATGGACCTTGTATATATTCCGTTATGCTTGTGTTGTTTTACGCAACAAAGATCCTAACACCCACAACCCCTGAGATACCTACTCCTATTGGGTGGCGACGAATTGGTACAAATCCATTAAGTTCTATGATAATCTATTGCTTATCGTGACATATCGATCTGCTTTCGTAGTCGACTCTCCACGTCTCGGGTTTCTACGGGTCAGAGGATTGAGTTCTCCTTTCAGTTCATCCCCAAATCCTCGTGGGATATGAATCTCGTGCTTTTGGCATCGAGATCGTGTGTACATAGTAGGCTCGGACCATAAATACACATTTCATCCAACAAGAAACATGCAAAATTAATAGATTAAACAAAATAGTGTTTACATATCAAAGGGCTAATTCCTAATTCTCGAATCAAGAGAACTACTCCATAGCAAGGGAATTGCAAACCAATAACACTGAGAGAAACATTCATGCAATCCAAAACAGAGAATAGAGGAAGAAATGCTTAGCGAGAAGATTGTCAGTGTCTTCGGTATGGTTCCTTACTCTGGAGGTGGACGAATCATCAAAACAGATGAAGATGGTTGCTCTAGGGTTTCCCCGAGAGAGGAAAACTCTCTCCAAAGGAAGGGGATGGAGCCCCTAGTCCAAGATTATCCAAAGAAGGGTTTCCTTGACTTTTTTATATCCTCCCCAAACTGTCAAAGATCTGACGGATTTACAAGGCTCCGCCAAAATGGATTTTTCTCTAGTTGGGCCCTGAAGCAAACTTGTAGAGCATGAGATTATCTATATTTTGATAGGTGGTTTGACCTGTAACTATAACCGAGTTTAAAGTTATGACTATTCGAAGTTTGGTCTGCAGTTTGGGTTAGAGGCTGACATGACCCATACTAGTTGGCACGGGTGCCCATGTTAGTCTCACGAAAATGGCCAAAATTGATACGGGTGGTGCCCACAAACACGAGTGATTGTAGTGGAAGGTGTTTATGGTCATTTCAGTACTGATTTGCCCCTAATTTCATCTGTACGAACACACTTGTGTTATGGGACATTGCCGGAGCATGTTCCTTGATTAAAACTTCATTTTGATGGTCTTTTTAATCTTTTTTCTTTGTGGATGCTTCGTGTGTTCGAAATGATAATGAGACTCGATGATGAGGTATGGTTAGCCTGTGTTGAGCCTTTTTCCACCTAATTCTTCATCTTTCTTGGCCATAGGAGCACACCCATGTCATGGGACACGGGCAGAGCATGTTCCTTGCTCCAACTTCACATTCGAAGGGATTTATGCTCCAGAAATCATGTCCTATCAATGAAAACAAGTAAAAAGCAGTTCTCCGAACTAAAAGAGTAAAAGTAACGAAATGAAACATAAAGATAGGAAAACATGAAATACATGCATATAAAATGGGACAAGATGTGCGTCAAACTACGATAAAAATCCTATATGAAATACGCTCATCATATACATGTTGACTAAAGGTTGAGTTGGGTGCACAACGGTTAAATAGAACAACTTCTATGCTTGTGGTAGTTTGGTTTAGATGATTGATGGGACTAGATTTAGTGGATTGATAAAATCCAAATCCCAAATGAGGAAGCTTTGAGGTTAAGGTGGATTTGTAGTATTCCAATCAACTAATAAGGATTTATCAGTCGATTACTTGTCCAATTGACTGATGTAGTCCATTGGGGCTGGATGACAAGTGAACAAAATGTTTCTATTCACGGGCGAGTCAACTGGTGAGTCAATTGATCATGGATTGCTCAACTGCTAGAAAATTTCCATCGACTGCTACTATAATATTTAGGTGGCGTTTGTTTAAATGATGGGAATGACTATGAGTATGAATTTGATAGTAATGTAGAATGAGAATAAGAATGGAAATGAAACCCACCTAGTTATATGAGTTTCATTGATTCCAATAAATTTGGAAATAATTCCTAAATTGTCATTTTCAAACCCACAATCCAAACACTATCTTTTTCTATCATTCTAGTCCCCCATTCCCAAACCTATCAACCAAACACCCCCCTTAGATTGTCATAAGCCAATGATGTAACAACAAGGATCAGATCTGCCGATTGATAGAAACTTGACATTCAATTGATGGCCATCGAGCAACCATTGACTTCACTGAGAAGGAGAAAAGTTTAGTGACTGATTCGATGATATAGGCTGTGGACATGGCAACTCGTGGAGGGCTGTGAATCAAGTAGGTATTTGATTTGTTGAATTTAATTTCTTCATTTCCTCTATGTTTTTCTCAACTAACCAAACTAGTCTTCAAACGAGCATGTGAAATCTGTAGAAACAGGGATGTCCGTTATTTACCTCTAGCTAGGCGATCGGATCTCCAAAAATTATAGGTGAGGTAACCTGAATTATGAGTGTGGTAAATAAGAATATGCATGGACGATTTGAGCTCAAAGATACAAAGACTTACAGATATAACTTTTGAAGAGATTGAGGATGTGAGGAATGAGGATCTTTTTTCATTCAGAAGACAAAATATGTTGCATTTATATACCTCCTAGATATCAAAATTTTACATCAATAGAAAGAGGTTCAAGAAAGATTTTACTGCAACTTGAGAGTCTGTTGATGCAAGTTATATGTTTTAGGAGGTTACATTCACCACGAAATTCACCAAGTTCAATGTTTTGAGAATAACATTATTATTATTATTATTGAGATATTAGTCTTTTTTTTTCTTCTTACCTGCATGAGCAAATTAATTAAATTTGCAGACGTCAAAAATCCCAATTCCTAATTATATATATCTCAACACTATCACATAACTGTTCAGCAAATAAGGTGCAGCAGTTGAGGGAAGAGATGCAGCAAGGTAAAGTCCGTTGATTAGAGCTTCAAAGATGATCAATTGGAAGCCTAGGAAGATAGAAAACTACAATTAGGGCTTCAAAGAGATCTATGTTGCGATTAGGTCTTCAAAGAATCAATTTGACGAGGAGTTTCTCTCCTTTCAATTTTGAGTTGGAGTTTGGTAGTCACAGCTAAGAGCGGAGATGGAATGAGATTCAACAGAGATCAGGAGCTGCAATCAAAGTGCTAACTGGAGCAAACATGCGGAAACTGGCAGAGATGATCACCCACACAATTGATGGAAGTTATAATAACCATCTAGCTGTGGAAATTTAATTGATGTGGCAGATGAGTTGGCAACTCTGCATCAGAAAAACTGACAAATCTGGCTGTGCGATCGACACTATAAAACTCAAGGATTGCATTGGCAGATTGATCTTTTAGTGTAGTGTTGTTTTCACCCGATTGAGAGTTATACTAAATAGGTAAGAGATTCATGTGTTGATATTAGTACTGAATTTGCACTGGGTGATGATTACGTGTCGGTGCACCTTATAGACAAGTGCATAATACATATTATGCCTTTATACTTCCTCTAAAACCTTTTATTTATTTATTTATTTTTACTACCTTACTGGGAGGCATTGAAACCTCCATCCATGTTATTAGGTCTCTTCATTGGTCGCACCCACCCAGCCTGTGTTATTGTTCTCGTCTGTCATTGAGGACACTATGGGACATAGATAATGTTTCTGCCTTGTAGCAACTTGTTGCATTTCCTAACTTATTGGAAGAAACAGTGAAGAAGCTAATGATAAAGTCAATGCTCAATTTCATGAAGATCACAATGAAGATGAAGATGCAGCTTTTACTTGTCCATCTGAAAAACAGTGAATGAAGCAAATAACGAAACCTTGTTTTGATTTTGAAAGACCACATATAAGATGACGATTCAACCTTTTCTTATTGGATGGAACAACCTAAGAAAGATAACAACAATTCATTTAAGTTCTTAATGAAGGAGAATGATGCAGATTGAAATTAAAATGAATAAGATTATTACTATTTTTTTTTTGGGAAAAAATCTCATAAAAAGATCCTATCAACCAGACCTACCAAACCTAGTAAAGACTGGATCATGTTTTTAGGCAACTTGAGCCATTCTTGTTTCTATAAAAGAGAGTCTCAACGTCTTGTGCCAGTCATTCCATTTCTAAAAGTTTTGATTTCCCCAGTCATTTTCTTCCCGCGAGATGATCTAACGAGGCACGCAACATCAGGATCACAAATAGAAGCACACAGATCTGTCCCATCCCTGGTCATCACCACATTCCATCACTTTCCCATCTCTGTTCCACTTTGTGTAGTTCAAGCTGCTAGGAGTTTTTTTAGCAGCTTTAATGAGATATTGTTCTGAATGCACAAAGCAATAAGTTTACCCTTGAGAGAAAGTATATTGGAAGTACTTTTTTATGTTACAATCTCTGACTGTATCATTGTCATCAAGCTGTGCTTGATTAACCAGCTAAACATATTATAACACAGTTGGATTTCTCTTTGATTCCACTATAAGAGGATCCATTGCTGGTATCAATGCTCAGAGGTGAGAAGAGACACCATGAGAAGAGAAGATTAGGGGAATCATGGCTGGAAATTTCTTTGATGATATAATTCTACTACAAAGGGCTTGAAGTTGTCCCTTGCCATGCTATGGAAATCCATGGTTGCTCAGTGTTCTGATGAGGTCTGTCTTCTGGTGCTTGAGAAGGAACCAATATTTCTCCAAAAATCACTCACCGTTTGAGAAAACAGACAGTAACCATTAACACAATGGAGCAGAATTGAGTCCACCAGCAGCATTGCTCAGGGTGAGATGGCATCGACAATTGTGGGAGGAGGAAATTAGGAGGCAGTTGTCCTTGCTTGTAGTGAAGAGCATCTATGTGTTCATGAATATGATTCTATTGCTTCCTCTTCTGTACTTTCTTGTGCTGATGCTAAAGAAAACACATGCACGCTAAAGAAATGCTGTATTGGAGATATGGCAGGAGTGACCACAGTTAGTGGTGACCATGAACCCTAAGTGGCTTGTTTGTAAAATTATAGAAGGGGAAGCAGTGTGAAATTGAAATCAACTATGAAAAGCAACTAGTCGTGGAAAAAAACATTTAATTAAAAAAATTGGCAACCTTTTGCCTACCTGACAAAGCACAAATAGGGTTGCAAACTCTTCCGTTTTACTGTAGTTTAATATAGAAGATTCTAGAAAGTAGGTTGATATGGATTGTTGTAAGAATTCATAGATTCATAATAAAAATTGAAGCTATTTTGTTAAACAATTTGCAGCTTTCTTATCAAATTGTCCAACATGCTGAAGAATGACTAGGATTGAGACTCTTCTTTGAGTACTACCATTTCATTATGAATACTGCAATGCTGTTTAATGCATGTGTTCCTTTAACTTTGCCAACACGGATATGCACTATCTTCTTGAAGTTGTCCAATTGTGGGAAGTAAATATGTCTTAGACCTTTAAGATTGCAGTTATGGTGTGAAATGTCGTTCCGTGCCGAGTGGTTCTAAACCGACATCTCACGCGCTGAAGTTCGCATAGCGCAGACGATTGCGGGAGATCGCGGGGTGTCCAGCGGCATCGGAAGCTTCCTGTGATGCTTTTGACACTGTCGAAAACATCCCGCAACGCTTCCAGCGCCATTGGACGCCCCCACGATTCCCCGCAGTGATTTGCACAACAAATTAATTTTTTTATTTAATTAATTTAAACAATTCCCATGTATAATATTTCGAACAGACTTTTGTAAACCCTAATTAAATCATCTCAATAAAATATATAAAAAATATATTTTAAATAAAAAAAATAAAAATTATTAATTAATATTCGGAAAATTTATATTTTAATGTTTTAAATTCCATTTAAAAATTAAAAAAAATTATAATAATTCTGATGTTTTTTTATTAATTTAAATTTCATTTAAAAATTTTAAAAAATTCTAATTTTTTTAATAAATTAGATTTATATTATGATAATTTTATATTTTTTACTATTTTACTGTTTAATTAATATTTTTTACTATTTAAAATATATATTATTTAGATTAATAATTAATTAAATAATTAATTAATTTTTTTGCTTAAAGCTAGAATAACAAATAGCTAGAATCTATTTGCTTAAAGCTATACTCCACTGTAGAAGTGAATTTTTCAAACCAATTTCGAGGAGACTATTTCAACCTATACAGAGACTTTTGCAGCCAACATACTTTTCTTTAACCAATAGATTGGAATTTTAGCAACAACTTTATATAAGCCTCCTTGTTCAATCCTCTATGTAATAATGCATTGTTGACATCTAATTAGTGTAGATTCCAACCATGTTAGAAAGTATAGCAAAATATTTTTGCAAATTTGTACCCTCTTGATTTTTTATACCCATTGATTATAATTTTCTTTCCAATTAATAGGTCTTTAATTGTCCATGTTCCACCTAGGGCTTGTATCTCTATCAAAATTGATTCTCTCCATTGTGAATGTTGGACCACAACGAAAAAGGATGTTGGCTTTTTATCCAAGTTGATAACAACTACATAAGCTTTGTGAGAAGGCATTACTTTATTAAAAGAGATATTTGTCTTATAGAATAAAGTAAACATGGATACTTGGATGCCGAGAAAGGGTGGTCACGTGGCGTACATAGTGTTTAAGATATTAAGGTGGTCTCCATGCTCATCACGGAGAGCATGGATTCCCCTACTTGTTTATCACCATCTCTTCCATTGCCACTTTATGTTCCTTCACTTCCAAATTGTATTGACTTCTCTTCTTACTTATCTTCCTTCGTGTCTATATTCCTCTCCACTCATCATTTAATTCTTTATTCCTCTTCACTTGTTGAACCTCATTTTTATTTATCTACATATTGTGTCTCAACAACAAAGTATTATTTTAAGCAAAATAAAACTCAAGCTCTCTAAAAACACCGTTACATACAAAGATCTCATAGTTTTTAAGCCTAAGCACTTGCATCGCTTTTGGTCCCGAGGATACCCTAAAAACAAATTTACTTCACCTATTATCAAACTTATTCCCACTTTTTAGATGCATTGGATATAACACCAATACTCAAATACTTTAAGAGATTGTATGTTAGCATTTTTTAAAAGGATCTCGTAGGGACTTTTTCCACTTAAGTATTTGTTAGAGTTTGAGTAATTAAGTGTGTTGCTACTCAAATACACTCCGCAATATTTTATTGGAAGATTTGCTTGAAACATTACAACTTGGGCAACATTTAAAATGGTGCTTTCCTCTCCACCCTTCCATTTGGTGTGTTTCTACTTGAATACATTGCAATCTAAGTTAAGAATTTGAGAACACACTATCCTAAATGCCTCCATGTTCAAACCCATCAAAAGTTGTTGCAGCTACTTCATCTCACGCTCCTTAACTTACTAAGTAGCAGACATGGTTTAAAATTTTGAGCCACATCATAGTTTCATATAGTATCATACTGTGCCTATATGATTTCAATAAATTTTTAAATATACAATATTTTAATTAAAAAAATATTATTATAATACTTAATTATTATAAATACTTATGATGTGGATGCCGAGATGGACACCTTTGTTGGGCACTGCTATAGTCGGAAGTAAATAAAACAAATTAGCTACTGCTATAGTAGAGATAAATTAGCTAATATCTAATTAGTAGAAACAAATAATTGCCTAATTTAACTACTGCTATAGTAGAAACATATAATGGTCTAATTAGATTTTCTATTTTTGATTGTTTCCTTTATGGGTTAGTCTTTCTTGAATCGTGTCATGTTTGGCTTCTTATGTAAGGAGTGTTATTATTAATAAAAAGAGGAAGAAAAATTGAGTAATTGGACTCGGTCTAGGATGAGTCTTTTCCCCCTCCCTTCCCCCTTGTGTGTTGCATGACCAAGTTTGGATCCGAATCTCGACCTGTGACTCGATCCTGCACTTGGAACCATAACAACTTGGTATCAAAGTCGGTCATGGGTGACACGAATCCTATCGCATCTAAACTTGTTGCCTTCAGGGAAAGATTGACCTCACAACAAGTTTTTTTGGACCAGATCACCTGCCAGCGAGGACTAGAGGAGCAAATGGTCGAGTTATCTTGTATTGTTCAAGAGACAAGACGACGGCCGGTGCCCACAGTAAACAATCCTACCAGCGTGGAATGTGACCCTTCCAAAGCCTTGGAGGTCAGACTTGAACCGCCAACCAGTGGCATCATGGTTCCGTGGTACTCGAAGATGGAGTTCCCTGCCTATTCTGGAGAAGGGGATCCACTGGGCTAGGTTAAAAGGTACAAAAAATTCTTTGCCAACCAAAAGACCATAAAAGTCGGCAAGGTTGGCCTTGCTGCCTTCCACTTGGTAGGGGAAGCCTAACTTTGGTTTGATCAGATGGAATTCAAAAACCATTGTCATATCCCCTTTGGGCCGCCTATGAGCAACAACCCTTTAAGAGAGCTAGCAAATCTGAAGCAGGCTCGGTAGAAGACTACTAGCGGTAGTTCTAGTCCCACCTTGCCCAGAACTCAGACCTCAGACCTCCGACCATGACAACAAAGCGACTTGTTTATTGCGGAGCTAGTTGAAGATCTCCGTATCAACATCGAACTGCAGAAGCCTGGAAACCTGGGCATTGCAATGAATATGGCTAGGGTATTAGAACGAAAGCAGTGCTTCCATCGAGGTAGGGGACCACTGCACACGAATTGGGGCGGGACTGTTACGTAACCGCAAGTGCACGGTTTCGTCGTCAATAATAAAAAGATTATCGATCCCACAGGAACTGTTGATTAAACACTAGTTAACTTCGCACGGTGAATTATCTAGACAAACGTAAGATTGATTGGAAAAGAGAGAAAGAGAAGAGAGAAGAGATGGTGGATCTTGAGAAGGGTTGAGCTAAGAGGATGTGAGAGATAGTTTAAGGTGTGATTCTAGGATTTTGGTTTCCTTGTGATACTAGGCGATGTTACATAGATTGCTTAGTTCCTATCCTCTATGTTCATGCTCTTGTAGGAAGTCAAATGCATTACCGACTCTCCCCTGCAGTGGATAAGCCGGAATGATCTCATACTCCATGTCCTATGCTACTAAATGGAAGTGATTCCTATGAAGTCCGTCAGCGGGGCAACCTGTCACTAACGTCCCTCGGTCATATAACACAGAAACACACTAACACAATAACATAGAAATAGAAATAGTGATTATGCCCGATCCCCTACTTCCTTGTGGAGATTTGCTTCTCCTTTCAAGGTGATACACTAGACATACTTTAGCAGGGCAATCTGTCACTAGCGCCCCTCGGTCATACGATCTAAGGTATCCCCTCTACAGGATTAACAATTCTACACAACCATTTGATAAAACATGCAAAAGATATATATAAGCTTCACACACATTTCATCAAACATGAATAAGGCATTAACAAGTCATTAAATAAAAACATGACAAATCCACATAGTTTTACATCTCCATCACACCACAAATACTCCCTAATCCTAGAAAGGAGATCTACTCCATTGCAAAGGAAGAACAACCCCAAAACATAAAGTAAAGCATACTTACAATCCTAGATGTGAGAAGAAGGGGAAGAAGAGATGCTTGCCGATGTTTCCGATGTCTTGGGGATGCCTCCTTGCTTCGAAGATGGACGAATGGTCAAGGGATGGAGGTGAATGAAGCTCTAGGGTTTCCCCTTAGGGGAGAACCCTTCCCCAAGGAAAGGGACGAAGTCCCAAACCCAAGATGAGTCAAAGAATGAGATTCTTGACCTTTTTATACCTCCTCCAAATTGCCCAGAAAAACCAGGATTACAAGGATCCGGTAAACCGGGTTTTCACCCATTAAATCAGGTTTTCTCATGATTTGCCTTGAACCAAAGTTGTATCTCTTGAACTTATCTACAATCCGATATTTGGATCAAGTCTTGGTTCCAACCGAGCTTAAAGTTATAGTGGTTGAAAGTTTGGTCTACAGTCTGGGCGGAGGTCCAGATGAACCCGCGGTTGGGAGGCACGGCCATGCCATTTAGCACGGGTAGACAATGCTATCTCTCCGTTGGATCTGAAGCAAAGTTGTAGACCTTGAAGTTAACTACGTTTTAGTATAAAGAACAATCCCAAACTCCAACCGAGCGCAAAGTTATGGCCGTTTTACGATCGGTTTGCAATCTGCCCAGAATTCAGCATAGCTCTGTTTTGGCGTGGCACAACTCCGTGGCACGGCCGTGACCTTCTTCTCTGCCAAAGTCACACGATCGTGTGGATTCATACGACCGTGACCTTCTTCGCCTCTGGAAAGTTGGCACGGCCGTGCCATTTGGCACGACCATGTGCTGCTTAGCCACAGGATATTGACACGGTCGTGTGGCTCACACGGCCGTGGCTTGATTTGCCTCTGGTGGGGGAGCACAACCGTGTGGGTCACACGACCTTGGCTTGATTTCTTCCAAAGTTGTTCTCATGTGCGTTTTTGTTCCATTTTCACTCCAGTACGCGTCCTGTCAATCAAAATATGTAAAGAGCAGATCTCCGAACAGAATATAATGGAAGTATGACATTAAAATGAAATAGGGTGCAATAAACATAGATTATGCTCATGAAATATAAGTAGATGTGCGTCCAAACATGCATAAAAGTATATATAATCTACGCATATCAGGGACCACAACCAAACTCAACACCAGCAGTGAAGTCCTTCCTTTGGTGAAGACCAATACAACGGGGGACGTCAGCAAGGAGACTTCACCCGGCGTCCGACCCGCGCTGAGATGGTAGAACGGAGAGCCAAGGGCCTTTGTTTTAATTGTGATGAGTGTTACTCCATGAGTCACAAGTGTAAGCGCATGTTTTGGATTGAAGTGCCTGATGATGACAGAGAAGGTGAGGAAGAGGGGGGAAATGGACCCGGAAATTTCCCTCCATACTATTAGAAATAAATTAGTTATTGCCTAATTACTAGAAACAAATAATGACTTTATTTAACTATTGCTATAGTATAAACAAATAATGACCTAATTAGCTTTTCTATTTTTGATTACTTGTTTCCTTTATGAGTTGGTTTTTTCTGAATCGTGTCATATTTGACTCCTTATATAAGGAGTGTTATTATTAATATAGAGAGGAAGAAAAATTGAGTAATTGGACTTTGTCTAGGACGAGTCTTTTCCCCCTCCCTTCCCCTTGCATGTTGCATGACCAAGTCTGGATCCAGATCTCGACCCGTGACTCGATCCTACACTAATGACCAAAACAACTTACTATTAGGTTAAACTAATATTTTAAAAATGAGAATTGAGTAAAAATTAATTAAAATCTAGACATAATAATTAGGATCAAATTTAATTTAAATTTGCATTTAATTTATTTTAATTAATGCTTGGAAATTGTTTCCTAGATATTTAATGAGAAAAAGGAATAAGAAAAAAAAAAATCAAAAAGACAATTTTATCTAAATAAAAAATAAAATATAGGGAAGAAGGATAAAGAATTAATCATTTAAAAATAAAAAAAAATATTACTTAAAAAAATAAAATTGAAAAAAATTGTAGAAAAAAATTAAATTGAAAAAATAACTCCTTTGCAAGCCCCACAGGGCTCGCGTACACCTCCACGGTGGTCGCGGGGCTCGCGCGACACCTCCACGACAGTCGCGAGGATCGTGTGATGCCTCGACGGCGATGGAGGGCCTTGCGACGCCTCCACAGTGGCCGCAGGGCACGTGCAATGCCTCCGCGTCGGTTGAGGGGCTCACTGGGCTCTCGCGATGCCTCCGCAGCGGTCGTGGGCCTTGCGGGGCGCCCGCGACACCTCCGCGGTGGTCATGGGGCTCACACGACTCCTCCGCGGCGGCTACAGGGTGTGCTGTCTATGTCGGCTAGCAAGCGGAACAACATGTCTTATCTATGCCGCTTGGTACCTCATGAGATTTTAAACCATGGTAGCAAATTCACATATACAAGTTGGGATATTGGAGTAGTTCTCTAACATGTCACACAACTCCTGTAACTCAGAATAATAATTTACCATCATCATTCTCTTTTGTGTTAGAGTGGCGATAATGGTTTTATTCTTGTGGAATTTGGGAGCATTCTCATGGGAGCAATGCTCCTTCATATTGTCTTATAGTATCTTCGCCTCCTCAGTATAGGTAGTACTCTCATGGAGGCTTTTTCCGCAAAGTTAAACATCATGCAATCATCATGGCATTGCATTCAAGAACACGTCCTGTACTCCAGTGTTTCTTCCTTTAGCTTTCCAATAAAATCATCAAATTCAAGACACGTCGTGTACTCCAGTATCTTCCTTTAGCTTCCAATAAAACCATCAACTGATCCCGATCTTAATTTATTCCTCTAGTTCAAATAACATTTTGCATTCTTCAGACCAAGTCAAATGGAGGCACTTATATAGGTGTTGCACGTAGCTCACAATGTAATTACAAAACTATGTCGTACAATTGTAACACAAAACGATGTCGTGCAATTGTAACCTTGTTGTGTACGTTGATTTGATGGCTGCATTTTGCCTCACTTGTCCAATAAAAATCTCACTTTGAACTAAAGAAACTGATGTATTCAGATGAATGTTTTTCAGGTTGAAAATGCACTTGGTGGTTGGCCTTTCGGACTTGAGAGCTTGACCTTCAGACTGAGGAATATGGAGTGCTTACAAGCTCCCACAATCGCAACAAATTCACTTAACAGACATTCAGATAGTTTTCCCTCCTATTCTTCTTCTGAACTTGATACTATCGTATGTCCTATTATCATTTTGTTTATTTATTTAATAATTCTTACATGATACTACGATAAGCTCAATGATTATGACACCACTGCATTATTAATCATTTCATGTATTTTGAATTCAGTCAACAAAATCCTTCTTCCAAGATCATAGCATCACGCTGGGCACTTTAATTGGGATGACTCCAGTAGACAGAAATGTGCGATTTGCAAAATCATTTTTGCATGAGGAATTGGAGTATGCAGCAATCAAAAGCCTAACGTGTGACTCTGCTGAGGAACATGACGAAGAGATGGTATCTTGTTGCGTCTGTGCCCCTTTTGTAGAGAATGTTCTTCCTGGCAAGAACAGCTCAAGATGATGAAGTTGTCTAATGGATACTTTCAGCACCATGAGATCGCCTGTTCTTTTTGTAGCTGTGAAGGTATAGCTGGATGTTCAGCCTTTCGCCTACTGCTGCCAAGAATAATAGCAAGTGTTCACTTCCACACTAGAACTCTGTATGCTCTAATATACTACAAGTGATGGAGAGAACTTGGGCACTATTTCATTGAGATCTTTGTTTTCCCTGATTTGCTACAAGTGAAGGGGACTTAGGCACTATTTAATTTCATTGATGAAATGTTGTTGTGGACTCTAGAGATTAAGGTTATCAGTTGATTTATGCATTTGATTTTTGTGGTGATGTTGGGAAGAAACATTTATAGAGTAATGAAGCATATGAAAAAAATTGTAGATTCGTTACCGTCCCATGGATATGGAGGGAGGTAAATGTAGATACACAGGCGTTAGATGTATGGTGGGATAAATCCCAGGTCATCAGTTCATGAGAATCGAACTTTGACCATTATGCTAGAGATGTTATGCGCCCACTGTTTGCGCTACGTCCAATAATGAAACATATGAGTATGGTCATTAGTTGGTTATACCCGTATGTTTTTATTTGGTAATTCAGGTGTTTTATTTTTCGAACTGACTAATTTTGGAGGCGATTGAGGTGGCCCCATCGAAGTTTCTCACTAGTTATCAGGGTAAATTTAGAAGTGCTCGCGTTAAAGATCGTTGATAGCTGACTTCTACAGTTGATCTATTGCTGTAGATAGTCATTCTCCACTTGAGTACTAGAACCATGAGTTGCAACACAGCCGCACCGCTAGATGAGGACCACTCGACCCTACCCAAGTAATCGTACTTCGTGTTGTGTCTCACGGTTTTTTCTTCCAAATGAAGAATGTGCATGCTCCAATTGAAAATCGAATCGTGGTGCTCTTGAGAATCCGCCAAGCACCCGAAAATCGAATCGTGGTGCTCTTGAGAATCTGCCAAGCGCCTTACCACTGCACCGGGTATGTATGATTGTTGTTGATGGAGTATGACTATTAATTATTCCTTTTCACATGAATAACGACAATCTATTAACAATTGTTTTGTTTAGCAATAGTGAAGTATTAAGCGAGTTAAATTTAGAATTTAATAAGAATTGTTTTCATTAGAGAATTAGTATCTTGGCAAATTACTTCAAATTTATAGTGAAGGACAAAAAATAAAAATAAAAAAGAACCTTGAGGGAAATTTTTCATTAGCTAAATACTTAGGTGGGGTAATATAGGGTGTTAGATATAGACTCCAAGCGGACATGAAAAAATAAAGTCAAGGAAAGGTTGCAGTCAAAGGGTCACCCCTGAGCCGGGCCTAGTCCTCCACCTAGTTTTAAGGCTCCTAATTCAAAGAGGATCAGCCCAATAGACAGTCAGTCCTTCTATATCCAACGCTCATTATCCATCTAGGTAGAAAAAAAGGTTGGCCGACTTAAAAGACGACCGGGAACATGCTCGAGTAGATTTCCATGATTCGGTCTTACTCCGGATACAACTTCATGTATGACTTATCAAGCATGTTGGCTTTACTGTTCGTTCTCCCGCCTTCCTATATACAGTCAACAAGGTAAAAAAGGTAACTAGTCACAAAACTCGATATCCTTAGCCTCACTGAGCATGTTAGGTAACTTTAAGAAACTCGACCAAATTCTTATAGCTCAAGATATCACTCCAAGTGGCCAGAAGACCAGTCTCTATACGGAAAGACGATTGGCTAAAATAACTAGTCGAGTCTTTTAAGGGCTCAGTTTCCTACTTTCCAAAAGCAAGCATCGCTGCATATGGTCGTATAGTTATAGAACTGCCTGCACCTAAGGGACTCGTTTCTCTACTATTTCAATTGTCTCAAGCATCCTACGACATATACTCGAGCAGTCTTCAAGACAATGCATTCTTACACAAATTAGTGACTGTTATACATTGATTTGCCGCTCGATTAGGTGGTCGGTTGGCTAAACTCTCCCAGCCGAGAAGCATCTAGGGAACAATATTGTCAGAGAATCACAATAATCTGTCAAAGAATAACAACCGTGTGTCAGAGAATATTCCTCAATGATAACATGATCATTCAATGGAACCTTTCTTAATGTTGCTCTACACTATCTGTTATCCGATACTTTATTACAGCATATTCTTCTAACCGCCTCATTAATGACGTTAGTTACAAAAAAGGCATACATGGGTAACGAAAGATTCCTCTGATGGTAATTATATACCTCTCAGGCTGTACATATTCTCTTATTCGGCAACTTCTGACGCCTGATATTCCCTGTCATCTCATGAGTATGGAGGTTACAGAGATGATGTATAAAGGGGGTTCTCTCCGATGAAAAGGTATGCAAAAAATACTCTTCATTATGCTCGCACGCACTGTACTACTCAATTACTGTTCTACATTTCGCTCGGGCAATACATTGATTTGAGAGTCGGAAGATCTTTGTTAGGGACTCCTTTCTTGATTTTTGGCGTTGACGTTCTGTTGACTCATTTAAGTGTGTCTAGAGTAGTTAGCGCATCAGCCTATAGTTTTTGATTTAATCCGGAGGTATTCGCCCTATCAACATTGTAATTACATGCCCAGCGCGTCAGAGGATCATGTGGATTACAAAGAAAAGGAATCAAAGGTGGGAAAGGGTAAAGTAGGGAAAAAAAATGAAAGGAAAAGAAAAAAAAAATTGGAAGGAAAAAATGAGCTAGCCTCGTGGAACCTCATGTGGTTACGAGTGACGCTGCCTACGATTGCTAGCTTTCTCTCTTGTGACTATGAGGCTAGCGTCGTTGGAAGAGATTTGGCATAGGCTTTTGACAAGAGAAGAAAGAAAAGTTCGTTGTATTCGATTTTAGACGGATAAAAAAATATTCAAAAAATACTTCACAAATGGATTATTGAATCTGTCCGTTTATTATTTTTCAATAGATAACAGAAGAAAAGATAGTTAAGTCATTCCCTTTTCTTATCTGCATTAAATAAACTGACATTAGTTTTATTGAGAAATAATTCTTTCTTCTATTTATTTGAAGTATTTATTTATAAAAACAAAATATTTACATTAAAAAAAAAGAAAATGTCATTTAGTAAAATTTAATACTTAGAAATAATATTACAAGAATCTTTTGTGTCTCACTCAAAATCATGACCAGCTAACTATATAAGGGCATCTCCAATACAAGATTTGTGAGGGATTTTTAAAATTAAAAAAGTTGAATAAAAAAGTTTGAACTATTATAGATATAAGGTTTGAGGTTTGTAGTTCAAGAGTAGTAGTGAAAATTCAAATCTATTTTTTTGTATTGAAATTGATGTATATATATGGAACCATGCAACTACATACTATGAATTATATCATAAAATAAATCATTTAAAACTTTAACCATTGAGGATATTTCAATGAAGTTTTATAATATTGACATGACATATTGAAATCATAAAAAAAAATTCATTTAGAACTTTAACTATTTGAGATGTCGTAAGGTAAATTATATAATTCATCAATCCATTTTTTTTCTTTATTTTTATTTCTGATAATAATAATGCCGGACAAATAGCATAATAAAATAATTCTAAAATATTGCAAATTTTCTTTCTACCCTATTAGGAATAATAATATTGTGGGGAAAATATTTTACTTATATTTGCGACTTGACATGTCGTCTCAAGGTGCTTTGATATTCTAGGCAAAAGATTTTCGAGAATATACCAAGGGCACACTCAAAATTTGGCATTCCAAAGTTTGAAAATGCTCAAAAGTTGTATCTTTTCTCGGTTTTACCCCTATGTCAAATCCGACTTTTTCTTTTTCCTTTTTCTATCCTCTCTCTTATTTCTCTTCTCTCTTTTACAAAAAAAAAAAAAAAACTCTCTTTCCTCTATTTTCTTTTTCCTTTTTTCAACCAAACACTACAAGAAAATTAATCTATCATGACACATATAAATATTCTTATAACATATATATGGTGACACTAACGTTTTGGTGATATTTACCAAAAACACCCTATAAAGTAATGTTGTCTTAGACCCTCCTCAATTTCCTAACATTTTATAATGTCGTTATACAATATCAATGCTAATATCAAAAGTGTCCTAATTTAAAGATATAACGACACTCTAAAATGTCAAGAAAAGTCTTTTTTAAGGACATTTATATATGTCGTGTTATCATCATAACAGTGACAAAGATAAATGTCACAAAAATTCATTTATTATGATATTTATATTTTTTATAAGGACAATTAAAAGTGTCAGTAGAGATAATTTATAAAATCATTTTAAATGTCATCTTAATTAATCTATTATGACATTAACAAATGTCATTATATAATTTATAAATATATTTAAAATGATCATTAATATTTATATAGAATATATAACATGAATTCAATATTTGCACATCATCACAATCCATCCACCATTTAGAATAGAAAAAAATTATAAAATATAATTTAAAGTGCAAATAGATAATCTAAATTCACCCAACAAATATTTGAGTCAAAGTTACAAATGCAAACTAATGACAAGTTCTTTACATCCAAAACTAACAACACACTACACTCAAAATATTAAGTTATAAATCAAAGTCTTATAAAATAAAAACTAACTAGGCAGACCATCTTCAACCGTCGTATTGCTTCACAAAAATCCAAGTACCTATCACCCTCAAATACAATGAATAAATTTGTATTAGTGAAATAAAACAATGAAGACAAAAAGTTAATAGAAATAATGATAAAGATTAAATATCATGCCAAACAAGAAAATGTAAAGTATCATTTCATATTCACCTGATAGTAATCTTCCTTTACTGTTAACTGCAAATACATTTCATATTTATTTAAAATTATAATTACATGATAAATATAAAAAATTAATAATATTTCAATGAAAAATAGAAAATATACCATATGATAAGGCCAAGATATCATTCCTCCAAGTGTATCCTCAAACTTCTGTAAAAGATCATAAGGTCTAATTAAACTCTCTTCTGGTTCTAGGACAACTTGTATTCTTACTTCACACCAATTTGGTCCTAGTACTAGTCTCCCTACTATAGTATTTGGATCCATGTATGGAACACTCCTTTTGCCACAATTTTCGTTAAATCAAATAAACTTTTGATCAAAACAGAACATTCAATCTACATAAAAGTGTAAAAGAGTTAAAAATTTGAAGAGTTTGAAGATGTGTGAAATGCATAATCAAAATGAAATTAAATAAACCTTACTCGTAAAGATGGATGATGAGGAACAGACATTTGTGGATTACTACTTGGTGATGTGTGTTGATTACTATTGCAATTCAAAAAATGACTCTGGTTTGATTGATCATAAATTTTAGCTTCTAACATTGCAATATGTTGGCCTTGCTTTTTTAATTTGCTCATCCTTTTTTCTAATTTTGTCTATTTCATCACTAGTCGATTGCATGTGCCATGACTAGGAACTTCTCCCCATAAATCAGATGGACTAACACCATCACCAAACATACGTACTCGACCAGGTCTATCTGGTCCCATGATTTGAGCAAATATATCATTCTGATTCACTGGATCATTAAAATCTTCAAGAAGTTGATTTGTTAATTCATTCGTTGCAGTCTTTATCAAAACATAACATGTTGATACTTAGTAAATATATAATGATAATTAAAATAAATCATTTTTACTACAATATAGTTGTAGAGTATAAAATAGCTTACCAATCTTTCTGCTACAATATTACTTGAAGGACTTCCATTTGTTGGTTGCTACTCGGAAAACCTAGAGGTTCCACTGTACAAAAATTTTGTACAAAGGTCTGAACCTTTTCCTAGCTACCATGTGTTCTTTTAAATTAAATTTTGGATCGCCTGCGGAACTTAACACGTTTGATCCAAAACTTAATCTATTTGTTCTTTTAGGTTTTGACTTGGATCTCCTGTGGAACTTAACACGTTCGACCCAAATCTCCTTAAGTTATTAATTCCATTAAATATTAATTTCCATAATTGGTTCTCAGTACTGACGTGGCGAGGCACATGACCTTCTTGGATATGGGAGCAACCACCACCGACTAGACAAAACCTTTTATGGAAAGATAATATTTAATTTCCTAAAATAACTTTAGGTTAACCGAAAAGAACAATCAAATCACAAGGGAAATAAAAACAAAAGAACACTATATCGAAAACAAATTCGAAACTCTAGAATCGTATGCCTCTTGTATTTAGTATTATTTCCAAAAATAACTAGTATGATGCGGAAAGAAAAATACTAGTTATACCTTTTAGAAAAACCTCTTGATCTTCTACCGTATTCCTCTTCTAACCTCGGACGTTGTGTGGGCAACGATCTTCCGAGATGAGAAACCACCAATCACCTTCTTCTTCCTTGCAAGTTTCGGCCATCAAAACATCTTCTAGGATGAAGAGGTTCGGCCACCACCACCATGCTCCAAGGGATGCTAGAAACGAGGCTTGCTTTCTCTCCTTCTTCTCCTTCCTTGATCCGGCCACTAACAAAAGCTCCACCAAGAGGTAAGTTTCGACCAACAAGAGGAGAGGAGAGAAATAGGGCCGGCCACACCACCAAGGAAAAAAAGAGGGAGAAAAATAGAATAGAGTCGTTAGCTTTGAAGCCTCCTCTACCCCCTCTTTTATAATCCTTGATCCTGGCGAATAAGGAAAATTTAATAAAAATTTCCTTAATTCTTTTTCTATTGAAAAGGAAAAATTATTTAATTAAAAATAATTTTCTTTCTCAATTTTATTTGGCCGGCCACATAAAAGCTACAAACAAGGAGAGTTTTAATTAATTAAAACTTCCTAATTTGTCTCCAGAAATTTATAAAATTTCTCCAATAATTTAATCCCTTCATGATTGGTTTATAAAAAGGAAATTTAATAAATTAAAATCTTTCTTTTAAACATGTGGATAAAAAGAAAGTTATCTCTAAAAATTAAAATATCTTTTAATCTACAAATAAGGAAAGATATCAAATCTTTTCTCAATCTTTTGTAGAAACTAATAAAAGAGAATTATTAATTTTTAAACTTTCTTTTAAATCATGAACATGGTTAAAAAGGAAAGTTTCTTAAAATTTAAAATCCTCCTTTAATTAACAAATAAGGAAAGATTTCAAATTTTAAACTCTCTTTTAAACATGTAGATGATTTACAAATAAGGAAAGTTTTTACCAAAAATTAAAACCATCCTTTTAAACTACAAATAAGGAAAGAGATTAATCTCTTCTCTTAATCTTTTGTAGAAAGCTATAAAAGGAAATTTTTAATTTTTAAACTCTCTTTTAAAATCATGATATCCACATAAGAAATAATTTTAATAAAAATCCTTTTAAATATTCTAGTGGTCGGCCACCTAAGCTTGGGACCCAAGCTTTGGCCGGCCACCTACATGGCTCATCCACTTGGTCTTGGACGGCCCTAGCTTGGGTTCCAAGCTAGCTTGGCCGACCCCATTGGATGGGTAAGAAGGTGGGTATGCGATGGGTATAAATCTCTATATACTAGAGGCTACGATAGGGACCGAGAGGAGGAATTGGTTTTAGTCTCCCGATGAAATTAAGCATCCCGTGTTCGCCCCGAACACACAACTTAATTTCATCAATAATAATTCATTCCACTAAAGAACTATTATTGAACTACCGCACCAATCCCAAATTACATTTTGGGCTCCTTCTTATTATGAGTGTGTTAGTCTCCCTGTGTTTAAGATAACAAATGTCCACTAATTAAGTAAGTTACTGACAACTCACTTAATTAATATCTAGCTCCAAGAGTAGTACCACTCAACTTCATCGTCATGTCGGACTAAGTTCACCTGCAGGGTTTAACATGACAATCCTTATGAGCTCCTCTTGGGGACATTCTCAACCTAGATCACTAGGACACAGTTTCCTTCTATAATCAACAACACACACTATAAGTGATATCATTTCCCAACTTATCGGGCTTATTGATTTATCGAACTAAATCTCACCCATTGATAAATTAAAGAAATAAATATCAAATATATGTGCTTGTTATTATATTAGGATTAAGAGCACACACTTCCATAATAACTGAGGTCTTTGTTCCTTTATAAAGTCAGTATAAAAGGAACGACCTCAAATGGTCCTACTCAATACACTCTAAGTGTACTAGTGTAATTATATAGTTAAGATAAACTAATACCTAATTACACTACGACCTTCCAATGGTTTGTTCCTTTCCATTATGGTCGTGAGCTACTGTTTATAATTTATAAGATAACATGATCCTCTGCGTGTGACACCACACACCATGTTATCTACAATATAAATTAATTGAACAACTACATTTATCATAAATGTAGACATTTGACCAATGTGATTCTTATTTCTAGATAAATATTTATACCAAAAGCTAGGCTTTTAGTATACACTCTAACAATCTCCCACTTATACTAAAAGACTAAGCTGCCATATCTGCTGCCATACATCTGATTCCCAACCCTTCAACATGTCCATCAAAAGCTCTCGCCTTAAGGACCTTAGTGAAAAGATCTATAGGTCATCATCTGATGCATTCTAGGCAGCAACAACTTCTCCTCATTTATACGATTTCTCGTATTGGGTGGTACTTGCGCTCTATTGTGTTTACTTGCCTTTATAGACTTATGGTTTCTTCGAGTTTGCTACTGCACCAATATTATTACAATAAATTATAATAATCTTTGGACAAACCAGAAATCATATCTAACTTTATCTTGTGGTTATTGAGTCATTCAGCTTTTATGGCTACCTCAGAGGCTTGCCATATACTAAACTTCTATGGTGGAGTCCAGAAAAACACCTATGCTTATCACTCTTCCATAGTTATGACTTTATCTCCTAAAGTAAACACAAAACCCCGAGGTTGACTTATTATTGTCCCTATCCGATTGGAAGTCAAAATCCATGCAACCCACAAGGACCAAATTAACTGCCTTGTAAGCTAGCATATATTCTCTAGTGCCTCTAAGGTACTTCAATATATGCTTTACTGCAATCCACTGTCCTTGTCCAGGGTTACTTTGATATCTGCTAACTATGCCCTTGGCAAAACAGATTTCTGATCTCATGCATAGCAAACATTAGGCTTCCGACAGCCGAAGCATAAAGAACTGCCTTTATTTTCTTCATCTCCTTTGATGTCTACAGAGACATATCTTTAGATAAAGTTACTCCATCCTAAAAAGTTAAGAAACCTTTCTTGGAGTTTTGCATGCTTAAAACGAGCAAGGATTTTTCTGATATATGAAGCTTGGGATAAGTAAAATATTCTTTTCTTGCGATCACTTATTACTTTGATCTCAAGAATATATACATTCTCCCAAGTCCTTTATATCGAATTATTTGGACAATCATACCCTTACTTCTGACAACATTTTGATATTGTTTCCAACTACCAAAAATGTTATCTACGTATAGTACAAGAAATACCACCACACTTCCATCACACCTTTTGTATACACAAGACTTATCCGGTTACTAAATTCATAGACTTTGATAAACCGGATGTTCTAAGACCTTGAAGCTTTACCTCAGTCCATAGACTGATTGAGCTTGCACACAAGATGCTCTTAGCCCTTTGCAATGAACCCTTCTGGTTGCTTTATATAGATGCTTTCTTCAAAACTTCCATTAAGGAATGCTGTCTTGACATCCACTTTCCAAATAGATAAAAGAATCCGGATAGAGTTAAGCATGACTACCAGTGAAAAAGTTTCCTTTTTCATCAAGCCTTGCTTTGAAAGTTACTACCTTCCTGTCTATCCCTCTTTCCCTATTATAGACCTTTTTACACCCAACGGCTTTTACACCATTTGGTGATTCTACAAGCTTCCAGATTTTATTAGAATACATATATTCTAATTCTGTTATTCATTACTCTTTGCCAAGATATTGCATCTTTATCTTGGAGTGCTTCGTCATATGTCCGGAGATCAGGTTCATGTCCTCCAGGGATCGAGTCCAAAAACTCTCCCAAAACATGAATCTTTTTAGGTTGCCTAACAACCCTCCCACTACGACAAGACACTTTCTGTAATTATGTATCATTTGTGATACGTGTTGCAGTTTCCTTGTGGTATCTCATCTTGTACAATTGGTACTAGATTAGACATGTCTTTTATTATTTCCTTAAGAACAAATTTTCTTATGGGCACACGGTTTATTACATAGTCTTTTTCTAAAAATCGGTCATTGATGCTAACAATGACCTTCTGATTTTTAAGGCTATAAACCTACTTTCATTTCTCTAGGATAACCCACAAACAAGTGAATTCCTGTCCAACTTAACATTGTCTCTCTTCAGCATATGTGCTGGACTACCCAAATCCGAATATGCTTCAAAATAGGTTTACGCCTATTCAGCAATTCTATATGAGTAGAGAGTTCTGACTTTGGAAGGTACTATGTTCACTTCCGTTTCCAGAGTATATCCTTAAAATGAATTTGGTAAAATAACTCATCATCAATCTACTTATTTCCATAAGAGTCCTATACCTTCTTTCTACTACACCATTCTGTAGAGGTGTACCAGGTGCAGTTAGTTTGGATTGAATCCCTACTTCTGATAAGTGACTCCTAAATTCTCCCAAGAGGTACTTGCCACTATGATCTCACCATAGTGTCTTTTTACTTTATCGTTTCTCCACATCAGCCTAGTACTCTTTGAACTAATCAAAGTACTTAGTCTTGCGGTATATTAAGTAAATTTATTTGTATCTTGAATAGTTGTCTATAAAATAGACGAAATATTCAATACTACCTCTTGTTTGGATAGTCATAGGATCACACAAATCAGAATGAACCAATTTTAACATATCTTTGACTCCATACCCCTTAGACTTGAAAGCTTCTTGGTTATTTTTTCTTCCAAGTAAGACTCGCAGGTTGGAAAGATTTCCACTACTAATGAACTCAAAAGTTCATCAGCTACCAATGAATCATACTCAAGTTAATATAACCTAGCCTTAGATGCCAAAGATATAATTGGTTCATTTCCGAAGGTTACTTTCTCTTAAAGTTAGAAGATGTGTTACTAATTTCCATTTGTTGCATCGTGAGAGTTATTGGATTTATAAATTGCCAACCAACGTACCAGAACAGATAACTTCCCTCTTTTTCTTAATAACAACTTTGTTATTAAAAGAGGCAGAATATCAAGTTCTTTGAATAGTTTAGAAACTGAAAAACTAGTTCTTTCTAAACTTAGTGCGTAAAGACAATTACTCAAAAATCCATGTTTTATTCTTATCAAAAGATAAACATCTCCCACTGCAACAGCTACCATTTTTACAGTAGTGCCCATGTGGATGGTGATTTACCTTTCATTTCGTTGTCGGGTTTCTTGGAACCCTGCAATGAATTGCAGACATGATTAATGGCATCTTGTATCTACACTCCAGGTTCTGGTAGATAACACCACTAGACATGTTTCAACTAATGAATAAAATACACCTAAATTGTTCTTAGTTCTTAGAAGACAGTCTACCTTAATGTCCAAGTCCTATTTCCAATCATTACAATTGGGACTACTAAGTCTTTTCTATAGTATGACTACTAGGGGATTGACAAATATTTAAATCCTAAGAATCACAAAAAATATTTGGTCAAGATCAACTCCTTAAAAATCCCCATGAATTTTATATGCCATGTTAGTGTAGACGCATACAAAATCAAAGAGGAGATTTTATCCATTAATTTTATTATCTTGTCAACTTTACTTTATGACGAATAAAATTAATAGTTGATCTGTCTTTGATCAAATATTTGGTCAAAAACTTTTGAATTTTAAAAAATATTGATTCCTCAAACAATATTATTTAAATTCACCAACACCTCAAACACCGTGAATTTTGCATGCCACGTTAGTGTGGACGTATACAAATTCAACATTTGTAAAAGGAGAGTTTTAACCCATTAACTTTATTATCTTGTCAACCTAACTTTTTGACAAATAAAATTAATAGTTGGTATCATTTGGTCACACAAATAATAGCAGTGACTTCGATGGGGAGGATACTATTAAATGTGTCTAAGTGTATACCATTACTTGACACTAAGTCCATTAATAAGATTATGCCCCTTCCGTTGGGGAATATCACACGCTCTTAATTAACTTCCTATAGTCATCCAAAAATGGAAGTCTGTTCTAGTGATCCACAAACAAGCTCATCCGTTATGGAGGAAGGCACTCAGAGCCAACGCGCAAGCTTGTTTGCATCACTTACAAACCAGTAATGGAGACCATGGGATTTACTTAAAAATTCCTCTCCCACTTAGTTATTTATAAATGAGGAATTTTAACTATGCTAGCCTACTAAATATGTAAACCAACATGCACACACAGCACAATATAAAAGCAATAAATAGAAAATCTAATTTTCAACTATTATGGCTTTTATCTCTAGTTGTCCTCCGTGTGTTGTCATCCCAAGCTGCTGCCATATTTGGCCACCGCCACCGGGTCTAGCTGTCGCATCCATCTTGCTCCTAGTTCCGCTGCGCCTCTGGTCCTCAGAAGGTTCCACGCTTTGCAAGATTCGATCCGCGACATAAATAGAATTTTACATTTTTGATCCTATATTCCATAAAAGGAATGTACATGTATCTAGATTAAAAATAAAATCCTAATAAAACTAAATACAGCTCCTGCTGTATTTTATAATACAATCATGCACACATAATAAAATGCCCTTGACATGTCCAAGGGTCCAATCACACACATAATAACTATAAGCCATAATAGTTGGATCCTGCATCCACAAAGTTAGCACATCCTACTATTATCCTGCCTAAATTATGTATGACATGTGCATAATTAAACTAATACCAAATACATAGAGGCAAAACTCTAGCACTGATACCAATTGTTGGTTGCTACTCGGAAAATCTAGAGGTTCCACTGTACAAAAATTTTGTACAAAGGTCTGAACCTTTTCCTAGCTACCATGTGTTCTTTTAAATTAAATTTTGGATCGCCTGCGGAACTTAACACGTTTGATCCAAAACTTAATCTATTTGTTCTTTTAGGTTTTGACTTGGATCTCCTGTGGAACTTAACACGTTCGACCCAAATCTCCTTAAGTTATTAATTCCATTAAATATTAATTTCCATAATTGGTTCTCAGTACTGACGTGGCGAGACACATGGCCTTCTTGGATATGGGAGCAACCACCACCGACTAGACAAAACCTTTTATGGAAAGATAATATTTAATTTCCTAAAATAACTTTAGGTTAACCGAAAAGAACAATCAAATCACAAGGGAAATAAAAACAAAAGAACACTATATCGAAAACAAATTCGAAACTCTAGAATCGTATGCCTCTTGTATTTAGTATTATTTCCAAAAATAACTAGTATGATGCGGAAAGAAAAATACTAGTTATACCTTTTAGAAAAACCTCTTGATCTTCTACCGTATTCCTCTTCTAACCTCGGACGTTGTGTGGGCAACGATCTTCCGAGATGAGAAACCACCAATCACCTTCTTCTTCCTTGCAAGTTTCGGCCATCAAAACATCTTCTAGGATGAAGAGGTTCGGCCACCACCACCATGCTCCAAGGGATGCTAGAAACGAGGCTTGTTTTCTCTCCTTCTTCTCCTTCCTTGATCCGGCCACTAACAAAAGCTCCACCAAGAGGTAAGTTTCGGCCAACAAGAGGAGAGGAGAGAAATAGGGCCGGCCACACCACCAAGGGGAAAAAAAGGGAGAAAAATAGAATAGAGTCGTTCGCTTTGAAGCCTCCTCTACCCCCTCTTTTATAATCCTTGATCCTGGCGAATAAGGAAAATTTAATAAAAATTTCCTTAATTCTTTTTCCATTGAAAAGGGAAAATTATTTAATTAAAAACAATTTTCTTTCTCAATTTTATTTGGCCGGCCACACCAAAGCTACAAACAAGGAGAGTTTTAATTAATTAAAACTTCCTAATTTGTCTCCAAAAATTTATAAAATTTCTCCAATAATTTAATCCCTTCATGATTAGTTTATAAAAAGGAAATTTAATAAATTAAAATCTTTCTTTTAAACATGTGGATAAAAAGAAAGTTATCTCTAAAAATTAAAATATCTTTTAATCTACAAATAAGGAAAGATATCAAATCTTTTCTCAATCTTTTGTAGAAACTAATAAAAGAGAATTATTAATTTTTAAACTTTCTTTTAAATCATGAACATGGTTAAAAAGGAAAGTTTCTTAAAATTTAAAATCCTCCTTTAATTAACAAATAAGGAAAGATTTCAAATTTTAAACTCTCTTTTAAACATGTAGATGATTTACAAATAAGGAAAGTTTTTACCAAAAATTAAAACCATCCTTTTAAACTACAAATAAGGAAAGAGATTAATCTCTTCTCTTAATCTTTTGTAGAAAGCTATAAAAGGAAATTTTTAATTTTTAAACTCTCTTTTAAAATCATGATATCCACATAAGAAATAATTTTAATAAAAATCCTTTTAAATATTCTAGTGGCCGGCCACCTAAGCTTGGGACCCAAGCTTTGGCCGGCCACCTACATGGCTCATCCACTTGGTCTTGGCCGGCCCTAGCTTGGGTTCCAAGCTAGCTTGGCCGGCCCCATTGGATGGGTAAGAAGGTGGGTATGCGATGGGTATAAATCTCTATATACTAGAGGCTACGATAGGGACCGAGAGGAGGAATTGGTTTTAGTCTCCCGATGAAATTAAGCATCCCGTGTTCGCCCCGAACACACAACTTAATTTCATCAATAATAATTCATTCCACTAAAGAACTATTATTGAACTACCGCACCAATCCCAAATTACATTTTGGGCTCCTTCTTATTATGAGTGTGTTAGTCTCCCTGTGTTTAAGATAACAAATGTCCACTAATTAAGTAAGTTACTGACAACTCACTTAATTAATATCTAGCTCCAAGAGTAGTACCACTCAACTTCATCGTCGTCGGACTAAGTCCACCGCAGGGTTTAACATGACAATCCTTATGAGCTCCTCTTGGGGACATTCTCAACCTAGATCACTAGGACACGGTTCCTTCTATAATCAACAACACACACTATAAGTGATATCATTTCCCAACTTATCGGGCTTATTGATTTATCGAACTAAATCTCACCCATTGATAAATTAAAGAAATAAATATCAAATATATGTGCTTGTTATTATATTAGGATTAAGAGCACACACTTCCATAATAACTGAGGTCTTTGTTCCTTCATAAAGTCAGTACAAAAGGAACGACCTCAAATGGTCCTACTCAATACACTCTAAGTGTACTAGTGTAATTATATAGTTAAGATAAACTAATACCTAATTACACTACGACCTTCCAATGGTTTGTTCCTTTCCATTATGGTCGTGAGCTACTGTTTATAATTTATAAGGTACTGATAACATGATCCTCTGTGTGTGACACCACACACCATGTTATCTACAATATAAATTAATTGAACAACTACATTTATCATAAATATAGACATTTGACCAATGTGATTCTTATTTCTAGATAAATATTTATACCAAAAGCTAGGCTTTTAGTATACACTCTAACACCATTGGCATGAGTAAAGCAAGCCTCGAATAATTCAACTCGTGCTGGAGGGTGTCCCTTTTCTTTTTCCTGCAAATATTCAAGTTTATCACAATCTAATAAGCATGTTTTCCACCTTCAGTTACTTCAATAAAACTAATCAACAGAAGCTAATAAAGCTAATCAACAGAAGCATGTTTTCCAAAGAGCATCAAACTTGAACAAAAATATTATATTATCTTAACGTAATCGGTGGGAGCAGCAGCAACATTAAACTTGAAGTCAAATGGGAGAAGCAGCAACAAAAAAAAAAAATCAAAAGAGGAACAACAGCGGGCAGGAGGCAGCAACATCAGTAGGGGCATCCAGAGTCAGTGAAGAGAGATCAGACTTCATCCCTGCGCCTGTACTTGGCATGCTTGTTCCTTTATCTGCTTTCAGTCTCAAAAAGAACATAGCACTATCACTAGGTGGCAGAGACAACCAACAGCTGCTGCACCATCGAACACAAGCTGCACCATCGGACACAAGAAAGTTTTTAAACCAAGTCCTTTGTGAACAGATACAGTTAAAGCTTTGAAAACCTACGAAATCAGTCTTATGATTCCCCTCTACCAACAGCTGCAAAATCAGTCTTATGATTCCCCTCTACCCTTTGACTGCTCAATCTTCCCTTATCTGCTTCTTATTAAAAACCTGCATCACTTCCTTTGGTTGCTTTTTTGCTACCCTCTGTCACATTTTTGCTACATTTTTGCCACATTTTTACTACACTCTACTCAATCCAGTACCTCCTGATCTCATCACTGCACCAGGAGAAGCCTCTTCATGGATCCCAATGGTAAATTCTCTAAAGCATTTTAAGATCCACCATACCTAACTCAGTTGTTGTAATTCATGTACTACATAATATATCGCCGACAACAATAAACTCTACTCAATCAATAAAATTCAAAATTTTCTTGAGGTTAATGTGCAAAAGGCAAACTCTACCATTTAGAAAGTTTGGGGATACTAAAACTCGTATAGAATTATAATATGAATAAGAAGAATTACCAATTTGTGTTGCACTTGAGCAAAAGATGTCTTTCCAGTGGTTTAATGCATTATCTTGTGCTTTCTGGCAACTTTATTTTTTTCGCACATTTCCTAATATATTGAAATACACACATGTTACTCAAAATAAAAATCTACATACGATTAGAATCAAATTATATTCTAAATAAAAAAAATATTGTTTACCTTTGATTTTTCTTTATTCCAAAAGGTAATTAGTCTCATATACTGTTCAACATGAGCTCTTTCATCTCTCTGTTCTAAAAGGACTTGAATTGATAATTCAGGATTATAGTATTTTTTTTTTAAATTCTGACTTCCAGTTTCTCCATTTTTTTTGCTATTGAGCGTAGTGTCCAATTTTCTGTCCCCAGAGGAAGATCATACTTTTCCTATCAAAAATATTTAGATAAATTATCATTTCATAAATTAAAAGTCTTAAACACTAAAATAATGCAAAGTGTTTTAGTTACCTTTATAACATTTAACAAGTCTTTCTTTTTTTCCGTTGGAATTTTATGCTAATTTTCCACATCGATTGGACAATAATGCTTGCCAAAGACTCCAAGAAATCAATAAATTTATTTCTTTTTGTTCCTATAGGACGCCCCATATCATCACATGTAATCTCAATGCGTGGTAATGTGCTAGGTCGACCCCAAATTTCTTTCATAAATGTAGGACCTCTTTTTTTCCTATTAGTATTACGAAGTACGTCATCACTATCTGTGCACAAAAATTAAAAAAGATATTTAAGACAGAATACAAATAATAAAATAAATTATTATAATTTTCATATATGTTACCTTCATTAGATTTTTCGTTCATATCATCATTTTGGTCTGGAACTAAAGAATTATTTTCAACATGTGGGATATGATCTTTTACATCAACAAGGAATTGATTTGAAGCTGCATCTCTTTGGGTTATTCAAGGTAGCTTGCATATTTTCACCATATATAAAAGTATTGATTCAAGTAAAAAAATGCAAATAAGAATTTTATATGCATAATTTTAGATAATACCTTGTTCAATTGAATGTCGATCTATGTGATTTGTACACATAGCTGATGGTTGCATATCAATCTCAGTTTGAAGTTTAAAACGAGATTTCCTATTAGTTCGACGCTTAGGAGTCATTCCTAATACAAATAATAGTTAGTTACAAATTATAGATAATATAGAATCATAAATCTTCTAATATCAAATATAAATGTAGGACCTCTTTTTTTCCTATTAGTATTACGAAGTAGATCATCACTATCTATGCATAAAAGTTAAAAAAAAAGATATTTAAGATAGAATATAAATAATAAAATAAATTATTATAATTTTCATATATATTACCTTCGTTAGATTTTTCATTCATATCATCATGTTGGTCAGGATCTAAAGAATTATTTTCAACATGTGAGATATGATCTTGTACATCAACATGGAATTGATTTGAAACTGTATCTATTTGGTTATTCAAGGTACCTTGCATATTTTCACCATATATAAAAGTATTGATTCAAGTAAAAAAATGCAAATAAGAATTTTATATGCATAATTTTAGATAATACCTTGTTCAATTGAATGTCGATCTGTGTGATTTGTATACATAGCTTATGGTTACATATCAATCTCAGTTTGAAGTTTAAAGCGAGATTTCTTATTAGTTCGATGCTTAGGAGTCATTCCTACTACAAATAATAGTTAGTTAGAAATTATAGATAATACAAAATCATAAACCTTCTAATATCAAATATAAATGTAGGACCTCTTTTTTTCCTATTAGAATTACGAAGTAGATCATCACTATCTGTGCACAAAAGTTAAAAAAAGATATTTAAGATAGAATATAAATAATAAAGTAAATTATTATAATTTTCATATATGTTACCTTCATTAGATTTTTCATTCATATCATCATGTTGGTCTGGATCTAAAGAATTATTTTCAACATGTGAGATATGATCTTGTACATCAACATGAAATTGATTTGAAGCTGTATCTCTTTGGTTATTCAATGTACCTTGCATATTTTCACCATATATAAAAGTATTGATTCAAGTAAAAAAATGCAAATAAGAATTTTATATGCATAATTTTAGATAATACCTTGTTCAATTGAATGTTGATCTGTGTGATTTGTACACATAGCTTATGGTTGCATATCAATCTCAGTTTGAAGTTTAAAGTGAGATTTCCTATTAGTTCGACGCTTAGGAGTCATTCCTACTACAAATAATAGTTAGTTAGAAATTATAGATAATACAGAATCATAAACCTTCTAATATTAAATATAAATGTAGGACCTTTTTTTTCCTATTAGTATTACGAAGTACATCATCACTATCTGTGCACAAAAGTTAAACATGAAAAAGAAGTGCATAACACCATATATCATTCAATCATCATATAAAAATCCATATTATACTGTTATTACAATGGTAATTAAATAAACATAAATGCATGAACCAGATAAATTTTCATCACAAATCAGTATCAATTTCCACTCCTATAACTTCATCACGAATCCAAATCACTTCTTCATGTTCATTGTAGTCTTTAGAATTACGAATATTACTTTGAAGATATGTATCAATATCTGTCATAGACTGCATATTATGCTTTGCCCGTGCATTAGTGGTGATAATAACATGCCAATCACAATCAATTGGATCTTCCACATAAAATACTTGCATAGCCTGAGATGCTAAAATATAAGGCTCGTTATGACGCCTAACATTTTTAAATTTGCTACACAAAACCATCCTCATCCAATTTTAGCCGTTTGCCTTTGGAGACCCACTCACACTCAAATAACACAACTTTTCGACCTCCTCCATAGTTTAACTCAATCACATTTTGTAAAATCCCATAGTAATCAAGTTCACTTAATATTGGATTACGATCTCTTATACTTGAATAACTTGAAGTAGTTGCCCTAACAGTTACACCACAATTTTTAGTTTTTCTCTTACGTTCCACTTCCTTTGTATGAAACCTAAATCCATTTGAAATATATTTTTTATATCGTATGCCAATGCCATCCGGGCCTCTGGCAATTAATCTCAAATCATTTGATACTGGATCATCTACTGGAAGATTTGTATCTTCAATCTATCATACAAAAAGTACTTAATCAATCATATTTGAAAATAATTATAACATATAGTTTTAATGACTATTACAACACAACTTACATGACTGGCAAACCATGAGGAAAACGTTTCACTATGTAAATGCTCAATTTGGTATGGTGGAATACGAGAATGACTTTGATTCAGAATTCTTCGATGTTCACTACAAAAAGAATAATAAATTTGTAAATAAAGATTACCTAAATAGTTATATATTTAAACACATGATTTATATAAAAAAAACATACTCTATATAAGATTGGACATGATGACAATTGAATAATACATATTGATGTGCCTTCTTAGTTGCAATGACCTTTCCAAGTCCATAACCTGAGTAGTTGAACACATCTAATGCAAATGTAGAGTTAATATTTATATTATCATTTCTTGATGATTGATTAAATCTTGTCACTACATAATTTGCTAAATATAAAGAGCAGAATGTCAAACATTCCTTAGCTAAATACTCTTCAGCAATAGATCCTTCTAGTCTACTTCTATTTCAAACATAAGACTTTAATGTTCCCAGGTACCTTGTGTGAAAACACAACAGTTTGTATTATTTATCTAACAATTTTTTTTTAAAAAAAAATATCAATAAGATTTGAATAATATCTTTCAATTGGATACATTCAACGATAGTGAACTGGCCCAGCAAGTTGTACTTCAGTTGCCAAATGACTGGTTAGATGAACCATTATGTTAAAAAATGATGGAGGAAAAATCTTTTCCAATTCACATAGGGTCACTGCAATATCTCTCTTTAAACGAACCAAATCTGTAGGAGAAATTACTTTACAACATAACTCTTGAAAATATCTGCTTAATATAATCAAAGGAATCCAAACAGATTTAGATAAGGTTTTGCATAGTGCTACTGGCAATAATTGCTGCATCAAGATGTGATGGTCATGACTTTTTAGACCACTTAATTTTGCCAGTTTCATTTGAACACATTATGATATATTGGATGCATAGCCATCTGGAACTTTGATTTTTTTTTTAAGACCTTGAAAAATATATCCTTCTCTTTTTTCCCCGTTGAAAAAGATACGGGAGGTAAATAAACTTTATTTGATCCTTTCTCAATAGGATGAAGTGATGATCTTATCCTCATTTCTTGCAAATCAAATTGTGATTTGAGATTATCTTTCGATTTTCCTTCTATATTAAGCGATGTCCCACAAATAGATTCACATACATTCTTTTCAATATACATAAGGTCAAGATTATGACGTATTACATTATCTTTCCAATATGGTAAATCAAAAAAGATACTCATTTTTTTCCAATTGAATGACAGAGCTGAATTATCATTAACTGTTTTCCCAAAAGTAAATTTCAAAATTTTCAACTCATTTATCACCATGTCTCTTGGTGGCAAAAGGCGAATATGCTCGGTCCCAGTGCCCTCGCCAACCCGTCCCAGGGCCAACACGAAGGAGGTAAATCACGGGCAGCTACTAGCCTTTGGAATAGTGACTAGCACATAAGGGAGACATTTACCTCGTCTTTGCCGAGATTCAAACCCCAGACGTGATAGTATAGGTGGTGGTCTTCCATGCTCTTCTGTGCCATCAAAAAATTGAGCATTTTTTTGAAATACATGATCACTATTTAAAAACCTCCGATGACCCATATAACAATATTTTCCACCATGTTTTAACCATTATGAATGTGTAAATTGATGACACACCGGGCATGCAAGTTTACCTTTAGTACTCCATCCAGATAAGTTTGCATATTCGGGGAAATCACTTATTGTCCATAGTAATGCAACATGCAATTGAAAATTCTGTTTAGTTGATGCATCATATGTTTGAACTCCTATCTCCCATAAATCCTTCAAATATGCAATAAGAGGTTGCAAGTAGATGTCGATGTTATTTCCTGGAGCGGATGGGCTAGGTTTCAATAGTGACAACATAAAGTATGATTGCTTCATACACATCCATGGTGGAAGATTATATGGCATTAAAATAACTGGTCACGTACTATGTGTCACACTCATATTTTTGAATGGATTAAATCCATCTGATGCTAAAGCAAGCCTTATGTTCCTAGGATCCTTTGTAAATTCTGGGTGCTTATGGTCAAATGTTTGCCAAGATGGAGAGTCAGTCGGATGTCGCATGTAACCATGCTTTGTACGAGATTTAGAATGTCATCTCATATGGGATGCTGTTTTGGATGACATGAACAAACATTGTAATCTAGACTTTATTGGAAAATACCATAAAACCTTACGTGTGATTTTTCTCTTCTCACCAGTAGGATCATTTTCAGATGTTTCCCATATAAGCTCACTACATATTTTGCATTGAATTATGTCTTTATCCAACCTCCAAAACAAAGTGCAATCATTAGGACAAGCATCAAACTTTTCGTAACCAAGTCCTAATTACTTCATCAATTTTTCTGCTTTATAGTACGACTTAGGCAAATCATCCATTGCATTTGGAAATGCTTCGCTTAACAAATTTAAAAGCATAACAAAAATCTTGTTGGTCATTTTCCCTAGACACTTCAAGTGAAGCAAACGAATAATAAATGCAAGTTTTGAGAATTTCTTACAACATGGATATAATTCTTTTTGTGAATCATCAATTAATTTATAGAATTTCTCTGCTTCTCTAGTTGGAATCTCCTTATCATTTTCAAATTCTGATATGTTAATAATACTATCATTATGCTCTGGGATTCCAAATGCCTCATAAACTAATCCTTGCATATCATATGCATCCTTTCGAGATGGAACAAAAGTAGAGCTTGTAGATGCACTATATGTTATCTCTCCATGAGCTACCCAGTGAGTATAACCGTTGATAAATCCATCAACCGTCAAACGATCGTAAGCAACCTCTCTTGAAACAAATATACCAATCTTACACCGTACACAAGGGCATAAAATCATTCCATTTATGTTAGCAGTAGAAAATGTAAAATGTAAGAAACTCTCAACTCCATTTCTATACTCCTCAGTTTGTCTCGGTAAAATAATCCAACTCTTATCCATAATGATTCTACAAAAATACTTATTCACATAAGTTTAACATTATGATAAATTGAAAAACAAATTATTATGATAGAGGTAAAGCAAGTGAAATGAATGTCTAGATAGTATAATCTTTATTTTAAATGTGCTCTGGAAATATTTTATAAAGAAAGGTATATTGTTAGGGAATATTATATCCCGTGATGATCAATAGACAAAATTCACGGTGAAGTAAAATTGAAGAACCAATATATTACATTTCCTAATATAATTATCACAACAAAAAAAATCATAATTAAAACATTGTAATTAACCAAACTTTATCACTGATATTACTCAAGGACATTATTAAAGTGATATTTTGCTAGTTAATGGTATAAGCATAAACTTGATTAGAATCATTTAAAATTTCTCAAATGAAACTATGTTCATCTTATTAGTTAGCTTATACAAGGTATTAGAGTTTTCAACATATAATTAAGAAAGGCAATATAACTTTTAACGATTCTTGACAGTATTAATAAAAGTAGACACACCTAGGATGCAACAAAATGAAAATTGTTCAAGGTGTGGAAAACATTAAGAGTAGAATGGTTAATGTGGTAGAAATGGGCATGCCAAAGTAATGAAGCAGTATTAGTTATCCAGCTTGCCTTTCCTTGCTGTGAATTGAGATATCCATTGGATCCACCGAATCATCCAATAGGACTACATTGACCCACATTAATACCTATGTTTCATTGAGTTTAGACCTCAAATCTGGTAGACCTATGATTAATTCCCTCTAAACAATTTTGTTGACGACATATTTATCCACATAAATGTAATATTAAGAAAGACAAAACAAAAAAGAAATAAGATATTAAAAACATAAAACTCTTACCCTAATTGTTAGAAAAGAGGGAGAAACAAGAAAGAATTTAGACGTACAAACCAGAGAGAGAATAAAAGACGGCTTCGGCGCGTTGCTGGAAAAGGCAGCGAACTTGCCGCGTGAGAAATAAATGTCGCGGCTAGCGAAAAATAGAACTGTGTGTGCCGTGAGAAAGAGGTGCGGCGTTGGGAAAAGAGAAGATCAAAGGAGATGAGGCAGTGTGCGAAACTTGAAGTGGTTTGTTATGTTAGACAACAAACAAGAGAAGAGGAGATTGAAGGAGAAGAGGAGATCGAAGAGGCTAGCTGTGTGCGGCATGAGAAAGAAGTTCGGTGAAGGAGAAGAGGAGATCGAAGAGGCCGTGTGCGGTGTGAGAAAGAAGTTCGCACGATGAAGGAGAAGGGGAGAATGATCGAAGCGGTGTGCATGAGAAAGAAGTTCGGCCGGCGCAGGGGATTGCGATGAATAAGGGTTTTAAGCTAAGTGAGAAGAATTATTAATTGATTAATAACGATATTTATTAAAAATGTCAGTAAATAGGGTCTAATTTAATATTTATTTTTTTAATTATTTTTGTTTTTTGATAAGTGTCATTATAAAGTGTCTATTATGACACTTATAGATAAGTGTCATAAAAAAAAAGTCCTAATAAACCTTTTTTCTTGTAGTGGGACCTAGCCTAATTCAGATCAAACTCATATATTGGGCTTGATTTTCAAGAGGCCGAGAGCATATTCTATATAGATGAAAATTTGTATGACATTATAACACCTCTAAAGACGTTGAAATAAATAATGAAAGATATTATTAGATTCCTTGTAACATCAAAAATTCACCGGACTTGAAATTCGTCCAACTGAAAAAAACTATATAAGAGATTATTATCGAGCATTAAAAACCAATTAATAAGTATCAAATTGTGTTATGAATCATGCTAAATTAAATATTGTGATTAATAAAAATTTAGAATTTCCAATCCCATCAAACAAATATTTATATCATTAAAACAAGCCTAAAAAAAATGATTGCTTGTCAACCACGAAAGTCAAGGAATGGAGGTACATAAAATAGACAACCATAGCATGCTGAGGCAAGCGTTTATCGTTCTTATTCATTCTTAATACCTTGCACACAACAATTTGCAGTACAACACACTTCACTCTCTTAGAAAGTATAAGAATGATTAATGAAGAAAGACGTGCTATTGTGAGAACCCAGTAGGAGGGGAGTCAAATTGACATAGATAGCTGCAGTAAAAGAAAATAAGACAAAAGAGCACTAAAAAACAACACAATCAAAGCCATCAGTGTAGGTAAAGACTTCACAAAAATTGAAAAGGGAAAAATAATAATTTGTGTTTACAAAGACTAGCATTCTACTTTACGTTATATTATAAAAAAAACTCTAATTCATATTTTTATTGAGAAAGAACAAGAAAGAACGAGGAAGAAAGATTACTTGTGGGAGAGGAGAAGGGCGTCATCTAAGAGTATAACTAACGAGTGAAGAGAAAAGTATGATCAGTGTGGAATCGTTGATGAGGAAGGAAAAGGACGTGGAGAATTGACGGAGAGGGAAAAGTTACATGATGAAAATAAAGAGTTCATTAGGTCTTATAGCATATAATTAACAATAATAATTACAAAAAATCTATGACAAATGAAATAAAAATAATTTAATATTAAAACCGGGATGAATATTCGATTAATTCGATCTATAAATTAACCGAATTAAATCAAAATTTTACTAAAACCGAATTAACTGAATCGGTTATTTCGATTAACAGTGAATTAATTAAATTTATTTCAAATAACAATAAAAAGAATTTATACAAAACGGAATGTTTTATACTAAAATATCAAATTAACCAAATTAACTAAATTCTCACCCCCTAAAAACAGAATGTTTTATAAAAAAATGTTGAATAAAAATAAATTTAAAATGTTAAAAATTATTGCCCCAAATTGAACGTTTTCTTTTAAAAAATTGAATACAAATAAATTTAAAATATTAAAATTAATGAGCCTTAATAAATTGGAGCCAGCATAGACTTTAATGGTCTATACTTTATGCTGGGCTTGCTACTTGAGTAAGTTTTTATATTGTAAGTCAACATGATCAATTTTAGAACTCAAAATAGAAAATTTATTCACCCTGTTTTTTTTTATATATCAATACTCATAGGATTGTCAAATAGTTGGATCAATTTACATATTGTAACTTAGTTTGAATATCGAATTTCTACTCCACAAACATAAACTTATTTAAAAAATATCTTATTTGCCGAATCGGATACAAAATCATCCACATATTTTTGTCTAATGTGTTGATGCAATTCAATTTTTGACAAATTGAATAGAGAATTTTTTAGTTGATTGGTCAATTGATTGATTGAGATTTGTTTGAAAACAAATAAAATATTTTGGAAAAAAAAATCAAAAGGGAGCCATAGATTTATCAAATCATCATAATGATGTTCCTTAAAAAGAAAATCAAAAGGGCATCTCACTTTCTGAGAATACCTTTACTTTCAACACTATTGTATAGCGGCTATACTATATGCTACAACATGCAACAACTAATGCAATATTATTGTAATATTATAGCAGCTACTTAGTAGTTTCTACAACTATGTAGCAATTATTTAGTAACTTTTACAAGTATTTTAAAGTGATTGTGACAAATTTAAAATGATTTTGATGAAATTTAAATAATTATGAGTAAATTGGTAAAGAGTATTTTAATATAATAATGTTCAAGATTTAAAATTTAGAGTTTAAGAGTTTAAGATTTAAAATTTACTTATAACAGTGTAATGACTATTTAGTAGTTTCTACAACTATTGTTAAATTAATTTAAATAAATTTTGATAAAATTTAAATAATTTTGACCAATTTATACAGAGCATTTTGATGTAATAGTATTTAGGATTTAAAGTTTAATTATAACTATGTAATAGTTACTTGTAGTTTCTACAACTGTGTAATAGTTACAATTGCTTTAAAGTAGTCTTGATCAACTTAAAATGATTTTGATAAAATTTAAGTAATTTTGACCAAGTTGATAAAAAATATTTTGATCTAGTAGTACTTTATATATAGAAATTTTGATTAAAATAAAATAGTTAATTTTTCATATTGTAATAATTACCAAGTAATTATTACACAGTATAATAGTTAATCGTAATTGCTACAGAAACATTAAAAACATTAAAAGTAAAAGTATTTTCGTAAAATAGAGCATCTTTTTGACTTTTTTTTTAGAAAAAGGTGTCCATATATATGAAGATTTAATAAATCTGGAGAGCACCCTTTTAATATTTACCTAAATATTTTTCAGTTGATTGATATAGTAAATTGAGGTTCACTGGAAGAGAATAAAAGGTTCTTGAGTTGATTATCACAATCAACTAAATACTAATCAGTTGACTGATAGTAAGACTAATCGACTAATGTTACAACGTTTGATACGAATGTAGTCGAATATGAAACTTTCAATGACATAATTCAGATAAGATCCAATGGACTAGTCAATTGATGACCAATGATCAGTCCACTAATGGTTATCATATTAACAAACGTCAAGATTCAAAGTGAAAGTTATAAAAGGGGCTCAAAAGGTTGCTAGATACATCATTAATCAAGTGCAAAACACACTCATACTTTGCTTCCACTAAGCCGTCATTGTTTTACTCTTATTGTAGTTTTCTTTCTAGTAATTTTTTATTCTATAAGAGATTTTTCTAACTCCAATGCTTGGACTAAAGATGAGAAAAGATAGTGGATATAATGGGTTGGACAATCTGTTGAGATAGAGGGGAAGTTTAATTAAATTAAAATTATACAAAATTAATTTCAACTTATTTGTTGAAATGGCTTGAGTAGATAATCTCATGCTGTCAACCTTGAAAGTCAGGCAAAACTACTAGGTTGTCTGGAAGATTGCTGTCGATTGCCTAGTTCGAGTGTAAAGTGAAGACTCCCAACTGCAGACTGTCAAGTATAGACTCCCAAATGGACCCTGAGTCATGAGATGCTGAGCGAAGTCAGGAAGCCGAGTCACCGAGTTAGGAGATGCCTAGAGGAGTCGAGAAGCCGAGTTGCTGAGTCGAAAGACGGAGTTGTTGATCAGAAGATGTCGAGGCATGCTTTCAAGTAGTTTCCTCAAAATAGATTTGGCCCACCACTGACTGTGCTTCGAGATTCTTTTGAGTCGTCTATTTCTCATGATACAACGGAAGAACCACGCACACAAGCAAATACTGGTTGTTCATGGCGAACATAGAATACATCCGAGTGCTATCACGAGTAGTTTAGCAGAGCGGATGCACGGTTGATAGTAAAGAATAAGGGAAACAAGGTGGAGAAATTCTTTTGCTATTGTTTTTTCTTCTTTCTTTGCTCAAGATTTAGCCTCCTTGTATAGGAAGCCTCACCCCTGGCTGCAATGAATGATTGAGTTATGACCATTCAATTCCGGGTTTAATGTCGACCATTATTGTCAAGACATTACAAAATCATTAATGTCAGTCATTTTATCGACATTACGGAATTGCTATTAATAGATTTAATGTCAGTTATTATTGTTGAGACATTATAGAATCGTCATTAATGGATTTAACGTCACCTATTATTGTTGAGATGTTACAGAATCACCATTAATAGGTTTAATATTTCCGTTACACTCTTGGACAGATAGCAAAAAGAGATTCAGAAGGTAAAATATTAGTTTATTCACTTAGGCAAATTTTGCCTCAACCAGTCAGACATTCGACGCGCACAAGTCATGCTCGCCCATGAGTCAACTTGGTTCAGTACAAATCCGGGTCCTAGATTTATACCTCCTACGCATCCACGCATAAAAGAAAGACTCTCCTCATGCATATATTCACAACATTAATACATGTGCCATAATCTAAACTAATAATGAAGTTAAAAAACTACTAATGTCGAAAAACTCATATATAATAGTCTTTTTTTCTCCACCTCTTTATTCCATTAACATTTCTAGCATAATGATTATAAGTCGTGGATATAACGATTATAGAGAATCATGATCCACGTAAAGTCAGTGTCTTTTTGGTTTGTTGTTCTTTATTTTTTTTTTTTTACATTGCTTTGCTACTCGTATTTTCTGTAGAACACTAATCGTGTAGATAAAAGTGGTATCAGCTCTATCTACAACACTAGTAGTGCAAGATGTCACTCTTCTTCAAACTCAAATCAAAAGGCTATAGCCATAAAAGAAGGGTATATATAATTTTCCCTGAGATGAAAATAATTATTTAATTCCTCTTTCTAGGTTGACAAAGAAGAAAAGGATGAGATGGTGACTAATACAAAAGTGAAGTCAGTACTAGAACAAGCTTTACTTGAACAAGAGATGAGCAAGATCAAAGACATACAATTGACACAGAACAGTGGGAGCAAATAATCGCAATCTATGAAGGGTCAATAACGGCAAAATTGTTAGGTCTTGAATGAGCTCATGCTTGTAGTCGCTTTATGACTGTCGGCACAGCTGGGGATTGCCGCCGATATCATCGAGGCTAGTGTTCAATATTATCTCCGTAAAACGACATTACTCTGCTATTGGTCATTACGGATAGCAGCAATTCATTTCCCAAGATATAACGACGTTATCTTGAAATAGTAGCACTTCAAATTTCGAGACCGACGAACCTTCTCATAGGCTTTTTGGACTATGAAAAAAATAAATGTAGAAGATGGGATGAATGAATTGATTTGGTTGTATCCTTTCAAATAACCCTTAATCTGAGTTTTCATATTCATCTTTTAATCTCAACCACTAGATTAACTCGTTCAATTTGATGCTTCAGATTAGGTCTAGTCGTCAATGGTCAGATTATGACTCTTCGTGATCAAGACTACAGATTGTGTCACTTATGATCCATCACTAGATCACCAGTGCGTGCACCAACAAAGTGCCTATTGTGCATGTACGAACTCCTTACTCGCCCATGGGAAGAGAGCACCTGTGCATTTCGTGTTAACTCCATTAACACATAAATACTTATAAGGAAGCAATCACTCTTGGAATTTTCAGATGTGGGACTATTCTCCAACTACTTCCTTAATACTATTTTGGACTTAACTTTAAACAATTAATTTCTCATTCACCCGTAATTAATCAATTTTGAGCAAATTAATAGTCTAGATTCATCTACGTGAAATGTATATTTCGATTTAGAAGTCAATTCTGACTTTCATCGATTTATGGCATCTCGATTTTTTCGTACAAAACCGTATTAGGCTTTAAGAACCAATATCCAATAAAAATTGTCGCAAAGAGATTTGATGCGATCAAATCTCAACTCATTTGCTATGTTGAAGGCAGAGCAGATTGCAAAAATGCATGCTAGCATGGTATAAACAATTTGTTCATGATGGCAAAAAAAGGCGAATGCGCTTACCCCCAACGCCTTCGTCAACTCGTCTCAGGGCAAACATGGAGGAGGTAAATCACGGGCGGCTACTAGGCTTTGGAATAGTGACTAGCACATAAAGGAGGTATTTACCTCAGCTATGCTGAGATTCGAACCTCAGACCTTATGATGACAACGCCTCATGTACTAGCTACTAGACAATCCCGAGGGGACATAAACAATAGGTTCATGAACTATTGTCTCGAAGAGATTTGATGCACACGAAACTCAGCTCATTTGCTATGTTGAAGGCAGAGCAGATTGCGAAAATGCATGCTAGGTACAAACAATTGGTTCATGAACTAACAACTATTGATGAACAACTTTCAAATATGGATCTCATTTGGACCTCCCTCAATTCCTACCGAAGACAGTATTAGATCTCGGTAGCCAATATCTATTTCATTGTGAGAGACCTAAAATGTAAGTAGTTTAGATTTATTATTTTCCGAATTAGAACATCTAGAGATCCAGATGTAGGAAAAGAACAAACCCATAAACATCACTACCTAGCTCTGGCTAGAAAGTAAAAAGATAGAAAATGATGATCCTCATCTCCAAAGGAGTTCGCAGTGGATTGAATAGGAAAGATTTAAAACGATACCTTAAGCATAAGAAGAAAAGGATAGAAGAAAAAGAGTATGATGTTGCAATTATAACATGGAAGGGCATGAAAAGGACCAATGCCCCAAGTTGAAAAACGAGGGAACCACAATTGAAAAGGCAAAAAAAAAACAACAAATAGGCCAAAAGAAACCTGAAGGTCATTTAGGACGAGACAACTCATCAGAATATCGAACTAAACAATGGAACTATATTGGCACTTTCAGCAATCTACAATGAAGCAAACAGAGTATTCGTAGATGAAGAGGAGAAATTAGATAAGGGGAAGATGATACAATAAGTGTGGTAAATTCCTCTTCTTATGAATTTAAATTAATTGATTTAGTTAACTCATTAAATAGATCACCTCATAAGGCTAAAAAAATTAAGATATTGAAAAGGAAAAATGCTATATTGGAAGAAAAACTTAATATTATAGTTCCCTATGACAAGTTGAAAGATATTATTACGATTTAGGAGTTAGAGTTTGAAAATGATTCGGTAAAGAAACAGCTTGAGTCCTTGAAATTAGCTTTAGAAAAATTTACAATAGGATCACAATCCCTAAACTTGCTAATTGGTAGCCAAATACTAAGTTTCACCAAAAGTAGATTAAGTTATATGGGATACAAGAAGGAAAAGCCACATTTTAGTTTATTAGCTAGAGTGCAAAGTAAAATAGAACAATAATTAAGACATTGATATCTAGATAGCATTTGGTTAACCCAGTTGAACTCAATATGTTTTAGTTACTGATATGGGTACATTATGCATGTTTTTAAGTATTGTTTATTGTGCATTTACTTGCATTTCATGAGCATGATTTATACTTATCGCACCCTATTTTATTATTATGTCATACTTCTAATCTTTTGATTCGGAGATCTGCTCTTTTCATATTTTGATTAACAGAATGCATTTTGCCCCAAAAATGGAACATATCGGATGTTAGAGTAAGTTTCGAGCAAAATTCAGCAAAGCATGTCCATGCCCACGAGGCACGGTCGTGCCCCATCAGCCAAGACTTGGTCATGCCTTACAGGCACGACCGTGTCTCCCAAAGCCATGTCTCCATTCTTATAGTAGATTCCATGGTCCGGTCGTGCCCAAGAGGCACGGTCGTGCCTTTCCTACAACAATTATGCCACGACCGTGTCCTACACCTCCCAAAGAGAATAGCACAATGGTTTTTATACGACGACCATGCTTCATAGGCACAATTGTGCCTTCAGAGCAGTGGATCCTATGCCATGGTTGTTCCTCATAGGCATGACTGTGCCCTTTTAGTAGAGATTTGATGCCACAATCGTGCTTCATAGGTACGGTCATGTAGCATGAAATAGGGGTCACGTGCCCTGCTATAAAGGGGAGTAAGATCCCCTTTTCAAAAGGTGGAAGGGTTTCCCTTCAAGGGTACCATCAAGGTCCATTTCCAAGGAGTTTTCGACTATTCATCGATGATCCAAGATTTCATCAATCCGTCCACCATATAAATAAGGAGTTCATCCCAAGACGCCAATTGCATGTTGTTAAGTATTTCTTTCTCTCTATTCTCTGTTTGGATTATAAGAATGATTTTCTTAATGTCTTTGGATTGTAATTTCCTTGTTATGGAGTAGATCTTCTAGATCTTAGGATGTAGGGAGCATTCTGTTGGATCGAAAGTGCTGGGGGGGGGCGACCTCGTGACTTTCACACATTTCGTATTCGAAAATTCGAGTAACGCAACGGAAAATAAAAACACACACACAGAAGACCAAGGTATTTACTTGGTTCGGAGCATAGGGCGACTCTTACTCCAAGACTCACGCTCGTTGAGCGTTTACCGTGGGCAACAACTATAATCGCGTAAATCTTTTACAAAAAATACAGATGCTGAATAAAGAATAACACTACCGACAACACAAGATATGAGTGGAAATTAGTCGTCAGTTGTCGGAGCAGCAGAGCGTTGCTTGAGTGTTCGGAGCAGCGTACGAGTGCACAGGATGTTCTGTTCGAGTTGATCTACAGGCTGCTTCCCGAAGCTCCTTTTTATAGGCTCCGTTAAACTGATCTAGATCCCCAAGTCTCGAGATCAGGTTTGGCCCGAGGCGGATCAGTCGACCGATCCCCGGTTCGGTCGACGGATCAGGCGATCTCCTCCTATCCGATCCGCCCGATCCGCTCGCTCCGCTTCGATCTGGTCAAGTCTTATCCCCGGTTCGGTCGACCGAAAACCCGGTTCGGTCGACCAATCCCCTGGTCGAGCTCGGTCCACTCGCTGGAAGTCTGATCAGCTGTTTTGGGGGTTCAGTCGACCGATAACCCGGTTCGGTTAACCGATCCTGGTTAATTCTGGCCCTGCATAGAAATTGTTAGAAATGTTCTTCTGCAAAACAGAGTTAGAATATAGCAGATAATATATAAGTAAATAAATTGACAGTGTTCGGACTGTCCAGTTCTGACTTCGGATTTTCATCCAGAAACTCTAGGTCGAACCGACGCCTACTGTTCCCTCCCCAGGGAACGCGCCCTCACCTACTCCACTCAGGAGAAGTTACCTTTTGCCAGTTCGGTCCTCCAGACCGACTGGACTTTTGCTCGGCGCTCGAATCTTCCGGTCTTCATGCTGGGCGCCCGCTCCACGACTCGTCCAGACTTCCACCTGGTTCGCGACACCAGGATTTCCACCTAAGGTTACCACCCACTAGGATATTTGTCCGAAGACTCTGACCCACCAAGGCTTTCCGTATAGGGTTACCACCCCCTATGACATAGGGTTACCGCCCTCCTAGGGTTTTCCCTTTGTCTAACCGAAACTAGGGCTTTTGCCTAAGTAACCATAGGACTTACCTGTAATCTCAATCAACATATCAGATAACAAAACAACTTAACTTTGAATCCTTTGTCATTATCAAAACTCGAGTTCGATCGCCGTATGTTTCCCGCACCAACACATTCATGATGTGATATTGTATATTAACTATGATTTGCCCATTTCCTTATTCTATGGAATGTTTATGCCTTGTTCTTATTTGATTAAATGTGTGTGTAGTGAATGAGTTCGTGCATGTGTTGATTGATTAAATGGATGTGAAGCATTGGTCATCATGTAAGGGAGATGTTGTAGATCGTATGACCAGGTAGCCCTTAGTGATAGAGGGCATCCCTTTAACCAGACTTTCTAGAGTATCGCCTTGAAATGAGGATTAATTCTCTACAAGGGATTAGTTAATTAAAGTTTAATGGGTTTTCATCAATTCAATGTTAGGAAGTGACATGTGTAATTTAGATTGTAAGACCGAGGGGCTCTCATGTGACAGGGGTATCCCTTTAACCGGACTTTCTATGTTACCTTTTCTACTTATTGACATTGGAAGAAAATGGTGTAAGCACTCTGGTGCAACCTTCATGGGTCCGCGCTCGTATTTGGTTAGGATCCCTACAAGTGTGTAAGTGTGGAGATAAGGAGATGACCAATTCATAGAATATCAACTAGCATCATAATGAAATTGAAATCTAGAATTGTTTTCCCAACCAATTCCCTTCTCGTCGATTACTTGCTCCCTTGGACATCTCTCTCTCTCTCTCTAATTTTCAAGCTTTCATACCACCTCGATCGTCTAGATAACTTAATTTACAAACTTAGCTAGCTCAATCAATAACCTTTGTAGATTAATATTTTTATTACTTAACTAATCGTACATTTATGATTTTGACAACAGTTACCAAAGACATTACTTGGCTATCAAAGACCCTTAAAGTCAACTACAGAAAAATATATGTATGACCCTCAAGATTAACTATAGTAGAATATATGTAAGTTTTTTATATAGTTGGCATGGCATAAAAATTTTGATGTTTCAAAAAAATACTTTCAAATTTCAAAGTTATATGTATAATCCTGAAAATTATGAATTCTTACACTTACTTTGAAATTTTGATACACAGTGGATAATTTTTTAACATTTCCAATTGTGTAGCAACATATATTTTCATGATAAATAATTTTTCACTAATAGGTATGAATGAGAGAAAGATTTATATATAATTTTATTTTATTTTGAAATTTATAAAAAAATCATAGTCAAGGGAAATGATTTGTGAGTGAAGCCGGAGAAAACTTTACAAGAATGTGAGTGAAATGATTTGTTATACAAAGGACGAGGGTAGGAAGTAAGAAGGATTTGACCTTAGAAATGGTCAAAGTCAAGGGAATCATTCTCTCAAGAGTTTCAAGACTTAGAAAATTTGATAGGGTTTGAAATTTAGAATGCTTATATTTCGAGACACAAATCGTTATATATTGAAAGATGATTGTCAATATACTATAGTACTTGGACGGGATAATATCGTCTTAAGAAAAGAAGGCATAGCCTTCGCCTCGACCTTAATACTCTTTTTATGGATAAGTCTACTCAAAAAAGTTGTGTCGATATCCGAAGGGTATGTTTCTTACCTGAAAGGATACTTGTTGGGTTTGTAAGGTTGCAAACATAGTCCCACATTATAAAATGCATGAGAAAGATCATGGGTTTATAAAGAGAAAAGATATCTCCATTGGCATGAGGCATTTTGGGTAGAGTCCAAGAGCAAAATCATGAGGGCTTAGGTCCAAAGTGGATAATATCATGTAAATGTGGAGATATCTAATTCATTACGATCCTACAGTACTTCGATAATCGAAAAGGGATGTCTATTGGTTAAAATCATCGACTCATCGTCGAGATAACTAATCGGATCTAACTATTAGATCTTACATCAAAAATCTATATATCCATAGTTAAAAATACTAACAATATTTATCTACTACAATCTAAGCAAGGACATATAAATATTGGCCGCATAATAAAAGAAATACAAAGTAGAACATGTCAAACGACACGTTATTTAGTGTGGTTCATGATTCTAAAAAATTGTTACATTCACGACCTATGATTCCTTAGTAGAGTTACTCCCGAAATCTACTATCTTTTCCTCTGTGGAAAAGTCTCTTACAGAATCAGCTTATGATAGTACAGGAGCTTTACAAAGAATACGAAGTAAGAATAGTTTAAGCTCAAAAACAATAAGATACTCTTTTTATAATGATTGATTGCTTCCCTTTCGAGCTTTTGAATTCCTTATAAAAGTCTTTACTAATGGTTAATAATCATCCGTAGTTTATCTCCTCTGTATTAACTCAGACACTTCTTAATGGGACATTGAAGGGGAGCGAATCGTTTTTTACCACATTTACTAGTATGAAGTTGTCTCTAGGGCATAACCGAATTGGTTATCACATAGTAGATTTGTAGAATTGAGCAGGGGTCGAATTCCGGCAAAAACCAAGGAACTACCTTTCCATGTGATGCTAGCTTCGGTTTTTATCCTCCCAATAGTGTAGAACAGTTGGGGGAAGAAGCCAATGGATTTCACCTTTTACAGAATTTGCTAGTATGAGATTGTCCCCAGTGCTACGGTGCAACAGAAAGATGTTAAGTTGTTACTTAGACATCTACGGTTCGATTCCCAACTATAATACATTTGTAGGGATTTTTTCTTCAAATAAATATGTAACCACATGATACTGAACTTCTGGGTTATGCTTTCTGATTTACCTTAAAGTGTCAGTGAAGGAATTGGCTAGACATCTCAGATTCAGTATTATCTTTTTTTTTTCATTTTATTATTATTATTATTATTTTGTTGCTAACGTAAAGTTGTTGACGGATCTGATCCTATACTTGTCGGTTGACTGAGAAGCTCAACTTGGTCGCCCAACCTTGATGGAATCCTATGATCTAATTCACATGTTTGTTAGTTATGCTCCATTTCATCGACTAACCTTAACCAAAATCTATGAATCTTATCCACGTGATCAATTCTTTAATCCACATGTCTTTTGGTCAACCAAACTGAACTGGTTGGTCGACTAAAATTGTTATAGGACTTGTTGTCCCATTTTGGTCGATTAACTTTGATTGATTCCACCGTAACTTCTTCCCACTACAATGGTTAACCAATATCAAATATTTGGTCAGCTAAAACCTTTGAGTCAACTAGATATAAACTTTTGGACAACTATGTTAGTAGTCAACTAACCATAAGTCATTGGTCAACTACATAACATACAGTAGCTTACGTTAGGTTTCTAGTTGACTATTAATTTGACTTTGGACTATCTAAAGATTGAATCCCATAGGTTAAATTCTACCCTCGCCCAATTACAAGTTCGCTTAACCCTCAACTCATAGCAATTGCATTCCGCCATCTTCAACAGTTTGGTTAGGGTTCAATTAAAATTTCACATTGAAAAAATTTAATAAACATCATAGGTTTACAAAGATATGGGATATCTTCATTGACATAAAGCCTTTTGAAAAAAATCCAAGAGTAAATTCATGAGAGTCTAGACCTAAAGTGAGCAATATCATGCTATTATGGAGATATGTGGACATCCTTTTACACAACAAATGGTATCAGAGTTATGGTCCAGATCATATGTCATGTGACGTGGTCTTGAACGAAGTTGAGGGTGGACCTGGAGTAGATCAGAGTGACCGGATGCTTGCGAGGAGACGATTGAATGCTCGCGGGGAGACTCGAAATAGGTCAGGGTGATCAGATGTTCGCGGGAAACCCGGATTAGGTCAAGATGACCAGATGCTTGCAGGGAGGCCTAGAGCAGGTCAGGGTGATCGGATACTTGCGGGGAGACGAGTAGGTCAGGGTGACCGGATACTCTCGGAGAGACCTGGAGCAGATCAGGGTGATCGGATACTTACGGGAAGACAAGTAGGTCAAGGTGACCGAATGCTTGCGAATAGACTCGAAGTAGGTCAAGATTGACCAAATCCAGCTGCTTGCAGGGAGGCCCGGAATAGGACAGGGTAATTGAATACTCACGGGGGGGGGGAGGGTCAAACCATGAGAATAATGACGATCCTTCTTTTGAGAGGAGGATTATTGTGGTTCAATCAAAGTCCCACATTGGAAAGATTTAGTAAAGATCATGGATTTAAAAGAATATAGGATATCTCCATTGGTATGAGGTCTTTTAGGGAGAGCCCAAGAGTAAAATCATGAGTGTCTACATCCAAAATGAATAATATCACACTATTGTGGAGATATATGGACATCCTTTTGTATAACAAGTTTCTTCTAAATTTCTCATCCCTCAGATATACTGAATTCTCCAACTTTCATTTCATGACATCCTTCTCACTTTATCGTATACTCTTTCGCCAAGCTCCTCATCCCTTAGATGTACTAAGTCTGTCAATTTCCTTCATTTGATGTTCCTCATCTTCTAGTCCCTTAGATGTTCAATACCTCCCTCTTACAATGTATTTTAGACGTTAATTCACCCCGCATTGTATGTGTGTACCCCTAAGTCTACACACTTATACACTAGTAAAAAAATACAATGTAAAACTTAACTTAAATTTTTTTTTTAAACATTAAAATTCATGGTCATATCGGACCACTCAAGGGCTCCAAAGATCAACCAACTGATGATTGCAACAACAGGATTCAAAGTGAAGCCTTTGCTCAAGGGGTTGCGAGACACATCATCAACCTAGTGACAGTTGTTTCGAATTCGTCAATCGACTGTCACTTTATCCTAATTGATTGGTGTAACCATGAATTTGGTCAAACCACAATTTTATATTTTCAAGTTCATTAGTTGACTAGAACTATAGTTTTAGCCACACTAAAGTTGGATCCAAGTCATGCTAAGAGTTCATATCTCCAGAACTTCCTCATTTGGCTAGTATAAGTCACTCTCAACTTACCAAAACTTCATCTTTACCTAGAGACTCATCTCTAAGACTTCACCCATTGTCTAGTATTTAGCCGACTTTGGCTTAATAGGATTTCCATTTTCCACTTGCTTAGTCTTAGGTCAATCTTGACCCATCAAACTTCCACTACCTAAAGTTCATCCTCTCGAATTTCACTTTTACTTAACATCCAGTCTCTCTGATCTGTCATGACTTCATTTGTTGCTAAGCATCTAATTTTCCATAACCTGCTTGAACCTTTTATCACTAACAAACATTCAATCCTCAATGACTTACTAAGATTCTCTACCATATGCCTAACATCTAGTCCTCCATAATTTATTAGAACTTCCTTTCAATTGCTTAACATACACTTCTTCATGACATGTCAAGACTTTCTCTCATGTGCTTAAGATTTAGTCTTTCACAGCCTATTAAGAATTCCACTGCTAACACTAGTTGGATTTGTCTAATGTCAAGTGTAACATTTACCTAACCCATTTAAACTTTCCATCAATCAAGTATAGGATTAACCTTGACTTACTTGTTGGTGCAATATCCCTTAGGTCAAGGTTGACTGGTTTGACCAAGCTTGAGTCTTGGTCATAGTTTCGATGTTTGACAATACATGTAGACACATGGACAATGCAGGTGCAGTTGTTCATATGGGGAGATTCTGATCAGGGACTGATCAGTGTGAATGAAGAAGAGTCAAGTAGGTATACCTGACTGGAAGGAAACCCTGGTGAGTGAAGCCAGGTGAAAGTCCTAGTGAGTGAAGCTAGGCAGATGGAAATCCTGGTGAGTGAAGCCAGGTGAAAGTCCTAGTGAGTGAAGCTAGGCAGTATGGAAATCCTGGTGAGTGAAGCCAGGTGAAAGTCCTAGTGAGTGAAGCTAGGCAGATTGAAAACCCTAGTGAGTGAAGCTAGGTAAAAGTCCAAGTAGGTCAAGAGAGTGACCGGATACTTGGCATGAAAGAAAAGTCCAAGTAGGTCAAGAGAATGACCGGATACTTGGCATGAAAGAAAAGTCCAAGTGGGTCAAAGGGATTGACCGGACACTTGGTGAGAGAGTCCTAGCAGGTCAAGGGAGTGACTAGATGCTAGGCATGACATAGCAACAGGTTAAGGTTGACCGGATGTTGGTTTGGGAGGTTTGGGACTTGGTTTTGGGCAAAAACCAAGTGCTGGATCGATCAGTGGATCGATCCAGACCTTTCCCAGCGAACAGAAAGCTTCTGGATCGATCAGTGGATCGATCCAGAGGTCTCAATCGATCAGTGGATCGATTGGGACGCTGCTGCTTCGCGCGATAAGCGCTGGATCGATCCGTGGATCGATCCAGGCACTTTTCCAGAGCACAGAGGCGCTCTGGATCGATCCGTGGATCGATCCAAAGCCTCCCCGATCGATTGGGAAAAATCGAATCGATTGGGATCCGACCGTTGAGTCGTATTTGAGCCGCAGGCGAGCGTTGTCTTCGGCACTTCTTCACCGATTCATTTCAGATCTTCACCAGCTCCTTCATAGCTCTTCTCAAGCTCGAGATCGCCAGTTCTTGAAGGTTCTTGGAGGCTCTTCCAAGTCAAGAGACGGATCAAAGCAAGAAGAAGAAACTAGGGTTAGGGTTTGTGCACTCATTGTAAGCTTGTAAGCTTGTATTTCTTTACTACCCTTTCTTCTTCTTGTATTGAGTCTTGTAGGGCTTCTCCGCCCTTGGTAGTTACCATAAAGGAGAGTTTCATTAGTGGAGGATGTGTGTGTTGGTGTGGATCCTTGGACTAGTCACCTCTTGTGAGGTGGATACCAAGTAAACCAACCGTGTTAGCGTTGTGTGATTTGTTTCTGTATTTTCCGCTGCACATCTTCGAAGGAACAAGCAACGCCGAACACCGGGCACGCGATGAGCTATTCACCCCCCCCCCCCCCTCTAGCTACTTTTGGTCCTAACAAGTGGTATCAGAGCGAGGCCGCTCTTCACCGGAATCGTCGCCGGAAGGGTCAAGCATAACAAGAAAAGCTAGAGGGCGAAGAAGTTGGAGCAAATTCATCAAAGTCAAAGAAATCAAAAGGCTCAACTTCAAGATGCAATTCCAAGATGGACTTGGATTTGACACAAGGGTGGCTCCACCATACACATCCACAAGCTTCGATTCTTGGAGATTAAGAATCAAAAATTTTTTGATGATGGAGATAGAGCAATGGTTTGCTCTCATGGAAGGTTTTGAAGCTCCAACAAACTCCAAGGGCAAGCCTCTCAAGAAAAGCAAATGGAGCCAAGAGCAAGTTCAAAGGAGCAAGGCAAACGATAAAGTGACCAAGCTTTTGGTCAACTTATTGCCAAGCAATATTTTGGCTCAAGTTGGAGAATTCAAGGATGCCAAGGAGCTTTGGAGCAAGTTGGCATTAATCCATGAGATCCCCTCCACTGTACCGAATCAAGAGGAATCCAAAGAGGGCGACTCAATGGATCAAGATCAAGAGGAGGACTCCGAAGTTGAGAGATGCTCAACTTCCGAAGAAGAAGTCCAAGAGGAAGCTTCATCCTCAAAGGAGTGCAATCAAAAGAGCAAGGAAGTAGTATATTCCTTGTTTCATGTACAAGAGGATGAAGAAGAAGGAGAATCCTCCACATCCGGGTCAAGAGAAGAAGAGGATGAAGAAGCGTCCACCTCCACAAGTCAAGCAAAATCAAATGGAGGAGTATCAAATTTGGATCAAGAGGAAGCTTCTACCTCCGGATCCAAAGGAAAAGATGTCACCCCTACAAGCAAAGGTATAAATATTTCAATTAATAATAAAAATCATATTATATGCTTTGAATGTAGGGAACATGGGCACTACAAAAGCAAGTGCCCTAAATTGGCCAAGAAGAAGGGTCAAGTGACACCAAAGGGCAAGGAGAAGCCAAAGGAGACCATCCCCAGAACAAAGAAGAGCAAGGAGCACATTGTGTGTTTCTCTTGCAATCAAAAGGGGCATTACCAGAGTCAATGCCCTAAAGGGAAGAAGATGGTCAAGGCTCAAGGAGGAAACTTAAGTCAAGGGGGAGCCTCTAAGGTAAAAAGGAATGTAACTTTTATTGAGCCTACCCCTTTACATTATGGTAAAAAGCATGATAGTTCTAATTTTTATCATTTTAATGCAATTTACCATAAGAATAGAAAGCATGAGGGCTTTAAGGAAAAGCATGTGACCCTACATGCCAAAACTACCCAACCTAAGGTTAGGAAGGTAGATAGACACTTGGGCGGGAACACCAAGGATAATAGATACATGCCCAAGAATAAAAATGCTCATGGACTAAAACCTAAGGATTTAATGATAGAAAATCAAGTCTTGAGGTCAAGACTTGATAAAATGGAAAAGACCCTAAAAAGGATGGAAAATATCCTACAAGGGCAAAATGAGCAATACCTAGGGCTAGGAAAATCAAAGTCATCAAATGGCCATAGAGGGTTGGGATACAAACCAAAGGCTAAGAAGGATGTGCCCTCTTACCATAGGGTTCCATATAGTTATGGAACAAACCCTAGGTCCAGTGGTTAAGCCAAGAATACTAGGGAAGTCATCCCTAAGAGTATTTTTGCGATAAATGTGACTAAGACTTCTAACAAGTCTAAGAAAGTCACTAACAAGGTCACAAGGGAGGTTATCCCTAGAGTTGACCTAGAAAATGTGACCAAGGCTTCTAAGAAGCCCAACAAGGTCACTAGGAATGTATCTAGGGAAGTTATCCCTAGTGAATACCTAGAGCATCCAAGGAACACCAATAGGTTTTGGGTTCCTAGGAGCATTTTCTCTATCCCATAGATGGGTTAGAGAGTGTCAACTCCGATTAGAAGGGTAGTTAACCCAACTTTGAGGAAATTGACACTCAAGGAGCATTTTCAAGGTTTTTGTTAACCTTTGAAAATGAAATGGATTTATTAGTTACTCTTGGAAAGAGTAAAATGTGCTATAAAGGAAGAAATTTGAGATGACTTTAAATGGCACAAGAAATCAAGTGTTAAGAAATATCAAATTGGGACTTTGGTATTGTCTTAGGAATTTATGGCAAATCTAAGCCTTAATTTAAGTGATTACTCTTATGGGAAAATGAAATATGCCAACATTTGAGAAATGTTTTAAATTCTTAATTGGCATAATTAATTCAAGAGATTAAAGAAATGTCAAGTTGGGTTTTGGCATTTTCTTAAGGAAATTGGGCGATCTAGGGTATATGCTTTTTGATTTAGCTAAGTGGTTAAGGATACTTAGATAGGTAATTTAGGTATATTTTATTTATGCTAAACCTTGTCATGATTGTTTGCCCATCATATGTCATGACATCATGTCTATTTTTGCATTCATGTTTTATTATGAAAAATCCAAAAATACCATGTCATGACATTCATACATCATGTAGTTATAGGATATTTTCTTTTGAAAAATTATTTCCTTTTGATGTATGCCATAACATAATAATGCATTAAGTTTAATTCCTTGTAATTAAGGACAAATGGCATTTAACAACACTTATTAACAAGTGACATCCTAGGTGGATGTCTAATATCTCTAAAATGCCTAGATAGATATGTATGATCCCTAGAATAGGGCAAAACCAAAATCTCACATCTCACAAGGACTATAAGGTGACTTGTATGTGTTTTCGTGCACATTAAATACAAGTGAGATGTTAGGATGATGAACAAAACTCAAGATGTTGATATAGTGCATTCGTTTGAGTTTTTAAGTTCATCAAAACACATAGTTATGTGTTATCCCATCATTGGGAAAGCTAATGTACAAGTCATGTGCATTAAGCCCAAGGAACATGGTGGGATATTGGTTTGAAAAATATTTTCAAAATGATTTTGGAAAACCTTGGTGAAGGCTATCTTTTGATAGTAATCACCATTGAATAGTTAGACACAAACTTGAAGAAAACACTAAAGTTTTTGCAAGTTTTTAAGTTTGTGTCAATCTTTGAAAATATGAAGTATTTTCATAGAAAACTATTTTTCCTTGATAGTAAATACCCTAAATAATGCCTACACGAAATTTTGTGATTTTTGGATTTTTTTGTAGAATTTTCTAGGGATTTCTGAAGTTGGCTGATGTTGAAATTCAGCAACTATCAGAGCTCCGATCGATCCATGGATCGATTGGAGTGCCTGAATCGATCCGTGGATCGATTCAGAAGGCAAGTCTCTCGCGAGCAGAAGTTCGCTGGATCGATCAGCCGATCGATCCAGGAAGTCTGAATCGATCAGTGGATCGATTCAGAAAGGTTCAATCGATTGGAACCCAACTCCAATCGATCCAAGTTGCTGATTTTGGCTGGGAAAGCCTGATTTCGGCATCTTTAAACCTATTTTAGTCTAGGTAACCTTTCCAAACCCCTAAAAATACATTTGTATACATTCAAAGGGTGTTTTCATGTGAAAACAAGGATGGATTGGTTAAGGAAGGCTAAGTTGAAGTTTAGGTTGAGGTTTGGTTCAAATTTTGAATATTTGAACCTCAAAACTTCTACAATAGGGTTTCCTAAAGTTTTAGGGATTCCAAGTCATTGTTGGTGCAATGACAGAAGTTACCACCATGTCTTTAGGGGGAGGGACTCTTTAAAGGCATGAAAACTATTTTTTCATAAACCTTGGAAGGTGGTTAACCTTCCGTTAAGTGAATAATGCTCAAGGATGGGCATTTGCCTACATTGAGGAAGAATGTAGGGTTAAGGATAAATGAAGGGTATGGGACCTTCATTATCGTTGTTGGTCACAACGAGTGATGTTGTGAACAACGATGAGCAACTCTTAAGGGGGAGAGTTTTCAACAATGGGGCATTTGTTGAAGTGTGTCCAAAATTGAGGCACGAGTTTATGTGTGCTCAGAGATGGGTTGATGTGTGCCAATAGGGGGAGAATGTGTGGTTTAAATTAGGCCTTCATTACCTATGGGGGAGGTCATAGGGGGAGAATGAAGGGAACCAACATTCATACTTTGGCATGAATGGAGTTAAGGCTATGGGATTAGCTTAACTCAGAATGGTCCAAACTTAAAGGTATTGTCAAACATCAAAAAGGGGGAGATTGTTGGTGCAATATCCCTTAGGTCAAGGTTGACTGGTTTGACCAAGCTTGAGTCTTGGTCATAGTTTCGATGTTTGACAATACATGTAGACACATGGACAATGCAGGTGCAGTTGTTCATATAGGGAGATTCTGATCAGGGACTGATCAGTGTGAATGAAGAAGAGTCAAGTAGGTATACCTGACTGGAAGGAAACCCTGGTGAGTGAAGCCAGGCGAAAGTCCTAGTGAGTGAAGCTAGGCAGTATGGAAATCCTAGTGAGTGAAGCCAGGTGAAAGTCCTAGTGAGTGAAGCTAGGAAGATTGAAAACCCTAGTGAGTAAAGCTAGGTAAAAGTCCAAGTAGGTCAAGAGAGTGACCGGATACTTGGCATGAAAGAAAAGTCCAAGTAGGTCAAGAGAATGACCGGATACTTGGCATGAAAGAAAAGTCCAAGTGGGTCAAATGGATTGACCGGACACTTGGTGAGAGAGTCCTAGTAGGTCAAGGGAGTGACTAGATGCTAGGCATGACGTACCAACAGGTTAAGGTTGACCGGATGTTGGTCTGGGAGGTTTGGGACTTGGTTTTGGGCAAAAACCAAGTGCTGGATCGATCCAGGCTCTGGATCGATCAGTGGATCGATCCAGACCTTTCCCAACGAACAGAAAGCTTCTGGATCGATCAGTGGATCGATCCAGAGGTCTCAATCGATCAGTGGATCGATTGGGACGCTGCTGCTTCGCGCGATAAGCGCTGGATCGATCCCTGGATCGATCCGTGGATTGATCCAGGCACTTTTCCAGAGCACAGAGGCGCTCTGGATCGATCCGTGGATCGATCCAAAGCCTCCCCGATCGATTGGGAAAAATCGAATCGATCGGGATCCGACCGTTGAGTCATATTTGAGCCGCAGGCGAGCGTTGTCTTCGGCACTTCTTCACCGATTCATTTCAGATCTTCAACAGCTCCTCCACAGCTCTTCTCAAGCTCGAGATCGCCAGTTCTTGAAGGTTCTTGGAGGCTCTTCCAAGTCAAGAGGCGGATCAAAGCAAGAAGAAGAAACTAGGGTTAGGGTTTGTGCACTCATTGTAAGCTTGTATTTCTTTACTACCCTTTCTTCTTCTTGTATTGAGTCTTGTAGGGCTTCTCCGCCCTTGGTAGTTACCATAAAGGAGAGTTTCATTAGTGGAGGGTATGTATGTTGGTGTGGATCCTTGGACTAGTCACCTCTTGTGAGGTGGATACCAAGTAAACCAACCGTGTTAGCGTTGTGTGATTTGTTTCTGTATTTTCCGCTGCACATCTTCGAAGGAACAAGTAACGCCGAACACCGGGCACACGACGAGCTATTCACCCCCCCCCCCCCCCCCCCTCTAGCTACTTTTGGTCCTAACTCACATAAATAGCTATTCCTACTTTTGGTTAAAATAGACATAAATAGTAATTTTAAAGGAAATTACTAAACTTACATATTTAAGCACAAATTTGCAATAACTAAAATTGCAACATACTTTAGAAAAAATATTAAAAAGTTTTTAATTTTCTAATTTTTCCTAACTCTCCCTAAACTTGTACTTTTCTCTCCCCCTTTGATCATAGCAAAAATGGGGTACAAATAAGAGAATCTTCAAGACAATGAACTTTTGGAATATTAAGGAAGGGAAAAAAAATTCTGAATTTAACTGAATTTTAAAAAAAAATGTACTTTTAGAATTTTCAAGAAGAATATTTTTTAAAAAAATTCTAAGGATTTTTAAAAAAAAATTTAAGTCAAAAAGTAAATTAAGTCTTTAGAATTTTTCAAGGAAAAAATATTTCTAACAATGAGTTTATACACAAAATTTTCAAAAATGTTTGATTGAACTTTCAAAGCATTATTTAATTCTAATTTTTAAATTCTTTTTCAGAAATTTAATTAAACCTTTCATTTCAATATTTCAGTTTCCAGGTCGTGGCGAGGTACTAGGCCTTCTTGGTTATTGGAGCAACAATCACTTCCTTGACAAAGCTTCCATAAAGAATTTCAATGTTTAATTTTCTTACTTTAAAGCTTTTAACTTAAAAGAAATTAAATTAGCACAGATTTTGGAACCCAATAGAGGTTCCTTCTTACTGGATTAATCATATATTTAAGGGGTACATAAATTTTGGGCACTTTTCTAAGTTGACCCTGATGGTTTCTAATATACCAGTTTAATTTTCCATAAGTTCTTAATTTTGATTTAGGAAATTTATTTAAGCATGCATCAAATTCTAATTTTTCAATTTCTAATTTTAATTTATCATTTTCTGATTTTATATTATATTACATTTCAAGTGGACATGCTTTTGCTAATTTCATTTTTAATTCTTTATTTTCTTTTTCTAATTCAAATAAATCTTTAGAAAGCGATTTAATAAATCGAAAAGACTGAGAAGGGGTTAGATTGCGTACCTTACTTACCTGATCTGGTGACGCTCCCCCTTCACTGCTACTTTCTTCTTCTGATGTTCCTCCCCCTTCATCGATGCTCATCTCTGAGCTTGAGTCTTCTTCCGGCTGATGGTTCGCCATTAGTGCTAACCCCGAGAATTCTTCGATGTCTGACTCAGAGGATGACGAATCTGACCATGTAGCCTTCAGGTTCTTGTGCTTGGAGGGTTCTGGTTTCTTGTATTTTGACTTTTCCCTTTCTTTCTCCTTTCTCTTCAGCTTCGGGCAGTCATCTTTGATGTGCCCCTCTTCGTTGCAGTTGTAGCAACGTACCGTCCTCTTCTTTCGATGATGCTTCTGCGATTTAAATTTATTACTATTGAAAAACTTATTGAAGCGTCTTACCAGTAGTGCCGCTTCGAATTCGTCGATTGAGGCTTCGGAGTCAGAACATTTCATTTTTGCCTTTAAGGCAATGTTCTGACTGGTCTTCTCTATTCCATTGGGCTCTAAAACTTGAGATTCGTGAAGTTCAAAAGTGGAAAACAATTGTTCTAAAGTACTTACCTCGAGGTCCTTAGAGATGTAGTACGCATCTACTAAGGAGGCCCACTCTGGAGTTCTCGGGAAGGCATTGAGCGCGTATCGGATAGAATCTCGGTTGGTTACCTCTTCTTCAAGGTTCGTTAGTTGCGTTATCAGCTCCTTGATTCTCGCTTGGAGTTGCGCTACCTTCTCACCTTGGTTTATCCGGAGGTTCGTCAGCTGGTTCCGGAGGATGTCGCGCTTCGCTAGCTTCGCTTCGGAGGTACCTTCGTGAAGCTCCAGGAATTTTTTCCAGAGATCTTTCACGGAGTCGTAGCTCCCAATCCGATTTATTTCCTGACGCGGCAGCACGCTGAGTAGGTGGAACTCAACCTTTCCATTGGCGACGAAATTTGCTTGCTCCTTTTTCATCCAAGTATTTTCCTCCTTATCTTTCGGAACTGCATAGTCATATTTCATTATTAAAAGAATGTCAAATTCGATTTTAAAAAATACCTCCATTTTGCGCTTCCATGTGGCGAAGTCTCCGTCAAACTTCAGGGGATGGATGTTTGCTCCGGCCATCGTCTTGATCGTAGTGCTTCAGTTGGCGGTTAGTCCTTCTGAGGTGATCAGGCTCTGATACCAATTGTAGGTGCAGCGGAGACCGGCAAGAGGGGGTGAATTGCTGAAAACAAAAATTAAAACTACCCTCCTCGGATTTCAACTTAGAAATAAATGCAGTAGTAAAATAATAGAGACAAAATAAAAGCAGAAATAGAATTTTAACCTGGTTACAACCAAGAGGGTTGTTAATCCAGGGCAGTGAAAAGCGCACTAAGAAAATTCTCCTTTGCTGAAGGCGGAGAAGCCTTTGACACTCTAATGGCTCAGAACTACAGCTAGAAAATGCTTACAGAGTTGAATGTAGAAGTTGTTGTGAATTCCTAGCTCTAGGGGCCTTTAAATAGCCTATGGAAATCTGATCTCGAGGGTCCAAGGCGCCTCCAATAGGAGTCCAAGGCGCCTCCAAGAGGTGAGTGGATAAAACTTTATCCGCGTCTTGAAACGGTCACTTTGACCTGTTGAAGGCGCCTTCAAGATGGAGGCGCCTCCAAGCTGGCAGCTCCAAATCCAGCTTGGTTTCTTCAGCTTCCGACGCTTCGTTCTTTTGGGTGATTGTGGCCAACCAGAATAGGGCTCACCCGAACCTAATTCCCGGCCTTCTCCTCGAGCAGCCTTCCGTCCCGGCTTAACGTTCCTCGAACGTCGCGCACGCTCTTCACGCCCACCGGAGTACTCTTCCGCAGCTCTCTCGTCCTTCGGACGCACCGAGCCCGTCGGCTCCCTTCCCGTGTCATCCTTCTCGCTAGCTGCGTCTTCCGCTCGACTTCCTGTGCTCCTAAGCTCCTGCACACTCAGACACAGGGATCAAACACAACAAGACCTAACCAACTTGGTTAATCACATCAAAACTACCACGGAATCCAACACGTGATTCGGTAAAAAGTTAATCATTTTTTCACTACAAACTCCATCGACTATCCTAAAATTTTCATTATCTTTATTTGTTACTATTTTCTTCTCTCTCTTCTATTTTTTATTATTTTTTCACTCTCCCTATGTAAATCTATTTTTTTATTACTCAATCCATTCTCTTTATTTTTTTTTTCTCTCTTCCAAATTAAATAATATTTTATTATTTAGGGAAATGATTTTATTCCATAAATTTAGAAAAGTACTATTTATGAAATCTAAATTTCAAGAATGGACAGGGTAACTGATGTAAAAGGTTATTTTACTTAAAATATAAAATTTAAAATAAATTATGTGTTTAGGAAAGCTGATATAAATGCTCTCTCCCTATTATCTTTCCAATTGTTAAGTGCTGAATCAACCTTAATCTACTTGACACATTGCTCAACCATCAAACATATTGATTAAATATTGAAACCAAACCCAAACTAGATCAATTTTGACCAAGAATCTCATGCAACCTTATTGGAATTCCATTGAACCTAAGCCATTGATCGTCTTATCCTGACCATGCCAAATTATCATCAACACTCGACCTCATTGAATCAAGATCTCCAGCTTCATGTGTATACTAAGTTCCTACGTAACATATATATCAAATGGCAAAACATAATTTAAACCCTTTGTAAAAACATCAAAATCCAGTCAAACCTTACCACTTAAGATTTAAACTAACAATATTAATTCGCACTACCTAAGCCTAGTAAAATGTCCTCGTGTTCTTATACATGCAAAAAAAAAAAAATGATTTTCATAGTGCAGGTTGGTGGTCGGGTGCCTTCTCATGACTACGAGAACCTCCAAGTCACAAAGTTACAAGACATCTTAATGTGAAAAATTATACACATTTGATGGTTATTTCCATGCTCCTTATCCTCCATCTATTGGCCCATAGATGTCTATAATATCAATTTTAAGTGTAATTTTTTTAGTCTTGCCTTGAGGTGTTCTCACATCACATTCATCACATTGAATATGAGATTGTTTTTCCTTTGGGGCATACCATTACAAATTCAACTTTGCACAATGTTTGATAGGTGATCCTTAAATACATTCAACAAGCTGTCTTTCACTGTTGTTTTTAATCCACTGGAATCGCACATTCTAGCACAACCGATGCACACGAAGTATGAACAGTTGTAGTTCAACTGTTTCAACTCGGAAACTACAAGAGTAGCATGAGATACCGGAGACGAGAAAAGCTAGAGCTAACCAGTGTTCCTCATGCCAGCTGCAATGCCCTTCATTGTCAATATGAGGGTGTCTTCCAGTCCAGGACCATATTCACTGGTGGGATTCAGTTTCACAACATCTGCTGATGAATCACTAGAATCCATGTAAGGAGGCTTTGCATTTGCATTGAAGTTAGGGTCCCTCATTCTCTTCAGTGTATAAGCTTGGCAGACATTTAGAGTTGTAATATACGCACGGCGCAGCCGTAATCTTTGTTTCAGATAAGGATCACCTTCGAGAAGATCCTTGTGTCCAGCAACCTGCCAAAGTTTATACAGATCAAGTAATATTTCAGAAAAAATGAATTGAACCAATCAAACTACAATAGGTTGCTTAGTTTTTTCAGGCAAACATGAAATCAATCATCAGAAAATTCACCACAGTACAAAATCTACATGTCAGACCTACCTGAAGAAGCAGATGTTTTGTCTCCTCATAGTTGGCCCTCAGTTGTTCACCAAATGGACGCAGCTCATCAGACACGAGTAATTTGTCGTACAGGGCAGCGATTCCTGGATCTCCCTTTGCAAAAACCATCTCAACTAGATCTATTGTAACCCTGAAAAAGGGCCACTCCTTGTACATCTCCCTTAGCATTTGAAGGTTTCTGATATCCTTGTTCAGCACATGCTTGAAAGCTGAACCGAAGCCAAGCCACACAGGAAGGTGAAACCTTGTCTGGGTCCAAGCAAAAATCCATGGAATTGCACGAAGAGATTCTATCCCCCCGCTGACCTTCCTTTTGGATGGCCGACTACCAATGTTCATCCTGCCGTACTCTGTTTCAGGTGTGGCCTGTGTATTTAAGTATCTATTTCAGATGGATATATACCATTTGCTGTGAACTTGGAAGAGATAAGCATATATGTTGTAGTCGTCTAGTAAAAGGGTTTAACATTTTTCATAATTTACACAAGCCTAGATCATCTTAGGCATTTGAAATTTTTAGAATAGGAAAGAAAGGCCTAGTTTATTTTATAGTAGACAGCAGAAAAACCTTTCAGAAAAATAATTTCCTACAGACTAAAATGAAAGAGCATTGACAAAGGAGAATTAAGAAGATTAGAGAACAATATTATGATGAAAAATCAAGTAGAAAAGTATAAATTCCCAGAGAAGGTTTAATTTGCATGTTATTCCACTAATATTAGAAAGAAAAGTATTTCTCAGAAGCACAAATTGACAAGAGAGTACTTACTAGTCGAAAATATTCAACAAAATGTGGCTCCTTGAAAACTATTGACTGATATTCTTTTGTGGCCACTACAGCCATCTCATCCATAAGTGCGCGCCATTCTGGCTTAGGTGATATAGGAGGGTGCATTCCATGCTCAAGAGTAGCAGCTGTAAAACGCTGAAGTGTTTTAAAGCACAAATGCTCCTCACCAAATGATTGTTCGATTACTTCACCTTGAATTGTCACACGAAGTGATCCATTAATGGTTTCTGGAGGTTGTGAGAGTAAAGCAAGATGTGTAGGACCACCACCTCTTCCAACAGTACCACCTCGACCATGGAACATTGTTAGTTTGATCCCATAATCTTTAGCAACCTTTACGAGTTCCTCTTGTGCTTTATATAACTGCCAAGCTGCAGAAAGACGACCAGCATCCTTCCCTGAATCAGAATAGCCAATCATGACTTCCTGCTTTCCATTAATCCTGTTCACGTACCAATCTATTGAGAACAATCGTGCTAAAGCAGCAGGGGCTGCCTCAAGATCTGCAAGTTTTTCAAATAGAGGCACAACTCTCAAGGGATTCTTCACATGACACTCGCGTTGCAGGAGTTCCACAGCAAGCACATCTGATGGAGAAGTTGCCATTGAGATGATGTAGGCACCAAGACTATCAAACGGCAGTTCAGCCAAGACGTGGAATGTTTGTAAAACATCAGAAATTTCCTCTGTTTGTGGAAGGTCGTGACCAAATAGAGGGCGCTTGCCTCTGAGTTCAGATAACAACCACTCCTGGCGCTTCTCTTCAGGCCAATTATGGTATGATCCAATTCCAAGAAACTTAGTGATGGCATCAAGAACATCACTGTGCCTCTCAGATTCTTGTCTAATATCAAGTCTCACAAGGGAGAGTCCAAAGGTAGAAACTTGGCGCAAAAAGTCAAGAAGGCTTCCGTCAGCAATAGATCTATCACCACAGGAGCATAGCGACCTGTAACACAGTTCAAGTGGCTCCAGGAGCTACAAAGATAAATTTACTAAAGTTAAGTAAATAATAACTGATGACTTACTATAAGTATCTTGTACATCTATAATAGGAACTAAACACCTAAATACTAATTGTTCGTCGACGTATTTTTAAAACTATCAAAATTAAGGGAAGAACAAATGGATATGGATATTCCAAAAGAGAGGGAGACCGTGAGAGAGATGTCCTGTGCAAGTACCAATATAGCCTCTATAATGGAATAAATATACACATGCTTATCCATCGTATCTTTTTTCTACTTTTGGAACCAATATACCCAAATTGTAGTGAAAGCAACCTTAACTCAGCAAATATACTAGACTTGACAGCCTAAGTCCATAGTTAAAACTACAATGATATTAGCGACACCTTTTTTCATTATTGAATACCAATTTATTTTATAGTATCATCACTAAATAATAAAATTGTTGATTTTGTGATAAACATTTTTTCTATCACATGTATAATTATTATTTATGATTTTGTCACCAAAAATACGTTGACAACTGCCTAATATTAGTTGTGACTAAAGCATCATTTTTTTGTAGTATGATAATTACCTGCTCAACATTAGTGAGGGTTGCTTCCACTGGTATATCTGAAACTCCATTTGTCAATAAATGACGTGAACGTTCACGTGTGTTATAAAGTTTATCTCTCACATCACCCAATATAACACGATATGGTTCACTTGGAGGAATTTGTTTCCAAAACTCTGCATAAAAAAGTGCATTGTCAAATCACATCTGAAGCTCCATAAGCACATTTAAGTCCCAAGATAGAATTCAGCCCAAAAGACCATAAATGTTTTATGTTTTGGTTGTTCATTAACAAACTTCTCATTCAAACGAGAAGAAAGAAATTTTGATAAGCTACTTAACTATGGTTCTTATTACAAACAAGAGACTCAGGTAAGAAAATCAACCAATTTTTCATATTTTGAATAACTTATATCAGCTAGTTTCCTAAAATACCATCTAACATAAAATAGCAGTGTGGAAACAACATTCCAATTGCTAAGGTTAAATCCCATGCTTCACTATGGCTCATATTATAGTAATTACCTATGTAGTGTTTTGCGATTTTCTTTGACAATTGGTGAAGCACATTTGCCCTTTCTTGAAGTTCACTGGTGCACCGCCACATAGATAACTACAATAAAATATGGTCTCAAATTAACATTAATAACTAAAGTAGCATCATGTTAGTAAAAGATAATTTGCATAATATATGGATAGTTTGTCATACCTCAAACATCAAATCTTCTATCTGAGAATAATAGAAGCTTGCAGCAATCATTCTAGCTAGCAAGCACACATCTCTTGTGATCTCCGGGGTGACTCTAGGATTGCCTAAACAATTTACAGGATTACCATAGTATTCAATTTATTGCCTTTTGAGCAAGAATTGTCATCCAGTTAGCATATAAACCAGTTTCAAGGGTTCTCAAATATGATGATGAAACTAGCAGAATTGGTTAAGCATAACCTACCATCACGGTCACCGCCCATCCAAGAAGAGAACTGAATGAGTGGGGCATTGTAAGGAATACGCTCATTGATTCCAATGTTCTTCAAAGCTGTATCTACACGCCGTAAGAATTTTGGTACACCTTTCCATATTGTTTCATGAAAGTAGCTCATTCCAGCACGCATCTCATCTTGAGGAGTAGGTTGTATTCTTCGGATTTCATCAGTTCGAAATGCAGCTTGAATCTGCAATAGAATGACAAGCTGACTAAGCATTGAATGTAAGTTTACAAGTAACTAAAGCAACAATCTATGACAAGAATTATTTCTATGTTCAAGGTACGACCAGTTTTGGCGCCATAAAAGTTGGAAAATAGTAAGGAAACTATGTAATGAAACACAGGACAAAGCTACCTCCCTTTGAAGTGCTTCATCGAGTTCATGCTGATCATCAGTGGTAATGTCCTTGTCTGTAAGCTGTGTCAAGCAATTTCTTATCCTGAAGAAATATAATAATGCTGTAAGAAACTCCATGTTGTTTCCGTAACTGAATAAGGGTGCATGTAAACTTAAGTTTTCTTGTGTTTTTTTCTTTTGTTTGACCCAAAGACATGAAGAACCTAGAGTCTGTGACCCAAACAACAAACTTATGCAGGGAAGTTTTGAGAAGCACAACACATTAGTATCATATGTAGAAAATAGCCGCGGTACTAGAGTTAGCCAACATACCTGGCATGTTTCTGAAGCAATGATCTTCTTACTGACTGTGTCGGATGTGCAGTTAAAACCAGATCAACTGTCTGGTTTTTCACAGCATCAAAGACCTCCTCTGGTGACTTATGCATCTGTTCTACAAGCCTTTTAAGTGTCTCTTCGATATCAGACTCAGTTGTTGCGTTATTTTCATCAATAAAATCTCCCCTTTTCAGCTTGTTCCTCCTGCGGTGAGCAATCTGCACCTCCTCAGCCAAATTACCCAAATTGAGCATATGGGAAAACGCACTGGTGACCAAGATAGAGTCCCCAGGATCCAGATTCATCAGAACATCTCCCAGCTCATCTAGCTTACTTAGGTCACGAGAACCTTCAAATTTTGCAGATATTTCATAACACTCTTGAACCTACAGAGTTATTGCCAAATCAAAATCTTCAGTATTCTAAATGGATTGACCAACTTCATGTACAATAGATGACGCATACTGCGATGTCAGAAAAACAGAGACAACTTCAGAGGTGATGGAAACAGAAACAAGTTTTGTTCTTATTTAGATGCAAATCACTACACGAGAACGTTGAAATTAAAACAATACCGTTTGTCTTCAATGAAAATTTTCAGGCTTAAGAGTATTACGAAATCTTAAATTTTCTCAGCAATTGGCAAAGATGACAACTCACCGTTTCCCGAAGATCTTCGCCGTGCAAGGACTGGAGGATGTCGAGGAAGCGATCCACGAGAAGTGCATCGTACTCCACCAACTTATCATCCTCGGAGACCTTCGCCGGCGCCAGAATCCTGAGCTGTGCGTCGATCGACCCATGCCTCTCCAGAGAGGGTCGCGACATCTTAACCTAAAAGTTTTCGCCTTTACCACACTACTGCCTCTGCTCGACCGCCCACACCCTCTTTAAAGAAAGATAGCCGATCCATGGACACAAGAAACTCGCCTTTTAGGGTGCGGCAAAGGTTGGAAATTAGAAATGAATGCGCCCCTATCGTTTTCTTCAACTCCCACCACACAGACCCCGGAGGAAGCCTCCAAAGATGTCAACTTTATCCGGTTTCCACAGTTTCCCATGCGACGAAGCAGAACAGCAGGCTAGAGCGGGGGTGGAGTTGAGCTTCTCTACTTCTTATATAGGCTGTGCACAGGGCGGCCGTGTTCATGGAGTTCGAGTTCTGTTGTCGGGTCCGTGGAGTCAATAGGCCGGATTTGAAGTATCATATTTAGTTATAGGATTTTTGATATGCGATCTGATTAGCCGTCCGTGGTTGTCACCTGTTATTTTAGTACGTGACGTAGTGAGGCGGGATGTCCGAAGATAAGTCAAATGTCTGGAAGTCATTGCACACGGGATGACACGCAGTGTGACACCTCTCTTTATATATATAAAAAGAGAAATAATATCTTACACATCAGCATGAGCATTATTCAATTAAAATTTATTTTTTTATTTCTCTTCTGTGTATATAATAATTTTTTTTTTTTTTACTTTTAAATTAAAATAAAATTTTTTCTTCTCTTTTTTTTTAATTACATATAATAATCAATATGGTATTGATCTTTAAAGAGCAACATCACCATCAAATAATGTTAACTTTTAATCTGGTGTTGATTTTTAAAAAGCACCTTGGTGCTCTCTCTAAGCATCATTGTTGATTTTTAAAAATAGGGGCGGCCCTAGTGGGGGCCAGGCAGGGCACTTGCCTAGGGTCTCACTTTGGATGGGGCCACATAATTTATTTTAATATATTATTAAAAATATATAGTTTAAATTCCTCGTCGAATTCTCCTCGCCGAATTGAAACCTTCTCGCCCTAGCCCTCTCCCTCCTCGCCAAAGCGAACTTGCCCTCCCTCTCTAGCTCTCCCGTCCTCCCTCTCTCCCTAGCCCTCTTTCGCCCAGTCGCCCTCCCTCTTGCTGTGCCCTCCCTCTAGTCGTGCCCCCCCCCCCCTCATCGTTATCGTTGCCGAACTCCGAAGTTCCCCACGATGGCGCAACGCCGGGACAGCGCGACGGCACAATGACATCGTCCTTCACCGTGCTGCCCTCCCTCGAGTTTTTAAGTTAATGTAAGAGGGAGGATCCAAATGGCCAAATCTATAGTTTTGCCCCGGGCCTAGTTTTTCTCAGGACCGTCCCTGTTTAAAAATAAACACCAAGGTACTAAGGTATTTTTTAAAAAAACAGCACCAAAGTAGTACTATTTTTTAAAACTAGCAATAAAGTGGTGTTGATTTTTAAAAATCAACACTAGCACCAGCACCACCTTGGTGTTGGATGCTAGTGTTGACTTTTAAAGACCAGCATCGTCTCTACCGTAGTGATTGGTGTAATTAAGCTATGGTACTGATTTATAAAAATTAGTACCATAGTATTTACTACATGCAAGCAAAGGAGAGAGAAGAAAATTTTATTTTAATTTAAGAGAAACGAGAGAAAAGTTGTTGCACAGATAAAAGAGATTAAAATATATATATATATATATATATATATATATATATATATATATATAAAAGTTGTTGAACACACACAAGAATGATACCCTGCACAAAGGTGGGTGATAGTATACGTGGATGATCTAATACGACCAAAACTTTTTTTTTTATTTCCCTCTCTCATCAGCATGTAATATTTTTCTCTCTCCCACATGCAGCGTTGGTGTTGGCCTTTAAAGATTATGACCAACGTTGGTTTGAAACCAGCACCCAATAGCATCACATTGGTGCTGGTCTTTAAAAATCAGCACCAAGTTGGTACTGGTTTTAAAGACCAGCACCAACACTGATTTGCAACCAGCACCAACTAACACCACGTCAGTGCTAGTCTTTAAAGATCAGTACAAATGTTGGTTTCAAACCAGCACCAGGCAACACCATGTTGGTGATGGTCTTTAAAGACCAGAACCAACAATGGTTTGAAACTAGCACCACATTGGTATTATTCTTTAAATACCAGTACCAACGTTAGTTTCAAACCAACACCAGCTAGCACCATGTTGGTGTTGATCTTTAAAGACCAACACCAATACTAGTTTGAAACCAGAACCATCCAACACCAGATTGGTGTTGGTCTTTAAAGACCAACACCAGCGAACACCACGTTGCTGCTAGTTTCAAACCAGCACTGGTGCTAATCTTGAAAGACCAACACCAAGGCTAGTGTTGGTAAGACTAGCACCAACGTAGTGTTGGCTGGTGTTGGTTTCAAACTAGTGTTAGTGCTAGTTGATGATGTTTTGAAACCAACGTTGGTGCTGGTCTTTAAAGACCTGCACCAACATGATATTGGTTGGTGATGATCTTTAAAACCAACACCAACGTGGTGTTGGCTAGAGCTGATTTAAAACCAGCGTTGATGTTGGTCTTTAAAGACCAACACCAATGTTGTATGTAGGAGAGAGACTTGTATACAGGAGAGAGAGCATCACATGTAGATGAAAGAGAGAAATTAAAAAAAAAATGGTCGTGTTAAATCATCAACGTATGTTATCGGCCACCATTATGGAGGATAAGGGCATCTCCAATGGAAAAACCTCAAAAGTGATGTTTTCCCATTTTCAAGATACCATATCATTGTCACATCAAAAGTAGAAAATCTCACTCTTCTCTCCCCTATAAAAAAATCTTTCTACAACTCTTTTATGGGCCCCACGCTCAACAATTCATATATCTTTCAAAAAAACCTTAATTATTTGGTAATGGTCACTCTTATATCACTTAATTTGTTAAAAAATAATATCAAAAATTTATAAATTTAAAAATAAGAAATACAACATTAAATAATAAATTATTACAAATAATTTATAAAAATAATCTTTTACTAATCACACTCGTAGCGTGTCCAAATATGTTCAACCAATTCGTCTCGAAGCTAATGATGTACTTGATTATCATGTAGCTCACAGTTTCTTCGAAGGTATCCTTCAAACTCTTAGGTAGAGCCCTGAAACATCTATGCCGGAGGATCTTCTTCATCATTTGACCAATTGCTTACTGCATCCCATTCATCCTTAATAATCATGTTGTGCAAAATAATACACGTATATATGATATCCTTTAAGTTATTCTTATACCAAAATCGTCCTAGACCTCTCTCATCATTACCCAACGAGATTGGAGCACTACAAATGTTCGCTCAACGTCCTTTCTTGTAGTTTCTTATCTTTGTTTGAACATTTTTCTCTTCGAATCTTGGGGTACGAAAAGCTCTTAATGAAAGTAGACCATTCGGGGTAAATCCCATCAGTTAAATAATACCCTTTTGTATATTGTGTCATTTATTGTAAAATTAATCTCTGTTGCATTTTCTTGTAAAATTTTGTTGAATAAAGGTAATTCGTTAAGAACATTGATATAGTTACGTAACCCTATGATTCTAAAAAAAGCATGTCATATCCACAAGTCTGCAGATGCAACCTTTTCAAGGACAATTGTTGGGACCCCATGATTACCTCAAGTAAATTGGTCTTTCCAAGCAATGAGGTAATTTTTTCATTCCCAATGCATACAATTGGGAATGATGTCTCTGTTCATTCATTTCAAGCAAACATTGGATATCAGAAACATGACCAGCATCATTCCCTGATTGTATGCATTGGGAATGAAAAAATTACCTCATTGCTTGGAAAGACCAATTTACTTGAGGTAATCATGGGGTCCCAACAATTGGATATCAGGGAAAAACCAAACATACCAAACATCATTCCAGGGAATAGATGTCTCTGTTCATGCATTTCAAGCAAACATTGGATATCAAAAACATTAGGCATTCTTAAATATTGTACCCCAAATACTTCAATCACATACTGACAAAAGTTAACCAAGCAATCTAGAGTAGTTATTTCACCCATGCATAGATATTCATCACAAATGTGGGCAGGGGATCCAATGCCAATTGACGGATAATGGTTGTGCATTTTTGAAGGGGTGACAAACGACATCTTCCCGCTACATCAACCCTCCATTTAAAATATTCTGAATGATGTCGCAAGGTATTGACTATGCTAAAGAATAACTCTCTTCGCATCTGAAATCGTCGTCAGAATACTTCATTAGGATATATCGGTTGATCAGAGAAGTAATCATTCAAGAAGTGATAATGTCCTGCTTCACGATCTCGATTTAAATACCTTCTATGAGCTCTACTGGAAGAACTTTGAGCTACTAAAACTTTCATTTCTTCATGCTCTAGTAGCATCATCGTCATTTGATCCAAGTCATCATCTGAATCTACCACAAAATTTCTCCACTGATCGCGAAGAATAGAATGCCTAGAGAGATTGGGATCATGAGACATTTGAAATAAATTAATACTATCAATATGGTTTGAGAAGACAATGTTAGTAAAATGGAGGATTCTAGCTTCCATACATGAGTATATAGAGGCATTTGTAACGACTAGTTTTATAATGGCTAGTTTGTAAGGTTTATTTTTATAACGGCTAGTTTGTAAGGGTTATTTGTAATGACTATTTTTTAAACTGGCTAGTTTTATAACGACTACTTTTATAATGGTCAATTTTATCCACCTCTAGTTTGTTAACGACTATTTTTAAACTAGCTCTTTAGTTATAATAGACAATTATTTCTCCTAGTTTTAGGAAACTCATTTCAATACAAATAACATTAATATAGATAAAAATGAATTACACGGATGAAAAAAAAATAACAAATCTTATAAAGATAATCTTAAAAACATCCACTATATACCATATTTTTTTTAATATTTTCACAAAATTTAGAATGTAACTTAAGCTGATCAACTATCATCCCAGTAGTATCCTAATTTCATACTCCTTCATTGTCATCTCATACTTTTATATCTCAATTTGCTCTATTTGTAATTCTTCCTCTCTTTTTTTTGTCATTTATTATCAAATTTCATGTCATCAATGTCTCTAGTTTTAAATTTGTCTTTCCTTTTTGCTATCTTTTGCCCCATTAGAAGAGTATGGACTTCACAATCATCTACATCGATAGGAGCATCCGGATTGGATGAGGATGTGTGCTCTTGATTCTAAGGTCTTGGATTGTTTGTTAACACAATGACCAACTCTCTATGGAGCATATTTCTCACAATCTCTGAGAACTTGTCAAACATGTTCATAATTTAAGGACTTGTTGCAATGATTTTCTTACCACATTTTATGTGCTCTCATGAGCACATCCTCGTCGCTCCACCCGCTTTCACGATATGTATAAAAGTTGTTGTATATTGCTATAAATTCATTCACCATCAGATAGAGCCTATAGAAATGTAATTTTACCTTCACCCAAGATCGCTCCACAAATCCATCAAGTCGATACTTGTAGTAATCTACAATTCGTTTCCAGAAAGTTTGTTCCTTTGGATCATTATTGATGATTGGATTAGTGCTAATATTGATCCATGTCTTTGCAAGGTGTATCTCTTCGTCCATTGACCACTTGGCTTGTTTAGTATTACGCACACCCAGATTCCCTTCATTGCTCAACTTTGGAACCTCAAATGGTGTTACTGATTCTTTGTCGGTCCCGAATACATCTATGTTAGCCCTTCTTGATACATCTAAAAGCATGAATAAGGGTTGTGGAGAAGAAATTCCATAAGAAAAGGATACATATAAAATGGAGGTTGTGAGGCATTACTCGGAGGAGCCGGTAAGTTTTGAGAATTTTAAAAATTTGGAGAAAATTGTGGAATGTATGAAACATTTGGAAAATTTTGAGGATAGTGTGTGGAAGTGGAAAACTAAGAATATTGAACTTTGCAAAATTGTATTTTCATAATTAAAAAATTATATAAAATCTCAACTATAATTTGGATCTATTTCGAAAGAACAAAGATAATGGATTATATAAAATAAGAATGAAATGACTTTGGGTAGGATGAATGAAAAACATCCAAAATTAATCCAACCGTTGGAAAAAAAAAATTGATTACAAATTTGATAGAAAAAAAATGTTAAAAAAAATACAGAAGCAACAATTAGGTAAAAAAAAAAAAGGTAAAAAAGGACAGAAGCAACGGTTTAAAAAATGGTAAAACACATTAAAAAAAAAGACGATAGGCAAGACTCATTTTACAAAAATGGTAAAAGTTAACTAAATTATATTAAAAAATTATGATTTTGTTATATAGGACCCACTAACCTTAAAAACCTGGTTCGATAAATCGAACCTAGCCAAAAAGTTTTAAAAAGAAAAAAATCTGACCACAATGCCATTGTGGTCAGGTTTTTGGCACAAGTTTTTAAAAGAAAAAATCTAAAAAAAAAAATATCAATTGGAGATACCCTAACTTATATATATATATATATATATATATATATATATATATATATATATATAAAAGAAAAAAATATGAAAAAAGTATTTTTTTTTAAATAAATAAATTATTATTTTATGATATTTATTTTGTTTCATTTTATTTTACTGAGTTAGTTATGTTTATGCTATTTGATATTTACTTAAGTTTAGAACTTATTTCATTAATTGTGGGTTGGAGTGCCCAATGAGTACTCATCTTATTAATAAGCTGAGTACTTAATTTAGTTAAGTGGATGATATATATTTCAATTTTAAAATTTTATATGGGTATTTATTAGTTAAAAAATATAGATTTAAGGTGGGTAAGCCATAGAAACAAAACTTATTAAGACATGGTTTGAATCATTCATTAATGGAGTTGATACCATGTATATTGACCCTGCCTGGATGGCCCTGCTCTTGGAGTCTTGGTTAGATCAGACTCCCAAGTGTCATGCATGACTCGACATCCCAATTTTTAGAGCGGTCAGACAGGTCAATCTGTGGCAAGGTGGGTTGGTCCATGATGAATCAATCATTTGGTGACGTGGGGTGGACCGACTCGTCATCGTGATAGATTAGAAAATCCTCAATCCAACCCAATTCAAGACGGATTATGGATTAGGCTAGCCAATCCATGGGCATATCAAAAGTTTAAAAAAAAATTAAAAAAAAAATTATATCTTTAACGTTTTACTTCGAAAAAATTTTATCAATTAAATATATATAGAAATAAATATTTTAAATATAAATGAATATAAATGTGTACTTATGTGTGATGAAAAATATTATTTTTATTTTAAAATTATAATAAAGAAAGATAATAAATTGCATAAAACTTGACTTACATATATTTCTCAACCCGCGGATTAACCCAAGCCTGTGACGGTATGACCTGTGGGGGTCACGAGCCTAGGCGGGTTAGCCGCGAATTTAGGTTTGATAAAATTCTAACTCAACCACTTAAATTATTTGACGGGACGAATCAATCTAATAGGTCCAAGCTAAATAGACGGCTCTACCAATTTCTCATACGACTTGATTTCCCAAGTGCTTCATGCGATGCAACTTCCCGAGTTCTCCATCATCTAGGTGATTCTCCAATTATCATGCGGCTATACTCGAGTCTCCTCTCTCCTCTCCGAGCATCTATGTAATCAACTTTTAACATTTCGATATTTGATAATATATTTTGTATCTCATCAGTATTGATCAAAAATTAATCTAAACAAGTCAAGATTATCATATATTTAGAAGTAATTTGATGAGAAGTCTAAATATATCAATGTTGATTGGATACTTGATAGTTTGATAAGAAGTTTAATGAGGTCAAAATTGATTGGATGACTGATAAAGGGAAAGTCCAAATATATAAAGGCTAACCGGGTTGGTAAAAAAAAAAGTCAAAATTGGCCGGATGTCCGATAAAAGGTAAGTTCAAGCGGATTGGTGACTAGATATTTGAAAAAGTCTAAATAGATCAAGAGTGACTTAATATTTGACGATGAGACATCTTAGAGCAGTGATCTCCAAGCGAAGAGGTTTGGATGATTGAACAAAGGTTTTAGTTGACCGGAAAATCCGGTCGAACTGACCGGCATGTTTGATCAACCGAATAACTAAATTGGCAAGAAAGATGCTAAGATGGTGGCAGATAAGCTTTAGGAAGTTAATGTGGCCAAGGATAAGCATTGTTCAACTTACATGACAGAAGATTAGGTAACAAGATCTAGATAAGGCTAGATTTAGATAAGGTACCACTAAAACCAGATAAGACTGGATCCAAATAAGGGAAGAACAAATCTAGATAAAGTTGGATCCAAATAAGTCTAAACTGATCTAGTTAGCGAATGAACATGGGCAGAGCTGGTGATCAAGGAGGTTCCAGGATGGTGCTCCGTATTCAGGATGTCGAGAGGCATTCAAGGGCCAGTAAACTATTTGTTGTGTTTACTTTTGTTTATTAATTTGTTGTTTTGTTTGTGCTTGTGGGCATAAGCTTATAAGAGATATCTCTTCTAGCGGAAGGTGTTCAGAAAGGAGAAAAGAAATAGTGCTCGTGCTCGAGATATTACCTTGGATATAGTAATCCAGAAAGGTTGTGAACTAAGTAAAAAACCTAGTGTGTATCTTGTGTTATTAAGAATGACACAAGAAAGAAGAAAAAGAATGAGTGATATTCACCTTACCCTCTCTAACACAATTTTACAATTCTACAATTGGTATCATAGTCAATCAAGCTCTTTACTAAACTAACTGCTTGAGGAGCAAGTTAGAAGTATTTTTTTTTTCTTTATCATTGTATTTGAAAGCTTCATACTAATATGTGACTTCGAAGGCGGGCGGCATTGAAGAAGTCCTCCTAAGATTTGGTTGCAAAAACGAAGGCAATATAATTGATTTTAGGTATTTTACCAAATAAAGTTGTTTGTAGAATAGGAAAGTATGAGAATGCTCACGAGCTTTGGATCCGACTGATCGAGCTTCACGAGGATCTGTTGAAGTTAAACGATCAAGTCTAACTCGATCCAAAGTTCTCAAGAGCTCAAGTCTAACTCGATCCAAAGTCCTCAAGGAAGGGAGGGGGGTGTTCAAGTTTCACATAACATGTAGGCAAAATCGATTGGCTCGCCCCAACACCCCCGCCAACTTATCCCTATATCAACACGGAGAAGGTAAATCACGGGTGGCTATTAATCATTAGTACAAGTGACAAGACATGAGGGGGAGACATGCTCGGACACGCCGAGTTTCACATAACATGTATTATTATCATGTGTTCAATCAACCATAATTCATTTGGACTTTATCCTTATCAACTTTCTATTGACCTTCCAATTGCTAAATGTCCAGTTAACCGTAATCCTCTTAAATTTTACTCTTATCAATTCTTATTAGACTTCTAATTATCAAATGTCCAATCAATCATTATCTATTTAGATTTCTCCATCCTTAATTTTTCAATCAACCTTGATGTATTTGACATATTAAACTTTTTCATTATCAATTATTCGATCAATCTTGATTTATTTGATATCTCACTCAATTATCAAATACATTGATCAAATCTGGAGGTGAGCGTATTCGCCTTTTGCCACCAAATACATTGATCAAATATCAAAATCTAATTTGAGCTTGGTTCAACCTTGATCAGATCAATTGCACCAATAATTAGGTTGCAGTTGGTTTTAAGTGTGTTGTGATGTATGTTATCTTTAGAATCTAGTTTGCTACATAAATGATACTTGCGTTTCTATTTCTGGGGATGTTTATTTTTTTTACATCCGGCTCTTATCCTACTAATCCTAAAAGTGACCAATTCGATCCCATGAAATTTTTCCACTGGATAAATCTAGAAGTAGAAGCATCTCGTCATCCAACAACTAACGCCCCATATTGTAGCTAAAGTTCGAACCATAAATTATTAGGAACGGCTAGAATGTCGTTAGCACTGCACCGTAACCCGGGAGCCCTATTCTTGGGGATGCTACAAGTATAAGAGAGCGTCAAATTTTATATGAATTAATTCTTTGAATTTAGAAAAAAAAAATGTATTTGCCTCTTTGTTTCTAAGAATTCTTTTGAGTGATGATTTAAACTAAAATTCTATTTAAGGTGCTACATATCCTCAAGGTGGTAAATTTGTTTCAATCATATTATTTCCAATCCTCACTGCAATACCCTGCAATTTCATAACAATATTTTAAAAGCAAAAGCATATTGAATTTGTAGTTAGATTCTCAAAGATATTGGCAATTAGCCTTAGCTAAGATGTGCATGAACCATGCAAATAATGTGGATTTTAAGCCAACGGTAATTAAGTTGCATTCTAAATGTTAATAACCCATTTCTAAGGTTAGAGTTAAATAATTACCTAAAATCCTCAACAAAACTTGTGTACTGCAATAAATCCTCACTCATACCTATTGCTCTTTATAATCAAACACTCATGAGTAAAATTCAAACATTCTTCGGTAAAATTGATGTTGACTTGGTAAGAATTTATTTATTTTCGCTCAATATATATCAGATTAATTAAATAAATAAACTTAAATAACTCATTAAAATAAATGAAGAAGTTTAAACACATATGTTCATCTCGTTAATATCCATACAACGAGAGTTTAATTCTTATGTAAAGCACATCTGCGGTGCTCAAACTACTAGTGATGCTAAGGTGCCACGTCAGACGTTACCTGCGCTTCCTGCATTTATCCTAATAGCCAGTGGAAAACTTTTGTGGAGTCAGACCAATAACCTTCATAAAAACTGAATACTTGGATTACCAAAAAAAAGTGAACATATATTGTGCGCTGTTTATGATATTCATGAACAATATTCACGAACAAAATTTGTAAACTATGTTTATCAATAATTTTTTTATCAATGTTTAAATAAATAAAATAAATAAATAAACTTGTATTATCAAGTTCAATAATCAAACAAACTTAAAATATAAAAATTTCAAACAATCAAATAAACTTAAATTGAGAGTTCGATAGCATCTATACAAATCAAGCTCAAGTCAAGTTTGAACCAAACTTAAGTTCAAAAAATATCATGTCAAATTTGAACAATCATTTCAATAACTTGGCTTAGCTTGGCTCAGTTATTTTATCAAACAAACTTGAACACTATAAAATTTAGCTTGACGTGACTTGACTCATTTACAGTCCTATCTCTTTACATATCCATCTCTTCTCTAATCAAGACTACAATGATGAGATTAAGAACACTAAGACCATAATAATAATAATAATAATAATAATAATAATCATCATAAAAACAAAAAAAGCTCAACAATACTCTCAAATGTTTAACCAAAAAATAATTAATGGTCTTCTTAGTCTTGGATCACACCATCAGGCCTCTAATGCTCTAATATGAATAATATATAGGTCCTCCAATGCTCTAATATGAATAATGCATACTTGTCAAATGTTTTTGGTTAAAAGTCTTTAATGACTCTAAGTGATGGTCAAATATTAATACAACTAAACTACAATATCACTCACATTGCTTTCAGAAACACAATGATAATTGCAGATCTCTGATAAATAATGTTAATAGTAGTTGTCGTAGGTACCTTGAATGCCATCCAATGCTCGAACAATGTGAGTAGAAAAAATCAATCACATAACTACAAAGAACCTATTTATAATCTTGTATCACTGAAGTGTTTGATGGTCTTAAATTTGTAATGACATGTATAATTGTATTAATACTTTAGGTTAAAAGTATTTGATAGCTCAAGACACGATAAAACCACTTGGCAATGACATCTTGATGTTCCATGGCGTATTGCAAACACCATGAAGCTTTCAGATTCAAATACCGTTAGGGCATCTCTCAAGGGCTACGACACTTTTTTCATAAGACATGAAAGAAAACAGATCTCACAAGATGAGATCAAGAAAATGGTAGGGACAGCCTCATCTCATCAGATATGGCACAATGAAGAAGTGAGGAATTAACTAAAGAAGCCAAAGGGTTGCATCGCATGTGGAAGGGGTGTGATAATGAAAATTTTGAAAGAACATTTTCGGGCACAGTTCGAGAAATTTTTAGTTGAAGTGAATTACAAGAATAACCATTTCACTAGTTGAACTTTGTAAAAAATTTAAATACAACTCAAGCTTGATTAGATTTATGATGAACACAAATATGAACAAACTTAAACATCATCCAACTTCTTAAACATCATACACCATGCTTTCTCACAAGGCAGTAAAGGGTACAAAAGCCTATGGTACTTGCCTCACAAGCAATAAAGTCCAAGAAAAAATTATATTTCCCTACGGATAATGCTTTTTACCATTGGCAAATTATCGCAAGAGTTAAGAATCATTGACAAATCCACAACTTCAAAGGAACAGAATCCCGATATAATTAATTGCCAACGAGTCGATGAAAATTTGATGGGAAAATTAGTGCTACACTGGGCAAGCATTCTGGCAAAATACAAAATGTAAAATCATTCAACAGCATTCTAAAGTTTCTTTTATTAATAAAAAAAACTACAACTTCGATGATTGGGTCATATAATTTATTTACGTACACCTGAATGTGCCTTCATATAACCTATAGCACAATTCTCGAACAGAGACGCCAATCTGCCCCAGGGTGGAATAGGGACCTTTCAAGAACCCAGATGTCTCGAACAAGCACCTAGACATGGCACGAAAATTTTTTCAGTAAAAGCCTTTTATAATTAGATTCAGTATATTATACCTTAAATTGCTATAATAAACATATTCAGCAGAAGATGTGTGTAGATTAACTAACACAAGTTTCTAAACAGATGATGCATTCACCACCATATCCAAAAGAAGTACAAGCCCTACACTTGAATTTAATGTATGAGGAATTTGAATATATGTCGCTTTTAACAAAAGTTTACTATTACCTATACCCTATTGGAACTTTCATCCAGAGCAACAAGCATTCCTTGTATCCTAGTGAGGAAATAACCAATTAAAGGTTCCCTGCTGCTTAGATCTAGAATGTTTGAATACATCAGCTGAAACCATAAGAAAATGATCCATGCTAGAATTTAATACCTCCATATATGCATATGCAAGGCCCATCTTCATCACAATCATCTATATAAGTCTATCCGATAGCATTTTATCTTATCTTCGATTTTCTCACTCAGACAGTTATTTCAGTCTGTTCAACTTGCTATCTTTATGAATAACAACTATAAATGAATATGATGGTTGACCTAATTTATGTTTATTGGTTAAAATATAAATAACTTAGAAGGGATAAAAGATTCTTGGTTAAAACAAGACAAGGCATGAGTAAAAATAAAATCTAGAACAAAAAAGATTTGCAATGGATTTATCACTAAAAGAAGAGCTCCAAAATAACTTATACCTAACAAAAGACAATTAAGAGAATTGGATGTGCATATTAGGAGGGATTCAACGATGATTATGGTTTCTAAAATTTTTTACTAATTTGAAATTCATCCTTTTAGGTTAATATGTTTTGTCTCTTGGAAAGTGTTAAAACCTATTTGCAATGAGTAAATGCCCTATATTGAAATGATACTTTAGATAATAGTTTCCATAAATTTATGTTTTTAAGGATCCAATTATCCTCCAGTCGCACATATGCATCTGCATAAGCTTTTGTTGAGACCCATCCAAATGTCATTAGTATTCTCTTTAACACCAAGACTGAAACTTATATTCATCAATCCATCTTTGCTTCTGCAAAATATTATATGTGTTTAATTGTAATTGGAAAGAGAACTAATGTTCTCATTTGCCGCGGAATGCATATCATAATTTGGGAAGCTGACTTCCCAACACAAATAAGGAATTTACTCTTATAAGTTTTGATATCTAATTTTGGTAATATCTTTAGGAGAACTACTATTTAAGGCAGTATTTTACAATAATAATTGTTTTATTTTAGGGTGTTAAGTAGATTTTGTATGTTTTAATCTAAAAAGAGAGAATACTTCTGGTAGGAGTTTAATTTATTTTGATTTATTAAAAATTTATTATTTTGTAGTTTGTTTAGGTTGAGGTCTATAAAATGGTGTAATTCTTCAATGTTTATCGTCTTTAAAGTAATAGAAGTCTTCTGTTTTTTATAGTGAACTTTTTTCTCTATGTGAATCGTTCTTACTTTCTGTTTAAAGATAGTTATCCCACATTTCATCAATCCCAATATGGATTGTTAATGTAAGTTTGAATTGATTTCAGTATCAGAGTTGTAATTCTGATTTGGTTTTCCATACTCCATCCTTCCCTACACCATTGCATCTTAATTCCTCCTTCATATTCCACCATATCAGCGACAATAGTTTTCTTACTCCACTTGAGCAGTTGTCCACCTGATATCCACAACTGCCGTCAAAATAAGATCCATCCTTTCCAAGTTAGCAATTTTCCTTGCTGAAAGTACATGGACAACTCATCTCCCCAGCAATGGTGGTGGCTTTCTTCTACCTTAGTTACCAAAATTCCAAAGCTTCACTTACCCACTATTTCTATAACCACTTCTTGCTTGCCCTCAACCTGTGGCATGGCAGCGATTTCTGAAAATCTGCCTTTGCATTGGCCATCCTTGGGATATCTTATACACTATAAATTGCTTCCTCAAACCTTGTCCTCTCCTTAAATATGGCACCTAGAAGCTTATTTTACCTCAATCTCTTGAACATGCTTGACAATCAGCTGTTAATTACTGAACACCTAAATCTAAAATGGCTTAGATCAACAATCACCCCATATGTTTTAGTCTGGCTTCTCCTAAGAACATCCCCATCACATCAACCATGAAATTCGGCAATGAATTCATAAGCTCCTGATCTTTATGTCAGTGGCAACAGTTTGTTAGTCCAACACTTGAAGAAGTAAACAAATTTTTCTTAAAAGAGAATATAGCTGGCTCAAATGGCCTTCCAAGTTGGCCATCTACCTTCAAAGCTTTCCTTGATTTGACCTCATCTCATCCCTAGTGTCTTTTATGCCTACTTGCTATCTAGTGCGCAAGTTTGTTATGGTCAATTTTCAGAATAGATGTCTAAACCCACTGACATGTAGCTATTGCAGCTTACTATAGGGTTTGGTGAGAGGAATTACACAATGGAGTTTGGTTGAGCTCCACACTAGCTTGGCTGAACTATCACTCTGGCTCTGTTTAAACTCTCAAAAATTCTGACAAGTTAAATGTTATCCCCATGGAAGTTGACTAACTATTACTGAACCCATGTGGTCTTGAGAATGACCTTCACAGGGCTCTGAGAATGAGTTCACAGAGTTTAAGGATGAGTCGCTATAAGCATAGTCTAAAGCATTCCCCCAATATATGTCATCTCAGACCCTACTTATATGTTCTTTCATGAACACTCCTACGAAGTGACAACATGTGGCATAAAGGTTGCCCATGAACAATTCTTAGAGCAAGACATGTAACAGCGTTGATTGGTCCATGTTGGTGTTGCTAGCTGTTGATACTCTTTTCACTGGCACTTGTCCACTAGTCGATAGATAATATTGGAGTAAATTTACCCACATTACATGTGAAAATTTAAACCCTAAATATTTTCAAAAAAACTAAAAAATCATCTCTAATTTTAAACTGCATCAGTAAATTGTCAATCTCCAGTAGCTCCTGTAGCTCCCAACCCCTAATAGCCCTCTCTTGTGTGTTTGGAGCAACAGCCAACTCTAGTCAAATTTCTTCTCCACCACAGCAAAACCAACCCCCTAACTTCCTCATCTTCTTCACGAGCAAGTCAACCCTAGCACTTTCTTCTCACCTTGCAAGAACATCAATCTTCCAACAATTTTCTTCCCCGCATTAATAGCCTATCTAAGCCCCTTACTTTCCTTGTGTGAGCAGCATCAACAACAGCCCACTCTCTAGCATTTAGACGTCCATGACATCAGTTGATACAACTCACTTTAATTTTTCAATTTTCATGTGTATTGTCACTGTTATATTAGTGCTCCCTCGTTTTTCTTCATTTCCAGCAAACTGAATGAGCAAAGTTCACCTTGGATCATCAAAGACAAAGAAAGGATTTGTCATCCATCTCCAGCAGTTTATTGTGGATATTTCGGTTAATCTCAATGCCCATGTAGTAAAAATTCTTCAATGAGGAATTTCAGTTTATTGAGGATATTTCACCTAAGTGAGCGACGATCACCTGGCTTAGGTTGAGATCTAAGTGTTGAATTCTTCAGTTTATTATCTTTCAAGTAATAAAAAAATTGTCTGTTTAATCTCTGCATGACATTCTTTCTTCTGTGTGATGAGAGATATAACACATTTTATAAAACTGCTGCAATCAATATGTTTCCTATAGCAGGTCCCTTTCTGACTAAAAAGGTAGATAGATGACTATTTAATTTATAGGTATTTCTTCAGCAATCAAACAGGAAACAAAAAGGATTAGGAGGCTGAGATCTATACCTCTTTTGTTTTGTCTCCAGAAACAACAGCGCCTTTCGCATTGTAAGCCTCAAACCTCTAGAACATGAACAAAAATAAGAGATCAAGGGAAGAAAACATAATAGACATCATAAAAGAAGTAAAATGACCCCAATGGAAGAGCTTATAGGGCATTGTACAGAATGGGCAGCATGTAGTCTTCTGACTATTACCCCTGGGTGGCATATGATTCAGAAGGTACTTTATAATGCATAACTATTAGCGTAAACTTGATGACCCCAAATATATAATTGTTGCCCCTGTTAGAATTAAAGGTAATAAGAAATGTTGATTATACAAAGGGAGGTGTAGTCTCATTGGGTATACTTAGTGGTGGCAACATAGGCCCACAGAGTTGGGCGTAGCTCAGGCCCGATAGTCCCGTTTGATTGAAGTGTCAGGTTGGGTCTGACATGTAACTTCATGGATCATGCTAGGCATGACTCATGATGTCATACTAGAACTCCTAGAATGAGCCCGGGTTGCCCATGCATGTGTGGCCCAAGCTTAAGTCGGCCCCAACCTGCCTGAGCGAGCTTTTTTTTAATTAAAAGGGTTGACCAACCCAAGTAACTAGGCTGATCGGGCAACCCCCTATTTAAAAGATATATATAAATTTTGAAAAGTTGAAAACTATATAGAAAAACTTTAAAAATTTAAAAATAAGCATTTTGAAAAAAAACTCAAAAAAAACATGTTAATTAAACATAATGAAATTTAATCAAATAATGTTAATTCTGAAAAATTATTGGATAAGTAAATTTTATAATATTACATAATTTACATCCTTAATTTAACTTTAATACAATTAAAAAATATAATATAATTTGAATAGTATATTTCAATTCCTATGTTGCATGGATACGGATACGAGTATCATATCAGACATGACATGGATACAGCAATACGGAAAATTTTGAAAATATAAGACAATACTGCTAGGATATGATGATTTTTAAAAAATATAAAAATACTATATATATAGTATTAAAAATTAAAAATCCTAGAATATAAAACCATATTACATCAATCATAATATCCATTAAAAAAAACAAACATAACAAAATATAAAACACCAAATTCATCTTAAACAAGTAAAAAAATCAAAAAAAGAAATAATTTAGGACTTTTTAGGCCCAATGCATTTTAATTTATTTATTAATTAGTCCTCAAAATTTTATTATTTTTCAATGTAACCCTTGCAACTTTTAATTTTTGCAATTGAGCCCGAACATATCCGAAAGCGTGTCTCATCTGTGTCCTAACCATATCCGACTAGTCAAACTTTAAAAATGTCAATGACATGCTTTTTGCCCTATCCGGCATGTGTATTTGTGTGTCGTGTCCAACACTTCAAAAAAACAATTGTAATGTCCATGGACACCGTTCAATTCTTATGTACATGATTATTACATCTTAATATTAAAATTAAAATTAAAATATATACATATATTTGTGATCCGAAACTAATCTTTTAATCTTCCACTTAAGTTGCATACGTAGCTTCCTTCGGAAAGATCAAGATCAATGCACTTCTTGTTGGACCCCGTGGTGTTTTGATGTGATCAACCAAGTTGGTTAGGTCCTGCTTTGTGTTTGATCCCTGTGTCTGAGTGTGCAGGAGCTTAGGAGCACAGGAAGTCGAGCGGAAGACGCAGCTAGCGAGAAGAACGGCACGGGAAGGGAGCCGACGGGCTCGGTGCGTCCGAAGGACGAGAGAGCTGCGGAAGAGTACTCCGGTGGGCGTGAAGATCGTGCGCGGCGTTCGAGGGACGTTAAGCCGGGACGGAAGGTTGCTCGAGGAGAAGGCCGGGAATTGGGTTTGGGTGAGCCCTATTCCGTTTGGCCGCAATCACCCAAAAGATCGGAGCGTTGGAAGTCAAAGCAAGCTGGAAATGAAGCCAAGAAGCTGAGCTGCCAGCTTGAAGACGCCTTCAGCCAGGTTGAAGGCGCCTCCAGCTTGAAGGCGCCTTCGGATAGAGTTCTATCCGATCACTCGCTTAGAGGCGCCTTGGACCCTCGTTGGAGGCGCCTTGGAGCTACGAGATCAGATTTCCAGAGGCTATTTAAAGGCCCTGGAGCTAGGAATTTAATAACAACTCAAGCAATCATTGTGTAGTCATTCCTAGCAATAGTTCTAAGCTTCCAAAGTGTAAAAGGCTTCTCCGCCTTCAGAGAAGGAGAATTTTTCTACTGAGCTCTTCATCGCCCTGGATTAACAACCGTCTTGATTGTAACCAGGTTAACTCCCGGTCTTCTCTGTCTTTCTATATTTTCGTATTGCTTTATTAATTTATCACTATTGCACTAATTGAGTTGAAAGTACGAGGAGGGTATATTTCATTTTTTGTTTACAGCAATTCACCCCCCTCTTATCGGCCTCCGCTGCAGCTACAATTGATATCAGAACCTGATCGCCTCAGAAGGACTAACCGTCAACTGAAGCACTACGATCAAGACGATGGCCGGAGCGAACATCCATCCCCCGAAGTTCGACGGAGACTTCGCCACATAGAAGCGCAAAATTGAGGTATTTTTTAAAACCGAATTTGACATTCTTTTAATAATGAAATATGGCTATGCAGTTCCGAAAGATAAGGAGGAAAATACCTGGACGAAAAAGGAGCAAGCAGATTTTGTCGCCAACGGAAAAGCTGAATTCCATCTCCTCAGCGTTCTGCCACCTCAGGAGGTAAGTCGGATCGGAAGCTACGACTCAGCGAAAGATCTCTGGGAGAAATTCCTGGAGCTTCACGAAGGTACCTCTGAATCGAAGCTGGCGCGACGCGACATCCTCCGGACACAACTAACAAACCTCCGGATGAACAACGGCGAGAAGGTAGCGCAACTTCAAGCGAGAATCAAGGAGCTGATAACGCAACTAACGAACCTTGGAGAAGAAGTAACCAACCGGGATTCCATCCGATACGCGCTCAATGCCTTCCCGAGAACTCCAGAGTGAGCCTCCTTAGTAGATGCGTACTACATCTCTAAGGACCTCGAGGTAAGTACTTTAGAACAATTGTTTTCCACTTTTGAACTTCACGAATCTCGAGTTTCAGAGCCAAATGGAGTAGAGAAGACCGGTCAGAACATTGCCTTAAAGGCAAAAATGAACAGTTCTACTCCGAAGTCTCAGTCGACGAATCCGAAACGGCACTACTGGTAAGACGCTTCAATAAGTTTTTCAGTACTAATAAATTTAAATCGCAGAGGCATCATCGAAAGAAGAGGACGGTTCGTTGCTACAATTGCAACGAAGAGGGGCACATCAAAGATGACTGCCCAAAGCTAAAAAGAAAGGAGAAAGAAAGGGAAAAGTCATAATACAAGAAACCAGAACCCTCCAAGCACAAGAACCTGAAGGCTACCTGGTCAGATTTGTCATCCTCTGAGTCAGACATCGAAGAATTCTCGGGGTTAGCGCTAATGGGCAACCATCAGCCGGAAGAAGACTCAAGCACAAAAATGAGCATCGATGAAGGGAGAGGAACATCAGAAGAGGAAAGCAGCAGTGAAGGGGGAGCGTCACCAGATCAGGTAAGTAAGGTATGTAATCTAACCCTGACTCAATCCTTTAAATTTATTAAAGCTCTTTCTAAAGAATTAGATAAATTAGAAAAAGAAAATGAAAATTTGAAATCAAAAAATAAAAATTTTAAATTGAAAATTGAAAAATTGAAATCTGATGTATGCTTAAAGATAAATGTTTTTCCAAAATCAAAACTTAAAATTTATGGAAAATTAAACTGGTATATAAGGAAGCATCAGGGTCAACTTAGGAAAATTCCTAAGAATTATATACTCCCTAAATTTTTGACTAATCCTGTAGGAAGGAACCTTTATTGGGTTCCAAAATCTTTGCTGGTTTAAATTTCTCTTTTAGTTAAAAGCTTACAGTGAGAAAATTAAACATTGAAATTCTTTATGGAAGCTTTGTCTAAGGAAGTGGTTGTTGCTCCAATAACCAAGAAGGCCTAGTGCCTCGCCACGACCTGGAAGCTAAAATATTGAAAGAAAATGTTTAATTAACTTTTCTGAAAAAGCATTAAACAAGAATTAAATAGTGCTTTGAAAGTTTATCAAACATTTTTTTAAAAATAAACAAAAAATTTCTTTTACTTAGAAATTTTTCTTGAAAATTCTAACTTAAAATTTTTTTTTTGTTAGAAATCTTTTTTCCTGGAAAAAATTCTAGAAAACTTCATTTGACTTAGATTTTTTTGGGAGCATTCAAAAATTAAGTTTAACTTAGAAATTTTTTTTGTAAAAATTTACTTTTGCTTAGAAAATTTTTCTGAAAAATTCAATTTAACTTAGAAATTTTTTTTCTAAAAATTTATTTTTGCTCAGAATTTTTTCTACCTTAATAATTTGATTAGTATTCTCTTATTGGTACCCCATTTTTGTTGTGATCAAAGGGGGAGAGAAAGGTACAAGTTTAGTAGAAAGGTATAAGTTTAGGGGGACTTAGGAAAATTAAAATTTTACCTATTTTTTCAAAATGTGTTGCAATTTTATTTATTGCATAAGTTATGCTTAACTGGTTAGTTTAGTAATTTTTTCTTTAAAATTACTTTTTATGTCTATTTTTTCCCTAACTTGAACTTGGGTTGATGCACATCAAAAAGGGGGAGATTGTTGGACCCCGTGGTGTTTTGATGTGATCAACCAAGTTGGTTAGTTCCTGCTTTGTGTTTGATCCCTGTGTCTGAGTGTGCAGGAGCTTAGGAGCACAGGAAGTCGAGCGGAAGACGCAGCTAGCGAGAAGGACGACACGCGAAGGGAGCCGACGGGCTCGGTGCGTCCGAAGGACGAGAGAGCTGCGGAAGAGTACTCCGGTGGGCGTGAAGAGCGTGTGCGGCGTTCAAGGGACGTTAAGCCGGGACGGAAGGCTGCTCGAGGAGAAGGCCGGGAATTGGGTTCGGGTGAGCCCTATTCCGGTTGGCCGCAATCACCCAGGTTGAAGGCGCCTTCAACCCAGTCATTTCTACCGTTTGCCTTCGGATAGAGTTCTATCCGATCACTCGCTTAGAGGCGCCTTGGACCCTCGTTGGAGGCGCCTTGGAGCTACGAGATCAGATTTCCAGAGGCTATTTAAAGGCCCCTGGAGCTAGGAATTTAATAACTCAAGCAATCATTGTGTAGTCATTCCTAGCAATAGTTCTAAGCTTCCAAAGTGTAAAAGGCTTCTCCGCCTTCAGAGAAAGAGAATTTTTCTACTGAGCTCTTCATCGCCCTGGATTAACAACCGTCTTGGTTGTAACCAGGTTAACTCCCGGTCTTCTCGATCTTTCTATATTTTTGTATTGCTTTATTAATTTATCACTATTGCACTAATTAAGTTGAAAGTACGAGGAAGGTATATTTCATTTTTTGTTTACAGCAATTCACCCCCCTCTTGCCGGCCTCCGCTGCACCTACACTTCTACCCAAGGTTTAAAATTTCGACCCGTGCTGAGGTTTCGGTCCTGGACCGGAACAATACGATTTCGGTACCGTATCATGTCGTGCCGATATAATTTCAGTATTTTTTAAATATAAAATATATTAATTAAAAACTAAAATATTTAACATAAATATTTAAAAAAATAAACAAGATAAAAAATAATCTTTTAAAAAAGAAAAAGATATGAAAATAGATAAATAAATAAATAAAAAATTTATTATAATTTTTAAATTAAAATAAATGAAATATAAAATTAATTAAATAATTTTAGTAGGATTTAATAAAGTCTCTTTAGATTATCTCTATCATAGCTAGGAGTTGATTAAAATAATTAACCTAAGTTTAATTAAAAAAAATCTGAAATCCGACACCACTCGCGAGCCCGCACGACTTCGACGTTGTCGCGGGGTTGTGCGACCAGCCATGGCCGCGGGGATTGCGTGACTCCTTGGACGCGACCACGTTGGTCGTGCGACCCCTTTGCAGTAACCGCAAGGTCGCACGATGCCTCCGCGGCGGCAATGGAAGGGTTATGCGACCCCTCCGCTACTGTTGCAGGATCGAGCGACCCCTCCGCTGTGACCACGAGGTCGCGCAACATGTCGCACCTGTCGTGGATCTGGTGCCAGGGTCATGCTGATGCCGGTCACCAAGCGGAACGAGACGTTTTGCCCGTTTCGACCGTTTCGACACGGCACTTTAAACCATGCTTCTACCTTACTTACCATATCAAGGCAAGGTAAATGAGTTGAAAACCAATTATTCTTGACTTGGTCCCCCATTGTATCACTTTGACCAAACATGATGCATCTAGTCAATCCTTCAAGCATTAATGCATTTCTAATGAATCTTCCTTCAAGCAACTATTCTACTCATCCAAGTCCCTATTACCTGCACTAAAACAAGACTTGGACGCTCCTGTAGACATGAGAATTGGTAGTACATCACGACAATGGTAGCTAAAATCGAACACATTGATGCATGTTTATTCCACCAATTTAGTTTTCATAATCTACAAAATTGTCGATAAAAATTAAGCTCATTTACCTCATTACAAGTCCATTATTTGAGACTCCACTTAATTGACTACGACGAGTATTGGCATGACTAAAGTTTGATTAGAATATATTTCTGCCTTGATCTCCACAAGAAAATGGTAGCAGAGGTGGTGGAGTTGATTGGTGATCATACCTCTCCCATAGGAAATTAAATACATTTAATTCAATACTCTTCTAATTTTTGTTGAAAATTTTTAAACTCTAATTTTTCATAATACACAATTAAAAAATTACAAAACAGCAACTACAACCAAGTCTTATCCCAATATGTGGACATTAGATTCTATCCCCTATTATATCATCATTTATATTTAAATAAATTTTACTAGCCAAATCTTTTTTGATCTTTCTCATTTGATGTGCACATTAATCATAGTTTCACATCGTCTAACTAGAGTATTTATTAGTCGTTTAAGTACATATACATATACCATCTTAAAAGTATCTCCTAGAGTTTTCCCTCAATTTTCATCTTCTGCTCATGTGCTCAAATTATAGCCCAAAATTCAGCTTCATATAACATACCAAGTACAACGGTTGTTTTGTAAAACTTTCCTTAAAGTCTTAGCGGTACTTTAAAATCACAAAAAACATAACGCTCTACTCTATTTTCATTATCCTGATTGTATGCTATGTATTAGGATTCTATGTAAGAAATCTCTCAATCCCTCCATCTTTTGCAAAAATATTCTTAAATACCTAAAACTCTCAGTTAATGATAATTTGTCACCTCATATCTTAGCAATTTTCTCATTACGTCTAATATTGTTAAACTTAAATTTCATATATTCTATCTTTACTCTACTAAGTCTAAAACCTTTCACTTTTAGCGTTTCCCACAAAGATTCAAGTTTAACATTTACTCCTTCATGCGTCTCATCTACCAAAATAAAATCATCTGCAAATAATATATACTATGATACTATATCTTGGATGTATCCAATGAATTCATTCATGATTAGTGTAAAAAAATATGAACTTAAAATTGATCTTTGATGTAACCTCATCTTTATGAGAAATGTTTTGGTTAATCTGTCTAAAGTCTTCAATCTTGTCAATACATCCTTGTATGTATCCTTAATTAGTTCAATATACACTACGCTAATACCACTTTTTTCTAGAATTTTCCATATAAGGACTCTAAGTTTTTTTCTAGATCGATGAATACCATGAGTAAGTCTTGCTTCTATTCCTGATACTTTTCAATTAGTTGCATGAGAAGATGTATATCTTCTATTGTTGACCTTTCGGGCAAAAATACAAACTGATTTTTATCACTGTAATCTTCTTCCTTAGTTTTTTTCCTATTACTCTTTCTAAAAGATTCATGTTAATTTAATACTCTTATAATTTGCACAATTTTGTGCATTTGCTTTGTTTTTATATAAGAGAACTAGAATACTTAACCCCCCCCCACCCTCCCGCCCCCCCTTATCACACATTTTTTTCATTTAACTTTGTAAATCATTGAATATCTTATTTCGTTAAGCACTTCTATACCTTTATTGGAATATTATCTGGTTCAACTACTTTTCCATTGTGCATCAAATTTAAAACTTGTTCTACTTTTGAAGTTTAAATTCTACAATCAAAATTTAAATTTCTATACTCATTTGACCAACTTAAATTACCTAAGTTAAGCTGATCACCTAAATTTTCATTAAAAAATTAATAAAAATACTTATTGCATTGCTCTTTTATTTCCTCATCATTTATTAGTATCATATTACATTTTTATTTAATACATCTTATTTGGATAAGATGTATTGTCTTCCTTTATCTCCCTTTAAATATTCTATAAATATCTCTTTCCCTTTCTTTTGTATCCAATTTTATCCTAAATCTAAAATAATTGCAACAAAAACATTAAAATAATATTTTTAATTTTTTTCTAAAACTTCAATAGCTTAATGAAATAAATTATAGTATCTATATTTTTTTAAATAAATCAAGTACCACGATTAATGCATGATGCATCTAATGTGAACTTGGAGAATACACAACTAAGAAAAAAATTTGATTCGTACAAGAATAAAATAATCCAAAAATCACATGCATTTTCAACATGTTAGCTAAAAAAGTTTCCACCATCAAGATTTCTAATTGATCCTTAAACAGTATGGTTGCCGTAAGTATAAGGTAAGTCAACTTCCACCTATGTGGTACATTAAAATGTATTTTTTTATATTTAACATTCACACTTCTATATGTTTTAAAGTGTTGTGTTTTAAGAATGATAATTGGATAAACCTAACTGAATCTTTAATTTGTGCCACAACAACAACAACAACAACAACAACAATCAAGTTTTATCCCACTAGGTGGGGTCGGCTATATGGATCCTTTTACACCATTGAGCTCTATCTCCTACTATATTATCATCTATACTTAAATAAATTTTATCTTATTTTTTCTTGTTGCTAACCAAGTCTTTTTTTGTTTGTCTCTTCCTCATTTGATATACGTGTTTGTCATAGTTTCGCATCATCTAACTGGAGCATTTATTGGTCTTTTAAGTACATGCTCATACCATCTTAAATGTGTCTCTGGGAGTTTTCCCTCGATAAATGCAACTCCGACTTTCTCTCAAATGCTCTCATTTCTTATTTTATCCATCTTCGTATGTCCACACATCTACCTTAACATCCTTATCTCTACAACTCTCATCTTCTGCTGATGTGCTCGAGTCATAACCCAACATTCAAATCCATATAACATAGTAGATCTAACAGCGATTTTGTAGAACTTTCCTTTAAGTTTTAAAGGTACTTTACGATCACATAAAATATCCGACGCTCTCCATTTCAATCATCATATTTGTATTCTATTTAAGACATCTCTCTCAATCCCTCCATCGTTTTGAAAAACTGATCTGAAATATTTAAGCCTCTCAGTTTCAGACAACTTGTCATCTCCTATCTTAATAATTATCTCATTACGTCTAATATTGCTAAACTTAAATTTCATATATTCTGTCTTTATTCTACTAAGCCTAAAATATTTCCCTTCCAGTGTTTCCCGTCAAGATTCTAGTTTAGCATTTACTCTTCCACGTATTTAATCTTCCAAAATAATATCATCTGCAAACAACATACACCACGGTATTGTGTCTTGAATGTGTGCAGTGAGTTCGTCCATAATTAGTGTAAATAAATAAGACCTTAGAGCTGATTCTTGATGTAACCATATCTTTATTGGAAATACTTCAGTTACTCCTAAAATCTTTACTCTAGTTGTTACATCCTCATAAATAACTTTAATTAGTTCAATCTATGTTACGCTAATACCTCTCTTTTCTAGAATTCTCCATAAAATTTCTCAAGAACTCTATCATAAGTTTTTTCTAAGTCAATGAATATCATGCGTATGTCTTGTTTTTGTTCTCGATATTTTTCAATTAGTTGTCTAAGAAAATGTATAACTTCTATTGTTGACCTTCCCGGCATGAACCCAAATTGATTTTCAGTCACCGCGGAATCATTCCTTAATCTTTTTTCTATTACTTTTTCTCAAAGTTTCTTAGTATGACTCATTAGTTTAATACCCTATAGTTTGCACAATTTTATATGTCTCCTTTGTTCTTATACAAGGGAACTAGAGTACTTACCCTCTATTGATTTGACATTTTTTTCATTTTCAATATCATATTAAATAATTTTTTAAGGCATTCAATATCTTATTTCCCTAGGCACTTCCATACCTCTATCAGAAAATCATCTGGTCCAACAACTTTTCCATTGTGCATCCCATTTAAAACTTGTTCTACTTCTGAAGTTTGAATTCTATGATAAAAATTTAAATATCTATACTCATTTGACCTACTTAAATTACCTAAGTTAAGTTGGTCGCCTAAACATTCATTAAAAAGTTGATAAAAATATCAATTCCACAGCTCTTTTATTTCTCCATCGTTTACTAGTACCTTATTATATTCATCTTTAATATATTTTATTTGGATAAGATCTCTTGTCTTCCTTTCTCTCACTTTAGCTATTATATAAATGTCTCTTTCCCCTTCTTTCGTATCAAATTTTTGATATAATTGTTCAAAAATTTTATTCTTTACTTCATTCATTACTTTCTTAGCCTCTTTTTTGGCTATTGTATATTTTTTTAAGTTTTCTTCATTTTTACAAATATATACTTCCTTGTAAGTTGTTCGTTTTTTTTACACTTTCTTTTGTACTTTCTCATTTCATCATCAAGATTCCTTACTTAGTGGTGCATGTCCTTTGACTCACCGAATACACTCTTAGCTACTATTTTCAACTTTGATACCATCTTATCCCATGTCATATTAGAGTCACCGTATATTTCACCTAATACTTGTACTTCTATCTTCTTCTTAAATATATTTTGCTCCTCATACTTGAACTTCCACCACTTAATTCTAAGAGTCATATATATTTTCTTTCTATTAATACTATGCTTGAGATATATATCCAACACTACTAGCCTATGCTGGGTAATTAAGCTTTCTCTAGGGATGACCTTACAATCTTTACAAATCTTTACAAGTTTTGCCTGAGGCGGTGCTTTAACCAGTAACTCACCACTTTCCGCCACTACGCCTGGAACCGCTGCTGCCGTTCACCACCACAACGAGTCTGAACTCGTGGCCTAGGGCCGACAACGAGTCCGGAGGCGTTGCCCAGGCCTAGTAACCGCGACAAGCTCGGACGTATTGCCAAGGCCTGAAGACGCGTCTGGACGTGTCACGCAGTCCCAGCGACATGTTTAGACTCGTCGTGAGATCCTAGTGACAAGTCGAACTCGCGGCCAAGCCGAACCAGCGTACGCGAGTATGTTGTAAATTAAGGTTTAACTAAATAATTTTAAGTTAATAATTTGAATCAACTCCTAGCTATGTTGGAATAATTTAAATAGACTTAATTAAAGTCTAATAAAATTATCTCATTAAATTAATATATATACATATAATTATATTTAAATATTTGATTAAATTTTAAATTAATATATTTTATTAAAAATAAATATTATAAAAAAAAGGACAGCCCGGTGCACGAAGCTCCCGCCATGCGGAGTCCCGGGGAAGGATCCATTGTACGCAGTCTTACTCTGCTTTTTGTAAGAGGCTGTTTTCAGGATTCGAACCCGTGACCTTTTGGTCACATGGCAACAACTTTACCGTTGCGCCAAGGCTCCCCTTCATTAAAAATAAATATTACAACGAATAATAATTATTTATAATATTATATATAAAAATAGTTTAAAAAAATTCAACCGCCTAGGCGGCAGAGGAGGTAGGCGGTCAATGATCGTCACCACCTACTGTCATTTACAACACTGAACCTTTGCAAATCTTTTTATCTTTTTTCTTAATCATAAAAAAGTCAATTTAGGGTTAATTATTCCGACTTTTGAACATGAACCAAGGGTTCTTCTCTTTTCTTAAAAAATGCATTAACTAATATAAGGTCATATGCTATCGGAAAATCTAATATAGTTTTCCCTTATTTATTTCTTATTCCAAACTCATAACCCCCATGCACCCTATCATATTTCTCATTTTTCATTCCGACGTGCTCATTTAGATCTCCTCCTATTAAAATCATTTCGTTTAACGGAATGTTTTGTAATACCTCATCTAGGTCATCCCAAAACCTAGATTTGATGTCTTCATCTAATCATACTTGAGGTGTATATATGCTAATTACGTTAATAGTTTATTTCGCTCTATAATTTTATCCTCCTTTCTAACTACTCTTATAACTTCATCCTTTAATGAACTATATACAACAATACCTACTTCATTTCTTATTTTACTCCTTATGTATCATAACTTAAACTCAAGTTTTATATCTTCTGTCTTCTCTCCTACTCATTTTATCTCTTGTATACACAAAATTATAATTCTTCTCCTAAGCATTTGTATCTACTACCTTCATTGTTTTACTAGTGAGTGTTCCTCTGTTTCATATTCCAAATCTAAGATCATTAGTTTTCCTATAATATTTATTTTTATCCAATCTTACATATTTAACACTACGTTCAAGTTCTTGAGATGTAGCGGTCCTTACCGATACGTTGCAGTCGGGCCATGCAACACAAACCCTTGCATAGTTAACACTATACTCGAGTTCTCATGGAGATGTAGTGGTTTTTACCAAGACACTATAATCGGACCCTACAATGCATTCCTTCCGGGGAGCAACCTAGGATTAACACAATAGTTTGATGGATCCATTTATTGGACATTTGCCTTTACCTGAATTCAACATTGATCGACAACCTAACAAAACTCTTACCCTTTCTTATCCGAGCTTAGGACCAGTCATGGCAGACTTGAGTTAGGAAAATTTTTAGGGCACCAAGTATTTATTGATGTATAACTCTAAGAGAGATATGATTTCATGTAATAAATATTCTTCTTTTTGTGAAATTTAAATCTTTCTGAGCTTAAGTTTGTTTCCTATGCTACATCTTCACCTATCCCATTAGCATTGAGTTTCATCTCTTGTTCCTATGTTATCCTAAACTCCACACCCCACCCCAAAACACATAAAAAGTGTCCTATGATCTCCTTCCTTGTTACAATAGTGTACTTCACAATATGACATTGAAGGGGTAGATCGTAGCGATAGCCAAACAAATCGAATAACAGCAAGTGTCTATAATTATGTGCAAAGTTTTAAGAGGCAGTTTCAAACACTAGAAAGTCGGTCCATTACATAACGCCTAAGCAACAAGTGAGAGCCTAGGCAATGAGCATTAAAAAGAATATTAAAATAAAAGAATATATATAAACATTTTAATCAATCAGAGCAAACAAGTGATAATTGATTAGTAATTACTTAACAAGAACACATTATATCTCACATTGCCAAAAAAGAATAACAAAATAAAACATACAAGTAGATAACAATAATCAAATGACAATATATGTTCCCAATTAGTGTTTGATTTAAGTCAACCAATAATAATAATAATAATAATAATAATAATAATAATAATAATAAATAGGTGTTTTTAAGTGAAGTCACCAACACCTCTTGGGATGCCTAAGACACCTAAGTAGTCGACCTAAATCTCTTTTCAGAATAGCCACATAATGGGGGCTACTTAATCACTAGGTGTAATGTTTCTTTTTAAAAGTCCTATCATACAATTTTGTCTCTTCCATGACATGTATAAGAAGAGTAAACCATTTTTAACCATCCAGATATGCATGCACGCCAATATGTTCAAAATGACAACTAAATTATTCAATATTGTTGAAGTTCACAAATTAAGAAGCATAATTGGAAGACATTCTTGATGAAGTATATGAAAATTGTACTTAAATAGGACGGTTGATAAGATGCATAACCATGTTTTGTTTCATTGCAATCAAATAAATGAAAAAGTGCATATGAAGGTTGTTGTCGTGTGAGTTGATAGTCATGGATTCGAGTATTGAAAACAGGCTCTTGCATTGAAGGGTAAGATGGCGTATAATAAACTCTTTCCCGGGACCTGCATTAGTGGGAGCTTCGTGCACCAGGTAGGGCTGCCTTTTTATTCAAGCCAAATCTCGCAAAACATACTACAGTAATAACTCGATGGTATTGCTTAGAAAAAATAAAACCCTTATTTCTTCCAGCAACATATAGAATAAAATGTCAATTAGTGAAAACCAAAGAACACCAGAAGATGCCATGTCATAGTAATCCAAAAGCTTTTTTCAATAAAAAAATCATTTATTCAGAATTCACCTGCTTTGCTGTGATTTCAAGTGTCATTTGTACAAAAGCCTTATCAAGATCATCTTTATCCAAACCAATCTGATTATAAGTTAAACAATAGACATGAATAAGAAATTAGCCTAGATATTTAAAGAAACACTTTATAAACAAGTGAAACCATCTATGAGATGGAAGAATAAAAATAGTCAGTTGGTAAGGTTTCGTCTTCAACTTTGCATTTTGTTCACTGTTCTTGTTATCATTGCCAACCTAAGTTTCTTGAAATCAGATAATGTTGTATTCAACAGGAGTGTTGATGAACATGGCATGTGGATTTGCATGTGCAACCATCTATTTCTATAAAACTCTGTAGTCAACTATTGTCATTGAGCATTAATGTCCATCATGGTTATGGAGGGGATAAAGAGTCTAAGCACAAGAATTGCCACTAGAGTCATTTATGAAATCATAGAAATATAGAGGATAAAACCATTGAATCTAATAAATCTTACCATTCGAGCACGCAATGTCCGAATTCTAGTCACAGGTTCAACTAATTCCCAGTAAACTGAATTCCACATTGCATCCCTCCGCTTGATTTCATTCTTCAAGGTCTTCAATATAGTAACAATAAATGAATAGAACTTCTAGGCAAATATTACAAAGGATACAAAGAGATCCATAGAGGGAAAAAGGAACTTACAGAATACATCTTTTCTGTAACAAGTTTTCTTAAAGATGAAGTGTCTCCATTTGCCAATGAAGTGTTAATCTGAAAAGATAAAGAAAGAGATCGAGCTATTACTTAAACATGCATGTCCAAGCATCAGCGTGAAGATCACACTTTAAAATGAAAACAAGCCTGATAGAAAATTAAGCCATAAATTCAAAATTCATAAAATTTCAGCATGTCCATAACCAGAAAATTCATACAGAGAAAAAACATCAAATCAACTGCTACATATACTTTGTCGTCCAATAAGGAAGTATGCTGGCGTCAACCATTTAAGCTTGTTGAAAAATTAGTTGAACCAAAACAATTTAGAAAAAGTAATAAGGAACCGATAACAATACTCAGATCATATTGTGTATGTAGACAAACCAATAATTCATGAGAAGCTGACAACAAGAACCAAACTTATAAACAAATTAGGATATGGTACTTGAATACTGTCTTACGTAAGAAACCTTTGCCTAGCAATGGTTAACTGTCCTGTAATTTAAGAGACAATTAGACAAACCTATAATTCACGAGAAGTTGACAAGAACTAAATTTATAAACAAATTAGGATATGGTGCTTGAATACAGTGTCTTATGTGAGAAACCTTTGCTTAGCAAAGGTTAATTCTATTGTATTGGGAAATTAAGCAACAATTAGTCTTGAATATAACACCTATTACCCTCACATATAGTAATTGGTCTAAACTAGGGATTAAAATTTCATTCTATGTCAGACAAAACTTCTCATTTAGTGGGTCAATCAGCACACAATACATGCTCAAGGCAACCAAACCAAACAACAACATGGAGACAACTTCACGAGACTCCTATGATAGCAGTGGTGGCTTCTGCATCACAGCGAAGACCTCCACAAGATTAACAAACAGCATAATAGCTTTGCTTGAGATCGTTAGGGATTTCATTCAAGGTTGGCAAAGAAATCACAAGCTTCTGAGACTTCCGCGAGCTTTTAAGACACATGCGACCCCTTCTTGAGCTCCTGAGATGCATGCAACCATTCAGCAATCGCTTCAATCTAGTAAGGCACATGCGAATACTTCTGAGACCCTCCTCGACTTCATCGCACAACCTCAAGGTACTCCTAGTGCCTTCTTCTTGTGTTCTATAGAGATGTTTCATATGTTTTTCTCCTCTATTCATCTCTCCTCTTTTGTTGTTTGTCTTTGGCACACATCAAGCACCGCACTCGGCAACAACAGCACATCTCAAGCCAACTGAGGACCAAAACCTCGACTCAACTCAAGATATTAAACCTTGGAGTAATCGTGATGGCATCAAATCATTTCCTAAGTTGGAGCGCCTATACAACTTGTTTACCCATGTGGATCAACATGAGAAAAGAGGAGAGCTCCATTTACGAGGAGCTCTTCTTCATTTACACCGCAAAAAAATACTACAAAGAGGAATCAAAATCGTTCTTCATGGACAACACTATAGTAATAGAAACTTGAATAAAATCTCCAATTTACCATCAACATTAGCAACTAGCGGATGTAAAAGTAGTTGTAACAATTGACTGGCAACTGCAATGAGCTAGGAGTGTAGCTGAGATTAATTATGTCGAGCTACGGGGAAGATTGCCCAAGCCAAGGGGATGACATGAGTGATTAGGCACTTGACTACGTCAAGGGGTGATCCAGTGGATGGGCAAGTGGTTGTGGAATTTGATCAACAACTAGGACAGGTTAGGAGTGTAATCGAGGGTGACTATGGTACACTTGACTGATGGATTTGTAGTTAAGTTACACTCCACCTTCAATGTGGTGATATAGCTAGCCTCATTCTAATGTATCAATTGTCAGCTTATGTGGAGAAGGTATGTTAGGCTATGACATGCTTCCTTGTGAGCAACATTCAGCAGTTGTCAAATTAAATGGAAAGAAACCAATTTAATCCATAACCTAGAGAGATCTGCCTAGACTCCAGAGGAAATAAAATGTTACATTGTGCTTATATTATAAGTATTTTACACTATAATCATGAATATTTTTCACCAAAAAGAAAAAAAGAAAAAAAAATAATGAAAAAAAAAGATTTGCAAGTGACACAACAATCAGCAAAATGTTAAATTTAAATTGTCTTAAAATTGCATATGGTTTCAAGACAAGAAAGCATGGCTTACTACCATAATGCATGCAAAACTCTAATTCTTCCTTCAATAGTGCAAGCCCCTGAGCCATGCTTATGAAAGAAACTATCAACATGATAGATCTGAAGAATCACTATTATCCCCTGCCCATTCATGACTTACTAAACAATCACCTCCACATGTAGACCTACCCATGGTTTGAAATTTCATATTGTGTCGGGCAACACAGTCGAAATGTATTTATTTTGATAAATTATCAAAACTTGATACTACTCAGCACACAACAAAGAAAATCCATCCTATATAACTGTGTCAATCATATCAATAAGTATCATATCATATTGACATTCGACACCCCTAAACAGGTTAAAAAAATGCATCTATATGAATTGAAATGTCGTAACAATTTAATGTTAAAATTGTATCATTCTAAATAGAACACAAAACTTAGATATATAGTCATATTGTCTTCTTCTTTTTCATCTCTTTCCTTTTTCCCCACTAATTGTTCATCAGCATCACACATTGAAACGCAGTAGTACCGAAATAGTATCATTCTAGACAAAGCGTGAAAATTCAAAATTTTAAACCTTGGACCTACCCTTTGTAGAACTACTCTAGATTGAGAAATGGTTTTACTTTATGTAATAGGCCTCTATTTGTATTTTGTATTATCTTGTTACAGCTTTGCAAAATATCTCAAATAGGTCCTTCAGCACCCTTTCTTGAGTTGGTTAAAAGATATTAGAAAATCATAGTTTATTATAGATATATTTGATTCTACAGCCATTTAACAAGTTAGACAACATCTGAGATCATCAAAACAAGCAAATGAACTTGTTAGATTGCATTTTTTTTCTCTAAGAAAGTAAGTTATTCCTATGGTTTATTATTTTATAGAAGACAAGATTAATGACAATGAGCATTATAGCCAGATTATCACAATATAAGTTCATTATTTTATGCTATGTTCCTATGTAAAAATTAGTCAGCCTTATATTCTACCTCTAGACTTCATCTAGCCGCCATGGTCTTTCCAAAACACCATATTGTCCAAGGGGAAACCTACCCAATTTGTATTTGTGTATGCTATAATTAGTATAAGACCACAATCATGATATAGGAGATTCTTCTTAGAAGCGTCCTTAAATACTGAAGAATTTATAGAGTTGTCTTCCAATGGTGTTGGCATGAAAATAAAAAATTAGCTACTCACACTAATAGCAAATGAGATGTCAGATCTCTAATCAAATTTACCAACTAATCTCCAAATTTAGTATGCTTGAAGAAGCTTGGATACTAGCTAAATTTATTGGCACTCTTATTAACCCAAACTATCAAAATAATAAGAGTGCTAACAAATATAGTTGATAGTATCCAAGCTTCCTCAAGCATACAAGTACATGTTTGTCGTGAGATATAAATGGTCCCTATTAATAAGCATCCTCTATAAGTAGAAGGTACTTCAAATCACTCAAACCCTTGATTCTAAAGTGTTAGTGTAGAGGTATAAGTTAGGGACCTAATTGTCAATATCATATATTCCAATGTGTAATTGTACAATTACAATAATGAATATGGGTATAGGTGGAGGAGATTCCTCTACCAAGGGGTGAGAAAGCTTGATAATTTCCCTTTTAACCTTAAGACAGTGTCACAGCTGTAATGGTGATACCCAATTCATCTATACCACATGACCATCATTGATGTCTTCACACCATGGCCTTCTCAATCATTGTTGATGGCTCCACATCATGACTTATTCTTGTGCAGTTTGAGTTTGATATCACCCTCCACTTTGTGTGTGCAATCTCTAAGTTTGCACAGATTGTTGATGAGGATTTATATCATGCGACTTCAAGCGTCAATAATTAATGGGCAACACCTCCCCTTTTGGATGCACCTATGAACAACTTTATCAGACCTTGTTGTACCATTCTTCAATAGAGAACAACATCTTGTTCATGCACCTATGGTCAGTAACCTCTCGAGCCCAAGTTGTTCCTTTCTTTGACATTGAAAGGTGTCTTTGTTAAGTTGAAGACCTAAATATGAGAGACATTTTTCAGGACTATGGTACAATTAGCAATCTATTCTAATTGTGGCAATTAGACACCTAGATGAACTCACACATTAGTCAATATTAAACTTTTACTACTAATCTTAAAATCATCTGTTAAATCACTTCAAATGTTAAGATCATATGCCTGATTCCACTTAAAACAAACTCGCCCTAACAATGTAGTTGCAATTGAAGGACCTCAAGGCAATAGGGGGCATCAGCAAGGTCATGGAGACCATTCTAGTGGATAGGATAGGCTTATATGCTTCCACTATGGGAAATTTGGGATGTCAAAGATTTCTTCTACTCTTTTCATGAATATTCAACTAGTCATTACTTACCCACAATATGTGGCACGGTTAAAAACTGATTCCTAAGATAGTTCCATTTGCTCACATCTGTTCCAGTTTAGTCTTGGTAGCAATATTGTAATTTTTATAATTTTTACTGAGGGATATTCCAGCTTTCTTCAATACTAAGCTACTGCCAGCACCTCATCCTAGTTAGTTAGCTTAACTCTATATAAAATTACACCAATTTTACTTATGTCATACATCTAAATCATTCTCTTGAATTCCATATTCAAATCACTAAGCACATTGTTGTTAACATCTTATATTCCTCTAACCTTGCACCACATTTATGTCCTAATGTCATACTAATTAATGGGACTCATTCAATGCATAAGAGCATTAGAAATATTAGTATTTCACTTGCATTATCCTTATCCTCTATATATTTTAATTTAACATCACCAATATTTTCATTCAAGATTCAAGGACAAGAAAAGTAATTGGTGTAATGCATAAGTCTTACAGAATTTACCAACTACATAATACTATAGGATCGATGCGCACTAGAGGAGAGGTGAATAGTGCTCGTTTTCAAACTTTCGAAAGATAGGCAGCGGAATAAAGAAGACAAACGATTGCAAACACACCAAGTTTTATTTGGTTTGGAGCATGTGACGACTCCTACTCCAAGGCCCGCACTTGTTGAGTGGTTTCGATGGACAATCACTAATCAATTGCAAAGTTTACAAATACAATAAGATTTAAGTACATGCACTTTGAAACGTAAATAATACCGACAACTTGAAGAATCAAATCTTTAGCGCAGTCATCGTCGGAGCATCTTTCAAGTGTCGAAGAGGCGTTTTCTAAGCAGCACGCAAAAGCAAAAGTTGTTAGGAAATTTGTTTTTAAGCCACTGGTCGAAGCCTTCTTTTATAGCCTGTTCCAAGCGCCTGGATCCCCTCCCGGGCGTCTGGACCGTGCTGACGTGGTGTTCTCCTGTCAAAAGTTGATCGACAAAAGTTATCGACTTCCGAGCTCTCGAACCGTGACGTAGGCTTGTCCAATCCTCGCGCCCCATCTCGGCGAACAAATGATATTTGGCGGTTCGGGCACCTGGAGCAACTCCGGGCACCCGGACTCCTTCCGGGGGCCAGGCGCCCGGACCACCTTTTTCTGATAACTTCTTTTCCTACAAAACAAGGTTAGTCCAGGCAAATAATATGTAAAGAATGATAAGAATTGACAGTCTTCAGACTGTCTTTGGATTGTCCGATCCTGATTTAAAGTTTCGCTGAAACTCTAGATCGGACCGATGCCTACTGTTCCCTCTTCGGAGAACGCGTCCTCACCTACTCCTCTCAGGAGAAATTACCTTTTGCCAGACCGGTCCTCCAGACCATTTGGACTTTTGCTCAGCATCCAAGACTTCAGAACTTCATGTTGAACGTCCGCTCCACGACCCATCCAATCTTCCACCTAGTGTCCGTAACCACTAGGAATGTAAAGTCCTTGACTCTAGGATTTCGCCCAAAATCCTCAACCCACAAAGACTTCGCCCAGTCCCCCGGATTAGGACTTCGTTGTCTAACCGTAGCTAGGACTTTCCATAACCTAAGATTACTATCCCCTAGAACCTAGAGTTGCCTCCCCCTAAAGTTTTCCACCTGCCTAGGATCTACTAGGACTTTTGCCTAAGAACACTTAGGACTTTCCTGCAAACTCATTTACACTTGTTATATAACAAGATATTTTAACTTTTAAACCCTTTGCCATGATCAAAATATAGATTCGATCATCTGGTGCTCCCTGCACCAACAAATACGCCATCATCTTTTACTCTTCTAGCGGCCTCACCAGCTATTCAAATACACAATCATCATGGTTATCATAATCTTGAGTTTAAAACAAATGGATCCTAATTTGTATGTTTTTTGTGCATTGAGTGTTAGTCAAGTCATTTAGAGTAACATGTAAAGTTGTCATTCCTCAATAAAGTGTCCATAAGTGCATCTTGGCGCATATTACTTCGATTCATTCTAATGTTGAATCTACTTTGCTTATACAAACACATGCTCCCCACTCATTCTGGGTGATGCCATCCTTATTTCATGCTCCCTTGTCAATTGCATATGATCCTCTCTTCTATTCATGATAAGGTTCCTTCCTTACCCCACGAGTTGGGGCAGTCGGTATTTGCATAGGTGTTTGCTATAATAAGATTTAGGGTCAATTCTCACCGGACGCAAAATATCTCGTTGGATGTCTGCTGCTGCGCTAGGGCAAAATGCTCCTGTGATTTACCTGCCTACATCTTGCCATGGGGTCGAGGATACTGGGTTATTTGAGGTGAGCCAATAATAAGGTTCCTTCCACCATTCTTTCCTCGTGGTGCTCTTTATTGTCCCGTAGGTGTTTAGAGATACCTCGCTTATCCCTTGGACAAAACAAATTATTCCAAATCCATTACATGTGTTGTTTTTGGCTACTCCTATCTCTAAAATGACTATATATATATATATATATATATATATATATATATATATATATATATATATATATATATATATATATATATATCCTTATTTTTTTAAGTAGATGACATGTTTATTATCCATTGTCCATTCTCATCACTTGCCACCATAGTTCAGAGTACCGCCCAAGACACAGACATAAGAATAATTGATCACTTCCACAAGACTCTCTAGCCCTCTGATTGCTTATTGTTGTCTCAAATTCTAATTTGAATTTTTCTATTTCTCGTTGCGAAGCTACTCAACACTATTCTACTTTACACTCATTTTGTCACTCAATCCTATGCTACACCAATTATTTTACTTTCTTATCCTCATTGTGTCATTCATTTTTAGGATACAAGCAAGATGGTTGAAATGGAGAAGACTTGTTCTTTGTAATCATAAGGTACCTTTAAAACTTAAAAGGAAAATTCTAAAAACGACGATTAGACCTACTATGTTATAGAAGCTTACTATTAGACTATGAAACCAGCACACGTGAAAAAATGAGAGTAGATGAGGTTGTTAAAGTGTATGTGCGGATATACAAAGATGGTATGATAAGAAATGAGAACATTAGAGAGAAAGTTGGGGTTCCACCTATTGAGGGAAAACTTCGAGAGACACATTTAAAATGTTATGTTCAAGTACTTAGGTGACCAATAATAATAAAACAGGATAAAATTCATTTAAATATAGAAGATGATATACTAGGGAATTAAGCCTAATGGCGTAAGAGGATCTATAGTTGACCCTACTTAGTGGAATAAAGGCTTAGTTGTTGTTGTTTTTTATGCTCTTGAGCTTCAAAGTGAATTTCTTAAATTATCCCAAAGGCTCTTTCTAATCTAGGTAGATGACAAGTCATAGCTAACAGGATGGATTCTCTCCACTCTAACAACATTTGAAAATTAGCTTTTTTTTCTACTGAAAAAGATGTTGCAAGTGAACCTCCACCATTAGATGTACTCTTGATGGTGTTCTGCACTAGCTCAAAAATTGCTTGCTAGTTATGAGATACACACAACTTTATAGTGTGGACCATCTTGAAACTTTCTCCTACGACTAAAGATCAGTTACATTTGTCTCTTTTCTCATATTAGCAAATATCTTTCATTAGTCCCTTCATCAATTGTAGTATCAAGGACTCTTGCATCTGTAGTGATCTTATTGAGGATATATATATATAGTGTAACTTACACAGATTGTTATTCAAGAAGTGACTAACCAATGTGCAAATCGAAGAAATAATTGTATAGGTTAAAGCAATCTCCAAGAGCTTGGTTTAAAAGATTTAATAGTGCGGGTTTTTGCTACTCAAAAAGTGACTAGCTAGTGTTCAAGACTAATAGTAATTCCAATTGGATCACATAACTAAAAGACTACCTACTCATCATTTTTAGATTAAAGAATTGAAAGAACTCAAATACTTAGTCAGTATAAAGGTTGTCCACTCATGAAGAGATACAAATATCTTGAGATTTATTTAATGCAAATATCTTACACAGAAAACATGAGTATGTATTTGGCATGCTTAAGAAGGTGGATATACTAGGAACCAAAAACAATTCACAATCACATAGACCCTCATGAAAAGGTAGCCACTATTTAATCTAGGAAAGTATAAAAGTTTGATAAAGAGACTAAACTACCATGCCTACCATCTAATTTACAATTAGTGTTATCCATTATTAAGATCCTAATAGCACAATCATTGGGAGGCAATCTTGGAAATTCTATAGTACCTTAATAAATGCTTCGGTGAAAAATCGAGAAAATTATGTTTTCGGACATGTAATTTGTACTTGTGTCAATTTTAATCCTGTTATGAGTCAATTTACGTTCTTAGTCCTCTAACTTGTAATATTTTTCAATTTCAATCCTTTTTCGCCAAAATTAAAATTTTTTACCAGAAAATACCTAGTTGGTGGTCAGAATCAAAAAAGTCACATGAGTCAAAAAAAAAAATCAAAAATCCTAAATTTAATTTACAACAACATTTTCCGATAGAAAATTTTAATTTTAGAGAAAATGGATTGAAATTGAAAAATATTACAAGTCACAGGACTAAAACTGTAAATTGACTTATAATAGGATTAAATTGAAATAAGTGCAAATTACAGGACCGAAAATGTGATTTTCTCGTGAAAAATCTCTTGAAATTTTGAGTACAATTAATATTGATTGGGCAAGTGCTCCCCTAGAAACACGATCCATATCAACTTATTGCATTCTTCTAATACAGGTAACCTAATTTATTGGAAGTGCAAAACATAGACTATCATAGCCAAATCAAGTGTAGAGATGGAGCAAAATGCTATCATCACAATATGTGAGTTAGTCTAGTTCAAACAATTGATGATCAAGTTGATATACTCCCATAGACAAAGTTGTATTACAACAATCAAGCTATCACATTAATCCAATGTTCCACAAGAAGATGAATCATGTAGAGAGTAATTGTTAATTTATTTGAGAGACTATGTAATCCAATAAAAACCTCGTTTATCAGCTCTATTGGTTAGTTAGCACTTTTGCTAACCAAGTCCTTAACAAGTTCTCGAATCAAAAATATCATCAATAAGCAAAGTTTTCATAATATCTTTGAACAAACTTGTGTAATTGTTATAGGAACATAGTTGCAAACCCTTTGTATTCCAAGATGTGAACAATTTCCATATTAACGTTATGTATGCTCCCAATTTTGCAACTCCTACGGATGTCAATCACTAACAAATGAAAGCACATCATCTACATAAACAATGATAAGAATATATTTTCAAAAATAAGAGGTTAGGTGAAACACAAAATATTTGATATAATCCTAACCATACCAAATTGAAGAAGAGAAGAGCTTACACTCTACCCAGATATTTCAGCCTGTATAGAGAATTTCTCAATTTGAAAACAAGGCATACTCTCCCTAAGCCACAAACCTAGGAGCTTGGTTATGTTACTCCTTGATAAGATCAATGAAAAAAAAAAGGAAATCTTATCATTCATCCAGTGAAGTGGTTATTGGAACATAGCTACCATGGTGAGAGGGTCAGACTAAAGCAATTTTAAGTATAGGAGAAAAAGTGTCAATATGGTCAACGTCAAATAGAGTATATTCTTTTGCCACCATTTGAGTTTCTATCTTATCCACAAACAAAACCGCATTGGATGTTTTAACAATGAGAAGTATAGTGGATCGTATGGGAGATTACGAGCTAAATCCCAAATGCCACTACAATACAAAGTTACTTTTCATTACCATAGTTTACCCCGAACCTAGATTAGTCAGCCCATCGTGGATAATATTCATTATTTGAACTTACACCAAAGGAAATAAAAAATGAAAAAATAATATTAAAACAAGGAATCTAAACAGAGAAAAGAGACTGCAAGGTTTTGCCCTTACGAATTGCTGATGATACTCCCCTTAAAAAGAGGTCTAGATAAAAGGTAGGATTTCAGTTATTAAAAGTTCTTGCAAAGAAAGCATGCTCAGATCTTGGCTTGTGGTAGGTTTCTAGTGGTTGTCTCTGGTGGTGGCATTTCAACAACAAAAGTGTGGTGGGCCCACAACCAGTAGGTTCCAATATTTAACATGGTTTTAAATACAAAGTAGATGAGGATATTATTTTAGGTTCTTGTAACTAGGGGAGAGCATAGTTCAGTATATTGATTTGGTAAGAAAAATCTAAACCACAACGAAAATTTGAAAAAACTAAACTGAAATCAACCGAAATTTTTCCAGTTAATTTCAAAAGAAACCAAAATCATTAGTTTAGTTTGGTGTGAAACCAATAATTAGCATATATATATCAATAAAAAACAATTAAAAATGTATTCAATGAAAGGTTTCTATTGAAAAAAAATAGCATAGTAAGTTTATTTAAACAATGAACACAAGACAATAATCATATGCTGACGATACCCTCAGCCCTTATGGTTGAGGTTATCTTACAATAACTTGACGCTAACTATTGAGCTCTATGCCTCGCTTGCTTGCGAGAGCTCTCCCTTTGTCGCCCCCCCTCTTCATCCGTGAGGTCCTCTCTCTTGCCTTATCCATAGATAAGAATGAATGGGTAGACAGTTGAGGTTCTTGTGTTTAATCAGGTCTTTGTCTCCCTTTTGTTATCTTCAGCCCCTGGTGGATTTTGTGGGAGCAAGCTACCTTTCTTTGATCCACTTTATCGAGCAGCAAGGAGAATGAAAAAAGGCAAAAGATGGTGGCTGTGATAGGTTGGAGGGTCTTACGTGGCAAAGCGAACTCTTCTATCGTGTAGCATTTCCTCTGGCTCAGTAGCTGCACCCCCTGGATCCATCGTACTAGAGCGATCCGAGAAGAACGATTAGGGTCATATTCAATCCTTTCTACAATGCCAATAGACGATGTGCTTCATTTTAGGTCAATTTTTCGCAGCAATCGCTTCAATCCACCCCCTCAGTTTTAAACAATGAACACAAGAAACCAATAATCATATGAGAACACAGTAGCATAGTTATGCATGCATGTGTATTTGTATAAAACCTTAACATCTCAGTTCGGTTTGGTTTATCCATCTAGGTTCAAACTAAAATCAAAGCAAAACCAATAATTTTATCTAGCTCACAACCCAAAATCAAATTGATAAATCAAGAAACTTGAATGTCTTGGTTTGGTATATTGGTTTCAAGTATAGATGCCTCCTTTAATATTTTCTGTCATTCATCCACTATGTCAGCAATAAAGAAGTAATAAGCCATATACAACAAGAACTTGGCAGCTGAACAGCATACAAGAAAATATCTTCAGATTACTTAGGGAAAGGGCTCATGAGACAAAATTGCATGGAGGAATAGAAAAGAATGTTGGGGCAGCATACCTCCTTGTACAATCTCAAAGCATGTTGATAGAAAAGCTTCCTTGAATA